>NC_000072.6:104909539-105562039 GCF_000001635.26 Mus musculus
GTATTTTGCAAATTGTATCTTGGATATTCTAAGTTTCTGGGCTAATATCTGCTTACCAGTGAGTGCATAACAAGTGTGTTCTTTTATGATTGGGTAACCTCACTCAGGATGATATCCTCCAGATACATCCCATTTGCCTAAGAATTTCATGAATTCATTGTTTTTAATTGCTGAATAGTACACTATTGTATAAATGTACCACATTTTCTGTATCCACCCCTCTGTTGAGGGACATCTGGATGATATCAGCTTCTGGCTATTATAAATAAGGCTGCTATGAACATAGTGGAGCATGTGTCCTTATTATAAGTTGGAACATCTTCTGGGTATATGCTCAGGAGAGAAATTTCTAGATCTTCTGGTTGTACTGTGTCTAATTTTCTGAGGAAACACCAGACTAATTTCCAGAGTGGTCATACCAGATTGTAATCCCACCAAAAATGGAGGGGTGTTCCTCTTTCTCTACATCCTCACCACCATCTGCTGTCACCTGAATTTTTGATCTTAGCCATTCTGACTGGTGTGAGGTGGAATCTCAGGGTTGTTTTGAATTGCATTTCCCTGATGATTAAGGATGTTGAACATTTTTCCAGGTGCTTCTCTGCCATTCGGTATTCCTCAGTTGAGAATCCTTTGTTTAGCTCTGTACCCCATTTTTTACACTTGATCTTAGCCAAAAGGCCGAGAAGCGATGTACCCCATTTTTTAATAGGGTTATTTGATTTTCTGGAGTCCAGCTTCTTGAGTTCTTTATATATATTGGATATTAGTCCCTTATCAGATTTAAGATTGGTAAAGATCCTTTCCCAATCTGTTGGTGGCTTTTTTGTCTTATTGGCAGTGTCTTTTGCCTTTCAGAAACTTTGCAATTTTATGAGGTCCCATTTGTCAATTCTCAATCTTACAGCACAAGCCATTGGTGTTCTGTTCAGGAATTTTCCCATTGAGCCCATATCTTTGAGGCTTTTTCCCACTTTCTCCTCTATAAGTTTCAGTGTCCCTGTTTTTTTTGTGGAGTTCCTTGACCCACTTAGGCTTGACCTTATTACAAGGAGATAAAAAAGGATCAATTTGCATTCTACTACATGATAACTGTCAGTTGTGCCAGTACCACTTCTTGAAAAAGTTGTCTTTTTTAAACTGGATGGCTTTAGCTCCCTTGTCAAAGATCAAGTGACCATAGGTTTGTGGGTTCATTTCTGAGCCTTCAATTCTATTCCATTGGTCTACCTGTCTGTCATTGTACCAGTACCATGCAGTATTTTTTTTTTTAATCACAATTGCTCTGTCACACAGCTTGAGGTCAGTCAGGGTGATTCCACCAGAGGTTCTTTTATCATTGAGAATAGTTTTGCTATCCTAGGTTTTTTGTTTTTCCAGATGAATTTGCAAATTGCCCTTTCTAACAGAGAGAAAAATTGAGTTGGAATTTTGATGGAGATTGCATTGAATCTGTAGATTGCTTTCAGCAAGTTAGCCATTTATACAAAGTTGATCTTGCCAATCCATGAGCATGGGAGATCTTTCCATCTTCTGAGATATTCTTTGATTTCTTTCCTCAGAGACTTGAAGTTCTTATCGTACAGGTCTTTCACTTTTTTTAGTTAGAGTCATATCAAGGTATTTTTTATTATTTGTGACTATTGTGAAGGGTGCTGTTTCCCTAATTTCTTTCTCAACCTGCTTATCCTTTGTGTAGAGAAAGACTACTCATTTGTTTGAGTTAATTTTATATCCAGCTGCTGCACTGAAGCTGTTTATCAGGTTTAGGAGTTCTCTGGTGGAGTTTTTAAGATCACTTATATATACTGTCATATGATCGGCAAATAGTGATATTTTGACTTCTTCCTTACCAATTTTTATCCCTTTGACCTCCTTTTGTTGTCTAATAGCTCTGGCTAAGTACTATATTGAATAGGTAGGGAGAAAGTGGGCAGCCTTGTCTAGTTCCTGATTTTAGTGGGATTGCTTCCTGCTTCTCACCATTTAGTTTGATGTTGGCTACTTGTTTGCTGTATATTGCTTTTATTAGGTTTAGGTATGGGCGTTGAGTTCCTGATCTTTCCAAGACTTTTATCATAAAGTGGTGTTGGATTTTGTTAAATGCTTTCTCAGCATCTATTGAGATGATCATGTGGTTTTTGTCTTTGAGTTTGCTTATATAGTGGATTACGTTGACATATTTCCATATATTAAACCATCCCTGCATCCCTAGAATGAAGTGTACTTGATTATGATGGATGATCATTTTGATGTGTTATTGGATTCAGTTTGCGAGGATTTTATTGAGCATTTTTGCATCAATATTCATAAGAAAAAGTGGTCTGAAGTTCTCTATCTTTGTTGGGTCTTTCTGTGGTTTAGGTATCAGAGTAAATGTTGCTTCATAAAATGAATTTGGTGGAGTACCTTCTATTTCTATTTTGTGGAATAATTTGAGTAGAATTGGAATTAGGTCTCCTGTGAAAGTATGATAGAACTCTGCACTAAACCCATCTGGTCCTGGGCTGTTTTTTTTTTTTTTTTTTTTTTTTTTTTTTTTTTTTTTTTTTTGGTTGGGAGACTATTAATGACTGGTTCTATTTTTTTTTTATGGGATATCTGACTGTTTAGGTCATCAATCTGATCCTGATTTAACTTTGATGCCCGGTATCTGTCTAAAAATTTCTTCATTTCATCCAGGTTTTCTAGTTTTGTTGAGTATAGTCTTTTTAGTAGGAGCTGATGATGTTTTGGGTTTCCTCATGTTATGTTGTTACGTCTCCCTTTTCATTTCTGATTTTGTTAATTAGGATACTGTCTCTGTGCCCTCTAGTTAGTCTGGCTACGGGCTTATCTATCTTGTTGATTTTCTCAAAGAACCAACTCCTGGGTTGGTTGATTCTTTGAATAGTTCTTTTTGTGTCTACTTGGTTGACTTCATCTCTGAGTTTGATTATTTCCTGTCATCTACTCCTCTTGGGTGAATTTGCTTCCTTTTGTTCTAGCACTTTTAGTGTGCTGTCAACCTTCTAGTGTATGCTCTCTCTAGTTTCTTTTTGGAGGCATTCGGGGCTATGAGGTTTCCTCTTAGGACTGCCTTAATATGTCCCATAAGTTTGTGTATGTTTTGGCTTCATTTTCATTAAACTCTACAAAGTCTTTGATCTCTTTATTTTTCATTGACCAAGGTATCATTGAGAAGAGTATTGTTCAGTTTCCACGTGAATGTTGGCTTTCTATTATTTATGTTGTTATTGAAGATCAGCCTTAGTCTGTGGTGATCTGATAGGATGCATGGGGTAATTTCAATATTTTTGTATCTCTTGAGGCCTGCTTTGTGACCAATTATATGGTCCATTTTGGAGAAGGTACCAAGGGGCTAAGAAGAAGGTATATCCTTTTGTTTTAGGATAAAATGTTCTGTAGATATCTGATAAATCCATTTGTTTCATAACTTCTGTTAGTTTCACTCTGTCTCTGTTTAGTTTCTGTTTCCAGGATCTGTCCATTGTCAAGAGTTGGGTGTTGAACTCTCCCACTATTATTTGTGTGAGGTGCAATGTGTGCTTTGAGCTTTACTATAGTTTTTTTTTGTTGTTGTTGTTTTGTTTTTTTAATGAATGTGGATGCCCTTGCATTTGGAGCATTATATATTCAGAATTTGAGTTCATCTTGGTAGATTTTACCTTTTTATGAGTATGAAGTGCCTCTCTTTGTCTTTTTTGATAACTTTGAGTTGGAAGTTGATTTTATTAGATCTTAGAATTGCTATTCCAGCTTGTTGCTTTAGACCATTGGCTTGGAAAATTGTTTTCCAGCCTTTTACTCTGAGGTTGTGTCTGTCTTTGTCCCTGAGATGGGTTTCTTGTAAGCAGCAAAATGTTGAATCCTTTTTATGTAGCCAGTCTGTTAGCCTATGTCTTTTTATTGGGGAATTGAGTCCATTGATATTAAGAGATATTAAGGAAAAGCAATTGTTGCTTCCTGTTATTTTTTTTGTTAGAGTTGGGATTCTGTTCTTGTGGCTGTCTTCTTTTTGGTTTGTTGAAGGATTACTTTCTTGCTTTTTCTAGGACGTAATTTCTGTCCTTGTGTTGTTGTTTTTCTTTATTATCCTCTGAAGGGCTGGATTTGTTGCAAGAAATTGTGTGAATTTGGTTTTGTCATGGAATGCTTTGGTTTTTCCATCGATAGTAATTGAGAGTTTTGCTGGGTATAGTAGCCTGGGCTGGCATTAGTGTTCTCCTAGGCTCTGTATACCATCTGTCCAGGATCTTCTGGCTTTCATAGTCTCTGGTGAGAAGTCTGGTGTAATTCTAATAGGTTTGCCTTTATATGATACTTGACCTTTTTCCCTTACTGCTTTTAATAGTCTGTCTTTATTTAGTGCATTTGTTCTTCTGATTATTATATGTCGGGAGGAGTTTCTTTTCTGGTCCAGTCAATTTGGACTTCTGAAGGCTTCCTGTATGTTCATGGGCATCTCTTTCTTTAGATTAGGGAGTTTTCTTCTTTAATATTGTTGAAGATATTTGCTGGCCATTTAAGTTGAAAATCTTCACTCTCATCTACACCTATTATCTTTAAGTTTAGTATTCTCATTGTGTCCTGGATTTCCTGGATGTTTTGGTTTAGGATCCTTTTGCATTTTGCATTTTCTTTGCTTGTTGTTTTCATGTTCTCTATGGAATCTTCTGCACCTGAGATTCTCTCTTCCATCTCTTGTATTATGTTGCTGATGCCCACATCTATGGTTCCAGATTTCTTTCCTAGGGTTTCTATCTCCAGTGTTGTCTCTCTTTGGATTTTCTTTATTGTTTCTACTTCCACTTTTAGATCTTGGATGGTTTTATTCAATTCTATCACCTGTTTCGTTGTGTTTTCCTGTAATTCTTTAAGGCAATTTTGTCTTTCCTCTTTGAGGATTTCTACCTGTTTAGCAGTGTTTTCTTGTATTTCCTGTAATTTTTAAGGACTTCTACATGCTTAGCAGTGTTATCTTGTATTTCTTTAAATGAGTAATTAATGCCCTCCCTAAAATCATCTACCAGCATCATGAGATATGATTTTAAATCTGAATTTTGCTTTTCGGGTGTGTTAGGGTGTCCAGGACACACTGTGGTGGATGTACTGGGTTCTCATGATGCTGAGTGGTCTTGGTTTCTGTTTGTAAGCTTCTTATGTTTGCCTTCTGCCATCTGGTAATCTCTGGTGTTAGATGGTCTAGCTGTCTCTGGTTGGATCTTGTTCCTCCTGTGATTCTTTAGCCTCTGTCAGCACTCTTAGGAGTCCAACTCTCTCCTGAGTCCCAGTGTTCTAGGAATTCTCTGTAGTCAATCTCTTGTCTTACAGGAGAGGTACACAGAAGTCTGGATCTCAGATCTACCTCCTGAGTCCCGGGGTCAGAGCCCTCCCTAAAGGCTGACTCTCCTCTGGCTGGGAAGGTGCCCAGAAGCCTGGGTCTCAGCTCTGCCTCCTGGTGGAGGGTGAAGGCCAGATAGGACCCTGTCCAAACAGCTCTTTTACTTCTGCTGTCCACGTGAAGGAGAAGTTTCTGGTTTCTTTAAAAACTCAGTTGTGTCAGAGATGTTTTTTCTTGAAGTTGTCTTGTGAGTGGACATGTGATGTTTTGCTGAAAACAGACACTTGAGAAGGCTCATGTTGTTTAAAGAGAATATAAATAGAATTCCACAAACAGTGCAATGCGTTCCTGGTCTGGCTTCTCCTCTTCTTTACATCTTCTCTGGACTTCAGTGGTCTTCACCTTGTAGAGAGAAACACACCAAAGAATTTCTGGCTATTCTGGCTGCTTCTGGCTGCTTCTGCTGAGTCATGCTGATTTAGGGGAGCCTTACAGTTTCTGCTAGATCATACCACTGCTACTGATTTATAGTTGATGATTGCTATTAGGCTGGACTGTTAGTATTGTGACAACTAAGAGTGGAAATACCTTTAAAAACTACTTCTAAACAGGTGTACAACCCCTTTGCCTATAAACCTTCTTTCTCTTCTACCTCTGTTTAGTAATCTAAAGGGAGGTTGAAGGGCTTAACAATCCTAAATAAAGTAGGTTAAGAAAAATCTTAGCATACAGTAAGAGAATTGAAATAAAACATGAGAAGGTTGCCATTTCATCTGGCATCTCTGATTATTAGTAAATTGGATAGTGTCATTTGAAAACCGTGTTAGAAATGTTGCATGTCAAGAAAAATTTATATGTCATTGAATTGTGATGTACACACATAATTTTTATAGCTGAAATGTAAACAAAACAAAACAAAAACAAAAACAACAAAACAAAAGAACACTCACAATTAGAAAACCATTGAGAGAGACTGAGATGATTCGTCCACATCAGTTACGTCAGTCTCTCCATTGTTGTTAGAAATTAATGTCCCATGACATCAGTGCTGGGAACTAAGACCCAGGTTTTCTCCTCAATTCAAAAAATATTGTTCAACCTGTGTTTTGTGATCCTTAAAACCAATGTGAAAAGAAGTATTTATGTTTAGGTTTTAGTTAGGGGATGAAATAAATGAATTAGTATAGTGTGCCTCACAGCATGGAACATAATCTTGAAATGTGCGAGCCAATCTTCATTGGTTCCCCTTTACCAGGGATTCTACGGCCTGTGCCCAACATCATCTGTGGGGCTTGAAAGGGCCCAGTGTTTGAGGTTTATACTCAGAGGTCCTAGCCTAGTGAATCTCAGGCATGTTTTGAATTTGAAAATTTTTACACTTCCTAGTTTAGTCTCCTAGATAGGAAAGTTAATTATTTTGGTGACTTACTTCAATTGGTATACTTTGAGTGTGGCAATGTGATAATTCATCTCTGGCTCATAGTTTCTCATTCTGGTTTTCTTAGTGTGAAATGCATAAATGTGTATAAACTTGGTACTCTTAGTTTAGATCCCAAAGGTGCTTATACTGATTTGTTTAATAGTTCATAACAAAGTAAATCTTCAGAAAACATTTTAATATAAGTGTTAGAGCAGAGTCCCTGTCCTTAAAAAAAAAAAAAAGAAGAAGAAACAGACATGAACAGACACATACATGTTATATGAGGCTTTCTTTTTTCTACATGAGTTTTCTTTTGGTAATTGTAGAGAATAAGAAAGTAGTACATATTCCCCAAATAAATTGGCATATCATTCTCTCAGCATCTGTCTGTCTGTCTGTCCATCTGTCTGTCTGTCTGTCTATCTATCTATCTATCTATCTATCTATCTATCTACTTGTCTGTCTAATGTGATATGTGATATATGTAAATTATTTATTTGTTATTTATTTTATGTGTATACATGTGTTTTGGTTGCTTGTATATCTGTATACCATAGGTATGTCTGGTCACCACACAGTCTAAAGAGGACATCAGATCACTGAGGACTGCATTTATAGGATGATTGAGTCACTATGTGGGTGTTTGGAACCAAACCCAGATCCTCTAAAATAGCTGCCAGTGCTCTGCTGAGGCAGATCTCCAACTTCTGCCTTCCATTCTTTTTCTTAACACTCCCCTCTTGTATTAGGAGAATATACTTCTGTCTTAAGAGAAAAGAGAGGCCAGTTAGAGTTGCCAAGATAAAGCTAAGTCCCTGGGGATGAATCAGACTGTCTTAAGTGGATAGAAAGTTGGAATATGTCCTTTCTCTCTCCTTCTTAGTGTTCAGTTTCTGCCCTGAGGAATTTGTAGCTATTTATTTTCTGTCAGAGAAAGGCATGAGTTTTCCACAAAACTTAACTCTTTCCTCATAAGATAAAAAATATCTACCTTTACACTTTGATCTTGTGCTATGTCATCTACTTTACATGACCTGTGGAATTATATAGATATTAATTTCTCATTCATTCAGAATTTCCAGTAGGAAATTAGCACGTTTATAGGATTTTGTCTCAAACTTCCAATGTATTGAAAACACCGTAAAAATAAATTAGCAGATTGTCTGATATAATTTTACATTAGGCTTTTAGTTCCCAGTATATGTACAGGAATATCATTGTGTTCACAACAAGATATTAACAAACTTGTGCTCCAATCCAGCTAATGTGTAGTGTTGCACCACTATCCTGGTGCAATTCATTAAGAATTCCCTGATTAAAGTACATAATATCTCTTCCCATGGAATAGATAGAAAAATATGACAACTTTCATCAAATACCTTTCAGCTCCGATGGTATCTCATAGATGGTCTTCAAAAGAAATCTTTTAGATATTTGTCACAAACCACAAACCAGTTATACTCAATATGAGGAAATCAACTTAATAATTTTGATAAACTATACAATGGTTCATTAAGATCTATCTCCATCATTCTGTCACTTAATACAGCTCTTTAACCATATCGATTTATTAATACTTTATTTGAAAGAACATCTAATCCTTTAAAGCCCCAAATGTTTTCATGTAAGCCAATGCAAAGTCCCACAGCTAAGAAATATATGCTTACTCTCAATCATTAAATGTCAATGGGGAGACTTGAGTGGTGATATTGCCAATAAATATGGGGTGGGAGAGACATACCACAGGCAAGAGGACATTGTCTACTATATGTTCTTTTAACCCAGAGAGGTAATAAACGGTCTTCCCTCTATTGAGATTGTTACGATGTAAAGTGATGGCTTCAGCTGACATAGGGCTGGTAGAGTTTTTCCTGGCAGCACCAAACATTACTGGATTTAATCCAATGAAGAGGACTTTATAAAGAAGATAGTTAATAACATCTAGAGAGCTGAAGTCTACAGAACATGCTCTTCTTGACTCAACGTATTGGGTGGTTTCTGAGCTTTCCATCACCAATATTATTCTCGAACCTTGCCACCCATTCAACTTTCATGGACACACCAAAATTAACCCTTGAATTAAAAGCATTGAATTCATATATAACACTTCCATACTTTCTGGTGGCTATTAGAACAGAATATGTTCATGTTATCTGCAAGCACACAAGGTCTTTCCACAACATGATAGTGTGCTTGGTTTTACAGATGTTCATGACTTTAGGAATTTCTGATTGAAAGCAGAGAACAAACATGTTTCTATATATTTTCCACTAAATTTTAGGCCACAATTCATGAGATACTAATACCTTTCTGAATGACTGCATAGAGCAATGCCAGCTTTGTACTGTGAGTGCCAGTCATAACAGGTTCCCTGAGGGGGACCAAGGCATTGTCTTTACTTGGAAGATAGAAAGACAATCCTATTTCAAAGACTGATTTTTTGCATCTATCTATCATGGTAAAATGTAATTTTCAACTATCTTCTGAGAAGTCGATAAATGATACAAATGATAAATGATACAAATATACTTTGTGTGAATGAATACATAAGATCATAGTTTAAATGTTTGAGTCACCAAAGGACAAAGATGTCATGCATTATAGAAAGGTTTAATCTTGAGTGTTTTCATTTTCTTCCTTGGACATAATCTATCTTGGGTCTCTTTAGAAGACATGTAGGCATGTGACACTTTCAGCACCAGAGAATTTAAAGCTTATGAATTTCTAACATTAAAACACCATGTTAGATTTTTGATTAAATGAATGTACTTTATTTTGAATTAAAATTTCTTATGAAAAGTCTAGAGTCAATTTTTCTTAGACTTTAGAGTCTCAATCTCAGGCCAGAGTGTCACAATCTCATCTTTAAATGCAGATTTAATGATGCAAAAACATTTTCAATGTGTCTCATTTCTTATTTATTATTACAGATTTGGAAGACTTTAGATGAAGTCTCTCTGAGCACACAGAATAACTACTCTAGCTCCCTCTCAAACATTTCCAGCATTCAAACCCAAAGCCCAATGTTTTGCTTATAATTTCTAATATTCAAAAGAGAAGGTTAGATGTGTTTATTTACATTGTATTCATTCTGAAAAACGTTCTAAAGCATGACCTTGCTATAAGATGACTGGTCTAAAAAAATCAAGAAGAGCTTGAAATCTCAAAAGAAAGCATTTTGTATGCTAGCAACAAAGCAGCTTTCTGTCTCAAGGTCATTTCACTGTGGGAGGAAATTGATAGTCTAATTAGAGTAGAAATGCTATAAAGTCGCTCAGCAGAGATGCACTTGGCTAGTGCCAGTACCAGGAAGGACTTGGGGGAAGTATCTAAAATGTTCTCCTACTGATATACATTTTATATGTCTGGTGAATTATATATATGTGTGTATGATATAACCTGTAATTTTTAGCCCTGTTAAGAATCTAAAATATGGATTTGAAAAGTTTTTCCTGCTTAATTTCTTATGAATATTCCCATAAACGCTGCTTTATAGATTTCATTCCTTATGAACTGTCCTCATTAAACATGATGCTCAAATATCTACTTACAAGTTATTATACAAAAGCATTTTTGTCCCAAAGATGTCTAAGATACAGATTTTGAGACGGTTAAACTTGATATCGCAGTTTATTTTTATTTTATTATTTAATTTGAATATTCCATTTTTTGTATTTAAATATAATCACATCATCCTCTGCTTCTTTTCCTTCTTTCAATTCCTGGTAAATGCTCTCCCACAATGGTCCCTTTCTTTAAAAGTTATTTTCAAATAAATACATAAATAAAACCTGCTCAGACCCTTCATTGCTTGGGGTGTGTGTGTGTGTGTGTGTGTGTGTGTCTGTGTGTGTGTGTGTGTACTGTATATATGTGAGTGTGAGAAAGGGAAGGGTTAATTATTTTAGGACTAAGCATTTGGATTTGGATGAGCAATTGGGGGAAATTTTGTAGGAAATATTATTTCCCCCTATCTCAGCAGTAATAAATAGCTTTTAGTTCTTTGTCTAGTGCTGAGGTACCATGAAATTTGTTTCGTTCACATTAGCATCTCTATGGATGCTGGCTGGGTCTTCTTTAGGTAGTCAGATTTTTGAGGTATTACATATTTTGCTTTCCTGACATTTCTGGGAGATACAATCTCACAGCATACTTTCAGTTCCTATGGGACTAACAATCCTTCCACTTCCTCTTCCATGGTGTTGCCTGAGCTTTGGGCATAGCAGCTGTGTTTTAGATGTATCCATTGGCAATCCACAATCAGTTGTTCTCTATTTTTTGATGAGTATTATTTTCTGTTATGATGCTCAATTCTTTGTAAAACACACACACATAAAAGCTTCTTGGATGTCCATACAGTGGGAGGTCCACTTGTCTGTGGTTATAAGCATACACAGTTCAGATGAAGTTAGGATCTATACTGATTTAGTAAAGTAGTGGTAGTAAGTTCTGTGAGATCCACCTCATCAGCCCTGGGTAATTCGATCGATTTGTGTTACCAGACACGATTTCTGTTTTGTTGAGTAAGGCTTCAATCTAATTAGAGAGCTATTGTTTATCACCAGGATGTGAGTGTCACGATTGTACACTTATTAATATCTTGCCATGATGGTCATTGCTGTGTTTCATAAGTGTCATAACTGAGTTGGGCTAAAGGTTCCTTTTTTTACCTTTGGAGGCTTGCCTAGTAACATCTATTCCTGTGTAAGCATCAGAAAGTGAGATTTCAGGTTAGATCCATATGGGATCTTCCAAGTCCTATGACTGAAGTACATGGTATCTTCAGCAATAAGGACTTACTTTCAACTGCTGAGTAGCAACCAAGGGGGAGGAGCAACAATTATGCCCTATATTGCTATGAGTATCTCTTGCACTCTCCTAACCAACAAATATAAAATGAAATTTTAATGTCTGTTACTAGAGTGGTTGTATGCCTCTTAGAGGAACATTGGAAGCCCAAGGGGCATATACTCATGTCAACTACATATGAATATAAATATATATACACACACTTATATGAACTTTATGTAAATATAAAATAGGGTTCCTTATGGCCTTTTCAGATTTTCTTTGTGTTATTTTTCCCTCCTTCCTCCTTCTTCATCTACATTGATCTTTATTTTTCCTCCTTGGTTAAGTGCTCCCCCATTTCCCTTTTCTTACGTGAATTTTCCCTTGTTCTGTACCTAGAAAAAGAAATAGGAAAACCTGCTAAATTTTTAATTTACTGCATTAGAACGCACCCTTTCTGTGGGATATTGCTGGTGTGTTATGTTTATGTCTATGGATATAAAAATGGTTATAAGTCCAATGGCTTTGAAGAGTGCATTTGTGACTATAAATAATAAGACGTTTAAAAACACCTGTTTTTTAAAAAGCATATTTATTTGGCTTTGGACTCCACAAGCATAGCATGCATAATTACACATTTCTTTTTTTTTATTAGATATTTTCTTCATTTACATTTCAAACACTATCCTGAAAGTCCCCAGTACCCACCCACTGCCCTGCTGCCTAACCCACCCATTCCCCCTTCCTGGCCCTATCTAAACTCATTCTTACTAGACTATTCATACCTTGATCTTGATTATTTGGTGCTCAACACAATTTGATCATAGAAGAATATGGAATTGAATTCCTGACTTTCATCTGACATCTATTTTAGAGAATCTGTCTGTGGTCTCCAGTTCTACCAATAAACTAGTTCTCTGTAGGCAGCCGGCCCCTACTCCAGTACACCATTGCCGTAAAGAACACCACTGTGCAGTCGCTAGCCCGAATCTGGTGCCAACCCATCCCGATTGGGTGCATGTAAATTAAAGTGCCGGCAGACTGACCAATCCCAGTAGGACACATAGCCCTCCCCAGTGCTGGGGTGTATATAAGCAGTCCTCCCTGTGTTCCTGGGATTCCCGTAGCATTGAGGCGTTCCTGCAATAAAGCTGTTGAGAAGAATCCGACCATGTTGCGTTTTTCCTTGCTGGACAAGGTGAGCTCAACAGTTCTCTAGAATTGAAATTTGTAGTGAGAGGACTAAAAAAAAGATTTAAAAACAAAACAAAACAAAACAAATAAAACCCACAGTCAACTTTTAGAATAAAACCAGCAGAGCTGCAATCTCTAGCTAACAACTGGCCTATCACCCACACTCACTGGGAACATTGGAAGCCTATAGCTGGACTGAATCAGTAATCCAATCTGTAGCTCATCACATTTACTATTTATTTCCCGTAATTATAAGCTACAAAGGTCTTTTCACTACCTGGTCTGTTGTCCCTTGTGTAAAGAGTTGGAGAGTCTACAGTATAAATGATCAGTGTGAATTTTTAAAGAGAGACTCTAGTTCTATGTAGGCAAATCCAATATTTAAGTAAGGCTAAGTTCATATTCTGTTTATTCCAGTCTCATAGATTTATAGCCAATCCATTAATCCCACTTGACTTCATGGTGCTATTTTATCTTCTAATAATGTTTTTATGAGCTTGCCATTGCATGCTGGCTTCTCTTGTGATATATGTGTATGGGAGACAGATTTATTATCCTTTCCGCATTTCTGTTAATATTGATATAGATTCTGAGTTCATGACCCTTCATAGTTGCAAAAGTAAAAGGATCATTCCAGGAAGAAGGAACAGGCTGTTTCAGAAAAGGTGTTCTGCTGCATGCTGTGTCTTCAGTCAAATGGAAATAAGCTGATGTGGTGTATGAATGCTAGTGGAGTCTATTAACATATATTGTAATGTGTAAATAAGTGTCCCAAAGGGATACTGTCTGACTTCCACACTCATACTCATTGCTGTGTGATCTAGGGAAGTTATTGACTGCTCTGTGTTTTCTGTCTTTTTAAAAAAATGATAATAACATTGATGTCATGGGTCATTGTGAGAGTTACTGAAAGTTATACATGTGTAACATTATAGTAGTTTCTGGTGAATATTAAATACACCAGTGAATGTTCACTGCTGATATACTATACATGAAATATACTAGTTAATAGGAATCCATGGGCAACAGAGATGGAGCAGAGGTTCACAGCACTGATTGCTCTTCTAGAGAACCCAGGTTCGATTCCTGGAACCCACTGTGTGGCTCAGAATTGTCCACAACTTCAATTCCACTGACATATATTTGGACAAATAATTTATCTAGATAAAAGAAAGCAAATAAATATTTGTTCTCAGATGAATCTTTCCATTGTACATATGAGCAAACCAAGACAACGGAACTGAGAATTGCGACCTTTATAATACATCTTTACTTTCTGCTAGTCTGAAGCAAGGTGAAAAACAAAGGCATTACCTGGCACGCCTATATTCCATTTTGCTGCTCTGCCTTGAATACATGAATAAGTTTCAGCACATTCTTTAATTTTGCCATGGCATGCACCACCAAAGCTGGGTACTTCTGAGAGGTCACAGCAACTAGGCAAAGGGGTTTAGCTTCAAGCCAAGGAGGGTTGACTCTACAGTGAATATTTTTCTCTCCTACAATGTCAGAAGTTGCTTTGTATAGTACTCCTATGCACACTAGTCTATTTCTTGTGGGGAACAGTTCTATTAGCGACATACTTGAATATCTTTTAGGACACACTTTGGTCATTACGAGCATGTGTGCAGAATGTCCTAATACATGCATGGGAATGAACTTCTCTCATTCTTCCAAAACTTAATCATTTTTAGGTATCGAAAACATCATATCCCCTTCTGACCTATCTCTTTTAAAATGTGTCAGATTGTTAGGATACAGTGCTGTAGAAAATCATACTCAAGTGTTCCTCTCTGTGTCTTGGTACTTTGTAACCTCCCCCAACAGCCTGAAGCAGGCTGAGCCAGGCAGGCTTGACTTGTTGTCACTAGGAGATCACCTGGGGTGGAGCTTGCCTCCCTGGATCACCCTATTTTTCTGCCACTGCTGCTACCTGCTGCCTAGCTGTTCCATGAGCCTACAACATGGTCACCTGCAGCTGGGCTCCAAGGATGATTTGTCAGGAATGGACTTTCTTCCCCCTCTTTTATAAAGCATGTTCCCCGACATTAAAATTTGAACTTTGAACAGACTACCATGTCTTGGTTCCATTGTTTCTCCACCAGCCTAGGCTCCCTCTTTTCTTCCAGATGCCAAGAAGCCTTCCAGGCTTGAACCTGGACATGTGAACCGCTGGCAGGCCTCAACAGTACTTCTACTGAAACTTCATTTCATCCTCTGCACCGAATTCCCTTTTGTTTAAAGAACATTATTTCAGAATATTCTATGAAACTCACTTGCTTTTTAAAGTGAGTGAGAACATGAAGCTCTGGGCTTGGTGTATGGCATATTTCACTTGACATGATGCCTCCCAGTTCCATTCATGCAGCAAATGATAGTTTCTTTCTTCCTTTCATATAACTGGGAAGGTTTCATCCAATTATGCTCTGTTCGTTACCTAGCTCCTTATCTAGTCCATTACCACATCCTGTAGGACTTTCTAAGGAGCATTTTGGGCTGTTACTAGCCTGGGAGCTGTCCTCTATCCAGTGAGGCCTACAGAGTCCCGTGGCTTTAAGGTGCTAATGACTCCCAAGACAAGGCAATTTCCATCAAGAGTTGCTGAGGCATGCTGGGTTCTGGGGATGAAAGGAGGGTCACAGAAAGCAGCTTTTAGAGCAGAGCATTCACTCCCAAGCCTGCCATCTCCTAACTTAATTTAAAGCCTGTGACGACCAAAGGGTGCCCCTGAATTTATAATTGCTATTCTGTGCTGTTTTTTAGAATGGAGGTACCTGGCACTTTCTCATTTCACTTTTACTGCTAGCATTGGGTTACCTCAGCCTGGAATCCAAGTTACAATTTACCTTCTTTTCTCTAGCTTTCCCTTTTAATCATCTGTGCTGTTGATTTTTCCACTCAAGTCCTCACTCAGGGCCAAAATTTTTTTTCAGTTACTGTCCCATAAACATTGTATGCCATATCCCCATCTCTGTTGCAGAGCTATGCATAAGACGACTCTGCTCAGCCTCCCTGTACCTGCTTGGGCAGACTACATTCAGTCATCGGGGAAAGTGACTTGCAATGCTTCATGCCCTTATTGGATCGAAGTCACTATTTTGATACAGTGGCTCTCACTTGTAAAAATATGCTTACATGGAATCGACTTCAGACAAATAATTTATTCAAAGGTCTATTCATTTAATTCTAAAGTATAAATACTAAAATCATAAAAATACTATGACTTGGATCCAAGTAGCATAAGTAGGGTCATGCCACCAAAGCAATATTGTGGCTGGCTTCCTTCCTGTTGATGGATTCAGACCTATATTAACACAAGTACCAGTAGCCACAGCTCCACGCCCTGCTTTCATTATCCTGTACTCTCCCACTTCTCACCAATCTGTGTCTCTAATATAGACAGCATCTCCTCTAACCCACATATTCTGCTTCCAGAAGAGGCTTAGAGACTTGATGCCTCTCTTTTGCTTTTTGTGAGTAGACTGCAGAATAAAACAATGTACCTTGACTTAATCACTGTTCTATTGCTGTGACGAGACACCATGACAAAGACAAGTGCTGTAAGACAACACTTTTTACCCTGGTAGGCCTAAGGAAATAGGCTTGCTTACAATTTTAAAGGTTTAGTCCATTATCATCACGTGGCTGTACACAGGCAGCCTATGGAGCAGAAACTCATACCTACAACCTAGAGGCAGCAGAAAGACACTGTGACTAGTGCCAGCTTTTGAAAACTCAAAGCTTGCCTGCAGCAAGACTTCCTTCAACAAAGCCACACCTCCTAACCCTTCAAATCCTTTCAAATAGTGCCCCTTCTTCATGAATAAGCACTCAAATATATGAGCCTATGGGAGCCATTCTTATTCAAACCACAGCTTAAATTTTATGGGGAGTTACCAACACTTCTGTCTTTTGAAGCCCTTGAAAAACTGTTGTACAGTGAACCCACCCAGGATGCTCACTGTGCTTCAGTTTTCTTGTGTTGATGTGTGCTCTTGATGTGTATACACTGACCTATTTTACAACTATATGTGGAAATCCTATTGGGCTCATGATTAACTCTAACTTAATAATGCTGCATTTTCAGTCTTGGCTTCTTATCCCTGAAAACATAAATCTTACTTTGGAGGCTTTGAACTCTCAAAGCCATTGAAACTCCATTCTCTTGAAATGTTCTTTGACTCTGTTGCCTGTAACTCTACTGCCAACATCCTTTGCTCTTTAATTCTTCTGAACTCCAACAGGAATTTCCTAATGGAATTTATGATTTTTCTAACTTATCTTTAAGGGCATGCAAAGATCATTTCGCATTCATCTTTTTAACAAGCATGTCTCAGAGAAAAGTAAATAATACCATGGATGTTTCTAGTTTGACTTCTGTGACAGAAAAAAAAATCCCAAGAGCAAGAATCCGACTCTCATTACTTCTCTCTGCATTCTTTTTAGTATCTGGTTTACCTCTACCCCCATCTGTTATTGTCTGATCTTTGGGGGTTTAATCATACCTCTGAAGTTGCCCTGCTTTTTAGGGGGATCGGTGATTCCTTGCTTAAAAAGTAACTGTGTGACTCTGATCTGAGTGGGCCAAATTGCATCCTCCTCATGTGAACTTGGAAAGTGTACATTCCACTGAGTAGCTATTGCAGTTTGAATCAGAATTGTTTTAAATAGGTTTGGGAATTCGAACTCTTTGTTCTCAGTTGGTGACACTGTTCAGAGAGAATAGGGGAAGTGTCACCTGTCTGCATGAAGTATGTCACTGGGTCAGGTTTTGAGAGTTTAAAGCCTCCACCCACTTATACAACCTAAGCTGGTAGTAGAATAAACTTGAGTGGTTTACTTTCCATTTTCCATATGTAGTTGTAGAATGCTATTGTTAACTACCGAGCAATCAGTTGAGGAAAACTGTTTAAAACAGAGAGATGGTGTGATATGTGACACACAGCTCCCTTTATGCATATGGATTCTCTCTCTAAACTGGCCCAAAGCTACTAACCCTGGTCTCCTGTTTACCCCATGCTGCACAAAGCTGTGTTTATAGATTGGTTTGTCTTGGCAATGTAGAGAATATGGACAGTCTTCTCTTGCCCACATAATGCAAATAAGGCCAATCTGTAAAGCCTCAGAAAAGTAGTTTCTTCCCCCCTGAGGTAAAAGAAAAACTGTCATGTTCCTATCATGCTCCTTATCTTAAAGCAACTGAAAGTCTTCTCTTGTATTTATGAAAACAAGAGCAAAATCAATGAAAATTAAGGTCACAGGAAAGGACCAATCAGGTAATTATAGGTTGATCATGTCCTGGGTACAAAGTGGCCATTTCTCTCCCAGAGTCCATCATCTTTCCAGTAAGACAGAAAGCTTTTGTTTCTGGGTGTTCAGAGCTGACACGGAGATAATGCTGTTTGTTAACACTGTGAAAATTACAGGATAGTCAAGGGCATGTGCCTCGTAGATATTGCTTCCACTATCTTGGAGAATAAAATGCCCTTGAATAAAAAGTGTCTTAGGATCACTGGAGGGGTGTAGAAGTGTTCTGTTGGACTATTGTGGACACATGACACCCAGGATGTATTTACTCCTCAGCGCAAAAGAAGATAGAAGGAAAAATAAATGGAGCTAGTCAAAATAAAGAAAAGGAAGGCAGTGTGGAGAGCTCTTCTGGGGGTTATATAGAAGCCTTGTTTTAGTCTGTAATTGAGTAAGCCTACAGAGAACCGTGTCTGCAGGCTATCGCAATGGACTTTCGATGATTACATTGGGATTGTGCTCTACTCACATTCACATCCCCTTGGAAAGGCTATATTAAAGCTTGTTATCCTTGGTTAGTGGTTGAAATATACAAAGAGAAAGCTACTGTCATATATTTAAAGATTAAGGTGGAGAACTTCAAATGTCACATCAATTACTACACAAATCCTAGAGGTGCCAAGAAGCCCACTTAGCTGAAGGGTGCTCTATGTGTAGCTAAGCTAAAATGTGGCCTTTTAAAGTTGTCAGTGAAGAAACAAATAGATGACTTTGTGAATATGTAGGGTCTGACATGCCTCGCGATAGAAACTTCCAAGCAAAGCATTTGCAGACCGGGAAAAAAATGTCATGGAGCTGACAGAGAATGTGAAATCAATTACATAAATGAGGAGGCATAACTCATTGTTTTTTGTTTGTGTTAGCAATCTGCGATATTTTCATTCAGTGGACCATCTGTGACAGCCCCTAAAATGATAATCCTCTATATTAAAAACAATGCACATCCTTTAAATAATTCAGACCAGCACTGTGTCAGAGGAAACATGGAAGAAATGGAGAAAGAAATATACCAGGTAAAAAGTTAGTGAAATATACTAAGCTTTTGATCCGGATGAGGAATTATTTTCGGAACCTTGTGAGGAATTGCTTTCAGATAACCTGGGGTTTAGATAGCTCTTATAGAAGCAGCAATCACACTTGTTTGTGCTGTTGCTTTGTTACAAGCCTGGCCCTCGGTACCTTCCTCTTCACACTTATTTTAGAACAACAGATTCAAACAAGAAGTTAACCATTATCTGTAGTATATGGTTTTGTATCTCGATTAATATTTGCACCAAGATATTGGTAAACAGGTGAAGGGAACAAGGACATGAGAGAGGAGCAGGAATGTTGTAGTTTCAGGTGTGTGAAGGCATGGGTCTATCTAAGAAGGAAGGAAAGAGCAAGCAGAATAGAACAGTTAATAATTGAGTGGCTTGTTCCCTTGATATAGGAAGTGACAATATGTAACCTGGGAACCATGTGACAAATACACCTTATACAGAAACCAGATAGACTGTCCTCTTCAGTTCTTCAAAGTGATTGCAGTAGTTTTTGTCACTGGCTTGTTTCTGTCAAGGATAATTTCTTTCTGCATTATCCTAGCATGCAAGTAACTGACTCCTCTCTACACCAGACCATACTTTCTGGAGTTCCTCTTCACAGTTGTGGTCTTAGATCGAACCTTCAAGGGGCACATCTTTGGCATAGCACAACTCCCCATGCTGTGCGAATGCTGGGCTCCCCATCTTGCTTCCTAACCTGTGTTGTCCATGGCAGTTTTGCTAACAACTCCTTTAGGCTCTTTAAGTTATTCTTCCTGAGACTCCGATGCTGTTACCTGTTAAAATGCCTCACAGTTCTCAAGACAGACCCTTTGTTGCAGTGTGACTGTTCATTGTAAAATTCAAATCTGTTGAACTTTGAAGTTTCTCATAATAAGGCATTAAGGGAAAAAAATAACAGTGTGGTCTTTCTGTAGCCAATTTTGTCATTCTTTCTTTGTGTGGAATGTGACACAAAGAAATGGCAAGTTGTAAATGGCAAATGGCAAATCATGCCAGGAAGAAATGAATATTTCCAAAAGCCTTCCGAATTGAAATATTTCATAATTATTATACAAAGTAATTATTTTAATTCCCACAATTTTCTTCTAGATGCTGAGTCCTTAACATGTGCCAGTAATCTTTCCACGTATCACCAAATGTATTCTTCAAGATTTATTTGATTTTTGTGTATGTGTGTATGTGTGTAGTTCTGTGTGTCTAACACACGAGGCTGGGAGGCCTCAGTGGCTGGAAGAAGCATTAGGTCCTTCAGACCTGGACTATCAGGCAGTCACAAGCTGTTCAACATGGCGGCTAGGAACTGAACTGAAGTCCTCCGGAAGGGCACCAAGCACTTTTAACTCTTGAGCCCTATTTCCAGCTCTTCAATATTATTCTAAAGACACCCAATGGAGTCTCTCATGTAATTGTATTGTAATTTCTAAATGTACTAGGTGAGAATTGAGGAGGTAAAATACCCTAAATGTCATTGTCCTCTGAATGACTGGAAAAAGCAACAGTTTACCCCAGGTATTGAATCCACCTTTTCTGATACAGGGTGATAATAAAATCGTTTTAAGTGAAGCAGCAAGTGGACACCGTGTGTAAGGTTCAAAAAAAGACATGCTGGGCATGTTCCCGGCCTGCCAAGGAGTGAAAGAGAGGAGACACTAGCAAACATTTTAATCTCTTACTATATTTGAAATTTGCCAACTACAAAATAAACATCAAAGGCAGCTGCAGCGGCCAGATGTTGTCTTTGTGTCTTCACCTGTGAGCCTGCTGCCTGCCCAGGAAGAATGGAGCAATGCCTAGTTTAAAAGGCATCTCTCCAAGGCCCATTCACTCCTTGGCCTCTGGACAAACCCTGCCAGCAGTACATCACTTAGATCTGAGTGCTGCGGTGATTTCTATAACAGAAACATCAGTCAATTAAAACCAGGAGTCAGCCAGGAAGCACGTTTTACTGAGATTGCTGGGGTGTCATCCTCACAGAGATCAGCAGATAGCAATGCTTCTCTGCAAAAGGAGAGGAAAAATAAAAGCAAACCGGTCTCGAGCTGACCACAAAGAGGCAAGTCCTTGTTTTGTCTACCTGTCACCAAGTGGTGTCCTAAATATTCTCCTCATGAGTTACGTGACACTATTCATAATCTTACAATACGAGTTACTATAACACCATTGGGGCTTGTATGTTTATAGTTTCTTTTGTCTAAGAATCAAAAGAAATAATTTTTCCCCTTATTTCTAATCCAGTTAATATTATGTTGGAAAATGTACAACCTATTATCTCCCAAAGTATCAAATAGGAGATATACATCGTGATCTTTACAATTTTCAAGCTCTGTGTCATTGACATATTATACCAGATAATCTATCTGTGTTAACTTTTCTAACACAGAGGTCACAGAGCACTTAAGTAAATGACAGCTAATTATGATGGTTAGCTCTAGTGTATTAGAAATGCTTTGGCCAAGCATTAAGGAGGCACACTTTTGAATACATCTGAGAGTGTGTTTCCAGAGAGCATTTACTAGGGGAGAAGGACTTTCTTTCATGTGAAGGCAACATTGAGCAGGCTGAGGCCCAGCACTGAACAAAAAGAGAAAAAGGAGGGAGCCAGCTGAGTACTTGTGTCAATTTGTCTGCTCCACTTCTCCATCTTCCCAGCTGTCACAAGCTCCTGTCACCACAGTCACCTGCTGCCATGCCTTCCCTGTCAAGATAGATGGACAGCATCACAACTTGAACCAAACCCAACTTTCTTCCCTTTCATCATTTCTTTCAGGTATTTGCTTGTGGGAAGCAAAGAGTGAACATAATGACTGTTCCTGAATCGCAGTCAGCCATGCATCTGACATGTGAATCTCGACAGTGAGTCCCAGACCCGAACCTCTTAGCTGCAATTGCATTCTGTTTAAACAATGTGTGTTAAGTGTTTAGGTGTACTTCGATTATTTTTAAATATAATTTATTTGAACATCAGTGGTAAACTCATTGGATCCTAAGAAGGTATCATTAAAACAATATAGCTCTTCATGCATAACATTCATGTTTGAACCTGCCCTGATATAGCCACATAAATTATTTTAGAAGTGGATAAATTTACTTTACACTCTGCTTCTTGGAGTTACATAGAAACTTGAACTCCACTTCAGAAGAGACATCCTTAGTTCTCAATTGCAGATACTGTCTCTATTCCTGTGCACATAGGTAGACACTAAAGATATTAAGTCTGCTCAAGGATTTCCAGCTTTCAGCACTAGTGTTCCGTTAATACATTATTACAAATACAAATCGGGGACACATAAGACCATGTGGTTTCATATGCAGGAGAAAGCAAGTTGAGCTGTTAATGATGGTAGCCACAGTCATTGCCAGTTGACTATGGTTCAAGGCTCACATATATTCTTCTACTCTAGGCGAGGTTTGACTACAAAGAAAGACCTCATAGCCACAAACGTAAAAATACTAACTCTAACAGTACATGAATTATTGAGTAATGAAATTGAAATTTCCCAATGTGGTTACTTTTAAGAACCACCAGGAAACAATGAAAATGTCACGAGAAGTCATCCTTAGCTTTTCCTCCCACTGCGTTAGTTTTGAGAACATGCACCATGCAATCAAAGAATGGCATTTCTCCATGGAAAATAATATTTTGACTAGAAAAAGGCAGAGATGCTGTGATGGAGGAAACAGCAGATGCCGGTGTGTTGGGACTTCTTAAGCCTCATTCTGGAGGAGCCTTGTTGAGCGTCTGTCCTGGCTGGCAGAGTTACTGCTATAAAAGCCTTTCAAATTTCAGCAACTCACTTCTGTGTTGGCTTATGTTATTGGCAGATGTACACAACCTGATCACAGCATCAGCAAGCCATAATGCCCTCTCTCTTTCTCAAGAAGTCCTGTCTTTCCTAAATATCTTTCAAGGCAACCATTATCCCTGATGGTTTTTTTTTACCTCTTGTAATAGCAGTGGTATTAAAATCTGCCTCTCTCCCTGATGACAGGTTTCCTACACAAATCTATTGTTTGTGTCCTGCAGATGAAATTTGTCTAAAACCAAAATTCTACCATACAGTATTTACCTTCAAAATACATATTTATATTAGATGTTCAAAATTAAATATGAATACTAATTAGTACTAGAATAATATCCACTTGTCTTTGTTCTCTGGACATCAATAGCATGAGCTTCTATGATTTTTGCTTTCCAAGATTTGACACTAATTTCAAGAAGGAAATTATTATAAATTTAAATAGAAATTAATTAATAAAAGCTGAAGCCTCAGGTAGATGGCTCAATTTTTAGAGTACCTGCTTTGCAAGCCCAGGCACCTGATTTTTGAGCCCAAGTACAGTGCTACTGACTTGCAATGCCTGTGGAGGAAGACACTGGCAGCCCAGAGGCTAGCTAAGTGAGAGAGTCTTTCAGAAAAACAAGGTGGATGGCTCCTGAAAACTAGACACTGAACTGACCTCTGATCACCATGCCCCTGCACATTCATATGCACTAAAGATACACGAATTCACACAAACACATATAAAGTAGGTTAATACAAATTTCAAATTAAAAAGTTTAAGTTTAAATTAATATTTAATATACTAATCCAGATTCATAAGCCATAATATTCATGTGTGTGTGTGTGTGTGTGTGTGTGTGTGTGTGTAGATATATAAACTAAAGTCTTGGTAACTGCGTGTATCTAGTGCTATGTATGGCTGTATATTAGATAAATATAGACCATCTCCATTATTGTAGCATCTTCTCATAAACACAAAATATTTGTGCTATGATACCCTTTAGTTACCTCCCAACTATTTTCTGAGCTGATATTGTACCACCTATAAGTTTTGAGTGATTCATCCATAGCCATGACTTTATAACTTTTCTTCAGGCTCATCCGCAGGGGAAACTCTCCAATAGCTGTTAAAGCAGCCACTACACATGCCTTAAGGTTTAGCTCAGCTCCTCTGTTATCTTTTGTATACAGCAATTCAGAGTGCACCTAAGTGCTTTCAGGACATCTGTGCCTTCTTGTATCATACCATATGATGGTAATGGGATCTTATGTGGGCTCAACTTTCTCCATGATGGGAAACTTTGGTTTCATGGATCTTAGCTTGTTTTTGTTGTTGTTGTTGTTGTTTGTTTGTTTGTTTTTTCTTTTTATTAGAGAGCATAATGAGTGGCATGTAGTAGTTGTTGCAACATTTTTTAAATGTAAATCACAATCAAAGAGATGGAACATTTATTTTACCTTTTTAAAAACCCCACATCCATCCTGATAATTACTATGGACAGTATATATTCCTAACCTTGTGTGCATCTTCTCTCACTCAGACCTAATATCAACTCAACTCTCACATTGTTCTTCTCTTCTCTATCCTTATTCTTGAGTTAATTTAGTCTCTTCTAGGCACAGGCAAGTCTGAACAATGGGCCAATGTTGTTTTAAGTTTGAACTTGTCTTCCATGTCTAATATATAGCAATGTTTAGTAAACTGGTTTAGAGTGTTTCTGATGCTACATTCATTCAGAAACATACAGTGGTGATAATGTTTATTTGGAAACCTCATTATCTAGCATCGGTGAAAAGGATGAAAGAGGAATGGAAACTGTACTAACTCTCCTACAAATGTAGCCATCACTCATTTACATCATTATCAGGGACTAGGAAATCATGTGCTTAAGCTTGGAATAGCTCTTCCCATTACCTGTGTAAATATCCCACCTACCTTGGAGTAGATTAGACCCTTCCACAAATAGACTCAAAAAGGAATCTGAATTGCTTTCCTATGAGCTTGGGACAGCAGTACAGTTAAACATTTTGCATGCTACTTTTAAAAATCACATCTAAAATCTTTTGTTCTTTGACATTTAATATTATTCTGTCCCAGTAAAGCTTGTTGCACTTTTTGCAATGACTTTCTGACCTGTCTTCATAGTCAGCACTCCAATCAGTCTCCAGTGACACACAGAGAATAGTGACATATTGGCTTTTACAAGAGATGAATCTAGAGGTAACAGCACTTGAATAGGTGGAACCTCAGCATAGGATTTTCCATATGAATGCAATTGTCAATTAAACAAAAGGAGAGCCTCCCTCCTCAGAGAGCTAATGTAGGCTTCTTGCTATATAGCATATATTTGAATCAACATTGCAGAAGTCAGATGTCACAGGGAAATTATCAATAAGTGATCATGTTTAATATAAAGATTAATTTTATTTCTTCCGTGATTCATCTGGTTATTCAAGTAGAAAAGATGAGCCACCAGGCAGGTAAGTCAGAATGTCTGAGTCTCTACTTTTAACTCTGAAATGATGAATGTAACTGTGCTGTTCATTTTTCCCTCAGGTTAAAGTAACATAAAGGTATCATGGAGGAAGGAACCTCAGTTGAGAAATGGTCCCCATCAGATTGGCCTGTATGCATGCCCATGCGACATTTTCTTGGTAGATACCCGATATGGGAGAGATCTGCCCACTGTGGACACCCATGGACAATTGATCTTGGTTGTATAAGAAAGCAGGTTGAGCAAGGCATGAAGAGAAAGCCGGTAAGCACTGATCATCTATGGCCCATGGTTCAGTTCCCTTCTCCAGGTTCCTGTCTCGAGTTTCTGCCCTGAATTCCATTCCTAATGTACTGTACTCTATAGCTGAAAATTGTAAACAAAAATCCCCTTTCTTACCAGTTATTTTTTGGCCACAGTATTCTAACATGGTAACAGAATGCAAACTAGGACATTGAAGTGGGTGGGTTTCTGTCAATTTGGCAGAAGCTAGGGTCATCAGGAAAGAAGCTCAGTTGAACAAATGCCTCCATGAGATCCATCTGCAATACATTTCCCAACTAGTGATCAGTGGAGTTGGGGCCAGACCTTTGTGGATTGTTTCATACATGGTCTGGGGTCCAGGCTTTATAAGAAAGTAGACTGAATAAGCCAGGAGAAACAAGTCAGGAAGCAGGACCCTTCATAGCCTCTGCATCAGCTCCTGCCTCGAAATTCCTTCCATTTGTATTCCTGTTCTGATTTACTTCAGTGATGAACAGTGATATGGAAGTTTAAGCCAAATTAGTCATTTGTCTTAGAGTTTTACTGCTGTGAACAGACACCATGACCAAGCCAACTCCTATAAGGAAAACATTTAACTGGGGCTGGCTTATAGGTTCAGAGGCCCAGTCCATTATCATCAAGGCAGGAGCATGGCAGGGTCCAAGTAGGCATGGCAGTGTCCAAGTTGGCACGGTGCAGCAGCTGCTGAGAGTTCTATATCTTCATTTAAGCTTGCTGGGAGAAGACTAGCTTCCAGGAAGCTAGGAAAAGGGTCTTAACTACTACTCCAACAAAGCCACACCTACTTCAACAAGGCCACACCTCCTACTAGTGCCACACCCTTGACTAAACAAATACAAACCATCACATCATTTTCTCTCCAATGCTTTTTGGTCATGGTGTTTCATCACAGAAAGAGAAACCCTAACTGAAGCAGAAAATAACAAAACTTGGGAAATTTCTAAAGATAGGAAACTATAGGTGAATTAATTTATTTTGTTTTCTCATATCCTTGCAATTTCTTTTTGTGTTTGTTTTATTTTGTTTCTTAACTTTATTTGGAGGGGAACATTCTCATTATACCTTCGTACTCCATAAGCATACTCCATGAAGGCAGTTAAAACCCCACTCCATTTTCAAATTCTATTCCACATATGGTTCTTCAGAGCACCTTCATGGGAAAACATGCTCTAAAAATTCCTTGCAAATCTAAGAAAGAAATATTGGTTAAGGACTTCTGGATACTAACTATGAGTGTCAGCAAAAGTGTACTAAGATATCTTACTTATTCAATCATCCTTCAGAGAGAGGCACCAGGATTATTTCAGGCAAACCTCAAAAATAGTTGTTTGGAGAAAAACAGTGCCTGCTTATCACCAATTATTTATAGACAAGGACATTGAGTCAATGTGACTTCTTAAGTACCAAATCGTACTTGATTAGCTCCATATTCAGGATTCCAACAATATTTCCAACATTGGATCATTCCTCTTGCACATGTAATGAAATCTGGTTTCTTTTTTATCTGTAAATATATTATCGTATTGTACTTGGTAAAATATAGCTTATGTAGTATCTAACTACTATTGTGAAAGTTACATTGTAAAATAATGTTAAAAGCACTGAATGTAAACCCCATAAGCCTTTAGCCTCCTGACTTAGGTTTCCCTAAACTTGATCCTTAAGTAATCAGTGTAACAATTAAGAATTATCAAGGGCACTGGTTAGTTCATAATGTTGTTCCACCTATAGGGTTGCAGATCCCTTTAGCTCCTTGGGTACTTTCTCTAGCTCCTCCATTGGGAGCCCTGTGATCCATCTATTAGCTGACTGTGAGCATCCACTTCTGTGTTTGCTAGGCCCCGGCCTAGTCTCACAAGAGACAGCTACATCTGGGTCTCTAGCTGCATATGTATCAAAAGATGGCCTAGTCGGCCATCACTGGAAAGAGAGGCCCATTGAACATGCAAACTTTATATGCCCCAGTGCAGGGGAACGCCAGGGCCAAAAAGGGGGAGTGGGTAGGTAGGGGAGTGGGTGGGTATGGGGGACTTTTGGTATAGCATTGGAAATGTAAATGAGCTAAATACCTAATAAAAAATGGGAAAAAATGTAAAAAAAAAAATGACTCTTAATTAAAAAGGTGCTAGTTTGGTCATTGTTTTGTCTAGAAAGACATGTTAAGTAGGCAAATAAAATGATCAAGCTTGAGCATAAAAAAAAGAATTATCAAGGGCATTTTCAATCAAATATCAAAGTAGAAGAAACTATTGCTAAGACATTATTCATATTCTGTGAGAATTATATCATGACAAGATACTTATGAAGTTGAGAGGATAGTTTCCAACACTGTTTTCAAATTATACATGCACAAAAAATGTGATCCTGGATGGGTATTTAGCTCTATCAAACCTACAAAAGAGAGGGAGAAAGAAAGCAAAAGCAATAGATAAGAATTATAAAGGAAGTCCTTATGAGACTTCATCCCCTATGTTTGATACTAGGGGTAGGGGTGTGCTGAGTAGAAGGGAAGAGGAGGGGGAAAGGGGGTGAGAAGTGAAGGTGAGACTGGAAGGAGAGGAGGGAGGGGTCTGCAATCAGGATGTTAAGTGAATAAATAGGTAAATTAGTGAAAAAATAAAGAATTGTTGGGGCTGGAGGGATGGCTCAATAGTTATGATCACTGAATGCTCTTTCAGAGGTCCTGGATTCACTTCCTAGCAACCAAATCCTGGCTCAGGACCAGCATTAATGGGATCTTATGCCCTCTTCTGATGTGCTTGAAGAGAGTGACAATGTACTCACATAACTAAAATAAATAAATAAATCTTTAAAATAAAATAAAATATTGCAAAGATATGATATATATACACACACACATACATATATAGTTATAATGATAAAAATGTACAACATAAAAATAACAGGATGGAAAGCAAGTGAATTAGAAAAATGGACAATAAAATAATCAAAGGGTTTCAGGATATTGAGTTAAGACCTGTAAGTAAAAACAACTTGGTTGCAAAATATTACCTGGCAACCCAAGAGAAGAACCCTCCAATTGGTTATCCAACACCAACTGGTCAGCCCTGTAATCATATATATCATATACATGAAACAGTTATAGGGACTGAGAAAGTTCTAGTTACATAGTTATTAATTATAATATTTGATATAAAATATATAATATACAGCAATTAATGATACAGAGGGAATTAATTTGAAATTGATTAAATTAATTAATTAGTAAAGATACAGAGGGAATTAATTAAAGAAGTAGGATATGGGAAGTGTTGTAGGCAGGAAAGAAAAGCGAGAAAGTTTTATTTAATGTAAAGATGTCAAGTGTTAGGGGAGGCACAGAGTTTATGGACTGCGTCTATGCAATACAACATTATAATGATGATCATTCTGTCCCCATTATCAAAAAGGCAAGATGGGAAGGAACACATGCTAGAGCTATATAAAAGGAAAATCTGATCAGAGACCAGTATATTTTGTAGAAGTTCTCCACTAAGAGACAGATAAGAAGAAAGGGACATAGGTGAAACATGGGGAATTCTCAAAGCTAGACTGTTAGAAACCTACCCATGAGATGTAAGAAAGGGGCTTAACAAGCACATCCCCATCACCTCTCTTACTCTTAGCATAAAGGGCAACTAAAGAGGAGAAACATTCTGTGTGAAAACTCTATCTGTGTGTTCACATTCTATCATTGAGAGTCCCCAATCATACAACTGTGCATTGAAAGTCACAGATGATTCTACCCAATCTGCAGGTAGCACCTTGCATAAGTAGGTGTTATTGTGTTAAGAATTCTTAACTATGTACAATCCAACACTTACCAAATACATGATGAACTAGAAGAAAAGTACAAAGGGGTACTGTGATAATAACAGTTGCTGTAAAATAAATGTGTGGGCTCTTCCCAGAGTCATCCCCTCCACAAACCACAGAACACCGAACACCAGTCTCAGTCAGACAGTGATGGCTTATTGCACACACACACACACACACACACACACACACACACACACACACAGAGTAAGAATGACCCTTCAGAATTCAGGGGATGAACAATGATGACAAACATCTTTGTCAGCTTGCAACTGCTAAAACTACTAAACTACAATGAGCTCATACACAGGTGAAGGAAGTGCCACCTGGTGGTCAGCTCTTACTCAAGCTGTTGTAAACATAACAATTCAAACTGACCTTTAATTTGATGAGTCCTACATAAAGCCTTGTAGAATTTCTTAAGATTAACAAATGTTATTCAGAAACAACAGGATATGTGATCAGCATTACCTTGCTCTGAGTCAAGTGAATTTTCTGTGTCAATGACTGCAAGGCATGTTACAGAAACAATATGAAGTAGCTGACAGGCATGGAACAAAATGTCTACAGCTATGCGTGGGGGCAGACCTCAACAAATGCACAAATGCAAATAGTTAAGAAAGTTGTTGAAATAGGAAAAATGAGGAAGGAGGAGAAAAGCATTTGTAACTGAATATTCAAAACAAAAGTGGTCAGAAGTCACATAATAGTTTTCCTAAAAAGTAAAGCAAAGAAGAAAAAGACAGTGAAAGAACATGAGACAGGGAAAATGAATTTTAAAGATACAGCACGTGCAAAATGGAAATTTTTGTGGAAAGAAAAAAAAATTGTGAGGTTTTCTTAATTAAAAATATTCCAGAACTAAAAAAAATCATGGGCAAAAAGACCATGCTAGTTAAAGAATGAGTCCATCTCATAGACTTTTAGAGTTTCAAAGATAAGGAGAACGGTGTAAATATGTTCTACCATGAGGTCAGGATGCCAAAATTTTTTGGAATACTTTGAAAATCCCAGTGTTTCTAACTTTGGAAAAAGCTGTTAATTAAGGATAATGAGCTCATAAAAATGATCTCAATTGGTGAGTTTAGTATCATCTTAAGGGACTTCTTACTCTCTCCATATGAGCACATTCAAAAGCATAGCGCCTGCAAGCTGAAGAGAAAGCCCTGGCAAGAAACCCAACCAGCTGAATCTTGGTAGTGGACTTTAGAAGTTTCCAGAAACATTATAAATGCATTTTTATTGTTTTGGTTCATGTGAAAGTACCTTTCTGCCTGATGTAATTGTCGTCTCCAAGGCTTGCTGCTGAATAAGTTCATCCTATCTATTTCTTTCTGAAATCCGGTTGGCTGGTTTAACTCAGCTTTTCTGCCTCAAACTCCTGTGCAAGCTGAATGATCCAATCTGGCCTCTGTCAGCTTTGCCCTGAATTGCTCTACTTGGCCACATAAACCCTGGCAATTTGTTCTAATCCTCTTGCTCTTTCTTCTTGTCTTTAACTGCCTTTTCTGACCTACGCTGAACTGCATGAGCACATGTACAAACTCAACTCCACAGCAATGAACTAACTGCACTGACTCCCAACTGACTGACTCTCCCTGCCTGTTCTTAAATAGCTATATATATATTTTTTCTGTTGGATTCTCATAAGAATTGGGAGTATCCTCTCTGACACATTCTGTCAAATCTTTCTTTGATTTGCCACTTTTTCAGTCCCTCAATTAGATGTCACTTTCAAACATGGCTGCTTCCGTCTACAAACTGACTTTACCCTCATTGTTAGGGACTGAATATGCGTACTGAGGGCGTGTCTACATTCCAGCCAGATATCTTTGGATGTGATCCATTGCCAGAGCAGGCATGTTGATAGATTAAAATTCCTCTACAGCTTCAGGCTGTTTTATTAGGGTTTATCAATTTTTCTAATAGACAAAATGTTCACAAACAAGCTGTCAGGGTCAATGCAACTTAGACTTTCCAACAGCAATTTGAGCATACAGTTCCTACGACTATTGCGTGTGACCATGTACCAAAGTAAAATTGGATTGGGGAGGTACAGAATTATTGGCACATACTTGATTGGAAGTTCATAGTATGAGCTTTTAAGCAGGCTGTATCTGAGTATTTTGTCAGTAGTGGGTGGGTAAAGAGTACTACATCTACAGAAACTGTGGAAGAATTCTGATTATGTGTAACATAAAAGGTATGTATGTGAAACATGTGGGGGATGTATCATTGCTCTCTGATGACTTGAAGTTTAGTAGCTGGACTTTGTCAACTTTTCTCTGGGAAGTAACAATTATGGCACCCATCATTATCCTTGAATATAGGGACTCACCCAAGGGAGTCTGTTAGAGACAGATTTAAAGTCAATCTCTCTGTGTATACAAAGTCAGTCTCTCTGTGTATCTTGTCTCTTTTTGCAGCTGCAGGGATCTCAGAACAAACAATAGCAGTGGAGGTAAAAAGGATTGCAGATGAATTTGGCCAGAGCTACCTCTGGTCTGGAGTTTAACAGGTACTGGAGTAAGAAGTAACCCATTCTGAGCACTGCAGAGGTAAACCAGGAATTCAGGATGATGTGTTAATTAATGAGTAGAGTATGCTATAAAGGCGAGAACATTATTAAGTTAGAAGACTTCTGATTCCCCTGGTACCCACTTAGGAACACCATGCACCATCCTTCTATATTCCCAACTCATATGAACTTATGCTCAGAAGCAATTTTAATCTCAATTAAGCTCCTCAAATCCATATCCAAACAGAGATATATGATGCTACCTCTTTAAAGATTGCTTAGAAGTTCAGTTAATTAGTTACTTTAAAAAAATCAAACAATATATTACCCCTTGGATCATGACAGTAAGGTAATCTTTGTTTTTCTTAACACATTGTTTCATACTTTGAGAATATAAGTGTTGTTGGTTTTCTATTATTATTAAATTATAGTTTACAGTCTTTGTCATCTTTCTGATGTTGGTGTGTGACAAGATCTTACTTACTAAAGCCCAGGCAGCCTTTAGCTTTGTAAATAGTTCTGACTGGTTTAAAATCTCCTGCAATCCCCCTGTTTCAGCCTTTCAGGGACTGGGCTCACAAGTGGAAGCCATCACATCGGCAACAGTTTGGTTGGCATATATTGGAGCATTTGCAGTTTTCTCAATTTAACTGTTTTCTCAAGGAAGGCACAACCTTTTTGTCCCTTTGGGAATCACATGTTTCAAAGTGAACTGGTACGCACAAATGAACACTAAGTAAGTGTCTGTTTGATGGATCATGTCTCTTTCTCTACTCCGCATAGGGGAGAGCACAGTCACTTAACCCTGTTTCACCCTTCCTCTGGTCATGAACCTGAAACATAAGATTTCTCTGATATCTGACACATCCTGAGAATGGTAACAAGTTATAGTAGTAGCCCAAACATGATAGAAGTATGGAAGCAATTTCCTAAGAGGAAATAGGCAGGCTAAGGCTATATAATACTTGACAACTTCTCCAACACTGTGAGCTATTTCTACCATATTGTGCATTTTTAGCTCATACACTATGAAACCCTATAATAACAAAAATTTCTGGAGAGGGCCTAGCCCAGTGTTTCGTGAGAAAGGGAGGTGTGTTTCACACAATCATATAACCTGAAAATGTTGACATCAATCTTGGAGCCAGCCAACAGAGTCCAGTACACAAGACTTGTAGTCTCCTGGAAGTTGGATGTCATTTGTCATGTTGACTTTTTTGGGTGTAGAAGGCCCATGAGGTTGTTTCTCAGAAAACCTATAATGTATTGTTTGCTGAGTGCTTGACTTTAGTAAGTTTGACCTGTAACAGTGTTCTAAGTTAGTCACCACTCCAAAGTTTAGGAATTCCTCAAGCTATTTTTATTTCAAAATTGGATTTTATACGATTTCCCTTTTTACAATTTTATAACAATGACATGAACCCAGAAAATAAAATATATTGACTAAAATCATTTATTCAGGGAGACAAGAAACTTCTTAGAATTTTTCAAACTGGTAGTCGGAATGATGCGTTCTATCTTAATAAATTAATATCAAGATTCATTAGTTAATTTACTCAAGTTTTTACATTTTGTGGCAGCCTGTTTGAAGGAATATAGTATTAAACTTTGTGGTTGTTTGGCTTAATATTTTTCGATGGCTATTGCTAGTCAAGGATTTCACTTATTTCCAGCAGATCATTGCCCCTAATTGCTGTCACATTTTAATGAATTTCACATCTAATTACGAGGCACACATTTGAGAGTGGAGACTGGGGAAGTTCTTTTCTATTGCTTTAATGGTTCTCTTCCTGAAGTATATTAGTTTGCAATATTTTGCTATTAGACCAATGGCAAAATAATCATCTGTGTCCATTTTGCCTTGAGCAATAATCTGTACATCATTTCTGGAAGAGACCTACAAGCTTGTTGGAAACTCCGAGTAGATTTTAATTGTGTTCCCATTAAAACTGGCTGATATTAATGTATGTTTTTGTGCCCAAGATAGTTAAAAAAAATGATTTGACATATATGGCTTCCCCAGACTGCTGAGCTAAGAACACTGACTGTACTTCATACCAAAGCTCTTTCCATACAGGTTTAATAATCAGAAAAAAAAAGGATGATAACTTATTAATAATTAAACATGTGTTTAATATTTAAACAGCCATATCCCTGAAGTTGTTAAACTGATATTAAAGTATGGAGAAACAGCAGCCAACTTACTGATGACTGTCCATCTCACATGTGCGTTTTGAAGCTCACAACAGTGACTGAATGTCACTGAGCCATCTGGCAGAATGATACTTACAATCAAGACCAACCATAATGTGAAACCTTACTCTCTGCCATTGCAATGATGTGGGACATCTACCCTATGATTCATTATTTCTTAGTTTTATGTTTTGATTTTCCTTTGTGACAATTAAAGGTATAGACACCATTTTACTGGCAAAGGAAAAGAAATGAACATAGTGTTAGAATCAAACTATGTCATGAAAATTATTTCTCTCCCAACTAATCTTTGCATTAGAGAGGATATAGTTTCTAGAAAGGGATTGTGTGTGAGTGGGCACTTAAAGTGCTTACATGTGATACTTTACCACAAGGTTCTACTTCACCTCTGCAAAAACCTTCTACATTATTAGAACACTGCACAAATAGAGTTCACGCGATAACAGATCAGTTTTCGTTGACAAAATTTCACAAGGGAAGTTAACTACTTTCCTTTGCACCTGAAAACTTAAACAAGTATAAGCCAGGGGGTTAAAAACAAGTTTCATCTTATAATATCTTTTCTGACATTTCTGTCCAGAAACATGTCTTGTGTGTGTGTGGGGGGGGGGTGGTTGTTTTTGTTATTATTATATTATTATTATTACTATTATTAAAGATAGTAGTCACTTTTAAATGACCTTTATTTGATTCAGGCCTGATCTTTACTAATGAGGGATTTAGGTAACAACCTTGCAACTATCAAAACCTCGATGGACCGGAATTGTACTTTTCAGTATGTTATTTCCAGAAATTTGCGTGAAATAATTTCAATTACTCATTTTGTTCTCCATGGATGTTTCTATGCTTTGGAGCAAACTCACACACTTAAAGTTTGATGTCAAAAGTTTTACAATGCTTGGCAACAGTGACACATGCCTTTAATCCCAGCATGTGGGAGGCAGAGGCAGGTGGATTTCTGAGTTTGAGGCCAACCTGGTCTAGAAAGTGAGTTCCAGGACAGCCAGGGCTACACAGAGAAACCCTATCTTGAAAAATCAAAAGAAAAAAAAATTCATTATAGACAGATGCTTCTTTAGAGTGGCTATTTCTTGGAAATTTTCAACGAGCTTAAAATGAAAGGCATCTGAGCTTCACATGAGAGGACATTGGATCAATAACTGAGCTCAAATGATATATCAGAGGAATGGGTGCATTTCAAGTTGTAATTCTTGTTACCTTTTATGAACCTTTGCCATAGGATATATGGCAGAGGGAAATTTAACTTTTGATTTTTTTTTATTCTTAATTATATAAATAGAAAGATAAAACTATAACATATTTCAAGGAAAATAATAGCTAGCAGAGGTCTTAAAGAATACACTTCATTCGCAAAATGATATACTGAGACAGCATCACCACAACGAGCCCATTGCTCCTTTAGTCACATTGGGACACTGTTCTGATAACTAACGTTACTGCTCCATCTTTCTAACCATGTTAATTACCATCTTGTTTTGTGACTGATATTGTGAGGAAATTTTTCCTGAGATTTTCTCCAAAACCCCAGTCTCAATTTCTGCCCTTTGTTCTCGTCTTGGAACAGGAGAAAAACTCTAAAACTACTCTGATCAACTTCTATAAAAATTTACTTCAAATTACCGTTAGAGACATGACTGTGTTTGAGCTTGTGAATGTGTCATGTTTCTTTCTCTACAGACAAGAAAGATGTTCACATAGAGTCAAAATAAGAATTTTCTTAGGAAGAACATCACTTAGGTGTCTGATTTTCATCCATAAAGACAAAACAAGAAGATGGGATAAAATGCATTCTTTTTAAAAATTTATTTATTTATTTATTTTACACTCCAGATTTCATTCTCCCCCTGTCCTCCCTCTGACTGTTCCACATCTGATACATTATCCCCACCCCCTGTCTCCACGGGGATGTCCCCACTCCCACCCCACCTGACCTCTAAACTCTCTGGGGGCCTCCAGTCTCTTGAGGTTTACGTGCATCATCTCTGAATGAACACAGACCCAGCAGTCCTCTGCTGTATGTGTGTTGGGAGCTTCATATCAGCTGCTATATGCTGCCCCTTTGGTGGTCCAGTGTTTGAGGGATCTCTGGGGTCCAGATTAATTGAGGCTGCTGGTCCTCTTACAGGGTCTTCCTTCCCCTCAGCTTCTTTCAGCCTCTCCCTAATTCAACATCAGGGATTATCTGCTTCTGTCCATTGGATGGGTGCAAATATCTGCATCTGATTCAGCTGCTTGTTGGGTCTTTCAGAGTAGGATCATGTTAAGTCCCTTTTTATGAGCACTCCATAGCCTCAGTAATAGTGTCAGGCATTGGGACCCCCCCTTGAGCTGGATTCCACTTTGGGCCTGTCCCTGGGCCTTCTTTTCCTAAAGCTCCTTTCCATTTCTGTCCCTGTAATTCTTTCAGACAGGAAAAGCTATGGGTCAAAGTTGTGACTGTGGGATGGTTCTCATCTAAGGAGTTTTTGACTGTGGCTTTAACAAAACACCATGGTTCTCATGTTCCCTTGTCTCCACTTCATAGGTGATATTGAAGATCAGTGATCGTTAATGTTTTGGCTTATTCTGCTACTTGAACTTGAACCCAGTACAATTCAGGTTGTTCCATGAAAAGTCATTTAGATGCTGTCTCCTTGTTACCCATAGTAAATCTGTGGTAAGGTGCATTTTACACATTCTTACTTTGTATTTATCTGTTGTACTTTTAAAATTAATTTTCTCAAAAAAATAGTTTTTCCTAAGATCAGCCTGGATGATCTATTTCTAAGTAGAAATAGAGGCCTATTAAGGCACAACTGAAACATTATGTCAATGTTCAATTTTATATTCTAAGATTAGCTCTTCAAGTCTAATTGAGTGAAATCTTTTAAGTTGCCAGAAACTACTTGCCCCAAAAGAAGGAAAACCAAGTAATTACACTGGAATGTATTAGAGTTATTTCTATGACGTGTGTGTGTGTGTGTGTGTGATGGGGGGGGGTGTAATATTCTACATCAATTTCTAAAATAAAACATAGCATGAAAATAATAAGACAGGCCAGAATATTAAAGCTTCAGACATCAATGTATCCATGAAAAAAAAAATGCTAGCCTCAGTGTAATTTCTTCTGTATTCAAATCTGAAGTGTGAGATAATGGGCAAATTTTGTACCTGCAATGATTTCTTTTCTTGAGTTCATGCCTTTCTTTGAGACTTTCTTAAAGGAGTTTTATTTTCAGCTGATACCAATATTATCCAAACAGAACTACTGCATCAGTCACTTGTTTCTGAACATTAGGGAAATACCTTAAAAGATTTATTTGCGGTTTCAACCAAGAAATCTGGAAAGCTCCATTGTTCCTGAAACCAATGTGGATACAAATGAAAAGCACTTATGTCATATTTTCCTTTTATCTTTCGCTTCTGGGAAAGCTTGTCCCAGAGGCAACAAAATATTAAGTTGCTAAGAAAATCTAATATATGCTAATATAGTTTCATGTGTTAATGGTGTTTTTAGTTTCGTGTTCTTTGCCAATTGTATATGTTCTACACATCATTCTGTGTACATACTTTGATACTGTGCACACCTGAATCAATTTTGTCCATCAGGAAGCACATGTCTCTCTTTCGTTGGTGTTATTTGAAGACTCATTGTCGAGCATGGATGGGAAAGATGTGAAACAAACTCGTGAATATCTATAAAACAGTGAGGCTATAGTTTCTTGGCTTTTTAGCTAAAAAGAAGTGTAGAAACCCATGCAGGTATGACCCCTAGGAAGATGAGAAATGTCTCAGAGACAAGTAAGAAGAGCATGGGAATGCAGCTCATTTCTGAAGCTTTGTTGCCAGGTCCATGATTCTTCTTTAAAGAAGTTGTCTAAGAGCAATCATTCATTGCACAATAATGAGCTACCACAAATAGCCTTGCCCACTTCAGTCATTGGCCATAAATCCATAGTAGCTAGGTCTCTACATCCTCTTGAGCAGCAACTTAATGCTGTCAACTTCTCCTTTAAAGTGTTATTTGGTTATTTTGAAATGTTTTAAATTAATATGTAATTTCAGCTCCTCTATTTCCTCCCTTCTAATCCTCCCATCTACCCTCTCTGAACTCCTTTCTATGACCCACCAACTTTTGAGATGATAGATATGTGGTTAGTTTTGAAATAATCTCTCCTAGAAATGACTGTGTAAATAAAACTAGAAAACAATATCAACGGATATATTAATGTAATAGGGAGAAAACTGAATGATGTGTATCCATTAGATGAAGAACTAAAGGTCTTAAGTGCTGGGAGAAAAACTGACCTTAACAAAGGATGAGTCCCTGTTGGTTTGAAAAATATCTGGGTACCCTCTCTCCATAGTTTCCTCAATACATGTAACACTCCTACACACACACACACACACACACACACACACACATCTATTCAAACCAAAAGACTCAGAAATATCAATGCACAATGCTTTTGTTTGTTTGTTTGTTTGTAAATACTACATTGAAAAATACATATATAGGGCTGGAGAGATACCTAGCTGTGTAAAGTGCTTGCTGTTCAACACTGATGACAGAAGTTCGTATTCTAAAAAGGCTGGACTGTGCATTCATGTAACCCCAACTTTGATGTGCAAAAATAGGGAAGTAGCCTGGCAGTCTTTGTGAGAAAAGCTGTTTCAGAAGATAAGTAGAAAGTAACAAGGAAAGACATTGTGACATTAACCACTGTCCTCCATGAACTAATGCACACATACAGAGAGGACAGAAGAGAGAGGATATATGAGAGAGTAGAGAGGTAAGAGGAGAATGAGAAGAGGAGAGAGAGGAGAGGGACAAAGACAGACACAGAGACAAATATAAAGACAAGGGACAGAAGGAGAAGGAGGAGAAAAACATTGAAGGGAAGGGAAGGGAAGGGAAGGGAAGGGAAGGGAAGGGAAGGGAAGGGAAGGGAAGGGATGGCAAGCACATACAAAAACCCCTTTTTGCTGAATATACTTGAAGAAGTGGATAACAGGAGAATAGTACCTTGATTGAGAAGATCCCTAGGAGAAATCCTCATTACTGAAATTAGGAACACGTGAGTCAATTAGCCTATCTCCAAATATATTACTTACGTTGATATTTGTGGCTACTTACTGAATAACTACATACATGCAGAAACAAGCAGAATTGCTATTGGGTAGTAAAATATACCGTATTTGTGGTAAATAGCTCCCTGAAGAACAATGTGCTGTAGCTGTGTTTGTAAAGTAACAGTTTCCTAAATAGTGTAAATGCATTTCTCAGTGATACCAGCCCTCTGCAGTGTGATGACACCTATCACCTCCTTCAGAATCAACCATTGAATGGCCTTGAGGATACATTCTGGATCCTATAACTATGTTGTGATCCTCTGAATGTACTTTTGAAGTACCAGTTTTTATTCTGTGAGAACTGGCTGTATATACACAATGTATTTTGATCTGATCCACTCCCACTCTTCCCTCCAACTCCTCCTACACTATCTCCTACCACACACCCTTGCTATAGACATGTCCTCTTGTGCTGATGAACATGTGTACACATATACAGGAATGTACACTGAAGCATTAAAACAAACAAACAAACAAACAAAAAAACCTCACACCCCCGGGGACCTGCTGTGAAGAATCTTGACTCTGTCCTCCAGAAGGTACCAACTGTCAATAGATTCTCAGCTAAGGGTGTAGTCTCCATAATTCATTGGAAGTTTGATTGGCTTGATCTTGTGTAGATTTAGTGAAGGGGGTTATAGTTGCTGTGATTTTGTGAGTGCAAGGGCCTTTTAATTTCTAAAAGACACGTTGTGCAGCAGCCTGCCCTAACCTCTGTGATATTTTGAAGGAACAAGCAGCTGCAGATATATGTAATGCAGACATATCATTGCAAGGTAACTGACCAGGAATTAAAGTCATAAAGGGCAAGCAGCACCAATAAAGTCAGACAAGTTGCAGCCAATCCCTAAGTGTTAATTTTGTTATGTCCTTTCTGTTCTAAAATTTCTGTCTAAGAAATAATCAAAAAGTATGTAACCTTAAAGGGACAGCATTTCTCCCACCTAGTGCTGGTCCTTTGTCCTTCCTAATTATATTTGGAATTAGTTAAATATTAAAGATTACATCCCCAGAGCACACATCCTTTACAGGATCCTATCATAGACTTTCTGTACAGTTAGACAAGACAAATGTTTGAACATTTCTGTACATCAAAGATTATTTACACATAAGTAATTAAGAAGTTACAGCCTTTCGTATCCTTCAAAAAGCCTTTAGCTTAGCAGAGAAATAATACCTAAGTGCTTTATTAACACATAATTTTAAAATAAGTTTAGTCTTATAAAATGATAGAGAAAGATGTGAATCTAAAATCAACCTAATTTGTAGAAACAAGTCAGCATTTGCTATGTTTGTGTTAATGACACCACGTGAAAAAAAGATGCTAGAAATTTTGAATAGATCAAGAATGCCCCAAATTTACTTATTGCACAGCTGCCTTCCAATCCATGCTTTAATTTTATCGTTTTCACCCTTCTAGCATCAAATCCTGAGAATCTTCAGTTCAGACACCTTTGCAGGTGCTCCACCAAAGTAACCTTTCATTCAGATTAACTGCCAGACTGTGACATTTGATGTGTCATAATGTAAGGCTTTGTGAATTTTAAAAGGTTCAGCAGATGACACTGAGATATAGCACAGTTCTTAAGGTATAAATGAAAGACTTACTATTAAAAGGTGTTATATACAATTAAATGATGTCATCATGAAGGAGTTAACTTGCCAGATATGGTGGCCCAATGAACTTAGGCACATGGTAGCCTAGGAACTTATCATACTGGATAAGGCAGAGGAAGAGGAGTGCAAGACTAGCCTGGGCTACATGAGACCTGTCTCAAAAAAGACATATTTCATGGATGCCACTGTTGCTGCTCTACACTAAGTACCCACTGAGAAAAAGAAGTTGCACAAACTTCCTGTTTCCAAGGGAAAACTTACAATAATGATAATAGAATTTTCAAAGGGTGTTTGGAAACATTTGTGCATCTACCTTTGTTGGTAACATTTGTATACTAGTTTTATTTTAATTAATCATCTAGGTTTTTCTGAAGCAGCTATGACTCAGAAAATTCAACTAGCTGAATAGAGATGATAAACAAGAAGTTTTCTCCTTTGTTCCTCTGCCTTCTTCAATCTTGGAACAAATGTTCTCCAGTTTTCCTGACATAGAGACTCTTAATGTGGATTGTGATATAACAAATGTAAAGTAGGTTTGGAAGTCTGTGAACTTGCTGGGGTAGTTTGTAAAGCACTGACACACTCTATATGCAGAGGCTCTCAGCTAGCAAGGATGGTGCTATAAAGTATTCTGAACGCTGTCATCAAACCGTCAGTAGAAGCAGGGCAAATGGGTAAGAGTGAATACAGAAATGTATGAGGTAGGCAAAGCTTGCTGCATTAGATGCTCTTTTACTTCCTTTAAACACTATCAAGTTTATACAGTTTATATTAAATATATATACTAAATAATGTCTTTCCATTTTTACAGAATAGTTATTTTAGATTGCTGTTGTGCGGGTTATACAGTTAAAAATGTTTCCATAAAATAGGTATGATCTGATACCATATTCATATCAGTCTGGTATTTCATACATTACAAACAAAAATCAGAGATGTATCTGATGGATATAAAAATATAAAATATAATTGATTTCAAATAAAATGATAGCAGAGAAATAATGTTTGTTTTAACATTTAACATAACTTAGAAGGTCAAATTCAATAACAACTTTTGTAGAAAATCAAGCACTTGTCAATGTGAGGGAAGGCCCTTGGTTCTGTGAAAGCTTGATGCCCTGGCGTAGGGGAATGCTAGAGCAGTTCAGAGGGAGTTTGTGGGTAGGTAGGTGAGGTAGCACCCTCATAGAATCAGGGTGGGGGTAGGATAGAGTCTTTTTGGAGGAGAACCCGGGAAGGGGGATAATATTTGAAATGTAAATAAATAAAATAACCAATAAAAATTTAAAAAAAAGAAAAGAAAATCAAGCACTCTACGTCCAAGAAATGATGTCCAGAGTTGATACTTTATGACAATCATGGTTTGTCTTTCCCATAATCTCTCATTCAAGCTATCACACCATGCTAAATATCATCAAATACAAGCATTTATAATTTAAATACCTATTTAGAAATGTTAGCCCTTCTCGTGAGAACCATTAGGTATTATACAAATGATAGAATTGTAAAAAGAAACTTTTAAAGCGGGAAAGACAATATATAACAAAGTGTGACGGAATGCTACTGAGGCAAATCACTGCGAGTTCAAAGACATCCTGATCTACATAGTGATTTCTAGAACAACCAGGGATATATGCTGAAATCCTGTCTCAAAAACAAACAAGCAAGCAAATAAACAAACAAACAAAAGCTAGGAAAGACAACACATAATTTATTATCAGAAGCAAAGTAGAAACAGAAATATGAAATATGTACTTAAATATTACTACAACGTGTAAAAATAACAAAAGATAAATTCTCTTTTCAAACAGAGTCAAATTTATATTTTCATGAATTTGAAACATTGAGTTTATTATTGCAAAAATAAAAGGAAAATAGTAAAGTCTGTGGATATTGTTTAATTAAGATATATTTGGTTGTATTTAGGAAGAGTAATATTTTACTAATTGTCCAATTTTATTACATCACAGAAGAATAAATATTTCCACAAAATTACAAATTGTTAATGCTATGTAATTTGCAGAAAGTAAGATCACATTTGTACAATAATTGAGTAAAAACACTGATTCTAAAATAATTATCTACTTATTGTGTGTATATATCTGTACCACACCAAGTTTATGTGCACACTATGAATTCAGGTGCCCAAAAATTTCAGAGAGTATCAGATCTTATGAACTGGTAGTAGAAGTTGTCCTTTCTCATTTAGATTCTGGGAACCCAAACCCAAGTCATTTGCAAAAACAATTATTAGTCTCATTCGCTGAGCCACATTTCCAGCCCCAAGATTTTTTTAAAACTATTTTAAAACAAAACAAAACTCAGTTTTCTTTCTTTTTTTAAATTTTTATTAGGTATTTTCTTTTTTTTTATTACATATTTTCCTCAGTTACATTTCCAATGCTATCCCAAAAGTCCCCCCCAACAGCCCCCCCCCTACACACCCATTCCCATTTTTTGGCCCTGGCATTCCCCTGTACTGGGGCATATAAAGTTTGCCTGTCCAATGGGCCTCTCTTTCCAGTGATGGCCGAATAGGCCATCTTTTGATACATATGCAGCTAGAGTCAAGAGCTCCGGGGTACTGGTTAGTTCATAATGTTGTTGCACCTACAGGGTTGCAGATCTCTTTAGCTCCTTGGATACTTTCTCTAGCTCCTCCATTGGGGGCCCTGTGATACATCCAATAGCTGACTGTGAGCATCCACTTCTGTGTTTGCTATGTCCTGGCCTAGTCTTGTAAGAGCCAGCTATATCATGGTCCTTTCAGCAAACGCTTGCTAGTGTATGCAATGGTGTCATCATTTGGAGGCTAATTATGGGATGGATCCCTGGATATGGCAGTCTCTAGATGGTCCATCCTTTTGTCTCAGCTCCAAACTTTGTCTCTGTAACTCCTTCCATGGGTGATTGTTTCCAATTCTAAGAAGGGGCAAAGTGTCCACACTTTGGTCTTCGTTCTTCTTCAGTTTCATGTGTTTTGCAAATTGTACCTTATATCTCCCTATACTAAGATTCTGGGCTAATAACCACTTATCAGTGAGTACATATCATTTGAGTTCTTTTGTGATTGTGTTACCTCACTCAGGATGATGCCCTCCAGGTCCAACCATTTGCCTAGAAATTTCACAAATTCATTCTTTTTAATAGCTGAGTAGTACTCCATTGTGTAAATGTACCACATTTTTTGTATCCATTCCTCTGTTGAGGGGCATCTGGGTTCTTTCCAGCTTCTGGCTATTATAAATAAGGCTGCTATGAACATAGTGGAGCATGTGTCCTTCTTACCGGTTGGGACATCTTTTGGATTTATGCCCAGGAGAGGTATTGCGGGGTCCTCTGGTAGTACTATGTCCAATTTTCGGAGGAACCACCAGACTGATTTCCAAAGTGGTTGTATAAGCTTGCAATCCCACCAACAATGGAGGAGTGTTCCTCTTTCTCCACATCCTTGCCAACATCTGCTGTCACCTGAATTTTTGATCTTAGCCATTCTGAATGGTGTGAGATGGAATCTCAGGGTTGTTTTGATTTGCATTTCTCTGCTGATTAAGGGATGTTGAACATTTTTTCAGGTGCTTCTCAGCCATTCACTATTCCTCAGTTGAGAATTCTTTGTTTAGCTCTGAGCTCCAACCTTTTTGTTTTCCATTTTATATTAGGTATTTAGCTCATTTACATTTCCAATTCTATACCAAAAGTCCCCCATACCCACCCACCCCCACTCCCCTACCCACCCATTCCCCCTTTTTGGCCCTGGCGTTCCCCTGTACTGGGGCATATAAAGTTTGCAAGTCCAATGGTCCTCTCTTTCCAGTGATGGCCGACTAGGCCGTCTTTTGATACATATGCAGCTAGAGTCAAGAGCTCCGGGGTACTGGTTAGTTCATAATGTTGTTCCACCTATAGGGTTGCAGATCCCTTTAGCTCCTTGGGTTCTTTCTCTAGCTCCTCCATTGGGAGCCCTATGATCCATCCATTAGCTGACTGTGAGCATCCACTTCTGTGTTTGCAAGGCCCTGGCATAGTCTCACAAGAGACAGCTACATCTGGGTCCTTTTGATAAAATCTTGCTAGTGTATGCAATGGTGTCAGAGTTTGGATGCTGATTATGGGGTGGATCCCTGGATATGGCAGTCTCTACATGGTCCATCCTTTCATCTCAGCTCCAAACTTTGTCTCTGTAACTCCTTCCATGGGTGTTTTGTTCCCAATTCTAAGGAGGGGCATAGTGTCCACACTTCAGCCTTCATTCTTCTTGAGTTTCATGTGGTTAGCAAATTGTATCTTATATCTTGGGTATCCTAGGTTTGGGGCTAATGTCCACTTATCAGTGAGTATATATTGTGTGAGTTCCTTTGTGAATGTGTTACCTCACTCAGGATGATGCCCTCCAGGTCCATAGATTTGGCTAGGAATTTCATAAATTCATTCTTTTTAATAGCTGAGTAGTACTCCATTGTGTAGATGTACCACATTTTCTGTATCCATTCCTCTGTTGAGGGGCATCTGGGTTCTTTCCAGCTTCTGGCTATTATAAATAAGGCTGCTATGAACATAGTGGAGCATGTGTCCTTCTTACCGGTTGGGGCATCTTCTGGATATATGCCCAGGAGAGGTATTGCTGGATCCTCCGGTAGTACTATGTCCAATTTTCTGAGGAACCACCAGACTGATTTCCAGAGTGGTTGTACAAGCCTGCAATCCCACCAACAATGGAGGAGTGTTCCTCTTTCTCCACATCCATGCCAGCATCTGCTGTCACCTGAATTTTTGATCTTAGCCATTCTGACTGGTGTGAGGTGGAATATCAGGGTTGTTTTGATTTGCATTTCCCTGATGATTAAGGATGTTGAACATTTTTTCAGGTGCTTCTCTGCCATTCGGTATTCCTCAGTTGAGAATTCTTTGTTCAGTTCTGAGCCCCATTTTTTAATGGGGTTATTTGATTTTCTGAAGTCCACCTTCTTGAGTTCTTTATATATGTTGGATATTAGTCCCCTATCTGATTTAGGATAGGTAAAGATCCTTTCTCAATCTGTTGGTGGTCTTTTTGTCTTATTGACGGTGTCTTTTGCCTTGCAGAAACTTTGGAGTTTCATTAGGTCCCATTTGTCAATTCTCGATCTTACAGCACAAGCCATTGCTTTTCTGTTCAGGAATTTTTCCCCTGTGCCCATATCTTCAAGGTTTTTCCCCACTTTCTCCTCTATAAGTTTCAGTGTCTCTGGTTTTATGTGAAGTTCCTTGATCCACTTAGATTTGACCTTAGTACAAGGAGATAAGTATAGATCGATTCACATTCTTCTACATGATAAAAACCAGTTGTGCCAGCACCAATTGTTGAAAATGCTGTCTTTCTTCCACTGGATGGTTTTAGCTCCCTTGTCGAAGATCAAGTGACCATAGGTATGTGGGTTCATTTCTGGGTCTTCAATTCTATTCCATTGGTCTACTTGTCTGTCTCTATACCAGTACCTTGCAGTTTTTTATCACAATTGCTCTGTAGTAAAGCTTTAGGTCAGGCATGGTGATTCCACCAGAGGTTCTTTTATCCTTGAGAAGACTTTTTGCAATCCTAGGTTTTTTGTTATTCCAGATGAATTTGCAAATTTTTCCTTCTAATTCGTTGAAGAATTGAGTTGGAATTTTGATGGGGATTGCATTGAATCTGTAGATTGCTTTTGGCAAGATAGCAATTTTTACAATGTTGATCCTGGCAATCCATGAGCATGGGAGATCTTTCCATCTTCTGAGATCTTCTTTAATTTCTTTCTTCAGAGATTTGAGGGTGTTATTTGATTTTCTTTAGTCCACCCTCTTGAGTTCTTTATATATATTGGATATTAGTCCCCTATCTGATTTAAGATAGGTAAAGATCCTTTCCCAATCTGTTGGTGGCCTTTTTGTTTTATTGACTGTGTCTTTTGCCTCGCAGAAGCTTTGCAGTTTCATAAGGTCCCATTTGTCAATCCTCGATCTTACAGCACAAGCCATTGCTGTACTATTCATGAATTTTCCCCTTTGCCCATATCTTCGAGGCTTTCCCCCACTTTCTCCTCTATAAGTGTCAGTGTCTCTGGTTTTATGTGAAGTTCCTTGATCCACTTAGATTTGACCTTAGTACAAGGAGATAGGAATGGATCGATTCACATTCTTCTACATGATAACAACCAGTTTTGCCAGCACCATTTGTTGAAAATGCTGTCTTTCTTCCATTGGATGGTTTTAGCTCCCTTGTCGAAGATCAAGTGACCATAGGTGTGTGGGTTCATTTCTGGGTCTTCAATTCTATTCCATTGGTCTACTTGTCTGTCACTATACCAGTACCATGCAGCTTTTATCACAATTGCTCTGTAGTAAAGCTTTAGGTCAGGCATGGTGATTCCACCACAGGTACTTTTATCCTTGAGAAGAGCTTTTGCTATCCTAGGTTTTTGGTTATTCCAGATGAATTCGCAGGTTGCTCTTTCGAATTCGTTGAAGAAATTGAGTTGGAAATTTGATGGGGATTGCAATGAATCTGTAGATTGCTTTTGGCAAGATAGCCATTTTTACAATGTTGATCCTGCCAATCCATGAGCATGGGAGACCTTTCCTTCCTCTGAGATCTTCTTTAGTTTCTTTCTTCAGAGACTTGAAGTTTTTATCATACAGATCTTTCACTTCCTTAGAGTCACTCCAAGATATTTTATGTTACTTGTGACTATTGAGAAGGGTGTTGTTTCCCTAATTTCTTTCTCAGCCTGTTTATTCTTTGTGTAGAGAAAGGCCATTGACTTGTTTGAGTTAATTTTATATCCAGCTACTTCACCTAAGCTGTTTATCAGATTTAGGAGTTCTCTGGTGGAATTTTTAGGGTCACTTATATATACTATCATATCATCTGCAAAAAGTGATATTTTGACTTCATCTTTTCCAATTTGTTTCCCCTTGATCTCCCTTTGTTGTCGAATTGCTCTGGCTAGGACTTCAAGAACAATGTTGAATAGGTAGGGAGAAAGTGGGCAGCCTTGTCTCGTCCCTGATTTTAGCGGGATTGCTTCAAGCTTCTCACCATTTACTTTGATGTTGGCTATTCGTTTGCTGTAGATTTCTTTTATCATATTTAGGTATGGGCCTTAAATTCCTGATCTTTCCAAGACTTTTATCATGAATGGGTGTTGGATCTTCTCGAATGCTTTTTCCGCATCTAATGAGATGATCATGTGGTTTTTGTCTTTGAGTTTGTTTATATAAGGGATTACATTGATGGAGTTAGTATATTAAACCATCCCTGCATCCCTGAAATAAAACCATCTTGGTCAGGATGGATGATTGCTTTAATGTGTTCTTGGATTCGTTTAGCGTGAATTTTATTGAGTATTTTTGCATTGATATTCATAAGGGAAATTGGTCTGAAGTTTTCTATCTTTGTTGGATCTTTCTGTGGTTTACATATCAAAATAATTGTGGCTTCATTGAATGAATTGGGTAGAGTTCCCTCTACTTCTATTTTGTGGAATAGTTTGTGCAGAAATGGAATTAGATCTTTGAAGGTCTGGTAGAACTCTGCACTAAACCCATCTGGTCCTGGGCTTTATTTGGTTGGGAGACTATTAATGACTTCTTCTATTTCCTTAGGGGATGTGGGGGTGTTTAGATCGTTAACTTGATCCTGATTTAACTTTGGTACCTGGTATCTGTCTAGAAATTTGTCCATTTCATCCAGGTTTTCCAGTTTTGTTGAGTATAGCCTTTTGTAGGAGAATCTGATGGTGTTTTGTATTTTTCAGGATCTGTTGTTATGTCTCCCTTTTCATTTCTGATTTTGTTAATTAGGATTTTGTCCCTGTGCCCTTTAGTGAGTCTAGCTAAGGGTGTATCTATCTTGTTGATTTTCTCAAGGAACCAACTCCTCATTTGGTTAATTCTTTGAATAGTTCTTCCTGTTTCCACTTGGTTGATTTCACCCCTGAGTTTGATTATTTCCTGCTGTCTACTCCTCTTGTGTGAATTTTCTTGCTTTTTTTCTAGAGCTTTTAGATGTGTTGTCAAGCTGCTAGTGTGTGCTCTCTCCAGTTTCTTCTTGGAGGCACTCAGAGGTGTGAGTTTCCCTCTTAGAAATGCTTTCATTGTGTCCCATAGGTTTGCGTATATTGTGACTTCATTTTCATTAAACTCTAAAAAGTCTTTAATTTCTTTCTTTATTCCTTCCTTGACCAAGGTATCATTGAGAAGAGTGTTGTTCAGTTTCCATGTGAATGTTGGCTTTCCCTTATTTATGTTTTTATTGAAGATCAGCCATAGGCAATGGTGGTCTGATAGGATGCATGGGACAATTTCAATATTTTTGTATCTGTTGAGGCCTGTTTTGTGACCAATTATATGGTCAATTTTGGAGAAGGACCCGTGAGGTGCTGAGAAGAAGGTATATCCTTTTGTTTTAGGATAAAATATTCTGTAGATATCTGTCAGGTCCATTTGTTTCATAACTTCTGTTAGTTTCACTGTGTCCCTGTTTAGTTTCTGTTTCCATGATCTGTCCATTGATGAAAGTGCTGTGTTGAAGTCTCCCACTATTATTGTGTGAGATGCAATGTGTGCTTTGAGCTTTACTAAAGTGTCTTTAATGAATGTGGCTGCCCTTGCATTTGGAGCATAGAGATTCAGAATTGAGAGTTCCTCTTGGAGGATTTTACCTTTGATGAGTATGAAGTGTCCCTCCTTGTCTTTTTTGATAACTTTGGGTCAGAAGTCGATTTTATCCGATATTAGAATGGCTACTCCAGCTTATTTCTTCAGACCATTTACTTGGAAAATTTTTTTCCAGCCTTTCACTCTGAGGTAGTGTCTGTCTTTTGCCCTATGATGGGTTTCCTGTAAGCAGCAGAATGTTGGGTCCTGTTTGTGTAGCCAGTCTGTTAGTCTATGTCTTTTTATTGGGGTATTGAGTCCATGTTGCTTCCTTGTATTTTTGTTGTTAGAGTTGGCATTCTGTTCTTGTGGCTGTCTTCTTTTTGGTTTGTTGAGGGATTACTTTCATGCTTTTTCTAGGGCGTGATTTCCATCCTTGTATTGGTTTTTTTCTGTTATTATCCTTTGAAGGGCTTGATTCGTGGAAAGATAATGTGTGGATTTGGTTTTGTCGTGGAATACTTTGTTTTCTCCATCTATGGTAATTGAGAGTTTGGCTGGGTATAGTAGCCTGGGCTGGCATTTGTGTTTTCTTACTGTCTGTATAACATCTTTCCAGGCTCTTCTGGCTTTCATAATCTGTGGTGAAAAGTCTGGTGTAATTCTGATAGGCCTTCCTTTATATGTTACTTGACCTTTCTCCCTTACAGCTTTTAATATTCTCTCTTTATTTAGTGCATTTGTTGTTCTGATTATTATGTGTCGGGAGTTATTTCTTTTCTGGTCCAGTCTATTTGGAGTTCTGTAGGCTTCTTGTATGTTCATGGGCATCTCTTTCTTTAGGTTTGGGAAGTTTTCTTCTATAATTTTGTTGAAGATATTTGCTGGCCCTTTAAGTTGTAAATCTTCATTCTCATCAACTCCTATTATCTGTAGGTTTGGTCTTCTCATTGTGTCCTGGATTTCCTGGATGTTTTGAGTTAGGATCTTTTTGTGTTTTCCATTTTCTTTGATTGTTGTGCCGATGTTCTCTATGGAATCTTCTGCACCTGAGATTCTCTCTTCCATCTCTTGTATTCTGTTGCTGATGCTCACATCTATGGTTCCAGATTTCTTTCCTAGGCTTTCTATCTCCAGCGTTGCCTCACTTTAGGTTTTCTTTATTGTGCCTACTTCCCTTTTTAGGTCTAGTATGGTTTTGTTCTTTTCCATCATCTATTTGGATGTGTTTTCCTGTTTTTCTATAAGGACTTCTACCTGTTTGGTTGTGTTTTCCTATTTTTCTTTAAGGACTTGTAACTCTTTAGCAGTGTTCTGTATTTCTTTAAGTGAGTTATTAATGTCCTTCTTGATGTCCTCTACCATCATCATGAGATATGCTTTTAAATCTGGGTCTAGCTTTTCGGTTGTGTTGGGATGCCCAGGACTAGGTGGGGTGGGAGTGCTGCATTCTGATGATGGTGAGTGGTCTTGATTTCTGTTAGTAGGATTCTTATGTTTGCCTTTGCCATCTGGTATTCTCTGGAGCTAGTTGTTATAGTTGTCTCTGGTTAGAGCTTGTTCCTCAGGTGATTATATTAGCCTCTATCAGCAGACCTGTGAAACTAGCTCTATCCTTAGTTTCATTGGTCAGAGTATTCTCTGCAGGCAAGCTGTCCTCTTGCAGTGATGGTGCTCAGATATCTGGTGTTTGAACCTGCCTCCTGGCAGAAGTTGTGTTCTACCCACCAGAGGTCTTAGGATCCCGTGGCGGATCCTGTGTGGGTCCTTGTGGGTGTCCGGGGACTCCCCGGGCCAGGGACCCTGGGGCTGCAGTGGGCCAGAAAGGACTTGAGCCCCAGATCAGGCCGGGTTATCTGCTTCCTTAATTAATGCAGTCTCAGGTCCCTCGAGATTGGATTGTAGCAGGCTCTGTGTTCCACTCACCAGAGGTCTTAGGATCCCATGGTGGATCCTTTGTGGGTCCTTTCGGGTGTCCGGGGACTCCCCCGGCCAGGGATCCCAGTGCTGCAGTGGGCTGGAAGGGACTTGAGCCTCTGTTTTCTTTCAATGTTAGTATTCTCACAAAATTTATTTTGTCTTTTGATAGTATTTCATTCACTGTTTTATGTTTTATTTGTTGATTCTAACTTTTATCATATATATGGTGAGGTATGGTTTTTGCTATTATATATAATATTTAAGTGGATATTTATGCAACATTATCTTACACATCCATCTTTTTATTGAAAATTCCTCATATTGACTCCAGTCTCAAAGGTTACATGCATTTTTAACATAAGATAAAATAAATATTAGATTATCTTTTTTACAGAATTGCCAGAGGCTACTAGGAAAACTAGGTGAGAAAACTGGACATCAATAAATAATACATGAAATAATATAAAGTGACTAATGTTAGAAATATGAATAGATGTTTATTTCTTGGTGATATTTGTAGACAAGGCACTTTGTGTATTTAACAATACTACATAACCCAGTGCCCAATAGGACATATTGTGAAATCAGAATTTCTGGATATGTTTGTATTTTGTTGAACCTCTAATTAATAACTCATGTTGGACAAATTCCCAACATGACTTAGTTTCAATTTTCTCATATATAATGTGACTATCAGGTCGGGCCATTTCTAGGATGTAATGAGCAACTAAAAGTGATAGTTATTTTACTTAAGTAATTGTAATAAGGATTGAAAATATATTTAAATATGTATTTTCCAAAAAAATGCTATTTTCTGTAAAATATATTCATATATTTGGATGACTGTGAAGGAGTTCTTGGACCAAACTGTACTTATTATTATTATTATTATTATTATTATTATTATTATTATATTTTCATTTACAGTCAGTCTTTGTCTCCTCCCAGTCCTTCCTCCCACAGTTCCTCATTTCATTTTTCTTCCCCGTTGCATCCAAGAGAGTACTCCCCCCAGCAGGCATTCCCCTTCCCTGTGGCCTTAGTCTCTCCAGGATTAGGCACATCTTCTCCACTGAGGCCAGAACCAGGCAGTCCTATGCTAAATATGTGCCAGAGGCATAGGGCCAGCCTGTGTGTGCTGCCTGGTTGCTGGCTCAGTCTCTGGAAGTTCCCTGGGGGTTCAGGTTAGTTGAGAATGCTGGTCTTCCTATGGGGTCGCCCTCCTCTTCAGCCTCCCCTTCTCCTTCTCCTTCTCCTTCTCCTTCTCCTTCTCCTTCTCCTTCTCCTTCTCCTTCTCCTTCTCCTTCTCCTTCTCCTTCTCCTTCTCCTCCTCCTCCTCCTCCTCCTCCTCCTCCTCCTCCTCCTCCTCCTTCTCCTTCTCCTCCTCCTCCTCCTCCTCCTCCTCCTCCTCCTTCTCTTTCTTTTAATTGGATATTTTCTTTATTTACATTTCAAATGTTATCCTCTTTCCAGGTCTCCCCAATCCCAGAAACCCAGTATCCCCTCCTCCCTCCCCCTGCTTCTATGATGGTGTTGGAAAGGCGGGGAGGGTTATGGTTGGTTGATATTGTTCTTCCTGTGGGGTTGCAAACCCCTTCAACTCCTTCAGTCCTTTCTCTAACTCCTCTATTGGAGACCCTGTGCTCAGTTGGTTGGCTGCTAGCATCTGCTTCAAGATGCTGGTGAGGATGTTGAAAAAGAGGAACACTTCTGCTTTGCTGGTAGGATTGCAAGCTGGTACAAGCACTCTGGAAATCAGTTTGGTGGTTCTTCATAAAATTGGGCATAGTACTACCTGAGGGCCCAGCTATACCACTCCTGGCCCAGAAGATGCTCCAACATGTAATAAGGATACATGTTCATAGTCTTATTTATAATAACCTCTTCAACTGTTTTTTTATCATTCCTCAAATTCAACCATCTGTGTCTCTGACTTTAATCCAATGGTTGGTTGTAAGTATCTGCATCTTTATCAGCTGGGAGGGCCTCTCTGAGGACAGCCATGGTAGTCTCCTGTCTGTAGGCATATCATAGCATCGGTAACAGTGTCAGATATTGGAGCCCCACCCCCACCCTCACGAAATGGATCCCAAGTTGGGTTAGTCATTGGACCACCTTTGTCTAAGTCTCTTCCCTATTTTGTCCCTGTAGTTCTTTTAGACAGGAACAATTCTGGGTCAGAAAGTTTTCCTGTCAGTTGATAACCCTGTTCCTCCATTTGAGGCCCTGTCTATCCATCTCCCCATTATTAGGCATTTTGACTAAGGTCACCCCCACTGAGTCCTGAGACTTACTCAACTCCCAAGTCTCTGTTACTTTCTAGAGAGCTCTCCCGCACACCCCCAAGGCTGGATATTCCAATCCATTCTACTGGCACTCTTGGCTTCTGCTGGTTCTTTGAGAAAATCAACAAGATAGATAAACCTTTAGCCAAACTAACTAAAGGACACAGAGACAGTATCCAAATTAACAAAATCAGAAATGAGAAGGAAGACATAACAACAGACACTGAGGAAATTTTAAAAATCTTATTACAAAAGCATATACTGAACAAGACTAGAAAATCTAGATGAAATTGATAATATTATAGACAGGTACCATGTACCACAGTTAAATCAAGAGCAGTTAAACTATCTAAATAGTCCCAGAACCTTTAAGAAAATAGAAGCAACCATTAAAATCTCCCAACCGAAAAAAAAAAAAAAAAAAAAAAAAAAAAAAAAAAAAACAGGGACAGATAACTTTAGTGCAGAATTCTACCAGACCTTCAAAGAAGTGCTAATAGCAATACTCAAATTATTTCATAAAATAGAAACAGAAAGAACACTATCTAATTCATTCTATGAAGCCACAATTACTCTGATAAAATCCTAAGAAAGAAAGAAAGAAAGAGAGAGAGAGAGAGAGAGAGAGAGAGAGAGAGAGAGAAAGAAAGAAAGAAAGAAAGAAAGAAAGAAAGAAAGAGAATTTCAGACCAATTTTGCTTATGAATGTCAGTGCAAACATAATCAATAAAATTTTGCAAACCAAATCCAAGAACACATCTAAACTATCATTCAACAAAATCAAGAAGGCTTTATCCCAGCAATGCAACGTTGGGTAAATATATGGAAATCCATCAATGTAATCCACTATATAAACAAACTCAAAGAAAAGAAATCACATAATCATCTTGACATTTTGACAAAATAATTTTGACAAAATACAACACCACTTCATGTTCAAAGTATTGGAGAGGTCAGGATTTCAAGGCACTTACCTATACATAATAAAAGTACATCAAACCAACAGCCAATATTAAATTAAATGAAGAGAAACTTAAGCCAATCCAGCTAAAATCAGGGACAAGACAAGGATGCCCACTCTCCCCATATTTACTCAACATAGTACTTGAAATTCTAACTGGAGCAATAAGACAACAAAAGGAGATCAAGGGAATACAAATTGTAAAAGAAGAATTCAAAGTATCCCTATTAGCAGATGATATGATAGTATACATAACTGACACCAAAAACTATACTAGGGAACATCTACAGCTGACAAACAACTTCAGCAAAGTGGCTGGATATAAAATTAACTCGAACAAATCAGTAGTCTTCCTTTATACAAATGCTAAATGGACTGAGAAATAAAATAGTGAAACAATACCCTTCACAATAGTCACAGATAATATAAAATATCTTGGAATAACTTTAACTAAACAACTGAAAGATCTGTATGAAAGAAAAGCTAAAGAAAGAAATTGAAGAAAACACCAGAAGGTTGAAAGATCTTCCATGCTCATGGATAGGCAGGATTAATGTAGTAAAACTGGCCAAGCTATCAAAAGCAATCAAAAATGCAATCTCCATGAAAATTCCAACACAATTCTTCACAGACATGGAAAGAGCAATTCTCAACTTCATATGGGAAAACAAAAAAGGCAGGATAGCGAAAACAATTCTTAACAATAAAGAACTTCTGAGAGAATCACCATCCCTGACCTGAAGATCTACTACAGAGCAATTGTGATAAAAACCACATGGTATTGGTACAAAGACAGACAGATCATTCAACTGGTGAGAATTGAAGACAGAAATAGGCACACACACCAACGGACAATTAATCTTTGACAAAAAACAAAACCATACAGTGGAAAATTGAAAGCATCTTCAAAAAATATCTTCAATAAATGGTCTAACTGGCAGTTGGTATGTAGAAAAATGAAAATAGATCCACATGTATCCCTTACACAAAGCTCAAGTCCAAATGGATCATGGACCTCAATATAAAACCAGATACATTGAATTTAAGAGAAGAGAACGTAGAAAAGAGACTCAGCCTTATTAGCCCATGAGGAAATTTCCTGAACAGAACTCTAATGGCTCAGGCTCTAAGATCAACAATTAATAAATAGGACCTCATGGAACTGAAAAGCTTTGGTGAGCCAAAAGATCCAGTTGATAGGACAAATTAGTCACCTACAGATTGGGAATTTTTTTTTTTTTTTTTTACTAACCCCACATCAGATTCAGGGCTAATATACAAAATATATAAAGAACTGAAGAAGTTAACCTACAGATAACCCAATTAAAAAATGGGATATAGAGTTAAACAGAGAATTCACAACAGAAGAATCTTGAATATCAGAGAACCACTTAAAGAAATGTTCAATATATTTAGTCATCAGGGAAATGCAAATCAAAATAACCCTGAGATTCCACCATACACCAGTCAGAATGGTTAAGATAAAAAAACTCAAATGACAGCAGATGCTGATGACATCATGAATTTTTCAGGCAAATGGATGGAACTAGAAAATAATATCCTGAGTGAGGTCACCCAAACCCAAAAGGACATGTGTGGTATGCACTCACTGATAGGTTGATATTAGCCAAAAAGTATAGAATAAGTAGGGTACAACCCACAGACTGTAAGAAGTTTACCATGCAGAAAGGCCCAAGTGAGGAATGCATCTATCCTATTTAGAAGGGGAAAGACAATAAACAAGGGAGGCAGAGGAATGGAAGGACCTGGGTGGGGGAAAGCGAAACGCAGAATAGGATCAAACCCTTCTATTATGTAACGTGTTAACTTTCTTGCCTAGTCCTTCAGGTGATGAGTATAAAGTTTGTGAATTAATCATTGGGATTCATTACAGGTTAGTTAAAAGAAATTAACATAAATTGGCAACTGGTTTTCTAAATAGGAGTAGACAAAAGAAAGAAGAAAAACGGTTGGTATGGGATTTAAAAAATCCATATAAAAAGAAGTAATTCAAATGAAAATAAAACTAATTCAACAATAAAGATAAGTATTGTCCTGTATTGCATTTAAATAGTTTCTGTAGAGAAACTGGTTGTTAATCCAATTATTTTATAATATTTTTACATGTAGTGAGACCCGTAGCTTTTGCTATCTCCTCAAATAAGACAAATAGCCACCCAGCTTCTTTATACATTCACTGACAAAGTACTTTGAGACATATTCTTCAAATTTTAGTAGTAAACATTTTTTTAATTTAAAATAAATTAGTCTCCCATACCATATGTCCTGACCAGGGTTTCCCCTCCCTCCATTCTCCCTACTTCTTCCTAACCTTTCCTCCAAATTCAATTCCCTTCTCTTTACCTTCAGAAAAGTACAGGCCTACTAGAGACAACAATCAAACAGGACCAATATAAGACACATTGGGCATGGTAACTCAAGAGGATTTAAAGAGTTCCAACATCAGGCAAAAGAAACATACCATATACTCAGAAAACCTAGTGCAGACACTTACAGGCCTCTTGCTTGCTGTTTCAGTTTCTTTGAGTTCATATGAGCCCTTTTTACTAGACTGAATGGGCCACATTCTTCTGCGGTCCTCCACCCCCACTGACTCCTACAATTTTTTTTTCCAGTTTGGTTTTTCAAGACAAAGCTTGACTACCACCTCGGTATTTCAACTAATGTTAAATCTATTGCTTCATTTATGGGAGTTACATGCAGAATAATGTGTTTCTCTGTAAAGTTACATATTTATTTGAGCAGTTAAAGGGTACTGGTATATAGTTACTCAAAATGTTATTTATGTCATCTTTTGTTTTATAGAACATGCATACTGTTTTACTCTTTACTTAGTCAAATGGTAACTAACTACATCCTATGCAACATAGAAATATAGGGTAGATTTAGTATCCATCACACATTTCCTCAATCCATTTCAAAGCCCCCAAGTCTCAAAACCAATAAAGAACATTAAAATACCGTTACTGATTATATTTGTACTAACTAGCATGAAAATTAAAACTTAAAAATATATTCCAAATATATATACATACATATATATATTTTATATATAGACATTTCTTGATATTTTAAATAATCATTCATGTAACAACAAAATGAAGATTGAAACTGTGGTTAGTGATGAAGACAAAGTTTAGAGAAATAAGGCAATGGATTAAATTAGAAACTGTGATTGACAGTTGCTTCGATTGCACTTGACAGAGAGTAAAACAGTGGGAAACTGTTCATCTTAGTAACTGAATGCATTCTTCTTTTTAAATTTCAAAACACAGAAGAGTAACAAAAAAAAAAAAAAGAAAACAGAAACAATGTTTTAAAAAGGTGAAGAATTAATGTAATAATGTAAGACAAACAATAATAATTATAGTGTAACATTTATGAGGGTGGATGAGAGATACCACTTTGAAAAGAATGGGATAGTCTTCTTACTGTTAATATAGAATAGTGCTCTTTCAGATTCACTAATTTTTTTCTTTGCTGCTAAGATGAAATAAAGAAGAGTCCTTTAAAATGTATACATATGTTGTAGATATCCCTGGAACTAATTATATTTGATGTTAATTCTGTTCTCCTGTGAGTGGTTGTGAACAAAGAATGAGTCAGCACTCAGGTTTCCTGTAAACCTCTTTCCCACCTTAATTTGGAAAATAAAGGAGAGCAGATGATTGGGCAAATAAAAGGGAAGGTGGAACAGAGGAGAGAGAGAGAAGTAGGAGAAAATGGAAAAAGGAGAGGACACAGAAGAGGAAGAAGAAAAACAGAGCGGAAGCACATGACCTGGAGAAAGTACAAGTTCTAAGGGGGAACTTAGAACATAGAGGGGGAAGATGGTAGTGTAGTGGTAGATCTGCCCAATCTAGGCACACAGCATGCATTAATATTAATTGTGTTATGTTTTCATTCCCGGGGCATATTTGGTTGAAGATTTACTGCAACATACATATTGGTTAGTTTTATGTCAACTTGACATAAGCTACTGTCATTTGGGAAGAGGGACTCAATTGAGAAAGCCCTTCTGTAAGACTGGCCTGTAGGCTAATCTAATCTGTCTAGCTTTTTTCTTTTCTTTTCTTTTCTTTTTCTTTTTCTTTTCTTTTCTTTTCTTTTCTTTTCTTTTCTTTTCTTTTCTTTTCTTTTCTTTTTTTCCTTTCCTTTCCTTTCCTTTCTCTTCTCTTCTTTTCTTTTCTCTTCTCTTCTCTTCTTTTCTTTCTTCCTTCCTTCCTTTCTCTCTCTCTCTCTTTTTCTCTCTCTCCCTTCCTTCCTTCCTTCCTTCCTTCCATTTATTTATTTGTTTGTTTGTTTATTTATTTATTTATTTATTTATTTTTGATTAATGATTGGTGTGAGATGGTGCACCCCTCTGTGGTCAGTGACACCCTGGCCAGGTGGTCCTACTTGTATAACAAAGCAGGCCAAGCAAGCCACATGGACCAAGCAAGTAAGCAGCCCTCCTCCATGACGGCTGCTTTCGTTCTTGCCTCCCTACCCTAAGGTCTCTCAATGGCAGTGCAGTCCCATACATGAAATAAATAAATCTTTCTTTTTTTGAGTTTATGAACCAAGAGTTGCAAGATGAACTAAACTATTTTCTCCCTATGTTGCTTTTAGTCATGCTGTTTGTCACAGCAGTAGAAACCTAAGGTAATATATTAGAATTCCCCTTGTTTGCACCTGTGTACTCATTTGCAAATAGTCCCTTCAAATGAAATGCAGCAATTGTTTCTCTGGGTCCATCATTCAGACTTACAGTGTGGTGCCTCTTGTCTACTGTACATCATCTTTAGATTTTGATGATGCCTCATAGACTAAAGGCAAAGGGACTATACTATACTATACTATTCTTAATGACTAAGAATGTTAAACATTTCTTTAGGTGCTTCTCGGTCATTTGAGATTCCTCAATCTCAATGAGAATTCTCTGATTATCTCTTTATTTCTTTTTTTTTAATAGATTGATTTGTTTCTCTGGAGTCTAACTTCATGAGTTCTTTGAGTATATATGGGAGATTAGCCCTCTATTGTATGTAGGGTTGGTAAAGATCTTTTCCAATCTGTGGGTTGCTGTTTTGTCCTACTGCCAGTGTTTTTTGCCTTACAGAAGCTTTGCAATTTTATGAGGTCCCATTTACAGATTCTTGACCTTAGAGCATAAGCCATTGGTGTTCTGTTAGGAAACTTTCCCCTTTGTCCATGTGTTCAAGGCTCTTCCCCAGTTTCTCTTCTACTAGATTCAGCATATCTGGTTTTTGGTGGAGGTCCTTAATCCACTCGAGAGATAAGGCCACACACCCATATCAAAGTTTTTTAACCTAGAAATGTTCCTGTTCAAAGGAAGAGCAGGGACAAAAAATGGAGCAGAGATTAAAGGAAGGTCCATCCAGGGACTGCCCCACCTGAGGATCCTTCATGTCTGCCAACACAAAACCCTATACTATTGTCATTGCCAAGAGGACCTGCTGACAGGAACCTGATGTGGCAGTTCCTTGGGAGGTTCAGCCAGCAATTGACCAATGCAGATGTGAATGCTTGGAGCCAACCATCAGACTGAGCTCGGGGACCCTGGTGCGGAGCTGGAGGAAGGACTGGAGGAGCTGAGGGGGAATGCAACAACATCTTCATCAGCTGGTTGGACCACTCAGTGCCCCAGGGAAGGAGGATATTGGAGGGATAGAGCAGGAGAGGTTGGGTGAGTGGGGAGCACCCTCACTGATACAAAGGGGAGGGAGGAGAGGGAGGTTGTGGGATGGGGAACTTGTAGGGGGGTAACTGGGAAGTGGGATATCATTTTAGATGTAAACAAATGGAATGATTATAATAAATAAATAAATAAATAAATAAAAATATTAGTGGAAAATAAATAAATACGTATTAAACTATATTATTAAATCATGAAAAGAACAAAGTATTTCTCTACATGTTTTTAACTGGTGCCATTTTCCAAAAGTAATTTTTATCGGTTTGAATTAAAAGTTCAAAGACTATTATTTGTATATAACCTTCTTTATTATTTGACATTATACATTTGAAATCACTATGTAATACTGTGATGTTCATGTTAACACTTTTTATAGCTGAGCAATTCTAAGTGAGTATAGCATAGTGGTACTAACCAAGTAGAATGGTATGCCATGTAAACATTTTTAAAATTGCATGCTCATGGATCCTGTCATGAATTACTGTACTATAAGCTATGCTTTGAAAAGGCTGACATAAGAGATTGCTAAATCAAGGGAAGATTTCTAGTTGAAGGGTTACAGAAAAAAACTTTAATCCTACATCAACAGATTAATGAATCCTTGTTTCCAAATTTTGAAATACAGAAATATGTCAATTGAGCTCCTTAGTATGTCTCTTGTCTAGCATGGACAAAGCACTAGATTCAGTCCTTGGTACCTCAGTGAAATAGATGCCGGTACCGCCATTTCCAACGAGTGACAATCATCACAATTGTCAATATAGTCCCTTGTTCTCTGAGAAGTGAAAGCCTTACTTCAATATATCCAATAGGTTACCAAATATTTATTAAGGTAGGGAAGAACAAGTAACATTTTAGTGATACAGCTTACCCACTCTGATTTTTAGAAGCTTGTAGAAAAAGGAATTCATTGTGATTGTAATCAGTACAACCAGTACTCAGAGGCGAGGATGGCAAGTCCCAAAAAGAGAAGGCACAGTGACAAAATGAGTGCTATTTTAAAGCATGGTCTGCATACCAGTCAATATACTCATAGGTTAAAACTGACTGATGGTTTTCTGCATCAAAGTAATATATTGGGTACATTAAATGTGCTTTGTTTATAAAACCTAATATTCATTTTCCTTTGAAAACCTCAGTATTTGTGGATTAATTTTTTGAAATCACCACATACGTAACTTTAAAGCTTTCTTGTGATATTATTGAGATGAACTGTTATCCACGAAATGAAATGATCATTTTAAACCTATTCAGAAATCTTAATAAACCATAAATATGAAATAGCACATGTTAACTAATTTCCTCTAAATAGTATTATCAGTTTTAAGTTTTACTTGAGTTGATTTTCTACTTGTTTTCTTCCAGGGGAGGACAGTTGTTCTTCTAACTAAAGAACCCTTTCCAGAAAATGAGCCAATTAAATTTCCTTTATCTTGTTAGAGATCTCAGATAAGAGACTTTTGGAGAGAGAAGTTTATCAGGAAAGCCACCTGAGGTAAGCTAAATTGAATCGTAGTTAGCTGAGAATTTTGACTAATTTATTCCCCTGTTCCACTTGCATGATGGATACATTTTTTAACAATATGTTGATTTTTTATAAGGCAATGCCAGATAGTGGAATAATTGCTATTGAATAAAAATCCACAATTGTGCTGTAGTAAGATATTTTTCTTGAATAGCATACAGATGTATGTTGATGCCGAAACTGGTTTAAATGAGTTGAATGATCATTTTATAAGAAAGACAGATTCATTTAATTTGAGCCTTGCTCAGAGAAAGTCAATAAGAGATTGCCAATAGAAGCAATTACATGTTAAATGGAATCTGTACAGTACATTTGAGTGTAGAGCTTGCTTTTCAATTATTTGCATAATTGCAAATGATTACATTGCAGTGAGACAATCCACTCTGCATGTCATGGGGAATGTTAGTGCTTCTCTTTGCTAACAGGATGGAGCCACAGCTTAATATCTAAGGCTGTGGGTGGAAATAATAGAGTCAAAGGATAAGGAGGACAAGCAGAGACACTATTCAAGTTTTCAGAATTACAGTATTATATATAATGACTGAGCAATGAAACCTGTTCAGGAGAAAGATCCTTGCCTCAAAAATCTGCAGCTTTCTTGCCCTTCTTCTTTTCTTCTTCTTCTTCTTCTTCTTCTTCTTCTTCTTCTTCTTCTTCTTCTTCTTCTTCTTCTTCTTCTTCTTCTTCTTCTTCTTCTTTGTTATTATTGGTGTTGATGTACTAGTGTATATTCTAATACTAAATTCTGTAAACCAAGGTCTGGTTGCCCCAAGACAAGCAAATTCTCATGTATAGCAGTTTTTGTTGGGCAAACCTTATTTCCCAAGTTAATTGGTCAATAAAAGGCTAAGCCTGTGGTTGGGCAATAAAGAGGAGAAGAAGGGACTTCCTGAGAGGGAAAACAGAACTCTGGATAGAAGAAAGAGAAGGCCTTTTCTCCAGGAGACATGAGAGGAGATGGATGTGACTATGGGCTTGGAAACTATAGCTAGCCACATGGTTGGATGAGGCTAACTGGTCAGGTCAACTTAGATGAGCTAGTTGAGATTTTGCCCAGCTGAGGCCTAAGCTTTGAAATATTAGATCTCTCTGTGGTTATTTGGGGAACTAGCTAATGAAGAAATAACTGCCACTATATTAATTTCCTAAATTAACCAATATATATAATGTTAATAATAATTTTCTGTATTGTTATTATTCATATTTTCTAGAAGTAATATTTCTAGCGTTACTGCCCCTTCTCATCCTTTCTTTTCCTGGGTCACTACTGATGGAAATAGAAGATAATGTGTTTCTTATTGCTTTTATGTGCTACGGAGCTAAGAGTTGGCCAATGCAACCTTTGAAATTCTATATTTCATTATTTAAATTTTATAACTTTTCATTCATTGATAAGCACACTTTAATACTCAGTAGTTATAAGCATGAATTCTACTTGTGTTTGGTTTCCTCCAGTTTTAGTTAAACATCTGCCACACACCAGTTCTCTTACTAGACTCCAACACAGAGTTTACTTGGACATATCTATATTGAACTCTTAAATATAAAATCATGGGTAAGTTACATTGTCCATTTATAGTGTATATTAGGGTTCTCTAGGGTTACAAAACTTATGGAATGTCTCTATATATTAAGGGAATTTATTGTGATGATTGACAGTGCTTAGACCATCAAACCCAATCATGAGCAGCTCTGGATGGGAAGTTCAGGAATCTAGTAGTTGCTCAGTCCCATGAGTGTAGGTGTTTCAGCTGATCATCTATAGAAGTAGATTCCAAAAGATGTGCTGTCAAGTAAGAACAAACAGTAAAAGAGGAGTGAATCTTTCTTCCTCCAATGTCATTATGTAGGCCTCCAGCAGGAGATGTGGCCAAGCTTAAGATGTCTACCACCATGCCTGGATTTTGGACTTGCTTTTTCCCAGACTTACCTTGAACTCAGAGATCTCCTTCCTTATTCTCCTGAGAATAAAGGCATTGTGTCTTCCAGCTTCAAGATCTGAATCATAGGTGTGCCCTCCAATTATGGATTGTAGTTCATTCCAGATATGGTCAAATTGACCACCAGAAATGTCCACCACATATGGCAAGGAAGCAAAAATTTAATTTCAGCCATTTGTCCTAATGAAATAGAAACTCTGGTCAAAATAGTTACAGGACCATTGGAAGCCCATTAAGGAAAATATATTTCCTTCTGGTCAAAAGAATGTATTTAGCCTCTGGGTAGAAATATGCCAAGAGAGGTCAATCCCCTGTTCATGGGTCCACCAGAAGATAGCTGCTTTTCCTGAAGCCATCCTAGGGAGATGGGGGTAATTTCCTTACTGAGAAAATAGAATTTTCCTCTCAAATTTCCTGCCTTTTGTACAGACAAGCAGTAACCATGTGTTTATGTAACTCTACCTGATCTTACAAGTTCTTTCTCAGGAAAGTATATAACGTTTTTCTTCTTTTTAAGCCATACCTGGCCATATTTTTCCAGATACAATGACATTTTTGACTTTTTCTAAGTATGGCAGCGACATGAGAGACACAAAGAGCATGGATTTCTCATCTCTGTTTCCCTCCTTAGTCATCATCCAAGATTTATAGCTTGCCTGTATTTCTTTAACACTCTAATAAAGTTGGCATCAGACTTTCTTCAGAGTCTATTTTTACATTATTCTATTAAGAAGACTGATTTCTGGAAACGTTTTTTTTTTGGAGGCTACAAAATTTCAAGGAAACCGTTAAGACTCATAGCCCTTTAAATAATGACAGATGCCTAGGTTTTTAAACTTCTCTTATCACTGAACTGATGCCTGACTCCAGTCTGTATCTCTCCAGCTGGTATTTGTAAAGCTAGTAACTAATTAGGTCAAAGAAACTCAAAAACTTCCCTTTTCTATATGAAGCATAAATTGCCAAATAGATCTGGAAAGGCACCAGTGTAAAAATCTCACCATAGTAACAATTCTTGGTACTTTCATATGTAGGATTGCTTTTGTATTGCCTCCAAAAAATTTGTCACCAAATAATTTTTAATCAAAAATGTAGAGAAAATAGTCTTGTATCAGTTGATGAAAGTCTGCTACTATATCTTAGGTTTATGGGACAGCACTTAGAAACATAGGGTTTTATATGATCTGGCATGCAACTAGAGAGAAAATAGTACACCAATGAATGTGAAAATTTGCCCATATGGTGTTGATCCAATATACTAGATATACACTGTTAAGAAGTCTAGATGATGATCATGCTGCCAAGCCTAGTCCTCTTCCATTTGTTGCTTTCCTGTATAGATGATAATTGTGCTGCTAAGTCTGCTCCTCTCCCATGTAGTGTTGACCTGAGATTTAAATAAACATCTATCTTTTCTCCTTGGTCCTCTTCTATTATTCACAAGCAGAAGTGCAATCAGCATCATCAGACAAGCTCTTTTGCAGCCTATATGCTTACAACTCATATGAAATTTTGGTTTATTCTCTTAGAGATTCAGAACAGAAACAGACTGGATTTGTAGTAATTATTCAATTCATTATGTCAGCATAAACAGATAGTGCAGATACAATCCAGATAATTCAGCTTATAATTAAAAAGTTGTGTAGTAGATTTGTGTCTGTTTGTTCAAATGTTATCCAATTATCCTAACTCCTCTGAATTTATGTCAGAAAGCTAATGGCTTAAAGAGAATTTTAAAAAAATCTGGTTTAGTTTCAAATATAACAATCACATATCCTGTTATGATTTCTTGAAGATGTACTGCTGTGTGTCTATGTGTCTGTGTGTCTGTGTTTGTGTGTCCCTGCACTCACATGATACTTGAAAGTCCCTCGGGTGGCCAAATGAAGTTATTTCATTACCTGGAGCTAAATGGTATTTGGAACTAAACTTGAGCAGCAGGATTTTTTTAAGCATTGAAACATCTCTCTATCATACACACACCTGAATTTGAGTTCTTAATACTATACAAAAGAAAATTGGTGTGCAATAAATGAATTCATTTGTGTGTGTGTGTCTCTTTGTGTGTAGGTTTCTGTGTGTTCAGGGATGAGTGTACATGTACTTGTGGAGGCCATAGGTCATCATCAGTTGTTTTGCTCAATCACTGTCATGTATTCTGAGACAGTATCTCTCACTGATCCTGGGGTATGATAATTTGGTTTGACTAGCTTGCCGACAAGCTCCAGGAGTCCCCTTCTTTCTGACTTTCCCCGCACCGAGACTATAGATTCCAGCTAGCAAACCTTACAATTTTTAGAAAGGTTCTAGGAGTAACACTTGGGTTCCTACACTTGACTGGCATACGCTTTAAACACTATGCTATCCCCTGCCTCCTCTGCATTATACTGTGCCTATAGTAAATTATTTCAACTACAATTACAGAGATGGTTGCATAAATTTGGATGATGTGGTATTAGGTAACTATCACTCTGCATATTAAAATTAGCTCATAGTATGAGGATATGCTCCTTGCACAATATTAATGAGAGTGGAACATAAAACCTGTTCAAAGTTTTTCTTTAAAGTTTTAAAGTTTCCTTTAAAACACTGCATCTTTTGGAAAAAGATATGTACAGGCATAATTTTCTGAAAAATATTCTAAATTTTATCTTTAGCTGATGTAACCACTAGTATTGTATGCTTCATTTTTGTTCATTTTGAATAATACCCTTTCTATACTGGTTATATAAATTTTCAAACAACAAAAAAAGTAACTCAGTAGAGATATAAAACAAAGTAATAGAGGTTCATGTCATATAAAAATTTACAAGTTCACTATAACCCCATAATGTATGCGTGTGAGAGAGCATGTGCCTCTCTCTCTCTCTCTCTCTCTCTCTCTCTCTCTCTCTCTCTGTGTGTGTGTGTGTGTGTGTGTGTGTGTGTATTCTCTCCTCCCCCAACTCCTCCTGGATTTTTTCCATTTCCCTACCCACCCAATTTTCTCTCTATGTACCCCTCAAAAAAAGAAAACAACAAAAAAATCCAAACAAACAATAGAAGTAAAAATATACAAATAGAACCACACATAACAAAACAGCCAATACTAAATGAACCAAACAAAATCCAGCCAAGCAGCAACAACAAAAACTCATAAAAAACATTAAATCCCCTTTGTGTTGCCCATTTACTCCTGGGCATGGTCTGGCCCTAGAGTGTGACTGGTATACCTATATATCACTCCATTGGAGCAAACTGATTTTCTCTTTCCCAGCAGATATCAGTTGCAAATAGCTTATTGATTAGGGGTCACATTCCAGGGGCCGGAGCATGTGTGGGTATATGTGTGTATGTATTTTGAATTTCTTGCACTGTTTAGTGAAAGGGCTAAAATATACAATATAATTAAATATTTTAATATATTGAAAATGTAGGTTTATACAAAATCCTAATATCAATATTTATGGTAGAATTATGCAGAATGCTTAGAATTTGGGAACAGCCATGTTGTGTTTGCATGATTAAATGGATAAAATAATTTGTAAAATAGATTATTACCCAGTAGAAAAATAGCAATAAAATGATTACATAGCCATCTTGAATGTTCATGACTTCAAAGATATCTTAAAAGGCTCAATAGTATATGGTACCAACAATATGACACTCTGTACAGGACGAAATCTTAGAAATAATAAAATGATGAGTATTACTAGGGTGCATAGTAAGAGAGAACAGAGAGTATAAATTATAAGAACATTACACCCATCCACACCAAACTTAACAAAGTCTTCTGGAACCTAAGAATTGTTAATTCAATTCCATCTTTGTATACGATGCATTTTGACCATTTTCATTCCAATGCTGCCTTTCATTCCCCTCCCACTCCTGCTGAAGCCCTCCTTCCCTCCTTCCCACCAGGTTTCTTCCCATTTTGATGTATTGTTTCTTTTTGGTTTGAGTTATGGGGACCCAATGGGTTTAAATAGTGTTGCTTGAATGAACATTGTGAGGGTTTGGCTAATTACTGGAATAAAGACAACTTGCCAGTTGCAATGTCACTGAAGCAAAGATATACCTGCAATTAACTCTTCAGTGAGAAGGTTGAATCCTTCCTCAGTTCATAATGGAAGTCTAAGCTTTCCCATGTTGTGTCAGGTCTTGTGAAAGCAACCAGATGTTCTGTGAGTTCATGGGTACCAGGACCTCTGTGTGTCCAGAAGACACTGTTTTACAGAAAGCCTCCTCATCTTCCTGTTTTTTCATCATTCCCACCCCTTTTCTGAAACTCTCCTGGTCCTCAGAGAGGGAAATGTAGATGTCATGAATGTATTATTTAGTAAGAATAAGTGATAGTTAGCTATCACTTATTCTTAGCATGTATACAAGTTATGATTCTCTCCTTTAGCATTTTCCACAACCCAAAGAAACTACAATGGCAAAAGCTGAGAGAAGTACCAATCTATCCATATAAACATAAACACTTAGAGGGAATCAGGCAACAAGCCCAGTTAGCAAAACAAGAGTAGATTTCTCCCAAGGGCCTAGGCCTCTCAGCCCTAGATGGTTGACCAGGTACATACTATCAGAAATGGATTTCCTCTTATGCAGTGATGCTCAGAGTCCATATGAAAGTGATTGACTAACCCTTTACGAGCCATGACTCTATGTTTGTTATAGAAACACATCTTGCCCAGAAGATCAGTCCTATAGTTCTGAGTCCACAGTGGGTTAAAATGCTTCATGACTTTGCAGCCCTAAGCAGCCCTTTAGATATTGTTGAAACTAGTCAGCAAAGAGGAAGCTTGCAGTTCAGTTGTCTACCTAGAAGTAATAGTCAGTTCATATAGAGATACTACAAACAGGAAAGCAAAACTCAAACCACAAAACTGGGGTGTGTAATATACATGCAAAGGATACCAAGCATTTTGAGAAAAAGAACATTCAAGCTCCTAATGAGTTCCTTTTGTGTTGTTGGCCATCTACTGCTAGACATGGGGTTTACTCTTAAGAGTGTTTTCAGTCTCCAGTGAGAGACTTCGTTTTGTCATTGTAAGCAGTTATAAAGCAAAGATAGCTTTGTGCTTAGGGATTGGGTCCTGTGTTCACTTCTACACTCAGAGACTTGGGTAGGCGCAGTTCTTGCTGCTGCAGTTTCTGTGAGTTCATGTGTGGGACTGTCCTTCTCTGTGTATGCCTTCATCCCTCCATCCACTCTATCTTTTAAAATCTTTCACTTCCTCTTTCACAGTATTCACTAAGTATTGAGGGAAGGTATTTGATGGAGATGTTGATTTAAGAGTGAGTGTTCCAAGGTCTCTCATTCTTTGCACGTTAATTCTAGTACAATTACTTTTTTTGCCCGTTATTTTACAATTTCATCTTTGTATATGCATTTTGACCATTTTCATTCCAATGCTGCCTCTCATTCCCCTCCCACACATGCTGAAGCCCTCCTTCTCAACAGGTTTCTTCCCATTTTGATATATTGTTTCTTTTTGGGTTGCGTTATGGGGACCCAATGGGTTTAAATAGTGTTGCTTGAATGAACATTGTGATGAACATTCATCTTGAGACTGCATGTTTTTCCCATCCAATGCAAGATGAAGATTTCCTGATGGTGGCTGAGCACAAACTGATCTATAAGTATAGCATAATGTCATTGGGAGTCATTGTATGCCTGCTTTATTTTAACAGAATAGAATTTAGCTTTTCCTTATGTCCTAGGCCTATGGAGTCTCTGGTTCTTGGCCTCCTGCTGAGTGTTGAGGATGGGTTCTTTTTCAGGTAGTAAGTCTTACTCTGTGTCTCTGAGTTTTGTGTGTGTGTGTGTGTGTGTGTGTGTGTGTGTGTGTGTGTGTGTGTGAGAGAGAGAGAGAGAGAGGTCTGTAGAGAAGTAGGGTGGATCTGGGAGGAGGTACAGAGAGTAGAAGATAATTTGTGAGCTATAAGTGATGTAAGTATACCTGTTTATATGTATACATGTGTGTATTCATGTGATGTATGTATGTATACATGTGTGTATTCATGTGATGTAAGTATACCTGTTTATATGTATACATGTGTGTATTCACGCATGTGCGGAGGTAGGTCAGAGGTTGATGCAAGCTGCCATCTTGAATTCTTCTCTACTTTGATTTTCTGAGACAGGTCTCTGGCTGAACCTGAGGCATACCTGTTCAGGTAGCCTGGCTGGATAGTGAGCTCCAGGGATTCTCTTGTTTCTTCCCATCCCCATCTGCTGGCTCTATAGAAGAGTGCCACCAAGTCTGTTATAATAATAATAATAATAATAATAATAATAATAATAATAATAAAAGTGCTGAAATCCAAACTCAGGTTCTAGTACCTCTTTGGCGCACTATATTACCTAATCCATTTTTCAGCATCCAAGATATTTTAAAGAAGAAGAAAAAAAACATGGTAAATTTGAGCATATTTTCAAATACAAATGTTCTTTTGTTTAATTTTTGCTTTTTCTGAACAGCAAAGTTTTGAGACTGCTTCCATGGATTAAAACTTGAAGAAGTATCCACCCAGAGGCCAGAAGGGGATTTCATTTCAGTTTTTACAGGTTTTTTTATCTCCACCAAAGAAACAATTCATAGAGGAGACAACATAAGGTATTTGGGGAAAGTTTGTTTCAGAGCAAAGACCACAGAGGAGGAGTTAGAGCAGACTTCTCAAGAGAGGCTGATAGGATGGCATAACAGTCACTTGTTTTATGGACAACTGTTAATCAAAGAGGAGACTTTTCAGGAACTGAACTTGGGGAGAAGGGATGCCATTTGGGGTACGGGTTTGTATTTCCTTGGAATAGGTCGAATTATCCTTTTCTGTCTATATATGACATTTAGGTATATGTTTTGGAACATTATGACATAGAAATTACATTATAATGAAACAAAACAGAAGCATCACTTGGGGGTTATGCTAGCTAGCTCCTACTTATGTACTTTTGGATAGCTTATGTATTTGTGTACAGCTACCGTGAATTTAACTCCTGTTAGGTTTGTTTTTGTTTTTGTTTTTTGGGTTTTGGGTTTTGTTGTTGTTGTTGTTGTTTTGGAGGAGGGGTTCTGTTTGGTTTTAATGCATTTCTCTGTCATTTCAGCTGGATTTTTGCAGAAGTTAAATTAACCAATTAAACCATGTTGTTTAACAAAAGATGCTTCCTGCTTTAATTATTTTTTTATGTCTCTAAAGAAAAATACACTTGTAACTTTTTTCTCCTGATATGTTGTCCATATGTTGAAGTGTATCGTATTCATTTTTCACATTTATCACATTTTGATTATAGAACCACCAATTGACAATAATTCCTAAACCTTATGAGACAAGACAATATGGCCTTGCATTTCCCATCAATGTCTTCCATGGTGTCTTCTAGAATGTTCAGCTAGACCCTCCAGCTCAACATTGCCTTCTTACTTTGTGCATCAAGCCACATGCATTTGGGACACATTCATCCACAAACTCCTTCAACCAGAATGGTTAAAATCTTTTTCCATAAATCATTAAGGACAAATTGTATAGGTAGGTAATTTACGTTTCTACATCATTGACAGATGAAATGAGCAATGGATTAGCTTATCAAAATCATATTTTTAAAAAAGACTTCAGTGCTTTTCCCAGGGAAATAAGTAGCCATGAAAGGGGCTGGGGAACATGTAAGAAGTTTTAGAAAGCTGTACTTGACCTACTGCTTACAGACTCTGCTTTCAAACATAGAAAGAAAAGAAAAGAAAAGAAAAGAAAAGAAAAGAAAAGAAAAGAGAAGAGAAGAGAAGAGAAGAGAAGAGAAGGGAAGGGAAGGGAAGGGAAGGGAAGGGAAGGGAAGGAAAGGAAAGGAAAGGAAAGGAAAGGAAAGGAAAGGAAAGGAAAGGAAAGGAAAGAAAAGAAAAGAAAAGAAAAGAAAAGAAAAGAAAAGAAAAGAAAAGATCAGAAACATGACTTGGGGACTCTTGAATTTAATTTAAAAATGTGACACCAACATTTTTGTACCTGTCTTCAGCTAGCCAGATGAGAAGTTTTTTTTTTTCTTTTCTCTGTTAATATGCATTAAGAACAGAATTAATGTTAGAAAACACATAAGGACCTAAAGCAAAATGAGAAGAAACCCCACTGGAAGATAAAAATAACGAAGAGTTTGTAAAACACAGACAGAATGCTAAAAGTTGTAGTTTGTGTGTATGTGTGTGTGTGTGTGTGTGTGTGTGTGTGTGTGTGTGTAATGTGTGTGTGTGTGTGTGTGTGTTTGGTGGGGGTGGAGACATGGCAGGGCTTGATTGCTTCTGTGTTTAGGTATACATGCTTGTCAAATTTAGGCTCTACCACCCACACAGTAATAGTTAGCATGGGCATTTCCTGATGATTATGTTTCAAAGACTTGTTCTGGGTACTCACAAAAACATTATTCCTGAAATTAAAGCAGAAGTGCTCTGAGACAATGTATATTTCTGGACTAGAGAGAATTCACAGTTCAGTTTTCTGAGGTTAACGATGGAGGAGTAAGGAGCTCAAAGATGAAGAGTCTAGAAGAAAAAACTTAGTGAGAGCTCTGAGGTCTTGGTCAAGATCATTGAACACGCCTGTGTTCTGTTCACCCATGGTTGATTCTCACATTCATGGGATTTGGGTATGCAGGAAATTTGCTTGTCTGGATTTGGGGTTTATATGTTTATTTATTCATGTTCTAAAAGTTCTTTCAAATAATGTAGCACTTGACTGAAACCTATCAAGATATGTAATTTTCATAACTCAGTAGAAAATATATTCAAAAATTCAAATGTATTGGGTAAAATTGCTTTAGCTTAATAAACACTTTGGGAATTGACTTTGTTCAATTCCTTCCTGAGAGTTCTTTAAACATTCTATCCCCATAGGAAATTTTCTAGTTTGTCCCCTTAAATGAAAAAGTGATAAAATATTTCTTCAGGTAGTAGAGATAGGTATCTGAATGCCAAAGATAGTAACTTATTAACACCTATCATGAGTGGACAATTTTAAGTTAGTATCATACTGCTCATGGATTCTCAAAGTGGCCAATGAAAACACCGCAAATTTCAAAGCTTCACATACTGACATTCAGTGTATAGGTAGCAGTGATGATGCCTGGTTAGTGATGACAAATGATGTCCATGCCAGAGATGATGGTGAACACACACACACACACACACACACACACACACACAAATAAGGCTGAATATATTCAAACATATTGCTGTCTTGAACTTCTATCCAATGGATAGAAGGACCCAGCAATACCACTCCTGGGCATATACCCAGAAGATACTCCAACATGTAAAAAGCTCACTAAGTTCATAGCAGCCTTATTTATAATAGCCAGAAGCTGGAAAGACCCCAGATGTCCCTCAACAGAGGAATGGATACAGAAAATGTGGTACATATACACAATGGAGTACTACTCAGCTATTAAAAACAATGAATTTATGAAATTCTTAGGCAAATGGATGTACCTGGATGATATCATCCTTAGTGAGGTAACACAGTTACAAAAGAACACACAAGATATGCACTCACTGATAACTGAATATTATCCCAGAAGCTCAGAACACCCAAGATACAATTTGCAGAACTCATGAAACTCAAGAAGGAAGACCAAAGAGTGGATACTTTGATCCCTCTTAGAAGGGGGAACAAAATATCCATGAAAGGAGTTGCAGAGACAAAGTGTGGAGCAGAGACTGAAGGAATGACCACCCAGAGACTGCCTCACCTGGGGATCCATCCCATATACAATCACCAAACCCAGACACTATTGTAGATGCCAACAAGTGCTTGCTGACAGGAGCCTGATAAATCTGTCCCTTGAGAGGCTCTTCCAGTGCCTGACAAATACAGAAGTGGATGCTCACAGCTAACCATTGAACTGAGCACATGGTCCCCAATGAAGGAGCTAGAGAAAGTACCCAAGGAGTTGAAGGAGTTTGCAGCCCCATAGGAGGAACAACAATATGAACTAACCAGTATCTCCAGAGCTCCCAGGGACTAAACCACCAACCAAAGAGTATACATGGTGGGACTCATGGCTCCAGCTACACCGGCAGCAGAGCATGGCCTAGTAGCTCACCAATGGGAGGAGAGGCCCTTGGTTCTGTGAAGGCTCTATGCCCCAGTGTAGGGGAATGCCAAGGCCAGGAATCAGGAATAGGTGGGTTGGTGAGCAGGGGGAGGAGGGAGATGATGGGGTAGGGGGTTTTCAGAGGGGAAACCAGGAAGGGGAGATAACATTTGAAATGTAAATAAAGAAAATATCTAACAAAACGTTTAAAAAGAAAGTATAAATTAATAAGGGAAGCATGAGATTTTCTGTGTATATATTAGTAAAATATACGCAGAAAAAAAAAAAAAAGAAGAAGAAAGGCCGGAGATACAAGATTGAAGACCTTAAGATCTGAGTTCTGTCCCTGGAAGCAACAGTGTAAAGAGAGTACCAACTACCAAAAGCTATCCACTGATTGCTATAGTTGTGCAATAGCACATGCCTTTTCTGCCACTCACCCACCAGTATCTTATACACATACATTCATATACCCCCCCAAAAATAATAATAAGTAAAACATTTTAAAAGTTTTTAAAAGCACACTCAATTGAGTGGGATTTTGAAAGACATTGGTCCTTTTAAAAAACCAATTAGAGAAAAATTATCTGCCAGCATTTATGTCATATTTGTGAAATAAAGCATGAAGGGATAGGTAAGAAAAGGAGAGAGGAAGTAGTTTGTAGGCCTCTTGGGGCCTGCCACAGTTGTTTCTTTATTCTTTTCTTATTCTGATATAGCAGCAATGGGATGCCTTTGATCTATCTCTCCCTGAGCCTAAGGACCCTCCCCAGGGCCTTCAGGCAGCTTTCTCATTTTAATTCCAATGCCATCAGCTCTTTATACACATATAATTGTTCCAGTGGCTTTCATTGGAGCTCTGTAAGGGTCCATTAGAGGAAGCCATTCCTCTGGCTTGGATAGGGATGTAACATTCCGCCCTATAACAAGGATAAAAGCATCACTTGTTGGATTGGTCAGTCACCTGCTCAAAGGATCACCTCTCACAGAGTCAGGTTAACCCTAAGCCATGCCAAGGAGGTTGGGAGAATATTTTTTGAATGAAACACTGCTTATTTACTTCCCAGAATTCTCACTCCTAAAGCCAGCTAACAGAGTTCTGTATTTGTTCTCCAGGGTTTGTCTCTCTTGTTGAGTCGTGAGTCACAGAAAAGTATTTCTTTTTTCCTCTTTTTTTGTGGTTTTCTTTTGGACGCTGACCACAACATGAACATCCCTTTTATTATTTCCTGGTATTTTGAGCTTCCTTACTTTTTCTAAAGGTCCCTTTCCTACCAATCAGCTGCATACTGCCATGGATAAATTCAAACAGCATGAGTTATTTTTTCTTCTTGTCTGTCTGTCTGTCTGTCTATCTATCTGTCTGTCTTCCCCTAATCTCCTACATTCTCCTCCTCCGGGCAGAGGCCAAGATTTAAAGCTTGCCTGCCCTGAGTTTTTTCCTTAAAATGCTAATAAAATTGTCTGCAAGCATCCACTTGGGCCTGAAGTTGTTTTATTTATAAGACTAAGTACCCCAAGGGACTCCCAAATTCCCTGGTAGCATCACGAGTAGAATCAATCCCCTGAAATAAAGAGGGTTATAGTTACAAAGCCCAAAGAAGCTGATAACAAGGCTGTAGCTAATCCCATTAAACTGGAAGCTTTTCCTTTCTCTCTGGCCTGGATCCAGGTTGCATTTAATTAATAAAGTGCAGGATAGGATTTTCTTAGCAAAAATATATATAGGTGGGATGTCAGTTTGGTCTCTGTTTGATCAAAGCCAGCAATAGTAAATTGGGACTTAAATATTTGTAACAAAAGATGTAGTCTATGTCATGTCTTTACATCACTCTATATGTTCTTTATTTTATACAGTGTTTTATTCCTATATTTAATTATAATGGCATTACATGGGGAGGGTGAATGGAATCTTGCCATGATAGCTTTGACAGTCCCTGAGCCAGCAATGCAAGTTGCTGTGGTTGAACTCCGGTGAAATTAATTGTTAAATGCGATTAGCTTTGGGTCACTTGGGATAGAAGCAGGGTCTTTATTTCATAATTGAAGGTGGACATTAATGAGAAAGGTTATTTTTTTACTGCTATGATAATTATAATTCCAGAAGCATAAAAGAAATTTTTGCAATGTAAAAAACCCAATAGAAGTATATGAAGGAGATTCCTTTTCAATATTAAGCTGTTTGAAAATGTATCTTCCAGGCCAGCAACATGGCTCAGAAGGTGGAATCCATGCTGCGCAAGCCTGAGCTACATCCCTGGAATCCAAGAAAAGATGGAAGGAGAGAATCAGCTCCAAATGTACACTGTGACGCACATACATAAATAATAATGATAATAATAATAATAATAACAATCTTAAAATATGTCTTTAGGCCAAACATGGCGATATGTGTCTTTAATCCCAGCACTCGGAAGCAGAGGCAGTTCAATCTCTGTGAGTCTGAGGACTATCTGGTCTACATATAAGTTCTATGATAACCAGGGCTGCCTAGTGAGATATAGTCTCAGTTTTTTTATCCATAACTTACAAAATTTTTCAACACAGATATGAAATTATGAATATGAGTACTCAAATGTATTTTCATGGGCCATTCAAGAACTCTTCTCCAAGGTCATCCTGAAACTGCTTGATAAAAGGGAGTGAGGGTTTGTTTCTAACTGTTAATATTTCCATTTCAACATAAAAAGATATCCTTCAATATTTAACAATCAGTTTTAGTTCCAGTAGGGACTTGTCAGGGCCATAATCAAACACATTGAAAAGACACCACACAAATAGAATAAAGATTCTGTCATTCTTTCATAGCATGAGCATATAGAAAAACAACATAAAGAGAAGTCTAAGAAACTGTTAGACTTCCACTATGTTCCACTTGTTTATGGAGAAAAATCACAGCAGTAATTAAAATGTGTGTGGTGGGACTGAAGTTCTTTTGGTGGTAGAATGAAGGACACACATGCACTGGTCCCTGGGCTTGATTGGCTGGTGTGAGGATGGTAATGGAAGGGAGATTCTAGACAAATCATCAGTGGGAGATCTGTGCAGCTGGGAGAAGTCTTAATAAAGATTTGTTCTGCTCAAATCTTACCAAAAAAGTTATTATTTCTCTTACAGTTCTGTGTTATATTAGTTTGTAGCATTAGGGTTTCAACTAATGGCTACAAGGTAAACAAAGGACAATCACCCATTTAACATTTTGATTAACTATGCAACAAAAATATAGAGGAATGGAATAAGGAAAAGAAGAAGGGTAAAAAAAAAAGGATAAAATGTGGGAAAATAAGACAAGAACTGTGAAGGAGACAACGATGTGTTGGATTACTCTACTTGAACCTACACTTTAAAATTTTTTTCTGGACATATTCAAACAAAATAGTTTTAATTTGTCAGGCAGTGTTGGTACATGCCTTTAACCCCAGCACTTGGGAGGCAGAGGCAGGTAGATTTCTGAGTTCAAGGCCAGCCTGGTCTACAAAGTGAGTTCCAGGACAGCTAGGGCTATACAGAGAAATCCTGTCTCAAAAAAAAAAAAAAAAAATGCTTTAATTTGGTACTAGATGTTCTCATAAATGTGTGAATTTTGTGACCCTGTCAGACATATTTGTCACCTCAAATAGCATCTTTACTTTATGGAACAAGTATTTAAAATCCTTTCTTCTCACTTTCTGAGATACACAGAACATCACTACTACCTGTAGCCCCTGCTATGCAAAATGCACTAGCATTTCTTACTCCTAGTTAACTGCAGTTCTGCCATCTGGTCAGTTGTCTCTCATCTGTCTTTATCCTTCTCAGCTTCTGGGAACTATTATTCTACTAATTTCAACTTTTCATACTTCACATGTAAATAGACAATGTAGTACTTTCATCTCAGTACCAGTTGATTGCACTTAACACAGTGATCTTTATACATATCCATTACATAAATGACTGAACTTCATTCTTTTCTATGACTAAATATAATTTCCTTGTGTATGTATCCTATACTGATGACAGCAGAAATAGAAACTGTTCAGAGTAGGGACCCAAGACGAGCACTTAGAGGCTAGAAATGCCAGGTGACAGTTTTAGTTCCAGTTTATCTATTATCTCCCAAAAGACCATATCTCCCTACTAAGAACCAAGCACAGGAAAATTAGTTGAGCCAGCTTGACTGACAGCTAGAACCTTTCTTGAGTCCTCACCCCTAGGTTCTACTATAAGTACTTTTGAAACCCCCTGAGATTGCAGCCCCATTACACCTTATTTCCCTCATTGTACAGATCTGTGTCCTGGTTTGCTCTTCCTCCTCCTCTTCCTCTTCCTCTTCCTCCTCTGCCTCTGCCTCTTCTTCTTCTTCTTCTGCCTCTTCTTCTTCTTCTTCTTCTTCTTCTTCTTCTTCTTCTTCTTCTTCTTCTTCTTCTTCTTCTTCTTCTTCTTCTTCTTCTTCTTCTGCTGCTGCTGCTGCTGCTGCTGCTGCTGCTGCTGCTGCTGCTTCTGCTTCTGCTTCTGCTTCTTCTGCTTCTTCTGCTTCTTCTGCTTCTGCTCCTCCTCCTGCTCCTGCTCCTCCTCCTCTCTCTCTCTCTCTCTCTCCCTCCCTCTCTTCTCTCTTCCTCCCTCCCTTCTCTCTCTCCTCTCTGTCTCTGTCTCTCCTTCCATTTCTCTATCTCTCCTTCTCATTTTCTTTCTGCCTTTCACTGACTCTTTCACCCTGTATCTGTTCTCTGTCTCTTTTTCCTCTGCCTTCTCCCCTCTATCTCTTTTTTCTCATTCTCTGCCCTTTCTCCTCTAAGCTTCTAACTGTAAATATAAAATAAACTTTTCTCCAAAATTCACCTGTCTCTTATGAATTTCCTTCTTGGAACTTACTATATAGAAGCCCCAAAGTCGCTCAGAGCGGTTTGGGTCCTGGTGGAGTTTTCTGAGACCCTAGATTCTCAAGCTGAGAAAGACTTTGCTATTCTCAGAGGTACTTCAATAGCCACATAGCAGCGAGTCATTCTTTCATCAGCTGATGAACTCTAGAGCATGTCCTTTCCTTGGCTGTTTTATGTCTGTAAACATGGGGTGTGCAGATAGATGTGGTGCATACATTTAGTCTTACTATTACCAGGAAAATATGGCTCCCTCTCTTAGAGTGCTTAGCCTCCTTAATAAAATCACTTAAAAATATTCCAGGTGTCTTGGAACATCAAATCTCTTTCTAGATGCACTATTTATGACTGTAGAATAAATTTACCTAACTGAATATCAAAAACAACCAGAATTCTTACACCTTTCTATATGGTAAAAAAAAATCATAAGAATATACTTCCTCATAAAGAAAGTATACACTATGTCTAGGGAGGGGCTCCTGGTGTACACAAGTCATATATCATTATGTGGACAGTTAGTCCTTTTCTTTTCTTATCTCAAGAGGTTATTTTTTTTAATTGGCTAAGAAAGGGCCAACTGACTTCATCAGAGGTGTCAGTAGCCAAGCAATTTGTGAAGCAGTTACTGAACATTATTCATTGCACTTCAAATTCCAAGGAGGGCTTGTTATATTCCTTGCTTCTTTAAAATGAACATGTTACCAGAGTGTCTTATTTAGGGTTTGTATGCTCAGATAAAACACCATAGCCAAAAAAAAAAAAAAAAAAAAACCAAAAAAATAAATAAATAAAACAAAACAACAACAAAAACAATGTATTTGGATTACATTTCCATAGTGCCGTTCAACATTAAAGGAAGTCAGGACAGGAACCCAAGCAGGGCAGGAACCTAGAAGACAGAGCTGATGCAAAGGCCATTGTGATGCTTTATTGGCTTGCTTCTCCTGGCCTGCTCAGCCTGCTTTCTTATAGAATCCAGAATCACCAGCCAATGAATGGCCCAACCCATAATAATCTGAGCCTCACCCCATGATTACTGAATGAGAAAATGCCTTACAGCTGGATCTCATGAATGAACTTCCTCAACTAAGGTTCCTTTCTCTCTGTAGCTGTGGCAAGTTGAGACCAAACCAGCCGTTGAGAAACAGGAGTGGGAACCAAATGTAAGGGAGTCCCTTGCCAATGACTCGAACGTCTGCTAATGTTTCAGAACCACAAGAAATAATGGCGGCTATACTTAAGTTCAGGAGTTTAGATCATAAATCTCCCAGCTTACTTTCCATTAGACCACATCGATTTTGAGTTTGCTTCAAAACAAAGATGTGAAGAAAATGTTAGTGGAGGATTAGTGAAAAGTTAAGGTCATCCTTTCTGCATTATCACAATATCTTCGGTTTCTGTATTTGAAATACAGCTACTACACAGTGAGCTTTCAATGAATAAAATAATAATACACGATTCTGTAATCATTTCTTACTCTCCTGCAGCTTCCTTATAAGGCTGAGGTTACTCCATTTTTTTAGTGCTCATGTAGAAGCAACAGAGTCTATCATGCAGAAAGGTGGCATGGGGAGATGGCCAATCCTTTCATGTCTCTGTTTTTTTCCTCGTGCTCTCTCTTTAGAATCATTGCTTAAATGCACGAGCTACTACTGTTCGGATTTTGCCTTTACACAGTTGAAAACCTATTAGTTTCATGGATGCTTGTCTTGCTAATGGAGTATATTAAACAGCTCCTTCTTTTCTCCTTAGCTCCCTCAAATCACAGGATTATTAGCTTGTTGAATTAGACTTGCTTCACTTCCCTTTTGACTTAGGGAGTATCTTTCCTGATTAAACTTGGTAAACAAAATGACTAAATTCATATTACAGCGGTGTCCCTAACTTTAATTCATTCTGGAATTGGCAAAAGCACATCAACTATCTAAAAATGTATTTGACATAACAGAAAGGAAGTATGACTGGCATGAAGGTATAGCACAAAAATAATTGTTTGTAGGAATGATTGCTTTAAGAATGCCTTGCCAAAAGTTCAATTCTAAATAATGACCGAATCACAACTTCTTTTCTTGACCAAAGTCCAACTGAATTTTCCTTTTATCAAAGAAATAAAAAGCTCTTTAATTAGGAAGCAAGCCCACTGAACTGAAATCATACTTGTGGTAAGTATAATGAGCTCCCAGTGGGAAGTGTATGCAATCCACATTTCCAGGTATTATAGTGACCTCACTGTGTCTTTCAGGATTCTTTTGTGGAAGGAATCATTTCCATCCAAAGGGAGCAAACTCAAAGCTCCTGTTTGTTCTCCCAATCATGTCATGTACCCATTGATAACTAGAATTCGATGGAGATCAGTGTATTAGGAGAGTTGCTTTTGGTACAAGTCACTGGGTATGTACCCTAAAGAGACCATATTCTAACTGTGGCTTGACAAAGTAGCTTAAATTTTCTATGTGTCTTCATTATAACTATTGATTGGATTGAATCCAGTGATTGAACATTTTGTAAGAAAGTGGTCACTCAAAGCAAAAGTACAGGCTTAGGACCTCCAATACCAAGTTCTCAGCACAATGCAAAGAGGGACAAAGGTCAGGAAATAAGTGGCAAAAGCTGGAGATAGAGCACAAGGGAGAAGGGAAGGGAACAAGGGAAAGGGGGAAGGGGTATTTGTCCCTGGGGGACAAAAGGCTTGCTCTGGATAAAGAGGAAATAAACATGAACATAGGAATATGGTAGTATAGAAAAGTAAAGGGGAAATAGCATGTTAGGATGTGGTGTTTAATTTTAATTAGACCTGTTAATTAGGTGAGTCAAAGGGGGCTTTTGATTGCTAGACTTCAATACTGGATTGAATCAATATTGGATAATTGGACCTTGGTAGTCTGCCTCAGGAGGAGGAAGTGACTGTATAAGGAAATGGACCTTGGTGATTAGCTTAAGGAATGGAATCTAACAATCTTTTGAAAGGCAGAGGAAATCCTGCCACAGACATGCCAGACATGACAAAGCTGGAAGTGTCTTTTGAGTCATTCAGTAGAACATAATCAGTAAGTAATACCTATTGAATTTATAGGCTTTAAGTCGTATATTTTCTAACCAAATACAAGTCAGAGACAAGTTGATAAAGAATGGATATAATCCTTTGAAAACTGTTTATTTCATTTTTAAATACAACTTTTATTGATCTTTTTAATATTTCATACAATATATTTTGATCATCTATATGCCCTTGCCTCAGCACCTCACACATCTCCACACATCTCTACTCAATTAAAAAGTTATATTGTTGTTCTTCACGTCTCTTTGTATTTAATCAATCAAGTCCAATTTGTGCTGAACACTTACTCTAAGATGTGGTATCTGCTAGGGAGAATGGTCAACTCAGAGAAAACTGATCCTCCCTTTTCCAACAGTTATCAAAAACCTATAGCCTATCAGCTAGGGGTGGGACTTCATACCTGAATCCCTAAGCCCTTTCATGCTGAGATTTTGTGTGGCTTGTGTTTATCCAGGTCTTGGCATATGCTTTCAAAACTGTTGTGAGTTCATATGTGCAATTGCCCTGTTGCATCCGGAAAACACTCTTTCCTTGTAGGCATCCACTGCCAAGGGTCTTATAATCTTTTGATCCAGGCTTCCAAAATGATATCTTAACCTTGAAAGGAAGGAAGTAAAATAGACTGTGTGCTATTTTGGCCTGAGCACACTGCAGTCTCTTTTTCTCTGTACATTGAACTGTTGTGTGCCCTTGTGTTAATTGCCATGTATTACAAGGAGACGCTTCTCTAATGAAGGTGGAAAGATGCGTTAATCTATGAGTAAAACCATAAGTTGTTAGGAGTAACTTTCATGCTTTATCTATTTAGCAAAATATAAATAGTAGGTACTCTCCTGGGGCATATCTTCTATCTAGTCGCAGATCCTTAACCATGGTAACAATGCTAGAGCTGCTTTTTGTATCATGGATCAGGCATCTCTTTAGAAAGTGCTTGGTTACTCCTATAAACTTTCCCGATAACACCCATGTTCATCATATCAAGGTAGTCAATACTATAGCTCACAAGCTTTGCAGCTGAGTCAGATGGATGATCACCTTTTCCTGACAGCATTGTGGGTAGGCCCTGTCATCACTATGAATGCTCTACAGTACAAGTGAGGCTTCAGATCAGGCTAACTTGTTGTCTCTCTGTGTTCTTACTGAAATATGTGATGTCTTAACTGATACTTCCTTACCATCAACTTCCAAATGGTAACCAAGAACAACCCAAGTGAACTGTGGAGTGTGTGTTACCCTTTCCACACAAAATAAATAAATAAATGCGCTTAGAAAACAGTCTAACAGTTATATTCACAGGGGCTAGTCACTTGTAATGCAATTTATCAGTAATTGAATAATAAAACTCAGAATAATTTCTAAAAGATGTGTAAATGGCTACTGGAAGGATAAGGTTGTAACTGTGTTTGGAAAATAACCCAGAGTAACCAGATTTTCACTCTTTTCTATTTCATTGCAATGACATAGAGCCATGAGTGTCTGAAATTCCTCTGCAGTCAGCAAAAAGAGGAGCAGTCAGTTTCTCTAGTTGAAATCAGAGGACTCTCTGAGGCATATTAATTCTTTCTACCCACTATACAACCTCCGGTATCATTAGTGAAGCCTATATGGGCCAATTATGCATGGATTTTGTGTTAAGCTGATTAAAGAAATTAAATTTTTATAGTCGGGATATTAAGGTATCTTTGTGAGGAGCCTGTCTTCACAGCATCTTTCACTGGACATTAATGCAAAGTAGAGGAGAAAGGACATTACACAAAATATTAATAAAAGGAGGTAGATGGATTCTATGGTCTGATAGAGGCTAAGAAGCAGGAGATGGTAGAGAGTCAGATGGACCAGTGACAAGAGCATCCAGTACATGGAATGTTTGCATAGTTTTTCGCTAAGTGATCTTTCAGAAAATCCCAGAAGTGATTTATATTCTGATTTGTCTTACTTCCTCTCAGCAAAGTGTGAGACATATATAAAAATAGAGCCACCCATGGAAGCCACAGGCAATGCAAGAAATACAGGTTCCTCCAGGCAGATTTATCATTAATCACTGACAAACGCAATATATATATATATGTCATTGGTAAGGATAATATTTGGTCATATTGTTGAAGGGTCTTATAATCAAATATAAGAAAATGCATTTTGGAAAATGCATTTCAGAAAATTTTTTTTCCCCACCTCTTTATTCCATCTTTAGCACGAAATAATATTATGCATGAACAGAACATGCACTGTCTACCTGAAGCTATTTTCAGATGAGTCACAATTGTTGGCATGTGATACAAGTGATGGGTTACAGAGCACGAATCAAAAATAACAGGAATGAAAATAACTAGCTAGTTGTAGAAAGTAAATGACGGGATTAGTTGTAGAGCGTCTTCGGAAGTTGACTGAGGGGTGAGGATTCAGCTTTGCATGCAGCATAAAGCAGAGCTGAAGATTATCAGGATGCTCCTGAATTACGCTCTACCACTGCACTTGTTTTCATGCATCTAATAAACTGCATAACTGGATAGTTTCTACAATTTCATTGTGGGCCTACAGGCATAGCATTTGGATTCGAGGGTTCAGACAGTATCAAGAAAATCATATGTGTTAAGAAAACAATAAAGTGTGGATGCGCTTATACAGGTAAGTCAAAGTAGCTGTGTACTAGATTTGCATAGGCCAGGTGATTAGAACAAATGGCCTGGTTGTTGATAAGACATAGTTCAAAGACCCTCCTGTGATCTTATTGAAATCACCATCACTCCTCTATCCCTATCCCTATTTGTTATAACAATTATCCCATGTTTTTTTAATTATTTGTATGCCATTTTAGGAAATTTTTATATCTTTGATGACAAGAACTAAGTCAGTCCTAGTTTGGTTTTTCTTATACTCTTGATAACTACACACAAACACACACACACACACACACACACACACACACAGAGAGAGAGAGAGAGAGAGAGAGAGAGAGAGAGAGAGAGAGAGAGAAATATAGTGACAGGGACATATAGAAGAGAGACAGGGGTGGGAGTTACTCACACACACGTGAGTGCTTGCTTCCTATCTGATGTATAAGACATAAACACATAAAAAACAAGGTGTCTAAGGGCAAGCTAATCAAAATTTTGACCATGGCTATGCTGTAATGGTAAAGCTGGACTCACTCTAAGAGATGTGTCTTAAGTAATTTTTATGGATTTCTTTTTCTTGGAAATAGAATAATTCCTAGCGAATCAATTTCTCCAGACTGAACAAGGATATATTTGACTCACCTCTGTTGGATGTGATACAAACTGAACTTGAATAGTCTTGAACAAGGTTATGCACACAGATAGATTAGAACTATGTAAAGAGATTAGACCTCCAGATGCTTCCAGGTGAGAAAAGAAGAACAACAGATTTCAAGGAGGCATCTGAGTCTTCTGGTAGATTTGATCTCCTCACTAGTTGGACTAAAGACCTGGGCCTTTAATAGCAGCATATTTTTAAATGCCAGCTTCTTTTCAAATTTTGCATATATCAGAAAATGGGTTCCACTGTATAAAGAACCTACTTATGTAACAAACTCTAGCAGGGGAAGAACTTCTAGCTACTATAGGCAAAACTGGTAAATCCTGTGACAAACTTTAGAATCTATCCCAGGTTTTCTACTCATTTATATCATCTACATTTCAGGAAATCAGAACTCTTTGAGTACCAATGTCATTTCTAAAAGACTAGAGGAATTAAGTGAGCACACAGCAATGATGGTGTATTAATTCTATACTCTGGACTCAGGACAAAGGATAAGCGACACGATTGTTAATAAAAGACAATGATTGTTAAAGGCATTTCACACATCATGCCAACCACAGTACTAACACAAACAAGTGGCTAGTAGGTAATGTAATTAAAGTTATTACCATGATCAAATATTAAATATCATATACTGTGTAGGTCTACTCTCTATAAGACCTTCTACAAAATAATCCATTACTATCTACAGATATAGGGTTGAAAATATTTTTCTACATTTTCCAAACATCTATCTTCCTTCTATCAATGAATAGCACTATTTATGCCTCCAAACTAGGACAACGTTTAGCAGTTGTTCTCTGTCCAGACAGTAATAGCTGTTGCCACTTCTTTCTTTTCCCACAGATATAATCCTAGACTAAACTACTGACTGCTCAATGGATTGCTGAAATAGCCTTTCAAACACATTCTTTGCTTCCACTTTTGTCCCTAGTGGATATTTTCTCCCCAGAAGCCAATTGACCTTTTCTCAATTTATATCTATGGGCTTGAGGGTGGGAGGTAGTTTTATGAGACAGACTTGCCCTGATTCACATGTACAATAACAATTACTTCATTTCAGAGGACCAGAAGTACGGACTGACATTTTATGTAAATGGCACATGTGAGACTATGGACTCACCCCTCTGAACACATATGTATAAAAAAGATGCATCTGCCAAATTCATCTTGGAAAATAAATGCCTTTCCATTGCAATTGTAAGATAGCATGATCCTTGTACATTAAATTTCTTATCCACATTACTACTTTAGCTGACTGTGATCTTCTATGCCTGGCTTTCTTGTCCATAGAAAAATGCCCTATTCTTCCCAGATTTGAAGAGACAGTGCTCTTCTTTCTCTCTCCCCTTTTTTCTCTTTTGTTCACACTCTCTTAACAGTATTTCATTCTATACCTCAAACTGGCCAGGAACTCTCAGACACACTTGACTCGGTCTCTCAAGTGCTGGGCTTTGGCCCTAAGTATGTTTTCAGGTTGCTGATAAAATGCCTCATCTCCACAGGTTTCCCTGATACCTTTAGTTAATATTTCTCACTCCCATTTGCCCATTTTAATCAACTAATATATAACTCTTACAGACAAGAATCATCCCTATGTGTTTATTATAATTAAGGCTACAGGAGAAACGTAATGATTACATGGTGGAAAAAGACAGTAATTGTCATAGAGATCAGGACACTGACAAGTCTGAACTGTCACAGTAATAAAATGTTAGAAGTTGGAATTATGGTGCAAACCCCTCCCTCCTCTCTCTCTTTCCAAACATAGTCTTGCTATATAACCATGTATGGCCTGGGACACACTCTGTAGACAAACTTGCCACCTGCCCCTACCTCCCAAATGCAAGGGTTATATGCATGTACCAACATGCCTAGACTATAGACAATGTTTGAAAATGATTTACCACAAGATAAAGGCTATAATCCTATTGAGATATGACTGCTATTGAGATACTCCTATTGAGATATGACTACCTTTATGAATTCCCTGAATCAGCCTTCAACTCATCATGACTTAAAAGGAACCCTTGGTTACATTTGAAGAGGAGCAGAAAATAATTGTCAGAATGATAGTAAGAATTTGCCTGGACTTCTCAATTTGACATCAGGAACCATGATTAAGGTAAATGGTGCCAAGCTCCTGGGAAAGGCTGGGTGTGTAAGATTTAATTCAGTATTGCTTAAATTTTCAGAAATATCATTTTGACTGGGAGAATAATGTAAAGCTTTGAGTTGCAACAACAGAAGCAAGCAGTCATGAACATTTTGACTGAACTTGGACTAACTTCTGTCTTATTTTTATCCTTTGCTTATTTGCTTACTTGGTTAAGACAGAGACTCCCATACTCTAGGATAACTTGAAACTGTATATCCCATTGTACCATTGAACTTTTAATATTCTATTCTGTCCTGCTGAATGCTGGCATAATAGGAGTGCGTGTCATCATGCCTGGCTTGAGTTCTGATAATGCTTCTTGCCTTGGCAGCACATAGAAGGTCTGCTAGCTTCTAATTCTATCGGCCTTTAGACTATCTCACATCAGCATTCCTCAAACACAGAAGGAAGTCTTGCAGAGCCCAGGCAACCACCCTTAAATCTGTAGGGAAAGGATACTAAGAAAAAGTATATCTAGTGCCAAGCAGCCTTTCCAAGGTGCAAAGGAGGATGGATGTCCTAGTAAACCACTCTGGGACTGGCCTACTTATTTTGTCAGTTCAGTAGGGGATAAATGAGGAATGTTAAGACAAAATTAGGCAGCCCAGAAGCTAAACAGGGGTGGGGTTGGGCACATGAGTTCTTGTTTCAGTGTACTTCTCATTATTTATTATATTGGTTTAAGCTCCTTGGAAAATTAGTAACAAGGAACGGTAATTTTATTTAGGGCTCTTTTGATATTGATGACTACTGCCCTGCTGGAGCTCTCCAAAAATATCAATTACAGCTGGAGCTTTAAGTCTTTGGCTTGTTTGCTGAAGGTATCACTATCCTAAAGTGTGTTACAAATTTCCACTCAGCCGAGAGAGAATAAGAAACCTAGAGGAAGAATTTTAACACTAAACCTTTTTTCGCCCCTGATACCCCATGAGGGCAGCAAAGCAGTGACTAACTGCACAATGTAATCTATCAAGGATTTCAGGTTAGGGTCCCCAAGAGTTGGTAGTTAAATCCTATGAACAAAATGGCCAATTGATTCCTTACTGAATTATTACATAGAAAGAGGCATTCCTTTGTGTGATATAGGACAAAATGGATCCTGCTGTTGAAAAAGACTCTCATGAAGCCCACTGGCTACAAAAATTTTGATAATGCTACAAATGAAGAGTAGAAATTAGTATCTATTAGACCTGTTTTTACTTTGCTTTCTCCAGAACATAATAAACTTGGAATGGGCCGAATTAGCCCTTAACCTAACACCATTTACAAATTTTATTGTCTTCATAACGTATTTTGATGTCTTTTTTATTTCAAAGCAGGTGCCAGGAAATGAGTGTGAAATGAATACTAAATTTTTTCCTCTGGATAAAATGCTAGAAATAAATGTGTGTGTGTGTGTGTGTGTGTGTGTGTGTGTGTGTGTGTGTTCTGTTGAACATTTATTCTGTATTTTAATATGCCATCTGTGCCAACTGTACAATTATCCATTGAAATAATATCTAGAAGTATACACAGGAATATTTTTATTATCTGTTTAGACAATAATAGTATCAATGAAAATATAATGGTGAATGGAATGCAAGGAGGGGTAAATAATTGTTATACACTATGAACATATAACTCAAAGAAACTCAGTCTGAATCAAAGAACTTAGAAACATGCAATAAAAATATGATTTTGAAGGGAGTCTAAGGCAGAAATAAATCTTGAATAAGTTAATATTGATTTAGGAAGAAAGACAAAAGGGTCAGAAACCATAGATGCTGCTAGATACATTGGGAGTGTCTTGAAATAAATGTGTAGCAGAAAATAACATAAGCAGGGGGAACACAAAACTCAGGCAACCGTGGGATTATACATTTTACTTCAATGAATAGAACCATTTGATGACTTATTTGCTATCTGACCAATTCACAGATCATTTCAGCTCTTAGAAGCATTTTCTTCACTGTGGTCACACTGATATCTTACTGTGGTGGTTTGAATTTGCTTGGCCCAGGAAGTAGCACTATTGGGAGGTGTGGCCTTGTAATAACTGTAGCCTTGTTGTAGGAAGGATAACAGGGTGTGGGTAGCCTGTGAGATCCTTGTTCTCACTGCTTGGAAGTTAGTCCTCTCCCTGGTTCCCTTCAGAAAATGATGTAGAACTCTCAGCTCTTTCTCAAGCTCCATGCCTGCCTGCATGCTACCATGCTTCCATCTTTGATGATAATGGACTGAACCTCTAAGACTGTAAGCCAGCTCCAATTAAATGTCCTTTATAAGAACTGGCTTGGTCATAGTGTCTCTTCACAGCATGGGTAACTCTAACGAAGACATTCCCCATGCCAACCTTTATTATCTAACATGTATACAATTAGTTCATTTATCTTAATCTCAGTTTCCATCTGCTTCATTTGTTGTTTAGTTTGCATCTCATAAGGACCACAGAATACTCTAAGGACTAACATAATGCTAAAGGAACACATTTTCTAGTTTTAGAAGCTAAGTTAAAATTGACTAACCACATCGCAAGCTACTCACAATGTAAACAATCCTTGTTACAATCCCACGCATTTTGTTTAATCTCCATGATGGGCTTGGATGATGCTCAGCACCACAATCAGACCTTGCATGGAGGGTGTACGGTTGCATTTATTCTGCTGTGCAGTCAAAAAGCAATATTCACTGAGTGCTAGTAACACATCCAATGTGCTGTTAATCTCATTCCCAGCAGAAGTGCTGTACTTTGATGAGGCACACTTACATTTAATAGAGAAGCAAGCTGCCCTGTGCCTGGTTTAAAACCAGAAAGTGACCCAAAATCCAATAGACAGATTTATGCGGCATGCTTAGAATCAGGCATGTGCCTGTCTGCCCATGGAACAGATTTTTGGCCAGAATCCTAAGAGTTGAAATGGCAATCTGGGGATAGTATCTCCAGGGTGAGTGCAAGGGCAGAGAGACTTACTGCTCTCATACATGTCCCAGATTGTAAAGCTTTCTGTTTTAAGAAATCTGATAAAAGGAAACAAGTAAAATCATCTAATATGCCAGTCTGATGCAGATACCAAGGCCATCAGGAGACCTGGAGGGAGCTCTCAACCTGCCAAGGCCACTCTCAGAAAGAGTTGCCAGAGAGTCAGATGCTGTGGAAGCAGAGACAATGTCTGTGGCTGAAAATTTGAATTTTACTCTTAAAGTCTGAAGAGCAGCCATGGTTGATTCAATACTCAGGGTATGTGCTATGTTATGTATAATTGACTTGACTTTAAAGACAGCCTTTGAGTTAAAGGGAAGACAGGAATGTTGTTTCTCCTGCAGGAGAACTTGCTTACATTCCACAGGCTTCTCCTGTAAAGATTAAAATGGAAGAGGACTCTCATCATTAACTGTTTTGACAAGGCAAATTCTAGTCACATTCGAGTTGAGCGATAGCAATGTTAGCGTAACACTAAGACAACAAGCCTCATCAGTTCAGTGAGTTATAACAACTGAGGCAAAGCTCTCAATCACTGCTTCTAACGAGTAGAGCAGAACAGCCGACAAATAGTAGGGAAGCTCAGAAAGTGTTCTGTCAAAGTCGAGGCGGCAGCTGTTGGAGAGTTTATCCTCACATACCACAAGAGTACAGATTGGAGAGACAAATGCTGATGACTGGGATTTTGCCATAGATCAAAACATAGAGCAATGTTCATTTATCGGGGGTCCTCCCTTGTATTAAGATGCATCCTCCTTCCATCTGCCTGTCTTTCTTTTCCTGATTTTTTCTGTTATTGTACATGTGTAGTTATCAGATTAAAGTCTTGTTCATTCATTTATTCCTTCTGTAAATACGTTTGGAAATGCACACTGCATATTGAGTCTTGAGGACACAAAAGTGAAGGTAGTAGTTCTACACTCATCAACAGCCATTACTGTGGGGCAGTCTCAAAATGTAAATGTAAATGAGTAATGTATAACGGGATGGACAAGAGTGTTGGCATGGGAAAGTGTATTAACTGGGGCATAATGGAAGCAAATCTTAGGAATTACTCACAATGACAGAATGAATGCCTGATAGAAGACCACACAGAAGTGCCTTAAGAAAACAAGCATTTATTTTGCTTCACATTTGAGCATATATAAGCAGTCCATAACAGTGGGGAGGATATAGTAGCTGAATGTCATGCCATGTGGCAGGCATATGGGACAAATTAGTCACATCATTGTAGCATCATTAGGCTCCTGTGGGCTTGGCTTTCACCATTACTGAGGTCTTACTATTTGAAGTACTTATGAGTTCTCTGTTGGACCATCTCTGCTCAGTACCTGGAGCATTCCTCAACATTTCATTGTCTCATAGTTTTGGCATCCCCACATTGGTTTTTATCTTCAGACTTTGTAGAATATCTTCTGTAGTGTAGGGATGTATCACCTGTCAATTAAAATGCTAATGCCCTCTGGCTTAGGTAGGAAATAGAACTGGGGCATCCGGGAGGTTGAATAATTCTGGGAGAGAGAGAAAGTGAGAGGGTCATTGAAAAGAAGTCAAAAGATGGATGCATGGTACCTGACCAGGAGTAACCAGACACGTGGCAGAATGTGGGTTAAAATAGTTGGGATGGCCAAGCAGTGGTGGAGCATGCCTTTAATCCCAGCACTTGGGAGGCAGAGGCAGGTGGATTTCTGAGTTCTAGTCCAACCCTAGTCTACAGAGTGAGTTCCAGGACAGCCAGGGCTACAAGAGAAACCTTGTCTTGAAAAACAAACAAACAAAAAACAAAAACAAACAAACAAACAAAAAACAAAAAAGGGATCCTTTTATTATGATGTAGTCAGAGGAGATCCTAGCTAAATGGCCAAGATGTTTGTAAAAAATATTTTGAGTCTGAGTCTTATTTCTGAGAGGAAGGGACTAGGAGGAAGAACCAGGTCCTAACTACAACATGACATGTGGTAGGTATATGACACAACTTAGTCACACTGGCATAGCATCATTATGCTCCTGTTGGCTTGACTCTCAACAATGTTGAGGCCTTACTATTTGAAGTACTCATGAGTTCTCTCTTGACTGATCTCTACTCACCACCCGCAGACAGCAACTGGAGTTTTCCTCAACATTTCTTTTGTCCCACATTATTGGCATCTTCAAACAATGAGATTTCTTCTAGTTTTAGCTTCAGAACTAAACAAATCAGTCTCAAATGGTATGTATTCAAGGAAGGCCTCTGACCTCATAAGTTCTCCTCATGTGTTCCAATTCAAAAATCTATGGCTTTGAAACTCACCTAGTTTGCATGCCTGCACAATCAGTACCATATGCATATTTTAAAGTTCTGCCTCCACCTAAAGAAGTAACCTGGCTTTCCTTTTCCTTTGCTGTCTTAGCCTCTGCCTCTGGACCTGAGAAATCATGTCCTAGACAATGCACAGCCATACAGCTAGCCTCAGGTGCTGTACCATTGAGAGACTCTTTCTAATGAATATCTTTCAGATTGGTTTGTATTTAGGTCCTTGATTCTTCAGTGGGTAAAGTATTAGCATGAAGGTATATGTCTCATTATCTCTGTCCAAAATCACCACAATTTCTTTTAATGACCCTAATCTCTTAAACATTTACTCCGTCTTTGCATCTACCTTATCAACAATGTTAGAAACATTCTCATTTCTTTCTTTTAAAACTGAATATACGTTCTGCTAAGCTTTTGCTTTGAAATTTCAGTTTAAAACCAATTGCATATAACCAGCAGATATCATGCTTGGATGCAATGATGTCTTGGATTTATTCTATCAAACAAATTAGACAATTACTTTTTAATCCAGTCTCATTCAAGTTTCTGTGGCAGAGGCAGAATGTAGCCAGATTCCTTGCCAGAATGTGAAAGACCAACCTACAGCCCAATTTTGATAGATTCCCTGTCCACTTCTGGTGCCCCATGAGCCTGATCTTCACTTTCTGTTAGCAGAATAGTCTTCCCTAGATCCCAAAATTATACCTGAAGTTTTTCTTATAGTATCTGCGATTTCTCTAGCCTTTAGATCCCCTCTTCCACATTATTCCCAGAAAATAATCCTGAAGGTCTGTGAACTATGTGATTTGGTTTTTTCACAACAAGAAGCTCACTGAAGGTTTTGACTCCTTGTCATCTAAAGGTAACACTGATGCAATGTAAAGAGGGAAGCGTTTATTTTGACTTGAAATTTGAATGCGCTGATCCATCATGTTGGGAAAGTCTGGAGGCTGGTATGGTTCAGTCTGTTTTGGCAGGAGTTTATACTGAGCATGTTTCCCTCAGGTTAGACTAGTAAGCAAAGATTGCCCAACAAGTGAACCTGCACCAAAACTTTTGAGACCTGCCTTACTAGCCTTCAGCCTTTGTGTATCAGCAGGGCCATACATCAGAAAGCTCTGCATCTTTCCTAGACACTATCACCAGCTGGAGAACAAGTGTCCAAACAAATGAACCTGTGGGGGTCATTTCACATCCAAATGCAAACAGATGATGACACTAAAATAAATTGAAGGAGGTTAATGCAGAAAGCATGCTGACTTCTGGGAACAGTAAAGGCAGAACAGAGTATAGAAATCAAGGAGCAAGATGTATTTAGGTGTGTGTGGGGGGTAGTATGTGGGTATAGAGTAGACGGGAATTCAAAGACAACAAGAATAAACAAATTATATCATCACATTAGAAAAGGATTCAAAATAGAAGGGAGCAGACTCCCAGTTAGAAGACTTTATGTACTCAGGCTGTTGTTGCAACTGAGCATAAAATAATGTGGAGAGTGTTGATGAGATGAGAGGAATAATTTATGTTTTGATTTTATAACATCACTCTAGCTGAATTGATTAAAATAAGATGGAACAAAAATTATAAAGTGTGCAGGTAAGAAGTTCTTGAGACAATTCAGAAATAAATAATAATGACTTGAAGAAGGATGTGAGCCTTGGTCATGCCAGCAATAAACTATAACAGTCCACCCCACTGTAATAGGGAGCTCTTTATAATCTGAAAAGAACATAGTAAATGTATAAAGTATTTATATGATCTAATTTTAAAAAAGTTACCATAGATGTAACATAGAATGACACATTTTTATAGAAGTATTCTGACTGTATTTGAGGTCAGCATGGAGAAAATGAGACCCATTAGTAGAGTTTTGCGCCGGGTGTGGTGGCACACGCCTTTAACCCCAGCACTTGGGAGGCAGAGGCAGGCGGATTTCTGAGTTCGAGGCCAGCCTGGTCTACAGAGTGAGTTCCAGGACAGCCAGGGCTATACAGAGAAACCCTGTCTCGAAAAACAAAAACAAAAAAACAAAAACAAAAAAACCTAGGTTTCTAGGTCTTCCATAGCCATGGAAATGGGAGATTGTTGTATGCTGGCCTGTGGCCTATTTGAACCGGGTTCACCTGGGAGGTAGGCTGGGGTTGAAAGAGACGTAGACAGCAGGAGATTAATGGAGACCAAGACATGATTCTGTTTAAGGACTGCCAGTTTACTAAGAGAGCCTACTTATAAAAGGGGAAGGCCCATCCCCTGCCAGTCCATTCTTAGTGTCTAGAGCCAGCCTGTAGGTTGTAGATGTACAGAATAGGATGTCCCTCCGGAATATCTCAGGGGCTTCTCAGCAGGTAGCAGTGTCTTGGAGAGAGCAGTGGCAGGTGACAGAACAAAAGAGCCATCTATGTCGGAAGACTCCACCCTAGGTAATCTCCTTATTTTATATTTTATACTACTAGAAATTTGGAAAGTGTTCATAAGTATCAGATGCAAATATTTAAATATATTTCAAAAATATAAAATAAGGATAAAATAGTTATGTTACTTATAAGGAAAATTTAAAAACAATCAATTATAGAAGAATAACTTTCTAGGTCACTAGTGTACAAACAATTAAATATTTCTCCTACAATTGTAGAATGCAAACAAAATTTCAAACTCACATCTATAACTTAAACCTATGTAAATCACCCTTAAGATCTTGTTTCTAATACCAAACTTTTTCTAAACATTGGCTCTTTAAATCCTAAATTTTCCCTTTTGACTGAATTTTTGAGAGTAGATGTTCTGTAATGCCCCACCTTTGCTCTACTGGCTTGTGTTAGTCTTAACAGAAAACCTACTCATTTCCAAATAATTACACAGCCTCATGATGAAGAGAATGATTGTTCACCTTGATGCTCTGGGGTATCCATCTCAAGTAGCCTCCCTCAGCCCTGAAGCAGGCTGATCCAGACTTTGACCTTGATGCCACTAAGAAGGAGATTACCATCACTTGGCCAAAGGCACAGCATACAGCATGACAAATTATTTCTACCAGTTGCACATTTAATGAAGGGCTAATATGTAAAGTATGTAAAGAATTAAAAAATGAATGTCAAGAACAAAAATAACCTATTGAAAATGGGCTACAGATCTAAACAAAGTATTTGCCATTGAGGAAACACAAATGACTGAGAAGCACATAAAGAACTCATAAGAACTTTCTGATATATTCAGAGAACAGTGTCTTGCTTAGACATCATCAGAAAAGTTTCATTTTGCAGTACATGGGAGCAAACATAGAAACCCACAACTGGACACTATGCAAAATATGAGAGATCTTTGAACACTTAGTTCTACATTAGAGTTCTCTATCAAATCCTTCCCTGAGGACACAGAGAACCATGTGGGAGTGGAGACAGATTGTGTAAGAGCCAGAAAGGACGGGGAACACTGAAGAAACAAGGCATTCTAGATAAGGTAGACCCATTCCACATATGAACTCAAAGAGACCATGACAGCACGGACAAGACATGCACAGGTCTCAGCCAGATGGGTTTCATAACCAGAATCCTCAACCCCCAACACCCCTAACAACCTTTCATTAATGACTACTCGCAAGCAAAGAATTAATTTTCTCCATAGAAGTCTCACTGGACATATGAATCACACTTATGTACAGACCCCATGTTCATCATTAGATAAATAATATGAAATTAGTGCAATGGTACTTTGTAACTTATTTATTAATTTTTGATTATTGTTATTGTGTTTCTTGTGTTTTCCATTGGCTCTTTCTATTCCATTTGTTTTGCCCTATTTTTTATTTTATGGTATTATTATTTTCTAGAAGCTTGGTTGGTTTTTTGTTTGTTTATTTGCTTGAGAGAGAAAGAGTGTGTATGGTATGTAGGGACGGGAAGCAGAATCGCTGAGAAGTTTGGCCAGGGGAAACTAATCACATTATGCAGTATGAAAAATTTATCTTCAATAAAAATCAAGATTAAGAAAATTACTTAATATTTCTGTGAAGTAGTTTCTTTACTTATAGAATCGTGTTTTAAGGACAGATTGTTAATCTGAATGTAGCTTTGAAGTGTACTACTTAATGAATTATATTTGCACGTTGTTGTGTGTATATTTGTATGTATCTGTATTTTAAGAAATATAGTTATTACTCGTGACTAGTTGAAATTATTTCAGGTTTTTGAAGATATGGACATCCTGTCATCCTTTATGTGTAGGGTTGTTGGTCTGCGTCTGCTCTGCTACTGGGCATGGTCACTTGTGGAGGCTGAAAGCAGGGAGTTTGATTGTGTTTAACCTGCACCACTCCAGGGGTGGGAAAGCACAGTCTGAGACATGGGAAAGCTGGAGCACAGAGAGATGTCAACTACGGGAGAATAAGCTGCGGCTCTGCAGGCTTCTCCCCATGGTGGATCTTGATGAAAATAGAAAATCCATGGTTCTAAAGATTTTATTGTCATGGCTGAAAATGGATGTGTAAATCCATAGCCCCTTTCTTAGGGTGTGCCTGAGATGAAATATTCTTTTGCAGGGAGGAATGTCTGGGAAGGGAAGCTTATTGGCTAGTCCCTATGGACCTCTAGGTACCTCATTAGCATGGAGAACTCTGCTTTGGGCCTATGTGAGAAATATGGCAAATGTTCCAAATCTGGAATCTGGCAGGGAGCTGGGAGTCACCTAAGCCTTCGGTGTATACACAGGGATTCTCAGGGACTTGACCTGCTCTCCCTTAGCAAACTTCCTGGCATAGTTTTATGTCCTACATTTACTTTGTAACCATATAGCACAGCACCCTTCTCATAGGTTGTCCACAGCCTAGGATACTGAGTTGCAATTAAAATCACCACTGCCCATGTTGTATAAACTTGTTTAGATTAGAACTAACCAACAAAGTGGGAAGTTATAAAAAAGTTAATCTCAACAGCTGTTTTAATGACCAAAACACACCAAAAGTACATCAAACACATTATAGCATCAGTAATAGGGTCAGGGTTTGGTGCTAGCCCATGGGATGGATCCCAGGTTGGGACAGTTACTGGTCATTTGGCCATTCCTTCAGTCTCTGCTCCAGTTTTGCCCTTGCATTTCTTTTAAACTGGAACAATTCTAGATTAAAATTTTTAGTTGGGTATCTGATATTCCCTCCACTGGGGGACCTTACTAACTACTGGAGGCAGGATCTTCAGGTTCTGACTATTCACTGTTTGTTGGGCATTTTATCTATGGTCATTCCCATTAAGTCCTGGGAACCTCTGACATCCCAGGTCTTTGTAACTTTCTAGAGATTCTTCTCCACTCACAGCCTCCACCACCCAACCCCATCCTTCCACCCATGGCAGTGACATATTTTCATTCATTCCCTTGGCCATCTGGGTTTCTCTCCAATATCATGCATATCTGATCCTGTTCGACACCCTTTTCCACTCGCACTACCCTCTCCCACCTAAATTCCTCCCTTCTTCTGCCTCGCATGATTATTTTTCCCCTTCTAAATGGAATTGTAGCATCCTCTCTTGGCCCTTCCTTTCTGTTTAACTTCATAGTGTCTGTGGGGTGTATCATGGGTGTTCTGTACTTTTTGGCTAATATCCACTTATCAGTATGTACATACCATGCATGTCATTTTGGATCTGAGTTACCTCAGTCGGGATGATATTTTCTACTTCCATCCATTTGCCTGAAAAATGTGTGATGTTCTTGTTTTGAGTAGCTGAATAGTATTTCATTGTCTAAATGAGCATTTTTTTGTCCATTCTACAGTAGAGGTACATCTGTGGAGGCTGGCATGGCTGTCCTCTGAGAGCAGCTGACTGAGACAGATGCAGATATAGCCAACCATTAGACTAAGGCTGGGGATCTCTATAGAAGTGTCAGGGAAGGACTGAAGGAATGTAAGAGGATGGCAACCCCATAGGAAAGCCAACAATGTCAACTAACATGAACCCGAGGGAGCCTAAAGCACAATGCATAAGATGTAGAATATGTAGGACATAAACACAGTTTTTCTGTGCAAAATCTAATTCTTTCCATTACATGTTTCTTATTATCCTCAAGTGTGATGTGGGGTTTTCAGAGAATATTACTGACATTAAAGAGAATGTAACATTATTTAATTGTTGTTATTCTTTCTTTGGCACTTGGACTTAGATTGTTGATAATTCTAAAGACACTATAGTGTGCACTTTCCTGAATTTTATATAAATACACAATAAAAATATATGGCACTCCAACAAGATGCCTAGGTGATCTGAGTTCAAGTGATCCCTTTGAATATCATCAAGCTTTGCCTTCTCGTTATTCCAATAGCAAATGCTAAATTATAAAAAAGAAAATATTTCATTATAAAGTTTTTATTTATATATTTCAAGGAACTTATGAGTACCAAACACTGGTGGATGTAACTTTAACTTTACTGAAACTTTTTTGTCAGTTTACCAATGTACAGCATATTTAATGAGAATTTCAACAGAGCATCACTGAAAAGTGAGAATTGGTTAGTGATATACATTAGTAAAAATACCAATATGGATGACTTTATTCTGAATAGAGTATTTATGTCAATGATACAATTACATTAATAGATTGTTTTGTGAGTCCAGTATAAAATCCATTCAGGGTTTATATCTACTTATGAGTGCTTGCATAGATTTATGTTCAACGGATAAGAAACTGAGAAAGGTGTTGGAGAAATGGCTCCACATAAGATCATATACTTCTAAATGTAAAGGTTTTGAGTTCACTTTCCAGTTCTCATGCAGGGCAGCTCACAGTCTCTTGTAACTCCGCTCTGGAAGTCAATTACCCTTTTTTGACATCTGCTGGCACCTTCTCCGACTCATATAAATATACTCACACATATACACCTAAATTAAAATAAATTTAAAAAAGAAATTGAGAAAGGTATATGACTTCATCTCCAAACTCTTGTCTTAGCATTCTATAATAAAGATGGTATTTTTTTTTATTATGACACATATGTACACTTCAAAGCCTGGAATTACTACCCAGCCTGACTTGTTAGATGTTTTTAATGAAATGCTTTTTAGGCTCATTTTAACCCCATGTCATAGGGCTTCTAATTTTCAAAAGTCGTTCTGACTTAAATGAAATATAGCTCAGAATAACCAATATAATAAATATTCCTGGTACCTATTCTTTTTCATAATGTAAGTTTGTTGGCAATGTAAATCAAGCTTACAAAACTTCCTGAGTGAATTGGCTACATTTTCCTAATCCATTATCCCTAGAAATGGAAAGATGGACCTATCTCTTTTGATTAGCATTGCAGCTGACTCTGCAGCTAGGGAAAGAATCACCCATCATGTCAAAGAGGCTAAGAAAACACTGTTTCACATATGGATATTTACTTTAAACAGTTCATACTTTTAGTCATGAAAGATGAACTAAAAAACCTGTTATCAAAATTCACTGTCATCAATCAAATAATGCCAATGTTACTTATAATAATAATAATAATAATAATAATAATAATAATAATAATGCCCTTGTTTTCTTCTTAAAACAGAACATCCAAAAGTTAAAACTAAAATAAATTGAGAGAGACTAACAATCTCCAGGGAAAGGCACTATGGTACCTCTGTAATGATGAGCAATCTGTTCATTCTCTGGAGACTGTAGGTAGACTAATATTTCGAGAAGTGTACGATGAATCACCTGTTTAGAAGCATTGAAAAGAAAATGAAGAAGCTAAGAATGAGTTGCAGGGCAATGAATAAGGATGTATTACACTGCAGGAAGCCATCAATATTTGTTTCTTATGTCAGTGTGAGGTATAAATCTGTTCGCTAATTTGTATTCTCCACAGTTAATTCCAGTGTGGTTGCGTGTGCATTTTTGTTCCACAATGAGGACTGCACAGCTGCTTAATGGTGCCATCAAGAATTCAGAAAGTCATGGTCCCTTGGAGATGGTGAGACAGTGTAAGCTATGATAGCTACTTACAAATCATGAAACTCTATAATCCTAAATGCCATCTCTGAATCTCTTTCTTCCTTGCCTCTCTTGATATTGGTGGAGTTAATATTTCTTTCCCTTAAAAAAATAAGCATTGGTTTTGCAAACTCTATATGCCTCAGTACAGGGGAATGCCAGGGCCAAGAAGTGGGAGTGGATGGGTAGGGGAGTTGGGGGGGGAGGGTATGGGGGACTTTTGGGATAGCATTGGAAATGTAAATGAAGAAAATACCTAATTAAAAAAAAAGCATTAAAAAAATAAGCTTGTTCAGTCTGAAATCCAAGTAATTACTGGTTTAAGTGGACAAAGTATTTCATTCTTTGCAAGTTGCCTTCAACAGTTGTTCCTTAACACACTTTATTTTATCAATGACTTTCTCAAAACAGAATTATTAAACAGGATCCATCTGAAGAAGTGATCCCACTATGGATCACTCTGACATAACACTTAATATTAATACAATAGCTTGTATGACTACATGTACCTGTTATAAAAAGTTGTCTTAAAACTAAATAGTTATGCTTGAGGTGGGCTCTACAAGTTCCCTCTTCCTACTTTAGGGCATTTCAATTAAGGTCACTCCCTTTTAACCTTGAGAGTCTCTCACCTCCCACATCTTTGGTACATTTTGGAGGGTCCCCCAACCTCCTACCTCCTGAGGTTGCCTGTTTTCATTCTTTCTGCTGGCCCTCAGGGCTTCAGTCCTTTTCCCACCCAACACCAGATCAGGGTCCCCTCTTTCCCTCCCTGTCTCCTTTCCCACCCAGATCCCTCTTTTTCTTCCCATTTATGATTGTTTTCTTCTCCCTTCCAAGTGGGATTGAGGCGCCCACATTTGGGCCCTTCTTCTTGTTGACCTTTTTGAGTTCTGTGGACTGTATTTTGGGTAGTCTGTATTTTTTTTTTTTTATTTTTAGCTAATATCCACTTATTAGTGAGTACATACCATGCATGTCCTTTTGGGTCTGAGTTACCTCACTCATGATGATATTATCTAGTTCCATCCATTTGCCTGCAAAACTCAGAATGTCCTCATTCCTTTTTTTTTAATTATTTTATTAGGTATTTTCCTCATTTGCATTTCTAATGCTATCCCAAAAGTCCCCCATACCCTCCTACCCCCACTCCCCTACCCACCCACTCCCACTTTTTGGCCCTGGAGTTCCCCTGTACTGGGGCATATAAATTTGCAAGTCCAATGAGCTTCTCTTTCCACTGATGGCCGGCTGATACATATGCAGCTATAGACAGAAGCTCCAGGGGGTACTGGTTAGTTCATATTGTTGTTCCACCTATAGGGTTGCAGAACCCTTTAGTTCCTTGGGTGCTTTCTCTAGCTCCTCCATTGGAAGCCCTGTGATCCATCCAATAGCTGACTGTGAGCATCCACTTCTGTGTTTGCTAAGCCCTGGTATAGTCTCACAAGAGACAGCTATATCAGGGTCCTTTCAGCAAAATCTTGCTAGTGTATGCAATGGTGTCTGCGTTCTTAATAGCTGAGTAGTATTCCATTGTGAAAATGAAATACATTTTCTGTATCCATTATTCTGTCATGGGACATCTGGCTTGTTTCCAGCTTCTGGCTATCACAAACAAGGAAGTGAGATATGGGGTCATCATCCCATAGGCAAAACTCTGATCCATAGTTGTTCCTGTCTGAAAGAACTGCAGGGACAAAAATGGAGAAGAGCCTGACTAAAAGGGGGTCCAGCTACAGGCCCAAAGTAGGATTTAGCTCAAGGGGAGGTAGGTCCCAAGGCCTGACACTTACTGAGGTTATGGAGAGCTCACAAAAAGGGACCTATCATGACTGCTCCCAAAAGACCCAACAAGCAGCTGAAAGAGTCAGATGCAGATATTTGGACCCAACCAATGGATAAAAGCTGCTGACCCCTGTGGCTGAATTAGGAAAAAGCTGGACGAAACTGAGAAGGAGGACAACCCCATAGGAGGACCAGCAGTCTTAATTAACCTGGATCCACTAGGTCTCTCAGACCCTGGACCACCAACCAAGCAAAATGCTACACAAGCTGATATGAAGTTCCTAACACATACACAGCAGAGGACTACCTAACGCTCAAGAGACTGGAGGCCCATGATGTGGAGAGGCCTCGTGGGGTGGGGAGTTGGGGCTAGGGGTATTCTTGTGTCGACAGGGGGTGAGAAGGATGTATGGGATGGGGAACAGTCAGAGAGTGAAACAGGAGGGAAATAAAATCTGGAGTGCAAAAATCGGAGATTAAATAAAATAATAAATAAATAAATAAATAAATACTTCTTCACGTAAATCTTAAAAAGTAATACTATCATCTTCTTTGAAGGTAAAAGTTGTACTCTCTGCCCTCTGATCTGCTTTCTTATCTCATAGATGTGATCTCAACTATCCATCTTTAACTCTGAGAAGAAAATTCAAACTTTAACTGTTTGAAATTATGATAGGGAAGCAAAAAACTGGATTTGATTTGTTGCTCTGAACTTTCTTCAAATAAGGTTGAAATTTGCTCAATCTAGTGTCATGAAAGGTTCCAGCTGTAGTCTTCTTTAGTGATTGTAATCCTCTGTATCAATATTACATTTAAACACTGAGGTACCTACAGTTCTATCTTCAAATATAAAGTTCTGGGGAATAGTCAATATAAATTTTCTTTCTCCCAAGCATATTTAGTGACAAAACTTTTACCTTGAAATCTGATAGTTTTTAAGTTCTTATTTGTTACATTTATCTAACAAATTGCTTGCTTTTTTAAATTATATGGTGTTTCTCACAATTCTGTTTAATCCACAAATAAGAATACATCCTCTAATAGTTACATTATTTTTAAGAGTTACGTTATTTTGGAGAGTTACATTATATTCACTCTGTGAAAATAATATAATTTTGAGTTTAAAACCTATAAAATTTCATTTAGGAATAAAGATGTAATAAAACATTTTTTTTGTGGTGGTATTGCTGAAGTTGAACCAATTCATCATTTGACAACAGTATAACAACAGGGAGAATATGTATGACGTGACTAGAAATAATTTATAGAATCACGAAACATTGCATGTATCATAACTTATATACATTAGGTGTTAAACATCATTGTTGAAAAATATAAATGGAAATTTTGAGGACTGGGGTTATGAGTCACAGGTTGAGAATGTGGTCACATCTAGCAAAGGACACAAAATTATTTCCCCAAACCCTTATTGGGTGGGTGGTTTACAGTTTCCTGTATTGTCAACTCAAGGCGATTCAATATCTTCTAGATTCCATCGCACCTGCACTTACAGATGCATAGCTGAACCATTAAACACACACCCACAGCCACCCTCCACACACTAAAATTCTTTTAAAATAGATAAAACCAGATGTTTGTATTTTTCCAGAAGAGAAAGCCTTCCACCTTCCTTTGGTATATTTTATATTCAAAATATGTATTTCAACTATAATTTTCCTTGTATTAACCTATTTAAAAATACATAGTTCAGGTCTCATTTCACTTTTATTTTTCAAAATGGAGAGGCAACAAAAAGAAATACTTTTCTTTATGTTGAGTTAAAATTACATTGCATTTTGTTTGGGTAATTTTTAAATTGTGCTATTAGATTTTAAAATCTCAATTCTTATTTTACTCACTAGACACTTAGAGATATGTTAAAACTAGTTTATTTTGCAACCAGTCGTATGAAAGCAAGGAAACTAATAAAGATTAGAGCTGAATCTGATTTCTGGTGTTTCATTATCATTCCATTCTTTAATTCCAACATTTCAGAACTAAGAATTTAATTTGATATTTACTTTGAAGGACTAAAGTTACATGTTATAGAAAATTAAACATCAATTACAAATGAAAGTGTATAATTAAATGAGAAATAACACTTTCTAAAGGACGAATGTATGCTGAAATCTGGTTGAGCTCAGAAAAGATGTATGTACTCCCCTTTCACTTAAAAACATTACTGTTATTTGGAAATTTACATTAAAACCACATAGCTTTAAAGAAGTGTTTTACATTAACTTAATCATGAAATACAAGTAGATTGTGCTTATGGTAACCACTATTAGCTTTTGAACCAATATTGTAATTGCTCATGAAATTGGCTTGGAATGGTGCATTTGTCTAGGCAGTATTATACCTGTCTCCATAGATTTGCTTAGGCATGTTTTTAGCCTGTTGGAACTTCAGTCCTATACTTTGTAGAGAATGTTCTAAATGTTCATGAGCTTAAAGAGTCAGATTTTTTTTTAAGGGGAAGGATTTATATGTGTGCAGCAACAAGTCTGTGTCAGTAAGCCAGTGTTCTGGGAGTTGAGGTCATGTTTTATCTGGTTAACTCAGGCATATGCACGAGATCCTGACATCAGAGGGGTTGTTGCTCATTTGCAAGTGTCGAAAGAGAAATTCTATGGCTCGCAGATCTGTAGCTTCTCTGTACAGTTCAGCAATGCATGACTAGTAGCTTTGAGTACAGTGGAGGTACTTAAAGGGACACACAGAGAACAACTCAATGTACTTGCTAAGGATGTATCGTGAGAGTGAAGATAGAGTTTGTGAAGTGACAAGAACTAGAAATCATTGGGAAAATAGTGGATTAGAGTTAAGAAACTTTGTAATTGTTCATCACATATCCTGATCCACAACTCAAGAGATGATGAATAGATGATCTTGTCAAAAAACTTAGTTACTTACTATTACCCAAAAAAGAATAATAAAAAGATTAAAAGAGGTATGCCAAAAGTCAAATCTACATGAATACTACTGTATTACTCTTTCATTTTAAATTCAATAATTGAACAAATAGTTGCTTAACATTTGCTGTAGTCTAGATATTAGACTTTGACCTTACATTATAATAGTTGTTGAACTTATGTCTATGACCAAGGTCTAAGACAATAGAATTTTAAGTCTTGTAATAACCAGTATGTGAGTAAATTGTATAAGTATCTGAGTGCTGATGGTTCTAAGAAAGAAAATGACTAGCAAAGGCTTGGAAGGCATGATGAAATAGCATTTTCAGGATTATTTTAATCAAATGCCATTATGGGTACACTAAGATACAATAATAGAATAGCAGGGTCATAAAATGAAGTTATACAGAATCTTTCTAGTGCTAGAAGTAAAATTATGATCAGTATTTATTCTTCACTATTTCATTAATTAATTTTATGTTTTTCAGTTTTCTATGTTTGTTTAATGATGTGTTTTAAATGATTTTTCTCTATTTATTGTAGGTTTTAAGGAAAGTTGCTTGTGATATCATATAAGCTAGCCTCAAACTTCCAAAGTCCTAGAATTTCAGGATTGTACCATCACGAATATTTTATTTTATTCCATCCATACTGACAAGCAATTATAATTGTCAGAAAATTGTAGAAATTCATACGTAGATGTGTTACTTTATTATGAGTCTTTCTACCATGCAATATATTTGTGTGTGTGTGTGTTTAATAGAGGGCATGCCTTGAAAGTTTTACTTAATGTTTATTCTATAGCACATTTAGGTTGTGTTTTCCTTTCTTCATCAGATTGATTTTATTTATAAATGAAATTATACTGTAGATATTTACAACATAAGAAAGTATTTTATGCAAAATGTATAAATAGTACATCAGAATATTCAAGATCTAACATGGCCACTCCTTTTTTATATGTAAAGATTTATTTGCCTCTAAGTAAGTGTGTATGTGTGTGTGTGTGTGTGTGTGTGTGTGTGTGTGTGTGTGTGTGAGTGAGTGAGAGAGAGAGAGAGAGAGAGAGACCATTGCCTAAAGAAGCCAGAAGGGAATTTCAAATGTCACTGGAGCTAGAGATACAGGGAGTTCTGAGGCACGTAACCTCAGATTGACAGGAGAGAACAAAGAGCATCCTACCATGAAAATAGAGACAGCATTCACTTGGTAAAAGATTGAATGATTCCAAGAAATCAGTGCCTGTTGAACAAAGCACATTCTTTGGTAGAATTATGAGGATTATGTTAAATTTGTTTGTCTAGTAACCCTATGTCTGTCTGCTCATCTTGCTTTACTACCTGTGTCCTCTTCCAAATCTTTGAAGTTTCTCTACCTCGCTACATTTTGGATGGTCTTGATTTTATGCTTTCTAATTCCATAACTCCTAGGTTCTCTCCAGCAATTCCTCCCAGAAAGACTTCCATGACTATATATCCATGGTGCTTTTGCATTTGTGTCTGTCATACATTTTCAAGAGTATTTTAATGGGAGACCAGAAGGCTGGTTATCAAAACTGATAGCAAACTATAATTTCCAGTTAGCTGCCCTATGTTTATTTGTTCATTTGAAACGGTATCACCGACCTTTCTGAGTATGGTATAGAGTGTCATATTTAATTTATTTTATTGCTTGCTCTCATGGGGTGGAAACTGGAGGTTCCTGCACAATTCATTTAGAAGTGGGAAAAACTTTAATATGATGTCTATTTATTTGTATCTTCAAGTCTTTTTGCTTCCTTTTCTTTATAAATCAGCCACAACAACAAAGTGTCAGCATTGCTTCAGGCCACACACTAACCAATTCTGAGCACCCATCTGATATCAAAAGCATGAAAAGGTATCCTTTGTTTTTGAAGTTGGGCAGGGAAGGTGAGTACACATACCCTAGGAGAGTGCCATTTCCAAACAGCTATTTGCTACTGCAGTTTTGCAGTTCCAACCTTTGCTTTATTTCTGTTTTCTGACTTTTTTTAAAACATCAACAACAGCAGCAGCAACAACAATAACAACAACAACAAAACCATTGGTTTTAGTTTTCTCCTCTATCCTTTTTAACCCTAACAGAGAGTTTTAAAATTTTCCTTTTGGTATTTGTACTGGTACTTTTCATTTCATTGGATTTCCAAGTAGCCACACTGCTGAGCAACTGAGAATGGATGTCAATGACAGAGCCTTAAATTTTTGTTTAACTGTTTAATCTTCATTTAGAATCTGATGGCAGCTCTAACAGAAGTCTGCTGTAGAGCATAAGGAAGTGTGCATCTGATTTAGGATTCTTAATAGAAAATGAGAAACAAAAAGAATTTGCAAGCTGGCAACATGGCTGAGAAAAGAGCAGCTGCCCAACCAAATTCCCGTGCTCTGGGGAAGCAGGAACTCTGAGAATAAAGTGGTATGAATGGAAAAGTGAATCTGACGCTACCTTTAATATCCTAGAGGTACACACTCAAAGATGAGTCTGGAAATACTCTATATTCAATCTCCATAGAAGGAACAAGGCTTGTCATACAAAATGCATACCAGTGTTCTATGAACACTGGGACCAGTAGCGAGACAGTCATTGCTCAGTGTCTCTACCAATACTTGATAATTTTGGATTTTTTTTTCAGTGTAAACATATTCTCCATCTTCTGTCTAAAGCTTATTTTTCTTCCATGTACTTTATTTCAATCATCTTACCTGTTACACTTAGGTGTAGCTAGAAATTTTGTAATAAAAAGTGGAGCTGATATAGTTAAAATCACTTGTAAAAATTACAGTCAGTAATTGTTTGAGTTAAAATTTCATTTCCAAGTTTTCATTTCATTTCATTTCCAAAATTTCATTGATTCTAAATTCAATGCTGTTTCTATGTACATAGTTTTCGTAATGGAACTGCATGAACAAAATATATCATAGCAATTCTTGTTGTAGACAACAATTTCAGGACAAGCAAGCCCAGAAACAGTTATGGTAAGGTAACTAAATTTCAGAAGAAAGAGTGTGTCCTAACTGTGACTTAAAGATGTCATATATATATGTTTTATCTGGTGATGTCTAATGTCCCAGATCTAGTAGCAGTAGTGAGAGAAGGCTCTTTTCATTGTAAAACTCTGTGTGTGTGTGCTTGATTATATGCAAATGTAATAAAACTATAACATGCATGTATGTATGTATTATAAAATTATATACATGCATATATGTCCTTATGAATGTGAACATGTGTGTAGACATACTCCTATATAGGTATATTGTTATAATTAGCCAAATAATATATACAGGGAAATATTCATCTTTATAGTTTAAAATATATTTATGTATACATTTATAATCACAGTTTTAATATAATTTCAATGCTTATTTTCCTATTATTCAAGTGTTTTATTCATAGAACAAGGTAGAAATAATACCAGAAAACAGTAAAATTTAAAAATGTTACCTCGTTTTGTATTTTACATGTGACATGGCCAATCTCATTCAATATGTAACATAGCCCAATTACCTGTTATATTTGAAATTTAAATTATAGAAATATTTATGTTGTTATAATGGCTATATGTGGCTCAGTTTAAAATTTTCAGCTTCATTTGCTAATGTCTGTTTGTGGATGAAGCCTGTAAAGAGAGGTTATTTGACATTGGGACTGTTCTCTGCTCTCTCTACAGTGATTTTCTATCTCTTCCCCTTTCTCCTTTCTCTTATAAAATGGGCAAATGGAAGCCAGTAGTAGGATGTTTTTAATTGTCCTTTGTCTTAATTTATATTCAGAATAATCTCCTGTTTATTACCTGACAGTTATTACTCTCAAAAAGAAGAAAGACCTTACATTTCTGTCAACACAGTCGTACAACCAAACCCCTTCTTGCTGAAATGTACTTCTTCCTCTGGGGCCTTACCTCCTTCAATTCCCTGCTCTAAGAATTTCAGTCTGGATGTTTTGTAGAGATCATAATCAGAGGTTGGGCAAGGCCCCCGGTTGGGGGATGGGGCCCCCATTCATCTTCAAATTTATAACCCAGAATTGCTCCTGTCTAAAGGAAATACAGGAACAAAGTGTGGAGCAGAGACCGAAGGAAAGGACAGGTGGAGACTGCCCTACCTGGAGATCCATTCCATATAAAGACACCAAACCCAAACACTATTGCAGATGCCAAAAAGTGCTTGCTGACAGGAGCATGCCATAATTGTCTCCTGGGAGGTTCTGCCAGAGCCTCACAAATACAGAGGCAGATGTTCGTAGCCAACCGTTGGACTGAGCAGAGTATCCCAATGAAGGAGTTAGGGAATGAAAGAGCTGGAGGGGTTTGCCACCCTATAGGAAGAACAATATCAACCAATCAGACCTCCTCCCACCCCCCACTCCCCCACTCAGAACTCCCAGGACTAAACCACCAACCAGAGTACACATGGAGCAACCCATGGCTCCAGCCAAACATGTAGCAGAGGATGTCCTTGTCTGGCATTAATGAGAGGAGAGACCCTTGGCCCTGTGAAGGCTTGAGGTCCCAGTGTAGGGGAATGCCAGGGCAGTGAGGTAGAAGTGGTATGAGATAGAGGGTTTCTGGAAGTGAAACCAGGAAATAGGATAACATCTGTAAATAAATAAAATATCCAATGGGGGGGGAATTTCAGTCTGTAGTTATTAATACAGCTTCTGTTCTGATCCTTGCTCACATGGAATCTTGGTTTGCTTGTGTATTAGTTTATCTACACTCTGAATGAATCTTTGCATTTTAGAGTAGATATGGTAACTACTTGCACAGATTATTCTGTATTAGTTGCTCTTCTGCTGTCATCAAACGGCATAAGGAAAATGAATTTAGAGATGAAAGAATTTCTTTGACTTAGGCTTTCAGAGAGGAGTGGTTTATAGTGATGAAGATGTGTGGCACCCAATGGCAGGTTCATAGATGGGATCAGACAGCCCAGGCCTTATCGTTTGAACTGTAAGCATGAAACTGAGGTAGAGAGAACTGAATGTGGGTGAAGCTTTTAATCTCAAACCTCACCTCCTTGCTGGTCTTCTTCCAGGAAGGTTTCACCATGTCAACCTCCCAACCTCCCAAACAGCATCACCAACAGGGAAGCAAGCAAGTATTTAAATACTTGAGCCTATACGTTTCTTATTTATACAACCATAGGCTCCTTATTATATTGAGGAGTACTGGAAATTATTGAATTCACTAGTGACATGTGTATTATGAAGCAAAGATGTATAAGAATAAAGGGTAGTGTGTGTGTGTTTGTGTGTGTGTGCACGCGCACATGTATGTGTGCACTAAATTGTATACTCTGAGCCAACAGGGATTAAGTGAGCTAAACTGGGTGTATGCCCAGCACTCAGACTCTGATACAAAAGTATTCTGTATTAACTGGTAAATCAGAAAAATAGCTACATAAATTGTCCTTTTCTTAATGTTTACTTTCTTTCATCTAGGGAGGATTTTCTAAAGGTTTGTGAAGTGTCAAATATCATTCTACCTTTTCCTAAATTTATAAGTTCTGCTGCCCCTTGGGACCTCAAGTGCTTTGACCTCATTATTAAAATGGCCCATGTCCATCTTTGATGGTAACTGCTTTTACTAGAGTTATTTAGCTACATTATTCAGAGCTAATCTTCATTGTAAGAAGATGGAAATGATTCCTATTCATATTGCACCAGAATACGATCATGCTGCAACTTAAATTTAGGTGCCAGTTGTTTATGATTATTTCTTCAAATTGAAATCAGTTTGGTTTCATTTCCAACCCACTTGGTGTTCAGATTAGGCAGAATTTAACACTCTTCATAAGAGTAGGGCACATAACAACATTTTTATGAATGGAAAACTGAATGAATTAACATAAAAACAGCTTCCTTCAGAGTTGCACACAATGAACAATCATTTGTTTCCTATATGTGCTGGTGACTGGACACCTTGCTCTTGTTTTTATTAACTAAGGTAAAAGAGAAAATTATTCACTGTACATTGGGCAAAGTCCTGTGTTTATCCAACTATGAGCTGTGGAAAACTCATGCTCTTGGCATAAAGACAAAGGCATGGCTACACATGCGTGATTTATCCATCTATTTCTATGTCTTTTCTTAACATCTGCATAGGAGCAGGAAGCCGAACCACATGGCTCGATTTATTTAACGACCATATTTAGCTCCCATATTGTTCCCAGGATGCAATAAAAGTATATTAATGATTACAAGAAAACCATTAATAAGGGAACTAGTCAGAGCTTGTGGGTTCAGCCAAAATGAACTTCCTGTCCATGTCTGCCTCTGTGGATATGGATTTGATTCAGGTTAAGTTTTCATCACCTATTTCTCCATTTGGAAGGTTGTATGAATACTAATGAAAGCAAAGAAATATCATAATAGTTCAGCCTGCAGAATCGAATACTGGAAGGTTTTCAGTAGTTCCACATGGAATTGTGATAATACAATAAACACTGATCAGATATTAATAATAAATATGCAGATGATTTATTCGTGAGAATAGCCACTCTACACAGGTGAAGAGTGTTTAATTATTTCTGCTGAGTGAGTGGTGTGTGGAAATGCCGATTTCAGTGCTTATGTGCTCCTTGGGAATGAGGCAGGCAGGTCCAAGTGCAAAGAAAACAAATAATCATACCATGCAACTCTGGATGGTGGAAGGTTTCCTTTGTTTGCTTGAATGCTAATTTACATGCCAGAGCGAAATGGGAAAAAGAGAGGGCTTAAAGCTATTAGAACAGAACTTCCTTTTTGCAAATAGAGCATGATTATAATATATCATGATGTGCTGTCAGTGAGTCTCTGAAATGAAATTACGTCTCTTTGGGCTCATTCTCAGGACAGAATTTTATGGGAGGACGTGAATTCTCACTTTGGACTGTGCAGGTCTGCATTGTAAGGAAATAAATGAATATTTAATGAGTCTGAAGCATTCATGAAGCCTCATGTTAGGCACTTTGGAAAATGTAAAGGACACAGTATAATGCTTAAGGTATTGGATGACTGAAAATTTAAGCCTTAATCTGAAAATTTAGCAAGAATGGAATCTTTGAAGCTGATTGTATGTTTGAATCAAGGGTGACCTGTCCACACAGTGGTTTAGAGAGTTGTCTAAAACACCTTGAGCTTCAGTATTCCTTATTCAGCACAGAAATAATAGAGACAAGCTTATAGGATTGATAACACCATGAATATATTTTATGATACCACAAGATAAGATATGTACTGTACTTAAAATCACCCATTCCTCTAGTGTGTGTGCATGCACACAATCAGAATACAATTGTCGCAGTATGCGCTCTCCTTCTACCATGTGGGTCCCCAGGATTGAACTCAGGTAGTCAATATTGGAAAAAGCGCATTTACCTGTTGAGCCATCTTGCTGCTATGCAAAAGCTATTATACAATAAATATTTACTTTTCTAAAGTGCCTGTACAAGGAAGATAAGCAGCCTTTGGAAAATACTCTGGGAGCCTTAGCATTGAGTCAGATCTTGTTTTCATCATGCCTGGTTTTGTTCAAATAAAAAAGAGAGTGATAAATCAGGGCAAGTATTTTTTATTAAGACCAATTAGAAGTTAGTCATATTTATTCTGCCATATTCCATTGCTGAGAATGTACTTTCCATGTGGTCATATTGATGTATGGGAATATATAACATATATCAACTAACTCTATAGACAACTACATGACAGGAGTAGAGTCAAAAGAGGATTTGAAGAATATTAGTTTCACATATTTGCTTTTCATTTACATGTTACAACTTACTTACATTTTAGTTCATTATTTCAGCTTGTAGCTAAAATCTAAATTTATATTTCTGTGCTGTACCTCTTCTGAGTTTCTTACTAATAAATCCTTCTGGTTTGGTTCAAACCATTTTTTGCAAAAATCCATTTTTTTTTTTACTTAAAAAGCACACTCGATCATTGTAAACCTGGTCATTCTTCAGTGATTTTCTTTGTTATGGGCCAGTTGGGCAAGCCAGGCACAAGGGTTTGCTCTTCTTAGTCTCCATCCTGACTCACTATCGAGACACCAAGCCCTGAAGAGCTATTCTTGTAACACAGGATAACTCCAGCTATATCCTTCACTTTCTGGTATATTCACTTTACACCCTGCACCCAAGGGTTCTGAAAGTATCAAATAATGATTAGATCTTATTCTATCTATCTAGTGTCTATACAACAGCTAGAGATAATGTTGTGAATGCAGTTTTATTGCATTTTCTACTGTGGATGGTTGATATATTAAACATATATAACATTCCTCAGGAACTCCCTAATGTACTTAATTAAAGTCAAAAGAAAAGTTGTCTGTACCATTGATGAACTCCACATGTCCAGACCACATCTGTATGCATATGCTGAGTTCATGCTATCCCCCTGATCTTGGCACATTTGTACCAAACTTGGGTCTGTGTTCTGCATGACCTGTGTCTTTCCAATTTCAGAATCTTATCATGTGTGCTTTTTTTCCTCTACACCTGTTTTAATTTCTTACTAATTTTCACCTAATTAATTCCTGGTTATTAAATAGATTTCATTTCAATTTTTAATTTCTAAAAGAAACCTCCTGTCAGATGAAATTTTCATCTTTTATAGTTTCCAATTACCAAGGTCTTCATACTGAAATGAAACAATAGCAGAGATGCAGTGATTTAACTATTTGATTTATTATCACTTATCTGTAAAACTGAGTTCCATTAATGCATGCTAACTCATTTTTACTCCTTATGGAATCCTGATGATAATAAAGTAAGTCAGCCATCATCAACTTACATAAGTACATTTACAAGAATTATTAGGATATACATTCCTAAAAATCAAAATATTGCTATTCAGTTCAAACTACTGAAGACAAAATTTTGAAAACAAGAAAAGAGTATAAAAATTGAAAGTATCAAGCTTGACTTCACAAAGAAAATCATTTTATGGCATTTTCATAAAGTAAATATATGTGCAAATCTCAACAATGCAAAAGACAACAGGCAGTATGTAAAGATAGTGTTATTGGTAATATAAGTTCTATAAGATTGATCAAATGGAAACATACTATAAAGAAATTAATAAGTGTCAATACTCGAGTTGGTTCCTAGGAAGCAATGTAAGTGATCATAAAAAAAGAAAAGAGAAAAGCTTAAATCACTGGAGGTCACAATAGAAATGGTGCAATTGCAGACAGAGGAGGAAGAATGTGAAGTAAGAACACACTATGTTGTTTAGTGTGACTGTCAATTTACATATTAAAACCGAGAAAAAAAGAAATAAATCAATTCTAAAAAGGAAATCAGAAAAGATTCTTGTGGTTTTTTTTTTCTTTTTACAGAAGCAAAAAAGACCAGTTAATAGTGTATACAAAAATTGACATGGATTTCTGAATTTGAGGCTAGCTTAGTCTGCAGAGTGAGTTCCAAGATAACCAGGGCTATACAGAGAAACCATGTCTTGAAAGCAAAACAAACAAACAAACAAAAAAATGACATGATGAAAATGTGACAATCAATATGGATATATTTTAATAAACATGATATCACAAATTTTCAGAAGCAGATTATTTAAAACTATTTTGAAGTCCTAAAATTATTTCAATAGTTCTGTATTTATGTGAAAGTAAATGCATTCAGTAGTATATTTTTCTTTGATCTACTTTTATTCAAACTGGATATTTTTTCCCCATAGTGGATTCTGATTACAGTTTCACTCACTCTATTCCTCCCAACTCTTCCCATCTCCTTTCCCATTCAGATCTCCTCCTTTCCTGTCTCTCAATAGAAGAAACAACAACAAGATGTTACTATGAGATAATGAAAACATAATAAAATAAGAGAAAAATATTAACATATCGAATTAGGAAAACTAATAGAAAAGAGCAAGCCAAAAAACGGCACAAAAATAGACTATCTCATTTTACACTCAATAATCCCATAAAAACAATGACCTGGAAGCCATAATATGTACATGGAGGACATATAAGATAAAATAAATGAAGAAACACAGATAAATTATTAAAAATTAAAAAAAAAGAGTTCTGAGATGATATTTTGAGACAGGCAACCTCCAAAGAAAGAGTTGAGTCCATTTTCTGTTGAAAATCTACTGCTGGTCATGCAGCATACCCTTAGGAACTGTCTTGCCAGTGAGACTCCATTGGAGAAAATGAAATTTTCATTTGCAAGTGGTTATCAACTGAAAATTGTTTTGGGATCAGAGATGTGGACACGTGTCTATTTCCCCTTTCAGCTCTAGGACACCATCTGGTTCAGACCCATGCAGGCCCTGTGTATGCTGCTTCTTTCAGTATCTATGCATTCATAGCAGCTTTCATCATGCTGATTTAGCGAGCCTCATTTTCTTGGTGTCCTCCATATCCTCTTGGTCTTCAACTCTATCAGCTCCCTATTCCAACAGGGTTCAAGGATGGGAGGGATATGGAAGATTGTTAGAGCTGAATGTTTCAAGTGCTCTTGTTTTCTCTGTCATTTTCCAATCTGCTGCAGGAGGACATTTCCCTGATGGATGGGCAATGCACTGATCTATGCACTGATCTATTCTATTATAGTAGAATGTAACTAGGAGATATTTTTGCTACTTTTTTAAAGAGCAGTAGTATTTAATTTTTCCCTAGGTCACTGGGCTATCTAGTCCTAGGTTCTCGGTCACCAAAACAATATCATATATGACTTATATTTCATGGAGTACTCTTTCAATCAGATCAGATATTGGTTGGTTATTCCTACAAATTTTGTGTCCTACAAAATTGCATTAGATTTTTCTTGCAGACAAAACACCATTGTTGATCACAGGTTTTGATGCGGGGTCTATGTTTATGTTACTCCATTGCTTCCTATAACAAAGATGCTAAAATAAAGGGGTGAAGGTTCTATATAGGAACCAGCTTGAATTTTCCATGCTCAATGATTTGTTTAGGTGTTGTCTTTGGCAATGGGGGCTTGATCTCAGTTTATTTTATTCCTCCATTTTCCTATCTATAAGGTGGGCTATTCATGCTTTTTCTACTTGCATTTGAGAGATATTTAGATATGAGGTACAAGAGGACTCGAATGACATGTCAGCTAGGCAGCTAAACAGCTCACAGATACTCAACATCTGTCCTCGAGTGTATGGGTGTGAGGGAACATTTTATATTTTTATATAATACTTACCCCAAACCCTTAACCAGATAAGGCTCAGAGCAGGGATTCGAGAACAATCTATTTTCTTGGCAATAATCTGTGTGGTTTAAGGGCTCCTAATCGGCCAACTTTGGCCAATGACTCAATTAGATGTTACCCATTCCCATTAATGCAAATTTGGATTGATGACAAGAGATGTCTAGTTAGGGCTCTGTCTTCCCATTATTTGAAGAGTTAATTTAGATCAGCTTCATATGTCTTAGGAAGCATCTATTCTGTTAGGTTTCCATACTACCACCAAATGGACCTTAACTTTAGCTGTCTCTCCCTAAACCCCTTCCCACACCTCACTTTTTTATCCCCCTCCCCACTTAATGATGCAGTTCCAATTCCCCTACTACTGATCTATCTATAAATAACAGTTATCTACCCTATTTCCCTTTCCTAGGGAGTACTATCTGTCCCTTACTAGACCCTTACTTTACACCTAATATCTATGGTTCTACAGATTGTAGCTTGGTAATCAGTACCCACAGCTAACATCTACATATAAGGGAATTGATATCATATTTATCTTTCTAAGTTATCACTCTAAGATGATTTTTCCTAGTTCCATTCATTTATCTGTGAATTCCATTATTTCATTTTTAATGAGTAAGTGCAAGTGTACCCTGGTTGTTATCCATTCTTCTGTTTATTGATATCTTTGTTTTCCCCCAAATATGCTTTATTTTTAATACAGCAGCAGCAATGGACATGAATGAGCAGGTGTCTCTTTGATAGGATAAAGTAACCATTGGGTTTATGTTCAAACTAGGTCTTGATGTGAATTGATTCCAATTTTCCTGATGAACAGTTATACCTATTTCCATAGTGGGTATTGAAGATTTTCCTATCACTAGCAATATATGCAATATATGTTCCCTTACTTCACATCCTCACCAGCATGTACTGTCTCTTCTTTTATTGATTTTAGCCCTGTGACAGGTGTAAGATGAAACCTCAAAGTAGTTTTGATTTGCATTTCCCTGGTGACTAAGGATGCTGAACATTTCTTTAAGTGTTTCTCAGCAGTTTGAGTTTCCTCTTTTGAGAATTCTGTGCTCTTGTTTTTCAAAGTGCATCAAATTAGAAATGTCAACAGCATGACTAAATTGTGGAAGTGAAATATAGAAATAGGTGAGACATATGGAAACATCTCCAGGGTTCAGCCTTCCAAAACAAGACCTTTAAAAGCTCAGTGAAGATGAGAAAAACAGAAAATTTAAAATTAATGACTCTAATATCAAGAACGTAAGAGAGTATAATACAACATAAAATTATATAACACAGAGTTAAGATGAGCTCTGAAGATCTTTTTGTAGAAAGTGTGGAAAGCATGCATCTGTTCCCGTGGGCTTCTTTGAGATCTGACTAAGCTATATAAGCCAGTAGGACCCTGGCCCTGGCGTTGCCAGAACAGTTCACATCTATAAATCTTTGGTATCCCAGCCAGACACTCGGCCAAAGCTGTTCCAGGAATTCCCCGTGATTCAAAGTTTGTTCAGTCCTGCTTCCTCCTCTTTGTTTTCCCAGATTTTGATCCACAAAACTCAAACACCTGTATCTCTACTGTAAGTCAACATGTGTTTCCTAAGGTCTCCACTGGTGCTGGAAGTAAGATACAGTGTAGTTTCAAGAAGATATTTAATAATGATAGCACAGATGTAAATGCAACTTTCTAATGAGCAGGTAGCATTTATATGAGTTCTATTTTGTACCTTAAGCAACTTTATAGGCTTGTGATTTTAGGAAACTGAGGCTCCAAGATGACATTTCTTTTGTACATTGATAATTGGTGAAAGCCTGGGATTGGAAGGTTTTTGATGAGTGATGGATTATAACTCACAAATGCCCTTGAAATTAAAGTCCTAGCAAATTACTAAATGAGAACCACAGCATGCCCTTCTGTCTCTGAAGAACACTTCCCTTTATTTTGCTTCCTTGTCACACAGCAGAAGAGTTTAAGTAAGGTTTTTGATGATGGCTTATATAAGAAGAGTGCATGGAGGTGGTATAGCAGCTGTACTGTTGAGACTGATTAGAGATTGCGTGGGTGTTGAGTGTATTTGACTTGAAGATTAAGTATATAGCATATAAAAAGAAGAAAATCAATTATTTGTTTGATATATTTGTCTCTGTAACTTTGACTCTACAATATAATAGAGAACCATTCATTTTTTCCCTATTTGCAAATAAAAAAAGAGGAGGGTGATGGATGAGTTTGGTGGTATGCTTTTCTAACAGATCTAAGGCTATATATATATATATATATATATATATATATATATATATATAGGCACAATAATCAGTGCTGAAAAAACTGACTATTTTTATATTTTGTTCTGAGTGGTTTTTTCTCTTCTATTGCTGTGACACAACACTATGACCAAGGCAACTCATAAAAGAAAGTATTTAATCTAGAGATTACAGCACCAGGGAGTTAGAGTTTATGATTACCAGGCAGGAAAGCATGGCAACAGGCAGGCAGCTAAGCTTGGTGCTGAATCGGTAGCTGAGAGTTTATGTCTGATCCACAAACAAGAGATAGAGTATACGTACTGGAATGGAATGGTATGGGTTTTGGTAACTCAAAGGCCACCCATAGTCACACACTTCCTCCTACAAGGGCACACCTCCTAATCTTTCCCAAATATTTCTACCAACTGGTAGTCAATCATTTAAATATAAATGCCAATGTTGGCCATCTCATTCAATCCTCTACAAAAAGGTTCAAAACTTTAGAGTTATTGTGTTGGAATAGAATGTATTAATTGGTTTTGGACTATGGTCACCTTTGAATATCAATTCATCTATTTCCCAACCTGAAGAGAAAGACTTCGATTAGTAATCAATATAAAGACGTTTTGTTTTTGTAAGTTACTCCCTAGTTTTAAATATAGAGGCATTGATCTTGTTTTGGGCTTACTTAAAGATTATTGTTTCATCTCATTTATCTTAATTCACCCTGCTGGTCCTAGTGACAACCACTGAACATTATCTATCTTGCTTTGCTCCACATTTGCTTAACGGTTATCTTCTGCCATGAGTCTTCTTTATCTACTTCTCATTTATTAAGCAGCAGATGTATAACATTATTTGGTTCCATTTTTTCCAATTCAATTAAACAGTGTTAACTTCAGCTCATCCTTCTTCATAGAGGCTGAGCCATCTTCATTCTAGACCATTCCCTGCCTCTCACTTGTGTATATTAGCTGTGATCACATAATAGGGTTCAATTTCTTTTACCTTCAATGCATTCAGAAATCATCCGATATCATTTGCTTATGCCCCCTTAAAAGACATTTATCTTGATTTCTTTTACCTCTCTGAGAAATTATGGAACTAATTCCACATTCTACTCCTTCTAGACAGACACTTTTTCTAATAAAAATCTAGACATGCATTCATGAACTCTCTCGTGGATTCTTAGATTCATTTGATGTAACTGAATATTTCCTTCCCAGCAGATAAAGTTTACAAAGAATCCACATATTTATAAATTGGAAACAAAACAAAGAGACCAAGAACATCCGCAGATTGGATTACAATGTATTTTATTCCTTTTATTATTTTTAATTAATTTATTCTATCATATATTATATCCAATTGTCAATTTCATCATTATTCTCTCCTCCCAGCACCCCCTCCTATGCATCTACTCCTCTATTTCCCTTCAGAAAAGGGGCAACCTTTCAGGGATATAAAACCAACATAGCACATCAAGTTGCAATAAGAATAAGCACTTCCTCTCATATTATACCTGGAATAGGCAACCCTGTAGGAGGACTACGATTGCCAAAGCATGCAATTATCAGAAACATCTCTGCTGCCTCTGTTAGGAGTCTTACAACACCACCAAACCACACAACCATAACATATATGCAGATGCCTAGGTTAGACACATGCGTGCTCCCTGATTCACTGAACTCTAGGAGGTCTTGTGTATTGATTCTGTGGGATTTCTTGTGGTATGCTTGGTCTCTCTGGCTTCTACAATACCCTTTTCCCTCTTCAGCAGGATTCCCAAAGCTCCACCTAATGATTGGCTGTGGGTCTCTGCATGTTTCTATCAGTTGCTAGATGAAGGCTCTATTATTGCAATTAGAGTTGGCATCAACCTATGAGTACAACAGAGTATCATTAAACATCTTTTCATTAATATACTTTGTGCTTAGTGGTGTCTTGTTCTAGCATAGGTCTTTGGGCCATGTGGTCTCTGGTTTCTGGTCCTCCAAGCAGTGTCTCATTGGAATGGCGTCTCAAGCAGAATGAGTTATTGGTTACCCACTCCCACAATTTCTGTGCTACCTTTACTTCAACACATCATGCTGGCACAGCAAATTGTAGGTTGATGGTTTTGTGGCTAAGTTGATATCCCATATCCTCCACTTGGATTCTTGCCTAGTTGTAGAAGAAGGCTGGTTTAGACCCTGTAATCCCCAGTACTAGTATTATCCAGGGTCACTCTAATAAATAATCTGGGAAATTCCATGGCATGCAAATGGATGGAACTTGAAGAAAATGTCATCTTGTGTGAGGTAACCCAGACCTATACAAACATAGTACGTACTCACTTATAAGTGGATGTCAATTGTACATAAAGGATGATTATGCTATGTGGGGAGCCGCCCTCACATTCGCCGTTACAAGATGGCGCTGACATCCTGTGTTCTAAGTGGTAAACAAATAATCTGCGCATGTGCCAAGGGTAGTTTTCCACCCCATGTGCTCTGCCTTCCCCGTGACGACAACTCGGCCGATGGGCTGCAGCCAATCAGGGAGTAATACATCCTAGGCGGAGAATAATTCTCCTTAAAAGGGACGGGGTTTCCCCATTCTCTCTCTTGCTCTGGCCCTGGCTCCTAAAGATGTAAGCAATAGAGCTCTTGCTCTGGCTCTTGCTTCTTGCTCCTGAAGATGTAAGCAATAAAGCTCTTGCGCTCTTGCGCTCTTGCCCTCGCTCTTGCTCTCTTGCACTCTTGCTCCTGAAGATGTAAGCAATAAAGTTTTGCCGCAGAAGATTCTGGTTTGCTGTGTTCTTCCTGGCCGGTCGAGAACGCGGGTAAGAGTTGGTGCCGAAACCCGGGACGAGAAAACCCGGGACAAGAAAACCCGGGAAGGTTACCATCACCGGCGCAAGGAAGATCCCTCATTCCGGAACCAGAACTGCGGGTCATGGTAATGAAGTGTTCCCTTAAAACAGACTGTTGAGAAGGATTCAACTGCGTGAATTCAGAACTCTTCAGCTGGGGAACAGGGTACCCGTAAGTATAGCTTTACAAGGTAAGTCTGGCCTTGAACTTTCTAACGAAATTCAAGACAGTCTATCAGAAGTAAAGTGGGAAATAGCTTTACAAGGTATGTTTGACCTTGAACTTTCTCTAGTGTTAGGAGCCTTTTTGTTCCTTTTCACATGTTATCAAGTGGTTAAGGCAGGGCTGAAAATTCTGGATGAAATTCAGGGCAATCTATCAGAAGTAAAGCGGGGAGAGAGAGTAGGAGCAAAGAGGAAATATGGTACACAAAATAAGTATACAGGCCTTTCCATGGGTCTTGAACCCGAGGAAAAGTTTAGGTCAGGGAAGAATACCTGGGGAGAGATTGGAAGGAAGGAGAAGGAAAAAGAAAAGAAAAAAGATCAATCAGTGGAGGTTTCTAGGAGAAGGAGCCTATACTCATCACTAGATGAGCTCAAGGAGCCAGTTCTTAGTAGTTCTGAATCAGATGAAAAGGCTATTAGGGCCTGGAAGGCGCTCTCCCGAGCAGGAGAAGCCACAGGACAACTAACAAAGATCGTCCAGAGACCTCAGGAGTCCTTCTCAGATTTTGTGGCCAGAATGACAGAGGCAGCAGAGCGTATTTTTGGAGATTCAGAGCAAGCCGCACCTCTGGTAGAACAGCTCATTTATGAGCAAGCCACACAGGAGTGCCGAGCGGCCATAGCCCCAAGAAAGAACAAAGGTTTACAAGACTGGCTCAGGGTTTGTCGGGAGCTTGGGGGACCTCTCACCAATGCAGGCTTAGCGGCCACCATCCTCCAATCCCAAAAACGCTCCATGGGCAGAAATTAATCAACGCATAGATCTTGTCCAGGAACAACTAGATGTATTATGGCAAATAGCTCAGCTGGGATGTGAACAAAAGTTTCTGAGATTGTGCGTTACTTCCATTCAGTATGAGAAATTTACTAGGGCAGCTAATTTGTCAAAAAGTCTTTCTCAGTATATGTTACAGAATTGGACGGCTGAATTTAAACAGACCCTTCGGGAATTGAGACTTCAGGTCAACTCCACGTGCTTGGACCTGTCCCTGACCAAAGGATTACCCAATTGGATCTCCTCAGCATTTTCCTTTTTTAAAGAATGGGTGGGATTGATATTATTTGGAGATACACTTTGCTGTGGATTAGTGTTGCTTCTCTGGTTGGTCTGTAAGCTTAAGGCCTAAACTAGGAGAGACAAGGTGGTTATTGCCCAGGCACTTGCAGCTCTAGAACATGGTGCTTCCCCTGATATATGGTTATCTATGCTTAAGCAATAGGTCGCTGGCCATTCAGCTCTTGCACCCCACGAGGCTAGTCTCATTGCACGGGATAGAGTGAGTGTGCTTCAGCAGCCCGAGAGAGTTGCACGGCTAAGCACTGCAGTAGAAGGGCTCTGCGGCATATATGAGCCTATTCTAGGGAGACATGTCATCTTTCAAGAAGGTTGAGTGTCCAAGTGTCCTTCTCCCCAGGTAAAACGACACGGGACCAGACCAGGACCCCTCTGGGTGATAAACCTGGGAGGAGGTTATGTGTACGGCTCCTTTACCTGCACACTGGGGATTTGACCTCTATCTCCACTCTCATTAATATGGATGGCCTATTGCTCTTATTAAAAGAAAAGGGGGATCTGTGGGGAGCCGCCCTCACATTCGCCGTTACAAGATGGCGCTGACATCCTGTGTTCTAAGTGGTAAACAAATAATCTGCGCATGTGCCAAGGGTAGTTTTCCACCCCATGTGCTCTGCCTTCCCCGTGACGACAACTCGGCCGATGGGCTGCAGCCAATCAGGGAGTAATACGTCCTAGGCGGAGAATAATTCTCCTTAAAAGGGACAGGGTTTCCCCATTCTCTCTCTTGCTCTGGCCCTGGCTCCTAAAGATGTAAGCAATAGAGCTCTTGCTCTGGCTCTTGCTTCTTGCTCCTGAAGATGTAAGCAATAAAGCTCTTGCGCTCTTGCGCTCTTGCCCTCGCTCTTGCTCTCTTGCACTCTTGCTCCTGAAGATGTAAGCAATAAAGTTTTGCCGCAGAAGATTCTGGTTTGCTGTGTTCTTCTTGGCCGGTCGAGAACGCGGGTAAGAATGCTATAATTCATAGACCCAGAGAGGCTAAGTAACAGGGAGGGCTTAAGGGAGGATGCATGGATCTCCCCGGGAAAGTAAAGGAGAATAGATATTGTGGGTGGATTCAGTCTCAGTGAACTCAGTAAAGGCAGATGGAGATGGGAATAGGAAGGATCAGGTGGGGAGAGGATAGAAGGAATACTGGGAGAGACAACTGGGAATGAGGGGATTGCAGTGTATTACTGTACTCATAGTGTAAGTTATTGTCAACAGTATTTTCTATAATCTGAGTAACACATTACTCTCAAAAGAAACATGATGCAATATTTAATGAGGTTGTGAGAATGGAGCCTTATTTCTTATGGTTGGCTATTGCCGCCAATTAAAAGCACCCAGAGGCACGATCTCTAGATTTGTGGCTCACACATAAGCAGTGAATCTTGCCTGCCCATATGAAAAGCTAGGAGACATAGCTCCCAATTCCAAGAACTGTTTAAACTAAGCCATTTAAATGAGTAAATGAGTAAATTGAGTGCTACTTCTGCTACTGAATGATAACGATTTGTATTCCTTTAATCGATAATGTATAGAGTTCTTCATCAATTTATCCCCAAACCAGTCATATTCCCCTCCTCATTCATCATAACATTTGGGGGGGTTCATTTTAAAGAATGTGTTTAGTGCTAGCATTTCAAATGGTTTATATATTTCAGACAAAACAACGGTTGCTTAAGTCTTTTTTTCTCTCCTGGCGTTCTGCTTAAAATTCAGTTAGGTATTTAAATCATTTTTATGACTCAGTGTTTTCCAATAGTAACTTCTAATTAGAGCCTCTTAGAATTTCGCAGGAGATTTTACTAAGGAGCCTAGGATGTCTGAAATAGGCACAAAATGTAAATAGATTCATATTTATTAGACACTAAATTATATTTTTCATGCTATAAAAAACTACTTGGTTTAGGTATTAGGCATCAGCAATTCTCTTTCAGAATCTAAGATTGATATTATCCAAGTTCTCACAAATGAAACAGCCTGTTATAACTCTCCCTTGTTTGGACATGTAAGCTATGGTCAATGGCACAGGATGACCTCTGTTAGTCTCTGTGAGTCTACAGACAACTAGTTAACTCTGAGGTAGTAAATTATTTCTGGACCACAGAATCTTTTCAAATGCTTCTGATCCCATGACACTGGGAATGAGCCACGAGCACAGCCTCTTCTGACAGCCCTTTACTAAACTGATGCAAAAAAAAAGTGATATCAACAATTACATACGTAGCATGTAAAATATCTTTCAAATGTCCTTGCAGTTATACTTTCATTCTCTTGTCTGACACCATCTGTCCTCTTCTGTCCTTTCTAATAAAATATAACCAAGAGAAACAACATGAGAGCAAAGATTACTGGCTTTTTTTAGAGAGGCATATCATTTTTAATGATACACAGTTCACTCTGTGACTTATGTGATATTATTCAGGGTGCAGAGTATGCTATATTTCATCGGAGTTTTCTGTGTTGTCTACATTTGTAACTACCATCTGTGTATCTCCTGTTTCCCACAGGAGTTGTGCCCATAGAGAATACAATGTCAAGGTTACAGTGGGAATGATGCCATTCATGCGGCCAAGTTAAAGGCCTTGGTGCATCTTCACATCATGTGGTTAAGAGTGTGTTCTATATTAACAATATATGCCATGGTTTTCATCTGAAAATCATATAGAATGTGAAGTACAGGCAAAAAGAATTATCCAGCAATAGGATTACAAATTCATTATCAAGAGAGTTGAACATGTGTGACAGACAGACAAACATGAAGAGTGCTGAGAGAAAATTATTGCCTATGGAATTTAAACAACTGCTTTTTATTATTTAAACATATCTTGATATATTCTATAATATATTACATGAATAAAACATTGACAAATCCACTTTAAAATATTTTGTTATAATTAGATACTTATTGGGAGAATACTATTTTTTAAGATAACAATATTTTTAAAAATTATCATATGTTAATATCAGACCACCGAACTTCATATCAATCCATGGTATGAAAGGAAGTGAAACCTCTTGGATACATGCAATGTTCTAGTGGCCTCTATAGTTCATTATAGTTCTCTTCTCAAAGAAGTTCCACACATATTTATGTTAGGCTTCTGATATGATATTATGTTACATATCAATTGTATGTAATTAATATAATAAATAATACTAATATTGGTAATGGTTGGTTATATAATATCCTTACTTCACATTTTCATATCGTAAAAATAACCGTAATAGTTTTTCCCTGTTATAAGGTAGTTTTCATGGGTTTATAAAATCTTTTGTAGAGATGAGTACATGCTACTCTAGTCCATATATCTGAGTTTATATATCTTTGTTCATTGGATATTGCATACTTTAGCAAGATTACCACAAATGCAAGAACAGCCATAGTTTTGGTATCATTTTTACAGTGTTCAGTGGTGTGTTATACCAATTTAATTGTATTACATGTGCAAATATAAAACAAGTTTCAGTTCCTCCATGGCAGAGTTGGTCATACTTCTGTATCAGGCAAGAGGTATTTACGGCATTGAGCTTAAAAAGGTGTCAAATACTATGTTTAGCAATCTCCTGACCTTTGAGAGACACTCATATTTTTACAATATTTGGAAACCTTAACATAGATAGCATAGGGAAATTTTCAACAAATATTTCTAAATGCACATTTCCATTCCAAAGGCAAAAATAGAGTGGAAGAGGGTGAGCAAGAGGAACACTGGTTTCTGTACTTGTCTTGTTGTCCATGGTTGGTTAGGCATGCATATAAATGTTTACCATTGCATTTTGAAGTGATAATCTATGTGATCATGACAATGACAACAATGATGACAATTATTATTATTATTATTATTATTGTTGTTGTTGTTGTTGTTGATGATGTATTTCTCAACTGGAGCTTTAGTGTTATCTAATAGTTTTATAAGTGAAAGAAATCACTATTCACACTATCTCAAAAACCACAGTAAGTTTCACATTTCACATCTTTAACTATGAGCTCATTAAGGAAATTTCAAATATTTCACACCATTCCTACTAGCAATAATATGGTATTTAAGGGGTTCTCTTTTCATCTTCAGAGACTTTTACTATTTATCATTGCAGAATTTGTTTCTTAACTATCTGCAAATCTCAAAATCCAAAATTTTCATATAACTCAGTGATACCTTTGGGGACGTTATTTTGTGAGTGTACTTCATCAATGTGTTTTTTCCTTCCACTTTTAAATATTTTAATGTACGACTCTTTGTCAGCCATTATATTTACTTTTCTTATCTTACTTAAAATCTTAGACAAATGGATGGATCTGGAGGATATCATCACAAGTGAGGTAATCCAATTACAAAAGAACACACATGATACAACTCACTGATAAGTGGATATTACCCCAGAAGCTCAGAATACCTAAGATATAATTTGCAAAATACATAGAACTCAAGAAGGAAGGTCTTTGGAAGACCAAAGTGTAGATATTTCAATACTTCTTAGGAGGGGGGACAAAATACCCATAGAAGGAGCTACAGAGACAAAGTGTGGGGCAGAGACTGAAGGAATGACCATCCAGAGACTGCCCCACATAGGGATTCATTCCATAAAGAACCACCAAAACCAGACACTATGTGGATGTCAACAAGAGCTTGCTGACAGGAGACTGATATAGCTGTCTCCTGAGAGGCTCTGCTAGTGCCTGACAAATATAGAAGTGGACTGAGCACAGGGTCCCCAATGAAGGAGCTAGAGAATGTACCCAAGGAGTTGAAAGGGTTTGCAGCTCCATAGAAGGAACAACAATATGAATGAACCAGTACCCTCAGAGCTCCCTGGGACAAAAGTACCAGTCAAAGAAAACACATGGTGGGACTCATGGTTTTAGCTGCATATGTAGCAGAGGATGGCCTGGTTGCTCATTAATGGGAGGAGAGGTCCTTGGTCCTGTGAAGCTTATATGCCTCAATATAGAAGAATGCCATGGCCAGGAAACAGGAATGTGTAGGTTGGTGACCAGGGGGATGGAGAGGGGATTAGGATTTCCAGAGGAGAAACTAGGAAAGGGGATAACATTTAAAATGTAAATAAAGGAAATATGTAATAAAAAAAGAAAAGAAAAGTAAGGAAGTGTTCAAAAGTTAATAACAAATAAATAAATATTGCATAGATAGATATATAGTTATGAGCTACTTCTCTTCGGATAATGAATACCTCAAACTAGTGATGACTTTATTTAGACTCTGTGCTCATGGTAGCAATGTAATACATATTTTATGTTATCAGTTTCACCTTGAAAGAAAGTATACACATACATATATACATATATATTATTACATATATACATAATAACACACAGATATATACCAACATTATGTTCTGACCTTAAAATTATATAACCTGATAGAATATCAATATGATAAGCCTGAACATAAGAAGGTCTCCATTTTCTTTTCAGTCTTTGAAAAGCTTTTTTGAAGCAATTACTTCTTCTTATATATAAAAAATAATTTCAATATTTAGTAAATACAAAAGAGAAATGTTGACTTTTTTATGGATATCAAAGCTCTCAATAACCATATGTAATTAGTAGAGTTCAGTGAATGGCTAAGAATTACCAGCATCCTCTTGACATTTTTCTTTTTCTTTCCCTTTCCCTCTCTCTTTCCTCTTCTTTTCTCTTGGAGGACTGTTTATTTCAGCACACGGTTTCCACTCATTGCAGCTCAAATGTTTCACTGAAGCACAAAAACTAGTCCTTATAGCCAGGAAGTGGCATATGTGAGAGAAAGACATCAGAAATAAGAGACAAGAAAGGAGGAAGGACAGGAGAATGATAGTAAGGAGACTATGTGAGTAAGAATGACGAGATGAGCAATCTCACTTCTTGTTTCTCAACCACAGCTTGGAACACCAGGGGAGACTCATGCAGTATGATTTAGTAATCATTAAGTTCTTCTCTATATAATTAAAATGACAAACAAAGTTAAGCTCCACAAGTATACCAGCTGTGATCTCGACAGCCAAACACATCTTTTTTTTTTTTGAGTACTTATTAATGGTTTACTTAAAATATAAAATATAAGAATATATTTAACACGCTGAATTAAAGTACTATACAACTACAAAATATAGTACATCTTCATTTTCTCCATTATAATTAATTAACAGCCTGATCACAGTTTCCCCTCTCTCATATACTCCCAGTCCCCCTTTTCCTTAGAGAAGGCCTCCCATGGATATCAACCCCTCCCTTGGCCTTTCAAGTTGCAGTAGGTCTAGGAGGATCTCCTACTGAGGCTAGATAAGGCAGTCCAGGTAGGATAAAGGGATCCAAATGCAGGCAACAGTGTCAGAGACAACCTCTGCTCCTGTTGTTAAGGGTCTCACATGAAGACCAAGCTGCACATTTGTTTTATATGCACACATGTCTTCATACGCATATCATTCTACTCTGGTTTCCTGGAAGTTCATGGATATCTCATTCCATGAAATACTTGGAGTCTAGCCCCAAGAGCTGAACGGCTGTAAGAGAATCCTTTCTACATGATTGTTGCCCCTGTGCTCTCTAGGTTAACCTGTCATGCAAGGTCATGCGAGGGTTCTAATGAAGGATGACAGTTCTGGTTGCTCAAATTTACAATTTTGGTTTATTCAATTATCGCGTGGCAGAAGAGTACTGTTTTAATTGAACTTTAGAAAGAAATGTGTTACCATAAAAATTAAGAGAGCTGTGAATGCACTTCATGTAATTCCTCGTAGACTGAAGAATTTAATGAGTAGAACTATTTCCACTTTATGCAGATAACTGTATTGTTTTAAAGAATGGGTGTTGTAGTGCTTACTCTGCTTTTAATAAACTAAGAAACTTCTTAAAGTAAAAATCATAGAAATGTCTTTAATTTCTAACTCCAGTTCTTTTATCACTCCTAAATCAGCAGTTTTCTTTCTATATTTTATCAACTCTTGAAAACCTATAAACTTCTAATGAAGCATAATTTTTTTCTATAGACTTTCAGCTTTCTTTTCCTTTGTGAATTGTATTATTTTCTTAATCAACTTTAAAAATCTTGGTTTACTTAATATCTGAATAACATCTAAATTTGCCCATTATTGATCCTTTTATGAAATATATTTTTATTTATTTATTGAGTTATTTATTCATTTTTGCTTATTTTTCATACCAACAGCTTTTCTCTTTCTTCCTCTCCTATCAGTCCCTTCACCTCTCCGCTTCCCAGATCCACTTCTCCATTTCTTTTCAGAAAAGGACATGCCTCATATCAATATCAACCAGTCATGGCATATCAATATGCCCCAACATTAGGCACCTCCTCTCCTATCAAGGCTGGAGGATGAAATCCCAAAGCAGGCTGCCGAGTCAGAGATACACTCTGTTTCCACTGTTAGGAGTTCCAGAAGCACACCAAACTACACAATCATAACATATGTGCACAGGAATTAGGACACTTCCATTGTGGTAGTTCAGCATCTGTGTCCTATGAACCCAAGTTAGTTGAATATGTTGGTTTTCTTGTAGTGTCCTTTCCCACTCTGGCCCCTACAATCCTTCATGCCCCTCTTCCTCAGGATTCCCAAGTTCTGCCTAATGTTTGGCTGTGAGTCTCTGCATCTGTTCCCAACAGTTGCTGGGTGAAGCCACTCTGATGACAATTGGGCCAGGCATCAACTTATAAGTAGAGAAGAATAGTATTACAAATAATTTCATCAACTTGCTTTCCAGTCATTATTAATTCTTTTTTATTAGATATTTTCCTTATTTACATTTCAAATGCTACCCTGAAAGTTCCCTGTACCCTCCCTCTGCTCTGCTTCCCCACCCACCCATTCCCACTTCTTGGCCCTGGTGTTCCCCTGTACTGGGGCATATAAAGTTTGCAAGACCAAGGGGCCTCTCTTCCCAATGATGGCCGACTAGGCCATCTTCTGCTACATATGCAGCTAGAGACGTGAGCTCTGGGGGTACTGGTTAGTTCATATTGTTGATCCACCTATTGTGTTGCAGAACCCTTCAGCTCCTTGAGTACTTTCTCTAGCTCCTCCATTGGGGGCCCTGAGTTCCATCCAATAGATGACTGTGAGCATCCACTTCTGTATTTGCCAGGCACTGGCATAGCCTTACACGAGACAGCTATATCACGGAATACCCAAGATAAAATTTGCAAAATGCAAGAAAATCAAGAAGAAGGAAGACCAACGTGTGGATACTTCATTCCTCCTTAGAATAGGGAACAAAATACCTATAGAAGAAGTTACAGAGACAAAGTTTAGATCTAAGACGAAATTGTGGACCATTATTAATTCTTAATTAATAAATAGTTTCTGGTTTTCAGAGATTTTGCTAGTCAATGAAAGCAAGGGTATTAACTTGTCAGATAGGCTTTCTCTCAGAGAAAGAGAAATGTGTCCTTTCAAAAATTAATTACGTGTGTATGTGTGTGTGTGTGTGTGCTCATGCGCACACGAGCACATGTACGTACATGTGTGTGTGTGATATACCAGTTACCAGAGTGGGTCAGGACTTTCAGCAAGCTTGCCACTTAAAGGAGTGACATCCAATGAACTGATGCTTGTCCTTCAATTGTTTAATTGTCCTTCAATTGTTAATCAATAACCTGGTGGCTGGAACAAAACAATTGCCTATTTTCTGGCATCTGTTGTTAAGAAAATTCACTATGGCTTTTTGTTGAATTTCCTATGTAAGTATTTCCTTGGCTGTAGGTAGCCATCAACTGTAGTCTTGTTTGAAGGCTTGAGTAGGGAAGATTCTTGGTTAGACTCATTTCATTGTTGATTGTCAGATGAAGGATATCAGTATGTCATTTGCTACCCATGAAAGTTTCCATCTGTTGTTTCTAGCAAGTTCACATCCATAGAAAAAGAAATAATATCACAACCTGACTTCTATTAGACTCAACACTGAGGAAGAATGAGCCAGAATACTGTAGGGAGGTCTTGATGTGTTCACCTCCTAATCTTGGATGTTATCTTTGATCCTCTTTGATGTAGTCTAGACTCCAGATGTCGTGAAGTATGGCTTATTTAAATGGTGGCATTTACACAGGGCATACATCCATTTATATTTTACAAAATTCACCAAGGGAGCAGCTAAATATAAAAAGTAGAAAATAATGTTTTGTTGCCAGTTTGCAAGAGGTAGAATTTCTGTTTCTGTTTGCATCAAGTCAGAGAGTTAGCTAGCTTGATGTGATTTCTTGGGTCAGTTAGGAAGGCAAGGTGTTTCCAAGTGTATAATGTGTTTCTCCTGGCAATAGGAATAACTAGAACATTTTTCTTTGTGGTTTTTATTGGTTGATTTCTTGTCATAGAGAATGAAGATAACCACATCAGCCTTGCAGATACAGTTGATAACACTTTAGGAGAACTCTCAATATAAAGATTTATACCACTTATGATAGAAAATTGGAAAATCTGAAATTCATTCCCAGGGGAAGGGGTGGAAGTGACTTTGCATCCAGATTGTAGGAGAATGTGTGCATTGTTCCAGTCGGGGACTACTTTCATCTACCAAAGCTATTCATTATACAACCAACCCTTGACTGATAACATGGAATAAAAGGCAGTGTCTCACCAGTAAGACACAGCCAAGCCTGAGGATCTTGGAGGTAATTAGCAAGACAAAGCTTCTCACCTCAGACAGTTGGCAAAGCACTAATACATAGGTCTTAAAATTTTTATTATTTTTTTACACAAAATTTGCAATTCATAGTTTTCAACATTCCATTTCATATGTGCCTCCAAAACTATATGGGGTTCCAAAGTTATTATCACTGACCACTGTAAGCAATGGCTCAGAACAACTACTGAACTAAACTAAACATGGAGGATCAAGCTGACAAGAGAATCTCTCTAAGAGAGAGAACTAAAGTGGTTAAAAAAAGTGAACAGATTTTATACGAATCTGCCATGTGGGGATATTTGAGCTGATACAATCATCCAGATTGCCCAAGGTGGTTGATCTTTCAGGGAAAACTAAAGGTAGTTCTCAACATACAGAAAACTACCTTAAGAGATATGCTTTTCTGGCAAACAGAGAACAGAGAACCATCTTTTTTATTACTATTATTACCTTTAATCTTTGTTTTTATACAGTCTGGTTTCTTCCCTCTGACAGTTCCTCATTCTATTCCTCCTCTCCTCTCCTCTTGCTCAAAGGATGCCCCCACATCTTCCCATGTACCTCCAGTCCTCCCCATTCCCTGAGACCTCAAGTCTCTCAAGGGTGACTTGCTTCTCTCATTGAAGCCAGGACAGGCAGTCCTCTGCTGCATATGTGTCAGGGGCCTCAAACCAGCTAGTGTATGCTGCCTGGGTGGTTGCTCAGTGTTTGAGAGATCTCGGGGGTCCAGGTTTGTTGAGACTGCTGGTCTTTCCATGGGGTTGCCCTCCTCCTCAACTTCTTCCATTATTTCCCTAATTCAACTACAGAGGTCCCTGACTTCAGACCATGGGATGAGTGTGAGCATTTACTTCTGTCTCATCAGATGCTTGTTGGGCCTCTGGGAGGGCAGCCATGTTAGGCTCCTGTTTGTAAGTATATCATAAATCAGTAATACTTTCAGGCCTTGGATCCTCCTCTTGAGATGGGTCCCAATTTGGGCCAGACACTTGAAATCCTTTCCCTCAGTCTTTTCACCACTTTTGTCTCTGCAGTTCTTTTAGACAGGAACAATTAATTATAGGTCAGAGTTTTTGACTGGGGGATGATAACCCAATCCCTTCACTTGATGCCGTCTTTTTACTGGAGGTAAATTCTGTAAGTACCCTCTCCCCACTGTTGGGTATTTCATCTAAGGTCCCTCTCTTTGAGTCTTGAGATTCTGCCACTGCCCAGGTCTCTGGTACATTTTAGAGGGTTGTCCTACATCCTGCCTGCTGAAAATAGGGAACCATCTTTAGACTTCTCTGTTTTCAACCTGAAGTAGTAAAAGGAATTTTGCCCAAGTCCTTCGGTTTAGGACATTATCTCCATCACTGCTATTTTGGAATGCACTGTTTTTGGACCTAAACATTACCTTAAGAAAGAATAGTAGAGTAGAAGTCTTTGATTGAACTTAGTTTGATGAGATTTTTATTACATTCTTGACCCCTTCAACCACTGGATTAGTCTTAGCATTTTGTACTAGTTCAATACTTGCAAAGCAGTGTTCAAAAGCCTTTTGTCCTTGTTCAAATACTTCTCTTAAAATTATAAGAAAATGATGTAAACACTAAGAAGCTTGGCAGATCTTTCTTCCATTCAAATTGTAACCTAGCCTACATTTTCTGACATTGAATGTGTGTTATTTATTTATAATCATACTCCAATCTCACTATTGTTGAAAGAATGAAAAATATACCAGTCTAAGGCCTGTGTTTGTAAAGAAGCATTATTTTGTGAAAAGGGCATTAGAATATTGTATACTAGGGATTGCTTCTTTTTTATTTGTAATCTTGGTATGATATTTTAAGTAGTTATGCTTTACATTAAACCCATCATAACTACCTCAGTGGCTTCTGATTGGAAAAAAATAAATATTTACTGCTCGATCATTTAACACAAATTTCCATGTAAAATGTCTTGCTGTGAGATTTAAACTAAGTCTCCAAGATCTTAACATGAATCTCTGACTTTTTCTTAAACTTAAAGATTATATTCCATCATAATATAGATTGGTATTGTGGAAACATAATAATCTATCTAGTGCTAAATACTAGGATGCTATTGTATTTGGCTTATATATAGTATTATATTATTGGCTTATGTACAGTATTGGTTTATGTATAGTATTGCATAATAATAATTACATTTCAGTGAGAAAATAGCTAAAAGCAAATATAAAGATTTTTTTTTTTTTGGTTTTATGAGACAGGATTTCTCTGTGTATCCCTGGCTGTCCTGAAACTCACTCTGTAGACCAGGCTGGCCTTGAACTCAGAAATCCGCCTGCCTCTGCCTCCCAAGTGCTGGTATTAAAGGAGTGCGCCACCACGTCCAGCCTAAACACTTTCCTTATAGGCATTGCTACAGGTTGACAAACTGTAACCAGATAACTTTTGGTAAATACAGATAAAATGCAAGATGCAGTAGATACTTGAACTTAGGTCTTTAAAATGTCAGGTGACTTCATTTTTAAAATTAATAAGTTCTACCATTTTTAATAGAACCTATGAGATTTTCAATTAAAATCTGTAATTTTCCCTCAGTATATGATACAGTAGGAGTGTTTGTTGGAATTTCTGGACACTTATAACGTTCTTGAAGGCTTGATATTCAGTTTATACATGATTGGTAAAATTGGACTCCAGAAGAATGATTGAAATTCATTTAATTTAATAAATGGGCTAATTATGAAATGATGAAGTCACATAAAATGAACTTTTAAAGTGCTTATTTTAGACAATTTAGTGAATCAGCACAAGGAATACGCTAAAGAAACACATATTTTCAAAGGTGAATTATGCTTCTGAAGCAATGGGATTAAAATAGCACACCTTTAAAAAAATAACCTGTTCACAAAGTTTTTATCTACAAAATGTCACAGCATATATTTGAAGAATTTATAATAACCATGTTCCAATAATGTAATGATATTGCAAGAAATAAAACTTGAACACAGGCATGTTATTCTAAAGAAGTAAGGTTCAAGTTCTGAGGTGCTTCAGAATTATTGATTCAATATTCGAACCCATATTGCCAGAGTTTATAGCTAGAGTTTTTAAAGCAGTTGATGTGATAGATAATTAGGGCACCAACATTAGCAAGATTAGATTTAATTACTCACAATTCTTTTTCTAGGATGTTCCTTTAGGAGAACATAGAAAAAAATGAAAGAACCAAAGGACATTTTGCATTACATCTGACTCCCACTGAAGATTCAATGAAGCATTAATCTGGATACTTGAGAGTGACAGTGTCAAAGGGATAGAGATCTGAGTAAGGGCTTCTTCTTTAAATTAGGCAGATAAATAAGGACAATGTCAAAATCAGCTAGGATACATGGGGTCAAAGTAACACCCAGAACCCCAGACCTGTGGAGAAGAGATGAGGGGAAGAAGGCTGGAGGAATCGCAGCAGCCAACTCCAGGCTCTGAGAGCTGTTCTCCAGGCTCTTCATAGTGGGTCCATAAAAAGGATAATTAATAAAGAGGATAATCAACAAAAAGGATAATTTGGGCCACCTTGGTGGCCCAAATAGTGGGCTTAAAGGCTTTGAAGATGGTACACTTAATATTATTGACACAAAGAAGGAACCATGATCAAAAGTAAGTTGTGAGAAATGATTCATCTCACAATTCCCCATTGTAGTCCATAATTGATGAAAGCTAGTGCAGGGACACAAACAAGGCAGTAGCCTGATGGTAATGAGCTGATACACAGGCCAATAGTGCTGCTTACTGGCTTTCTGCTCATAGTTTGCTCGGACTGTTCTCTTAATATATCCAGGACCACCAGGCCAGGAATGGCATCATTCGCCATGGGCTGGGTCCTCTCATATCAATCACTAATTAACAAAATGCCCTCCAAGGCTTGCCTCTAGTGCAATCTCAAGAAGATATTTTCTCAGTTGAGATTCCTTCTTCTTGTGTCTGGTTGACATGAAACATGCATGAATTCAAAATTTTCCTGAACACTCAAGGCTTGGGATTAGTTGTCTATTTCTTGTTCCTTGAAAATGCATGTTTTCAATTGTCCCAATATTTTATTTTAAAAGAAGATAATATGATGGGTCCACCTCAAAAAAAGAGCTCCAGTGAATCTAGTGTCTTTTTCTAGCATCTAAACCAATAGATCTCAAACTTCCTAATGTTCCGACCCTTTTATACAGTTCCTCATGCTATGGTGACACCAACAATGAAATTATTTATGTGGCTGCTTAATAAGTGTAATTTTGCTATGGTTATCCATTGTACTGTAAACGTATAATCTGATGGATATCTGATATGTGAATCATAGGTTGAAAGCTACTGATCTAAAGGCAATCATATATATGTATGTGTACGTGTGTGTGTGTACGTGTGTGTGTGTGTGTGTGTGTGTATACACACACACACACACATTTAGTGAAAATTATGCATACATACCTGTATTTATAGACATGATAGCTGATGGTTGTAATCTGTAAGGAAAGAACTTTCTTTTTTTTCTTTTCCTTTTTTTTTTTTTTCTGTTTTTCCAAACAGGGTTTCTGTGTATAACCCTGGCTGTCCTGGAACTCACTTTGTAAACAAGGCTGGCCTCGAACTCAGAAATCTACCTTCCTCTGTATCCAGAGTGCTGTGATTAAAGGAGTGCACCACCATGCCCAGCTAGGAAAGAGCTTTCTGTGTGACAATGGGAGATTAGAACTTTAAAATGAAAAGAAGAAAAGAAAAATGGAGTAGAGTTAAAATGTATAAATAATCTGGAAACAGGATTAAGCACAAGAATGTTAGACACAACCTAAGACAAACATTTGTAACAATCTAGAAGTTTTAGTAATGAATGATCTGAAGTGGGCAAAAGTGTAAGTTTCTGTTATATTTGTTTAATTACATTTGGGTATTTATTGCACAAACTGAGTGTATTCTGCATACTGGGTAATCTTGTTAGTACACAAAATGATATACATATAACTACTTGATATTTCTATTTGAGGAAGTAGGGTGTACACACAAATTCAAGGCCATAGAGTTGGGGGAAAAAAACCTCCTAGATTAAGTTGAGACAGCCCAGATATTTTTGAATAATGAGTAATATGCAATGTTGTGGTTTTAATGAAAACAAAATGTCCCTCATAGACTTATGTATCTGCACACTGTCTCTAGCCAGTGGGCTGCCTGAGGAACTCATGAAACTTACAGTGTGTAGAGTATTGCTGGAGGGGATATATCACTGGGCTTGGAGAAATTGTTGCCTCATCCCACTTCCAGCTTGCTTTCTTGGTTTTCTGGGAAATGAAATACAACCAGTTTGATCTTGTTCTGACTGACTGCTGCCATTATATCCCCACTTTATGAACTAGCATTTGAAACATAACCCCAAATAAATATTTGTCCAATTATTTTTTTATTCATTTACATTTCAATCTCAGCACCTTCCCTCTTTTCCTACCAGTCCCAAGCTTACAAATCCATAGCCCTGTTGCCCTTTCTCTTCTCCTCAGAGAAGAGAGAAATGCCCTTGGGTACCACTTCAGCTCTCCCAGCAAGCCTGGGACATCTTCTCCCACCAAGGCCCAACTAGACAGTCCAAGGAAGGAGAAGGGAATCCAATAGCAGTGCACAGAGTTTGAAACATCACCTGCTCACTTGATAGGGGTTCCATATGAAGACCAAACTGCACATTTGATGAAAATAAGTAGGGAGCCTGTGTCCAGCCCCTGCATGCTTCCTGGTTGGTGGCTCAGGCTCTATGAGGGCCCATGGGTCCAGGCCAGTTAACTCTGTAGGCCTTGTGGTGTCCTTGACCTCTCTGGCTTGCACAATTTTCTCTCCCACTCTTTTACAAGACTCTCTAAACTCCAAATAATGTTTGGCTGTGGTTCTCTGAACCTTCCTCCATCCACTGTTGAATGGAGCTTCTCAGAAGTGAGTTATGCTGTCTGCAAGCATAGTTGAGTATCATTAATAGTGCCAGGGGTTGGTTCTGCCACATGGCGTCTCAAGTTAGGTGAGTCATTGTTTGGCTGTTTCCTCAGTTTTCGTTCCATCTTCATCCCTGCACATCTTGTAGGCAAGACAAATTAAAGAAATGTTCAATGTCCGTAGTCATTGGGGAAATGCAAATCAAAATTGCCCTGAGATTACATCTTATATCCATCAGAATGGCAAAGATGAAAAATTCAAGTGACAACACATGGTGGTGAGGGTGTGAAGCAAGGGAAACACTCTTTCATTGCTGGTGGGAGTGTAAACTTGTACAATTGCTTTGGAAATCAATTTTCCTTTTTCTCAGAAAACTGGGAATAGATTTACCTCAAGATCTAGGTATAATACTCCTGAGCAAGTACCCAAAAGATGCCCCAAAATATCACAGAGACACTGTTTAGCCTTATTCCTAATAGCCATAAACTGGAAACAAGTCAATGTCAACAATGACCAGTGAACATTGGACAAAGAAAATGTGGTACATCCACACAATGTAATACTATTCAGCTATTTAAAACAAAGACATCATGAATTTTGTGGGCAAAGAGATGGAACTTGAGAATATCATCCTGAGTGAGGTAACACAGACCCAGAAAGACTTGTATTATATGTACCCACATTAGCTATAAAGTGTAGGATAACTTTGCTACAATCCATACCTAAAGAAACTGAATAATAAGGAGGTTCCAAAAGAGGATGCACAAGTATCACTCAAAAGAAAAAAACTAAATTGCTATTGGAAGTGGATGGAGAAAAGAAACTGGATGGGAGAAGGGGTAAGGAGAGAAACAGAGAGACTGACCAGATGTGGGGAGAGTAGGTGCAGAAGAGGGCTGGGGGTGAGAATGGAAAATGAAGGGGGACATCTCTGGACTAGCAGGAGATCTGGGACAAGGGATGATACAGGAGTCTATGGAGTAAGGCTAGCTGAGATTCCAGCCAGAGGTGGTGCATAGAAACTGAAGTAGCCATCTCTGGCAACCAGGCAGTACTTCCAGAGGATAGAGGGATACATTAATCCACCCACAAACGCTGCAACCTAATATAAGTATTTTCGCCTTTAAGTTACTTTGGGTCATCATAGTAACTGAAACACTATGTGTATTTCATATTTACATAAGTATGTAGGGGTACCATGTATTTCTCAAAGATACATTAAAGAAGTTATTGGGAAGCACTTGCATTTGTAAGTGTTTCTTAACTCACATTTCTTTGTCAGAGGAGCAGCTGGCTTGTCTGTCTTTCATTGCATTTCTTCTCACACTCTCACAACTTACTCTTTTGATTACTTGTTTTTATAAACATTCCTAGTTTTGATAACATGAATACTCAACCCCCTGCTGACTTGGATGTGTTAACATTTTAATTTTTGTAATAACACAGCCTTTAATTTTCCCTAGCACAGGACAATGCAAGTAGAGAATTGATATAATCAAATAATTTAGACCTAAGTTATTTTCTTTGCATATTAGGATTTGCAGTTTTGTAAATACTTGAAGATATGCATATAGTTCTGCCAAAAGTGGTATCTTCTCTATGATGCCTGTCTGTTCATTTGTGGATAGAGAAGACAAAAACTTTCTGGGACTGGAAATGTAGTTAGTGAATTATATCTTCTTCATCATTAACCATCAACAGTTCAGTCATGTTTGATTTCCAACTCGTTTGGGTTTGGGTATTATGTAGAATAGTTTCAGTGCAAAAAAATCCCAACAAGCAACTACTGTTAGTACGCAGATGAGGTTATTCTGTAACTATTTATTAACTCAGTTAATTGTTTGACAAACCATTATTGACTTTGATTTAACAACTGACAGATGGACAATCAGGTGTTAACCTGAATTTTCATTACTTTTGTAATCTTTTGATTTGGTCTTATGTTTAAAGGGTTGTTTTAAAATAACAAGATTTTTTTTTAATTTTAGGTTTAGATTAATTAAGCTAAAAATCAAGGTATGTATAATTTTAGTATAAAATGAAGTCTAATTTTAAATTGAGTAATGGAGACCAAATTAACCTCATTTGCTCACACAATTAAGGGTTGTTTTCAGAATCTTTTGAGCTTCTCTGATAATGAGTGTATTATGAGAGTGTTTTCCTAATCAATATTATAACAGTCAAATAGATACTAGGAAACAATCCAAAATGAATGAAATAGCCCCCAACACAAATACTTCTTAGATGCATTAATGAAAGGTAGACAAACGTAAATTCATGCTATAGTCGACCTTTTTATGCACGTGGAATTTCCAGAGGACATGAACAATAATTTTTAAGATAACCTCTAAAACTTCAGAAAAGGAGTTTATATTAAGTGGGATAATCTGGAAAATTTTAAAGAGAAAAGAATGGGAAGTTACCTGGACACTGGGAAAGTAAGTCTAAGTGAACATAACCAGTATCATGTAAGAAATCCATGAGAAAATCTGGAATGTGTCACCTTATCTCCTGTTTCCATATTCCTGATTTATCTGTCTTATTGTCATGTAGTTACATAGCAGCTGGTACAACTTTAACTTATGTAAACTTGAATTAAGCTTCAAACTATCTGGAACTTAACCTATGCCTGCTTTATCACTCAGCTGAGAGTCTGGAAGCAAGTGTCTTAGTTGTAGTGTGTAGTTTACATTCCCCAGGCATTGAGCCATTCTATACCAGTGGAGAATCTTCTGTGTGCAAATTAACGGAGGATACAGATCCAACTTGTTCCTGCTTCACAACACTTTTAAACAAGCACAGTAGTTACCTTTTGACCTGAGAGACTCTTCTGAAAGAGGAGATATTTATTTTGCCTCACAGTTTCAGTGGCTGAAAGCTTGGTTGATGGAGCCAGAAACCTGCTCTACAGGTTGTTCATCTATGAGAAAAGGACAAGAAGTCCCATTGTCTCATTTCAATCAACCATGTTCCACATGGCTTGCAAAAGATCCCACAAATGAGAAACTAAGAATCCAAACTCAGGCATCAGTAGGAGACATCTCATTTTCAAATCAAAGAATCCCACCCAAACCCCACAGACTCACTATTATCGCCATGTGCATAATGTCCTTGTCTCAAATTCACAGCCGAATGACTATTTCATAGTTCAAAGTCTGTGCTTAAACTCATGGAGGCATCTCTTTAAACAGTGAGTACCTTTAAACAAATATAAGAAGCATAAAACATATATTTCTAATAGACATACACAGGGAACAGAATAAGCATTCCCATTCCAGAGGAGAGAAAAAAATGGAGACAAAGAAAGTAAAGATCAGAGCAAAGCTAACCTAAAGCTTATCAGGCACCCAGCAAACCCTTTTGTGGTACATCCAACATGTGAGGCTCATGTTGGTCTTGTCAAAATCTAACAGATGTATGAGGGAGCATCATACAGTGCTTATGTAGTCCATTACACATTCTTGGTCCATCTTCAGTAAGGACCTTTTGTTTTTGTCAGCAATGTTCCTGTCCTTGAGATCTGCAATTCCCTGGGGTCTCTATCACACTTCCACCTCACTGTCAGTGCTTCATACAAAGCCATCTCGGGAACTCTGTCCAGGAAACTAACCCATTTATACTTATTAGTTAATAAAGGCTTTGCAGTGTGAATATAGGACAACTTTCGCAAACACTGTTAGAAATAGGGCTGGGTTCTCAGGAAATTGACCACATAATCCAAAGCACTTATTCTTCTAATGGAAATGTAAAATTTTTGAGAACAGAATAAAACTTTGAACACATTCTTTGATTATAGGCAAATGTTAACTTGGGAAATGGAGGAAGATTTTTGTCAGATGTTGTCCTTTAAAAAAAAATTTTATGAGCCTATATGGAAGCTTATATCCTGAAAAACTAAGTCAGGCTCTCTCCTAGGACTGACATGCCCCTCCTGGGAAGAGAAAAGCCCCTTATAGGAAGAGCACATCCCAGCCTCATACAAAGGCCATACAGATTGTAGATAAAGCCTCTATTTTACACTGTAAAGATTAAACTTTCTATTACAGTTAGCTCTTTGGTAGAAAAGAGAGCACATTTCATTTATTTTTCCACCAACATCGTGACTTGTCTTCCACAAGGCTGCAGAATCAGCACCATGTGAATGATGTCATGTTCTGCTGCCAGCCTATATTCAACCTTGTCCCTTATTAGAATAACTGCTGCAACTTTCTGGGAGTCTGTGTGGCAGATGAACTGGAGAAAGTACTTTCTAAGTCATTGTGTGAGACTCCACCTGTCCAGGCATTGTCTCATCAAGTGAAAGTCTTTTCAGTGTGTTTAAATTTCCTACAATGGAATCATTGCTGTGTCTTGCCCTCCAGGCACAATTACTATAGGTGAATTGTACAAGATTTTCTCTAATGGGGATAATCCTTTTCATAATTACAGCCTCTTTGTCTACACCCATCTTTTCCCATTTCTTTCTGCCCCCAAATCCAGCTTCCTCTCACTTTGAATTACTTTTTTTTTTCAATTGTTGACATACATTTAACTTTGGAAGTATTCATGGGAGCTTGGTCTTAATTCCTGGTTGAGGAACAATAACGAAAAGCATCTTTGGAATCATCCTCAAGGTTACTTGTTTCCTTGTATCTCTTCCACTACAGCTGTTTTAGCTGTTTCCATAAAATACACTGATAATCAAAGCAAGGGATAAATTTTATGCTTTAGGGATAATTTTTAATATAGATATTCTTCTGAATTAAGCCTATGGTTGAAGTGTATTGGAGGATGGTAAAATAAGCCTTATGCTTATAAGTAAAATAAAATACTAATATCAACACTAAGAGTAGCAAAGGTGTGATGGTGTCAGATAACTTGTTAAGAATTTGTTTTATTTTGTATTATGTTTACATTTGTGAATCTGTGTTTGGGAATGCGCAGCTGAGGGCGAGGGCCCTCAACCAATAGAAGATGTCAGAGCCCCTGGAGATGGAGTTATATGAAATAACTTATCTTGAACCTAATAAATACTAATTTCCCTAGTAGTCTATGAACCACATTGGGACTTTAATTTTAGACATATTTTGAGTACTTAATTCATTCAATATATAAGATTTTACATTTTGATGATAATAATAAAACATGACTGCTACTCTTTACTAATTAAAATTATAAAGAAACAGACATAAGCATATAGTTGTATTATTTAGTATGCTGCTATATTATAAGTGAATTAAATAGCTCCATGAGAGAGCATAGTGCTAATGATATTAAGGGAGAGGCAAGTAGAAAGTTAATTGGTGCCTTATGGTTTCAAATTAGAGGCCAAGTTTGAATCTTGAAATAAAGTAAGGTGAGAAGAACAGGACAGAAAAATAGATACTTATCTAAGAAGATAAGGCGAAAGGCAATTGAAGAGTCACCATGATCTACACAAGACCCTGGGTTGAAAACTGAACGTATGTTAGTGTAGCAGAGGCACAGGTGAATAGGTACTTGGGGCCGAGGAGATGGTTCAACAAGTAAGAGAATGTGCTGTTCTTTCAAAAATCCCAAGTTCAGTTTTCAGCACCTACATGCTGGCTCACAACTATCAGTAACTGCAAGTCCATGGTCCATGAAATCTGAGATTCTTTCCTGGCCACCATAGGCATCACATTCAATATATATATTATATATAATAATATGTATATATATATGTATGTATATATGCAAAATACTTATGTGCATATATATATATGCAATATATATACACCATTATATATATACCATATATATGAATATACATTCATATATATGCATGTATATATGCATATATATATACCACTGCATATATATATATGCAAAACACTTATGCATATAAGAAAAAAGGAATAAATCTCTTAAAAAATAAAATTGTTGGAAATTGTCAATTTTCACTGTTTCAAAGGATTCTGATTTTCTGAACTCTGGTTGTTAAAGTAATATTACACATTTAATTTATTTGGCACTTTAACATGAGCTCCCCCTAATTAGTTTCTTTTTAACTTAGTTGCATTACAGGAGTCTGACCTAGGTTTTTATACAAGCTATAAGTGCATTATTATGGAGGTGAACACCCAGTTCCCTGTTATATTTTATAAATACTTGATGTATTAAAACGAAAAATATGTATTTGTTTTTAATATCAATGTAAAACGAAGTCAGCTGAATGTAATTAGAATCATGCATTGCTAACAGGTGTTTCCTTGAGTTAGTATTCCAAAGTATTCTTTCTCCCTTCGTGTGTGTGTGTGTGTGTGTGTGTGTGTGTGTGTGTGTGTGTGTGTGTGTGTTTAATATTTTGATCACATCCACTTCAATTCTTCCTGGGTTCTCTGATTCATTTTCCTTCTAATTTCACATTCTGATCTTCAAAATAATAATCTACCATTTTTACTGTCACTTGCATATGGGTTATCACATTGAGTCATCCAATGGGACACTTCCATATATACATAGACATACAGCAAAGGACAATGACTCTGTCATCCAGAACTCATCTCCTACCAATAGCTCCTCACCTAGGGTTTAGGCCTCTGTGATCATTGTTACTCCATGCTTGAGTTTTTAAGTGGCATAATCGTATTCATGTCTTGGGCAAGTAAACCCAGCTGCTGTGAATCAATGAGAGCAACAGCCTGGTCATGGCCGGGAAAAAGAATTTCACAAGCATTTATTTTCATTTTTCAGCTTTTACGATCTTTCTATCCCTTAGACTATGCTATTGCCTGAGCCTTAGTTTGGGCTGATAGTTGACATAGATGCCCTAATTCACAGTTGATAACTCACTGTCTCTTTCCAAACTTTAGACAGTTGGGCCTCATCCTTAACTATAGCTCACTTTAATAAGAAGCTTCTTGAAGTATGGATTGGAACAACACCAATATCATCCATGAATATAAATATAAATAACATAAATATAAAGATTCAGCTGGCAATTTAACAAAACAAAATCAATAGATTCTGCCCTTGGTCCTGACTTCCCGATTGTGGGTTTTGATCATATTTACAGTACCAGGCATGAATTTCTTCTGTGATGTGAGCCCCAAATCCAGTCCAGAGGGTAACTGGTTACTCCCTTAAATAACATTGCCACCATTGCAGCAGAATACATCTTGCCTGGCAGGTGGCTATTGTACCACGTGGAGTCCAGTGCTGGTTAAGACCCTTGATGTCTTTGTTCCTTTCACAGCCTTGATAACACTTTCTATACTATGAACATATTTCATCGGGGGAAAATATTCCTAACAGTTAAAGATTAATTTTTCTATGTCCTTCACTGAAAATATGTGGTATCTTCAGTATTTGTGTCTTATCATCTGTCCTGTCTTGGTATTTATCTATTTCACATAAGCTTGAGTCATTTAAAAAGAGGAAACTTCAATTAAAAAGTGCATTCATCAGATTTTCCTGTTAAGGCAGGCTCTAGAACATATTAATGATTGAAGATTGATGTGGTAAGGGTCAGCTCCCAGTGGGCAGTACTACCTTTGGTGATACTAAGTTGTATGAAAAAAAGCAAGCTGATAACAACCCATGGGACCAAGCCAGTAAGCACCATTTCTCCATTGCATCGGCTTCATTTTCTGCCTCTGGGTTCCTTCCTTGATTTCCTGAACAGATGTCTTGTCATGAAACACTGTCAGCTTTAAGATGAAATAAAATCCTTTCTTCTCAAGCTATTTGTCTCCATGGTCATTATTATAGTGATAGAAAGCAAATTAAGCTACCATCAAATCACAGTAGGCAACCAAGAACAAGGACAATGGGCTTCACTGTTTTAGGTACTTCTTCAGCCTGAATAATAATTCAGAAGAAAACAACCTATGCCTGAAACTGAGATTTTTATTTTATAACTCACATGTTTCAAATTTAGCAATATTCACTTATTCAGAAAAATTGTGTTTAAAATCTTTAAACTTTGAATAATCTTACAAAATAATGGGGCTACATAAAACTTCCTTATATGTCATCAGCTTGGATTAAACTACTTATATACCACATTCTTTACACTTCTCAGTCCCTCTCCCTGCTTAATAGTTTAACTCTCAGAATCCCGCACACATCCATTCATATCACACATGTTCTATCACAACCTCTTAGTATATTTTTTAATTGTGTCTTAAGATTGCAAATGCCCATGTAGTTTCTTTTTATAGATGTAGTTGGAGAATTTGGATAGGGAAGCAAAGGGTGCGTTGAAGGGCTAAATTTAATAATAATAATAATAATAATAATAATCATGATAATGAACTTCATGCTTTGTGTAGACATTTGTCTTGAATTTTAATTCCTAAGTAACTATGTCTGTGCCAAACTGAAATATGTTTCTCCAAATGATGTATTTTGAATGCTGATATCCAATGTCTCAGAATGTAACCTATTTGGGAATAGAGTCTTCAAAGTCATTTAAATAAGTTAAAGGTAGGCATATGAGGAGTGTGCTCATAGTATGGAAAATCTAAACACAGAAAGAAAAACACTGAAGTAAGATAATATGAATGCACACCATAGAAATTTGAATGAGGTCTTCCCTAGAGGCTTAAATATTTAAACAATTGTCCCTGGTTTGAGGGGCTACTTTGGGAGATATAGTAGGCATGTCCTTTTTAGAAAGGAAATATGCTACTGGGGTCACATTTGAGTCTATTTATCTCGCCCGATCTAGTATCTCGCCGGCAAGAATTCACTCGGACAACTGGATCCTTCTATGGCAAAGCTTTTATTGCTTCAACATAAGGAAGACCAGAACCCGGAAAATGGTGCTGCTTATATAGCCCGCAGCATGACGTTTCAGCACCTGATGTGGCGTGACAGCACCTGATTATTTGCTCGCCCATCACCCCATTACTACACCCTGAGATGGGCAGTGACTGGGCATGAATTTACTCTTGCACTTGCGCATAAGGCTTGTTTACTAGTTAGGCACAGTAGAAGCCAGCGCCATTTTATAATGGTGATTGCTCACGGCAGGGCTCTCCACATATTTATTCTTGTACACTGTCCAGTTCAGTCTCTGGATTATCCTTGTGGTTAAAGATGTGAGTTTTCATCTTTCTGCTTCTAGTGACATGTCTGCCTCTTACTATTATACCTACACATGCCTCCAGAACTGTAAGCCCAAATAAACCTGTGCTTCTATAAATTGCTTCTGAACATGGTGTTATATTGCAGCCATTGAATGTAACTAATCCATACATGGAGAAATGGACATATAAGTCAAAGAAAAGAATAATGGATCTTCTTTGATTCTCAGTTAAAAAGTCTACCGGTCCAAACCTTCAAGACTCCTCTATTGTAAAACATACACCGTCTAATGTGATCTTTTAACCCTGGTACAAATATTTAATTGTGGAAAATGTCACCAAATCTGTTGGGTCCTTGGTGTGTAAAGTCCTCTGTATACCTGATCTCACCCTCTGTTTGATAGGCAGTGGAAGACCTGGACTGTGACTGCTAAGTAGATAAAATGTCACCAGGTGCCTCCCATTTCAAATGTAACTCATGCTCAGGGAGAAGTTTCATAAATACCTGTAAAGGTTATTTGTCAGGCAATTGCCAGTTGTCAGTCATCTCCCAATTACTCACCTATGAATTATTCAGAGCTGTTTTAATCTCAGACTGATTTTTCTTTTGCCTCCAAGCATAGATTTGATTTCACTCTCTGTTCCAGAAATGAATACCTGCTTAGGGAATGCACTCTAATTTTAATATTGGCTTAAATAAATACTTTAAAATGCTAGAACTATTTCTAAGAGAAATTAATGCATTTCCAAAGATAAGCATATATCATCTCTGCACTATCAGCTGCTTTGGATTACTTAATACCATGCCTTATTTCCTTGATAACCAAGAAAACAATAATCCCTGTGCTTACACTTTTTATAACTTCAGGTTATAGATTTTTAATCACCAAGTGGATGGATTTCATTATATTTTAAAAAGTGCTCAGGGTAGCATTGGAATGCTTGCTAGACAGGTTGGTAAAAAAGACTGAATTTTGTCCTGAAACTACTTTGTTTGTGCTTTCAGCTGTTAATAATTCCTCTCTCTTTAGTGACTGCCATCCATCTCCGATACCCAAGTCATGATATATTTTAAACTGCATCATAGAATATACCTGCAGTCTCCTTAGATGTCTCTATTGGTCATGGTTTTATAACTGGTCCAAAATTGATGACTGCAAGATCTTTCTAAAGAATTCAGCATTGGCACTCTACAAATTAATCTGAATCTTCAGATACTTGAATTTTATTATATTAATTCAAAATCCTTAAGTGGTTAGGTTCTCAGGCTTATGACTTAGAATACAGTGAGAGAAAAGCAAGTTAATATTAATTAGGAAGTGACTAGTTGCCCAGCTTTTCTAACAGGGTGTGTTTACACTCCCATTTACAATGTACTTATGAGGATTCTGTTTCCTTACAAATATTATCTGTTTGGTAAGACTAATTATAATTAACACTTTGGCAAATTTCTCTGGAATTAATATGAAATTCATCTTCTTCTTTCACAAATGAATATTCTTCAGTCTAAGGAAGTTGGTTTGTAGCGTCAAGTTCACAATAAATTTGTACTGGATGTAGGGTAATTTACACAATTTTAACAGTTAATTTAAAGATGAATAAATATTCACTATCTTTCAAAAACAGCAATATCGGATTCTAACATGTGATACTCTGTTGGTATAATAAAACAATTACTACTTCATCCACAAATACTTACCAACCTGGTAAAGTTTATGGTCTAGGCTTTGAAACCTGGCTTTTGTCCAGCTATATAAAAAATAATATTCCCATGAAGCCCTGCTATGTAACCCAACCATTTTTTATTCAGTGTAGTTGACCTCCCTTTATTTTGTTTGTTTGTTTGTTTGGTTGGTTGGTTGGTTGGTTGGTTGCCTTTGGTACTGTGGAGAGATTTATATAAATGCATCTCTTTTGCTGGTTCTTCCTGAGACAACCTTCATGAATACACAACATGGCTGGTTGCAGCCACAGGTACAGTTTGGTCCCTATGGAGTTTGAGGAAGCCAGCTGGTACCCAGGAAAGAGAAATACACTATAAGGCATCAAGAGTGTATTTGCACAATTTATGCCTCATGGCTCAGTTCTGTCCAATATGTCAGAATATTGAGAAAGCTTGGGGGAATTTTAGCTCCTAGGAGAGTAAAAGGATTTTAAATATGTAGTAGAATTCATTATTTTTGAACTCCTTTCATGATCCTATCACTAATTGCTACAGACCTCTTGGCTTAAGTCCACTAACAGTTATGCCCTAGAGTTTAGGATGTAGGATTTATTTTCTTCAAAACTTTAAAAGGTATATTTGCAAGCATAACCACCTCAACTAATTAACATTACATTTATGTCTTTTATGATCTGTATATATGTTACTTCACCCATGAAAAGAGAATTCTAGGACTGGAGAGGTTGGAGAGATGGAGTGGTTGAGAGCATAAAGTTGGTGTTCCAGAGAAGCAGAGTTTTGCTTTCTGCACTTGTGCTGGGTGGCCCAGCATACTGTTAACTACTGCCTGAGAAGTTCCACAGCCCTCTTCTCATTGTCAATGGGACACACATGGCCAAAATATAGACAAAACCTATGCTTTAAAATTTATAGATTTATTGTTATTATATATTATTATTTTTTATGTGTATAGGCATTTTATTTGTAGGTCTGTGTGTGAACTACCTGTATAGAATACCGTTGAAGGACAGAAGAAGACATCGGACTCATATGGACTGGAGTTCCAGATAGTTGTGAGTTACCTGGAGATTGATAGGACCCAGACCCATGACCTCTGGAAGACTTGCCAGTGCTCCTAACCACTAAGAAATCATTCTAGCCTTCAAAAATGTGTTAAATAGGTGAACTCTGTGGCTGATAAATAAAATAAAAAACAAAATAAAGCACAATATTTTGTTCCGCCCCCAAATCTACAAACTCAATAAAACCAAACTCTATGCTATCTTGCCTATCAGTACTTTACCCTCATTAATATTTTAAGTCTCTAGTTCACTGAAATAAAATTACACTCTTTCGGGTGTATGATGATATATGCTATGATCTGTGACTGCATATACTCAGACATTCATCTTTAGTGCACTATTTTATTTTCTTTTTTCTTTCTTTTCTTTCCTCTTTGATTTTTTATTTTTGCTGTTGTTGTTAAGAGTTCTTAGCTATGGACCCTTATTCTGTCCAGTAGGTTATAAAGATAAATATAACACCAATGTTTCTGACAGGGTACAATTAAAGTACACAAAGGAGTATTCATTCTTCTTCTATCCTGCTTCCACTGTAGACCAGGAACATGCTTCTGTGTAAATTTCCTGTAAGCATCTTTCTACTTTTCCCCAAGGCCACAACAGTCTCCTAGAGTCCCATTTTTTATCACAGTGATGTTCAGTTACAAAGTTCTGGGATGAATTCAGACTCAAGAATCCTGCTACACAGGTAAGATGAATCTATACTCCAAAGCTGTACTTCCCTTGTGATTTTGACAGATGCTCTAAACTCTTCCGAATGGATCTAGACATCTGCAGTCCTTGAGTTGTGTCTGTTGATGTCTTTGTCTTATATAAAACTTATGTATCCCAGTTAGTCATATTGTAGTTTATGGGTAACTAAGATGTTGCTGTCTCCATAGAAATCAAAATTAAGTCTGCAGTGTCATTGATGCATAGTTTGCATAGGGCAAAGTTAACTTTAATAATTAAGTCCTTCAAAAATGGTTTCTCTCATATCAATAGTTAAATGTTGGACATTTTTTTCAGCAGTGTGTTGTGTGTTTTCTTTTCAGCAGTTGTGGTTCTGGATCCCTGAATGTGTATACATTTCTGAAAATATTAGATAATAGATTATTTTACAATGTGTAAATAGATCTGATGATGGTTTTCTGTAGCAGAACCTATACATACATGAAGGATATCTGACATAAGCCTCATAATGCACAAGAATCAGTAGTGTGATATCATTGCAACTACATATACACTGTTGTCCTTATGATCCCAATGCCAGTTTCATACTCTTGCTTCACAAGGTAACACAAGCTGTGTTTTGGTGGATTCTACTCTATTTCCAAAGCTCTTTATAAACCCTTGTCTTAGCAAACATTTTTAAAATATAAAATGTATAGTCTTTGGAGCTGGAGAGTCATCTTGGTAATAATGATTTTTTGCTCTTGCAAAGTACCTGATTTCTGTTCTTAGCATCACATGACGGTCCCTAACTATCTGTAACTCCTTTGCCAAAACATCTAAATATTATTCTCACAGGTTTAGGCACAAAGCAAATAAGCAGGACACAGACATGTAACAAGGCAAAACACTCAGACACAAAAATATTGACGACAGCTTTGAAAGGTTTGAAAAAAAAGAAACCTAGTCTTTTTAAACCCAGCATTTTATATACATGGCACAGTGTTTCAGGTCCAAGTAGCCAAAATGTGTTTTAATGAATAATTTTACTATGTTAAGTAGTAAAACACTTCTTTAATTGTTGCTAATATTTACTAGCACATTTACATATAATAAAGGGAGTAATTAATTGCAGGTTTTCAGAAAAAATAATTCTTTTTAGTAATAATTTTATTCAATCACATTTCAAATGATATCCCCATTTCTGGTAACCCCTCTGCAAACCCCCAACACACCCCCTTCCCCTTTGCCTCTGTGAGGTACTGCTCTATGCACTCATCTACCCCTGCCTCACTGCTCTAGCATCCCCCTACACTGGGGCATCAGTTCTCCACATGACCAAGGATTTCCCCTCCCATTGATGTCAGAAAAGAACATTATTTGCTACATATGTAGCTGGAGCCATGGATCCCTCCATGTATACTTTTTGGTTCATTGCTTAGTCACTGGGAACTCTAAGTTGTCAAGTTAGTTGATGTTCTTCCTATGGGGTTGCAATCCCCTTCAGCTCCTTCAGTCTTTCCCCTAGCTCTTCCTTTTCCCTGGGCTCAGTTCCTTGGTTGGCTGTGAGTATCTTCAGCTGTATTAGCCAAGTGCTAGCAGAACCTCTCTGGGGAGAGCCATTCCAGGCTCCTGTCAGCAAGTGCTTCTTGGCATCAGCAATAGTGTCAGGGTCTGCAGATGGGATGGTGTGGGGCAGTCTCTGAATGGCCTTTCCTTCAGCCTCTGCTCCATTTTTTTGTCCCTGCCTTTCCTTTCGAAAGGATCAATTCTTGTTTATCATTTTTGAGATGGGTGAGTGGTCCCATCGCTCAACATAGGCTATGCCTATGTACTGGGAGTGGTCTCTACAGGTCTCCCCTTTGTAGGTATTTCTGCTAACATCACCCTCATTGGGTCCTGAGAGACTTTCATTTACCTGGCATCTAAAATGGCCATCTTACAAAAAACAATCTATAGATTCAGTGTAATCCCCATCAAAATTCCAACTCGATTCTTCACAGAGATAGAGCAATTTTCAAATTCACCTGGAATAACAAATACTCAGGATACTGAAAACTATTATCAAGAATAAAAGAACGTCTGGGGTAATGAACATCGCTGACCTCAAGATGTACTATAGAGTAATAGTGACAAAAACTGCATAGTAGTGGAACAGAAACAGGCAGGTTGATCAATGGAATAGAATTGAAGACTGAGAAATAAATCCTCAAACCTACTGTCACTTGGTCTTTGATAAAGAAGGCAAAAACCATCCAGTTGAAAAGAGATACCATCTTCAACAAATGATGCAGGTTCAACTGGTGGTCTGAATGTAGAAGAATACAAATTGTCCCATTCTTATCTCCTCCTATAAAGCACAAGTCCAAGTGGATCAAGGACTTCCACATAAAACCAGATACACTGAATCTAATAGAAGAGAAAGTGGTAAAGAGCCTAGAACACGTTGGCAGAGGGGAAATTTTCCTGAACAGAACACCAATGCTCAGGCTCTAAGATCAACAGTTGACAAATGGGACCTCATAAATTGAAAAGCTTATGTAAGGCAAAGGACAACGTCAGTAGGACAAAACAGGAGTCTACAGATTGGGAAAAGATCTTTAACAACCGCACATCTGTTAGAGGGCTAATATCCAAAATATTCAAATATATCAAGAAGATAGACTCTAGAGAACTAAAACTAATTCTTATTGCATTATTTCTCACCTGGATTTCTCAGTATATAAAGAATCATGGTGAAAGTAAGATGTGGGTTTTTGTTTGTTTGTTTTTGTTTTTGTCTTTTTTTGGTGAACATTGGGACTTTAATACACAGCACAGTATTTGTGACAACAGGGCAGAGATGGATGCCAGAAGATTCCATAGTTCAAGGATGGCCTATCTGAAAGTAGACTTTGTTTCCAGATTATTCAGTAGTAGGTCCATCTGGGATTGTTCAGGGGGTTGGGCTGGAATTGGTAGGCCAGCATCGTCCTCTTGCGGAAGGCCTCATACTCATCACCCTCCTTGGAGCTGGCCGGTCCATGCGAAAGCCAGCTCCATCTATTGTGGTGGAAACCTTGTTCACTGGGTTCTGATGCTCTGTCCCTCAGTGCCCAGCCCCTCGCCCTCTTTCCAGCCCATCTTCATGAGCATCTGTTAGCCAATGTTTTCCACCATCCGTTTAAACTCCTTGTACTCTGAGTATTCTGGCTCTCTGCCATCATTCAGGGCCTTGAAGGTCTCCATGAACTTCTCCAGCTCCTCGGGTGGCAGAAAGTCACCGATGAAGTACTTGCCCAGATCCATCTGTGTCAGCTGCTCTGCCCACTCCCGTATCTTGTCCATCTCCATGCGTCGCAGCTGGTGCTCCCAGGTGCCCAGTTCACTGTCTACCTCCTCATCACTGTCATAGCCATGCTGGGGTTGCTGCAGCACCCTCTCACACAGAAACTGCATGTCTTGCATGGCATGCTTGTGCTGCATCATCATGCCATACATCTGCTGCATCTCCTGCTGTTCATTCAGCTGCTTCTTTTGTGCATCAGACAGCTCTGTGACACCCACCGGGCCCACAGGTTTCCCCTTCTCATAGCCAAACCCCTTAAGACAGAGGTGAATGTGAGGCATCTATGTCCCTCTGTGCCAGTTCAGCAGGTGGAAGCTCCACTTTGTCCTCTTCAGGCCCCACAGGCTTTTCCACTTCCTCTTCACAGCGGCTGTGATAGTGGGCTTCCCAGGGATGGATGGAGTGGGTTTGACAGCAGGTTCTGGGGCCACTTGGGTGGGGCGGGCAGTGATAGGGGGCACAGTTCCTGACAGAGATTCTGGGGCAGACATTTTGCCACAGGCTGGGATTGGGAGCAGGAGCCAGGAGGGAGCCTGTGGAGACCGCCTTGGCTTTCCAGAACTCCTCCAGCTTTTGCCTGTACTATCTGTACCCTTGGCTGTTGGGATCATAGAGAAAACTGAAGGCCTGATTCTCACGATTGTTCTCATGGAAGGCGATGATCTCCACTTCAGGACCCCTGTCTGCTATGAACCTAGCCAACTTTTCTGCAAGGTTCTTGGCCTCTTTGTCCTCTGGGGGTAAAAATTTCTGGGTGGCTGCCTGTCACTTATGGGCTTTTTTTTTTTTTTTTTTTTTTTTTCTGATCTCAACCACCTTCCTTCTGTAATACAGGAATTCCCTGCTATTCTTATTATATAAAGATCTGAAGGCTGGGTTATCCTTGTAGTCCTCCATAGCTACTTTCTCTTGCTCGGGGCCTCCTTCTGCCACAAAACCAGCTTCTCTATCACTCTCCGAGTCTCAGCTCCCTCTGGGGGGTGAAACTTTGATTTCCAGTCACTGCTCATAGTCCTCCTCCTCACCATCATCAGGGGACTGGTGTGCAACAGGCAGCTGTTTAGCATGTGAGTAATTCTTCACAGGGCCAGTTGGGCTACCTTGTCCCAGGCCTGTTCGCTTCCTGAGCACGAGGGGTCTCTTCAAGGAGCTGGGTGTTGGCATGCTGGGAAGGGCCCTAGGGGCTGAATCTGTGCTTGGTTTTGCCTTCTGTAACTTCAGAAACTGCTGCAGAAAGCTGCCATCCTAGACAAATTTGTTGGAGATGCAGGAGTGATGTGCATCAGCAATTTCCTCAGGATGAGGGGGCTGTGGACTGGCCACGTGACTCTGCCTGGCCTTTTGTTCCATTCTGGCCTCAATCTCCCACCTCTTCTGAGCAATGAGCTCTTCCTGGTGGAGGATGTTCATATTCATCTTTCCAGACTTGGGTTGTACCATCCTGAACCACCGATTGGCCTTTCCTGCAACATCCCAGTTGTCTTGAGACTCATCCCTATTAGGTATTTTTAATTTTGTGTGTGTGTGTGTGTGTGTGTGTGTGTGTGTGTGTGTGTGTGGTGTTGTGTGGGTATGTGCATGTGTTACTAAAATGTCTTTTCAGGAGGAGTCATAAAGAAAATCTATACTGAGGCATGATTCTGACTGGGTTTTATTATGAGAGCCGATAAGTTTCTTGGGCATCCTTAAAGAAATAAGGTGAAGATTTAGTTAAAGAGGTGTAGATACTCCTCCTCTGCCAGTTACAACAGGAAAGCCTTTTTACAGAAGAGATGAGGTTTCCCAGTAGCCACTTAGATAGAGACACTGCTTCAGGATTCCTCAGTTTTTGCATAATCTAGCCAGTCCAGCAGACATGTAAACAGGGCAGAGTTGAATAAAAAGATGGGTAGCAACTGGATACTCAGGTGGGAATCTCAGTCTCCTCTCTACCTCTGTGTAAAGCATCTATAAGCCTAGCTGAGGTGATCTTTTGCAAGGGAGTACATCTGAATACCCCAAGATGTTGGGGGGTGGGTACATCTGAATGCCCCAAAATGGTGGGCAGCAGAGCTAAATGCCCAAAATATGTTTGTGTGTGGGTTTGTGCATACAAAGGTGCAGGTAAGTATGAAAGCCAAGAAAGAACTTTGGATACCATGAAGTGGGAGTTACAGGCAGTTATGAGGTATGAAATCTTTGTGCTGGGAGTCAAACTTAGGTCCTCTAAAGAACAGCACATGCTCTTAACCATTGAGCCATCTCTTCAGCATCTAGGTTGTCTTCCTTTTCTATACAAAATTTCATAATACAAGGGCCTTAACTGAGTTTTTTTTGGATACTGTAAAGTGTGTGTCATCACAATTTAATTTTCGCTCCCTAATCTTGTAGGTTTAATTTAAAAATTTCTCGCCATGGTTAACCTGTAGTTCATCCTGGCAGAAATCTTTGCTTCATCTCTTCGGTGCCTTCTTCCTTCGTTTCACTCTATATATTTACTTTCAGCGTCTTATTTCCTCAATGAGATACAAGAATCCAGTTTTTTTTTTTTCCCAAGGAAAAACAAATTAAAAACTTATTAAAGCAAGCATCACCACTTGACAAGCCCCTCTGGATCCATTTGAGCTTATGACCATGGTGAGTCTTCAAGGAAGGTTTTTATTTCACAAGCCACTGAGCCCTTCCAAGCCACATGCTGTGTGATAATTAGGGGGTATATTATCTGTGGTAGAAACCCAGTGCTGAAGAAAACAGTGAATGAGACTATTACAGACAGACAGCTGTTGTTTTTCAGCAGTGCTCGTCTTCCACTATGATGCCTTCCAGATTCATTTTGAGGCAAACCCCTTTCTCACAAGAATGTGAGGCCAAATAGAACAGTGTGCCATCCTGGCTTTATTGCCATATAACTCACTGACATCTGTGTGGACTTTGTAAATTACAGTGAGTTTATATATTACTTATCATCACTCTTGTTTTCTTTTTAATTAATTAATGTATTTATTTATTAATTTACTTACATTCCCCCCCCTCCCAGTGCATCCTTCACAAGTTGCTCCATCCCTCCTTCCCTTCTCTTCTGAAAGTGTATGCCTGACCCTGGACATGTTCCCTCTCTGGCACATCAAGTTTCAGCCTGATTAGGCACACCTTATCTATCCCACACTGGCCAGACAAGGCAGCCACGAAGACTGAGCTGCCTGACTGGTGCATATGTGTGGACTTGGCTTCCTTCCTGTCTGTGTATGTCCTTTGGTTGGTGGCTAAGACTCTGAGAACTCCCAGTGGTTGAGGTTTGATGACTCTTTTAGTCTTCCTGTGGGGTTCCTATCTACTTCAGGGCTTTTGATCCTTCCATTATTTTACCTGACTGACCTCTCCCAGATGTTTGGTTATAGGTATCTGCATTGATGACTGCTTATATTTCCTTAGGTGTTATGAGACTATTTAGATAGCTCACTTGATTGTATTTTAATTTTGATATATTGTATCTGTCTAGAAATTCATCTGTTTCATTCAGATTTTCCTTCTTTATGTAGTACAGACTTTTGAAGTGAGATCTAATGATGTTTTGGATTTCCTCAGTTTCTGTTGCTATATCTCACTTTACATTTCTGATTTTGTTAATTTGGTTACTGTTTCTTTCCCTTTTGGCTAGTTTGGCTAAGGGTTTATCTATCTTGTTGATTTTCTCAAAGAATAAACTCTTGATTTTGTTGATTTTTTATATTGCCTTTTTTTGTTGATAGTAGATTTTAGCCTATATTTTGACTATTTCTTCCCATCTACTCCTCCTGTGTGTGTGTGTTTGCTTCATTATGTTCTAGAGCTTTCAGGTATGCTGTTAAGTGGCTAGTATAAGATCTCTATAATTTCTTTATGAAGGGATTTACTTCTATGAATGTTCCTATTAGCTCTCCTTTTATTGTGTCCTATAAATTTGGGTATGCTGTGACTTCATTTTCATTGAGTTATAGAAAGTCTTTAATTTCTTTCCTTAATTCTTAGCTGACTAAGTTATCATTCAATAGAAAATTGCTCATTTTCCATGAATATGTGGGCTTTCTGTTGAGTATGTTGTTATTGAAGTCCAGCATTAATTCGTGGTGATCTGATAGAATGTATGGACTTATCTCAATCTTTTTGTATCCATTGAAGCCTGCTTTGTGCCCAATGTTATATGGCCAATTTTGGAGAAGATTCCATGAGGTACTGGGAAGGAGATGTATTCTTTTGGTTTTGGATGGAAGGTTGTGTAGATATCTTTTAAGACCATTTGTTTCATAATATTTGATAATTTCATTGCTTTCACTCTTTATTTTCTCATTTGATGACATGTACATTGGTGAGAGCTTTGGGTTGATGTTCCTTACAGTTATGTTATGGGATTTAATAAGTATTTCGAGTTTCAGTCACGTTTGTTTAAAGAATGTTGGTATCCTTACATTTGGTACACAGATGTCAGAATTAAGACATCATCTTGGTGGATTTTTCTGTTCATGAGTATGAAGTGTCCTTCCCTATCTTTTTGATAAATTTTGGTTGCAAACATATTTCATTAGGTATTTGAATGGCTACTCCAGCTTCTTACTTGGGTCTGTTTGCTTGGAAAACATTTTTACAGCCTGTCACTCTGCAATAGTTCTATTGTTGTTGCTGAGGTATATTTTTGAATGCAGCAGAATGGTGGATCCTGTTTAAGTATCCAATCTTTTAGACTATGAATTTATTGGTGAATTGGACCTACAGATGATCAGAGATATTAATAACCAATGGTTGTTAGTCTCTGTTATTTTGATGTTGGAGGCATCATTGTATTGTTATCTTCTCTTTGTATTGCTGTGAGATGATTAATTTCTTGTGATTTCTTGGGTGTACTTATGTTCCTCGTGTTTTACTGTCCTTTGCAGGGCTGAATTAGAAAAATATTGTTTAAATTTGATTTTGTCATGGAATATCTTGGTTTCTCTATGTATGGTGATTGAGAGTTTTGCTGGGCATAGTAGTTTGGACTGCCATCTGTGGTCTCTTAGGGTCTGCAAGACATTTGTCCAGGATTTTCTGGATTTAGGTCTCTGTTGAGAATTCAGGCTTAATTCTGATAGGTCTGTCTTTATATGTTATTTGGCCTTTTTTTCCCTTACAGCTTTCAATATTCTTTCTTTGTTCTATACATTTAGTGTTTGGGGGGATTTTCTTTTCTGGTCCAATCTATTTGGTGTTCTGTAGGCCTCTTGTACATTTATGGTCACAGGTGCATTTACAGACTGTGTGTGTCAGGTTAGAGCCAGACTCTTGGGAGGCAGGTAAAGCTGTAGGTTGGGAGCCATGTGTGGTGTTCTTTTATCAATATTATTTCAACAGCCTGATGAGTGAGGTAAATATGACCCTGTTACAAAGGTGGCTTATTGTGACTTTATCAAAGCCCAGTGCCAAAGCCAGGGATATCTGAATCTATATAGTCGCTAATATCCAGTCACTGTCATTTTTGCCTTGCTTTTGAATTTCAGTACTTGAAGAAGTTCAGATGACTCTTTTTTTTCCTTAGATGAGATATGCTGAGTGTCCTAAGTTTATCTCTGTTGCTGTGATACAGTATTCTGATCAAAGCAACTAAAGGAGGAAAATTTTTTTGTTTGTTTGTTTGTTTTTGGTTTTCATCTCCAGATCACATTCCATTGTTGCATAAATTATGTATTCAATGAGGAAATTGAATCAGAAACCATGGAGAAAAGCTACTTGCTTCTTGCATAGGCTGATACTTAGCTACATTTTTATATAACCCAAGTCATGTGCCTAGGGATGGCATGACCATGGCATTGACCGGGACCCCATCCACCAATTAACTATTAACCCAATGTCCCAAGGAAATCCCTACAAAACATTCTTCTCTAGTATTTCAATACCTCTCATGTCAGTTGACTCCCAGCTGTTTCAAGTTGATAGCTAAAGCTAACTTGGCTTTCTATCTTTCTTGATAAAGATGTTATTGGAATAGAAAATTACAGAAGTCATCATGGACGCATTTAATTAGGGCTATGGTTTCATTGGCCTATAGGTAGGTAGATAGGACCAAGTTAACTTGAAAGTAGTTCTCTCCTGAGCTAGTTGAATCAGAATACTCCTATGGTGTTCATCCTAATACATATTTTAACATCGGATCTTGCCAGGCAGTGGTAGCACATGCCTGTAATCCCAGCACTTGGGATGCAGAGGCAGGTGGATTTCTGAGTTCAAGTCCAGCCTGGTCTACAGAGTGAGTTCCAGGACATCCAGGATTGCACAGAGAAACCCTGTCTCAAACAAACAAACAAACAAACACTGGGTCCTGTGGCCATTTTGTAGGGTTTTCTCCTCAGGAACAGCCTTTTCCCTTCATACCAGCAGCTTTAAAACTAGAGAATATGAAAGATCAAGTTCCAAACAAAACTTTGAGCAGGAAATTTTTAGAAACTGCTCAGGTTGTAGTTTTATTCATCTACAGGAAAGCTGCACCGTTTTATTAATCCCTTTGTTGCCTTTGAAGCCAAATCTGCTGGCACTGCAGGGCCTGATTTCTGGCAGCTGGGACACATATTTATAATCATTACTTCCCTTCTTTGAAGGCAACCTTTGGTCTTTATTGATTGCCTTGCCTTAGTATTCACCTGACATCCTTGAGCTGTCCCTTGTGATATTGGCAAACAATTTTCACATTCTCACCATTTATATAATGAACTCACCAATAAAAAATGTCATCATTGTAGTAAAAATACAAGTTTTGATGATTTTTAGTATGCCTGCTTCTTGTTTTCTTGTCACTGGGCACAGAGAAAACATAATTTTTACTTATTTATTTTATGTGAATATGCGTGCCACATTTGGACAGGGGTCTGCTGATGTCAGAAGAAGACAGAGGGTCCTTCTGGATTACAGGCAATTGTGGACAACTAAGTGGCTGCTGGGTGCTAAACTGAGGTCTTGCAATAGTAATAAGTGCTTCTAACTGCTGCAGCATCTCTCCACCTCCAAGAGTACGTTATTTTATAGTTATTTTAGGTAGGTACCAGGAAGAGTATCTACAAAGATATTTCAAAGTTAGTTTATTTTCATAATTCTTTCTTTGATTCTTTTTCTTGATTTCTTGCCTTTTTATTACCTTTCTATATCCCTTTGTTTTTGTTTTTTTGTTTTTGTTTTTGTTTTTGTTTTTGTATGTGTTTTGGTTTTCTTTGTTCATTTATCTTCAAATGCTGTTTTTCTTCAAAAACTTTTCTCCTGTTTTGTTATCTATGATATTTATAGCATTGTATTTTTTAGTTTTCATATATTTAGCTATTTTTAAATATTTTGATTTATAATATAACTTGCAATAATATTTAAATATATTTTATTATGCATTTATATAAAATATTTATTGAATAAAATTATTATGAGTGAATGCATAATCAAGAGTGAGAACATGATCTAGTTCAACAAGTTTTCTATTATATTAGAGACTGAATATTCTGTTGTTGAATAGAATTTTCTAGTGATTTTACATAAATGAATTAGTTCAGTTTGGTTGACAGAGCTCTTCTCTATGATGACAGATTTGCACTATACAATTTTGCATAAATTTTCATACAAAATCTTGAAAATTTTCAACATTTATGAATTTTCCCCTCTTTTAGTTTTAACAACTCTTGTTTCATGTATGTTTCATCTTGGTTTCATTTTCATAAATGCTTGATTGTTAAATTTTACTGAATCAATCTTTAGTCAACAGTCAATAATCCTCACTCCCAAAGAAATATTCATTTCTTCAAGACTTTTCAATTAGATATCAACATATGCACCCTACTTTAAAATGCGTTTTATTTCATTTTGTCTTCTGTGTAGATTTTATTTGCATGTCTATGAGTGCATGCAATGCTTGTACAGTCCAGGAGCATGTTGTATCCCCTGGATATTTGAGTGACAGATGAATGGGAGTTGCTCTGTGAATGCTGGGTATCAAGCAGGTCTTCTGTAATGGGGCAACGTGCTCACAACCTAGGATCTTTTTCTCCAGCCCCATCCACATATTTTGGATGAGCTAAAATGGGTTGATATTCTTTCTCCCTTAGTTTCATGTTTAGATATTACCTTATTCATATTCAAAATGAGTTTAGAATGATAGTCTCATTTCCAATTGAGGAACTCAGTGGACACCCTATGTTGAGAAAAAGTAGTCAGAAGTTCAAAGTCAAGGAAGATGTTAATAGTTTAGTATACTTGTTGACATAATAACAGACATTATTTGTCACGGAGTAACTTTTTTTCCTTGAAACAGCACATCATGGGTGAAGTATGAGTGATTTTAATGGAGCTAAAATCTGGTTGTTTATATCCCCCGAAAAATAACAGCAAAAGTGTGAATATCAACAACAACCAGAACAAAAACAACAACGACAAAGTACTCAAGGAGTCTAGCATAAAATTTTTCTAAATTTCCCAAAATCATTAAGTAAATCAATAAATTACAAATTCAAATTAATAACTAGGCACAAAATATGTAAGTAAACTATGCCAAAATTATGTTTCTAGAAGCCAGCGATAGAGTCTCTGAGCAGTGCTCGAGAAGGGAGAAGTGGAAGAAAAGGAAAATCCTTTTTTTTTTTTTTTTTTTTTTTTTTTTTTTTTTTCCATTTTTTATTAGGTATTTAACTCATTTACATTTCCAATGCTATACCAAAAGTCCCCCATATCCACCCACCCCCACTCCCCTGCCCACCCACTCCCCCTTTTTGGCCCTGGTATTCCCCTGTACTGGGGCATATAAAGTTTGCAAGTCCAATGGGCCTCTCTTTCCAGTGATGGCCGACTAGGCCATCTTTTGATATATATGCAGCTAGAGTCAAGAGCTCCGGGGTACTGGTTAGCTCATAATGTTGTTCCACCTATAGGGTTGCAGATCCCTTTAGCTCCTTGGCTACTTTCTCTAGCTCCTCCATTGGGAGCCCTATGATCCATCCATTAGCTGACTGTGAGCATCCACTTCTGTGTTTGCTGGGCCCCGGCATAGTCTCACAAGAGACAGCTACATCTGCGTCCTTTCAATAAAATCTTGCTAGTGTATGCAATGGTGTCAGCGTTTGGATGCTGATTATGGGGTGGATCCCTGGCTATGGCAGTCTCTACATGGTCCATCCTTTCATCTCAGCTCCAAACTCCGTCTCTGTAACTCCTTCCATGGGTGTTTTGTTCCCAAATCTAAGGAGGGGCATAGTGTCCACACTTCAGTCTTCATTCTCCTTGAGTTTCATGTGTTTAGCAAATTATATCTTATATCTTGGGTATCCTAGGTTTGGGGCTAATATCCACTTATCAGTGAATACATATTGTGTGAGTTTCTTTGTGAATGTGTTACCTCACTCAGGATGATGCCCTCCAGGTCCATCCATTTCGCTAGGAATTTCATAAATTCATTCTTTTTAATAGCTGAGTAGTACTCCATTGTGTAGATGTACCACATTTTCTGTATCCATTCCTCTGTTGAGGGGCATCTAGGTTCTTTCCAGCTTCTGGCTATTATAAATAAGGCTGCTATGAACATAGTGGAGCATGTGTCCTTCTTACCTGTTGGGGCATCTTCTGGATATATGCCCAGGAGAGGTATTGCTGGATCCTCCGGTAGTACTATGTCCAGTTTTCTGAGGAACCGCCAGACTGATTTCCAGAGTGGTTGTACAAGCCTGCACTCCCACCAACAATGGAGGAGTGTTCCTCTTTCTCCACATCCTCGCCAGCATCTGCTGTCACCTGAATTTTTGATCTTAGCCATTCTGACTGGTGTGAGGTGGAATCTCAGGGTTGTTTTGATTTGCATTTCCCTGATGATTAAGGATGTTGAACATTTTTTCAGGTGCTTCTCTGCCATTCGGTATTCCTCAGGTGAGAATTCTTTGTTCAGTTCTGAGCCCCATTTTTTAATGGGGTTATTTGATTTTCTGAAGTCCACCTTCTTGAGTTCTTTATATATGTTGGATATTAGTCCCCTATCTGATTTAGGATAGGTAAAGATCCTTTCCCAATCTGTTGGTGGTCTTTTTGTCTTATTGACGGTGTCTTTGCCTTGCAGAAACTTTGGAGTTTCATTAGGTCCCATTTGTCGATTCTCGATCTTACAGCACAAGCCATTGCTGTTCTGTTCAGGAATTTTTCCCCTGTGCCCATATCTTCAAGGCTTTTCCCCACTTTCTCCTCTATAAGTTTCAGTGTCTCTGGTTTTATGTGAAGTTCCTTGATCCACTTAGATTTGACCTTAGTACAAGGAGATAAGTATGGATCGATTCGCATTCTTCTACACGATAACAACCAGTTGTGCCAGCACCAATTGTTGAAAATGCTGTCTTTCTTCCACTGGATGGTTTTAGCTCCCTTGTCGAAGATCAAGTGACCATAGGTGTGTGGGTTCATTTCTGGACCTTCAATTCTATTCCATTGGTCTACTTGTCTGTCTCTATACCAGTACCATGCAGTTTTTATCACAATTGCTCTGTAGTAAAGCTTTAGGTCTGGCATGGTGATTCCGCCAGAAGTTCTTTTATCCTTGAGAAGACTTTTTGCTATCCTAGGTTCTTTGTTATTCCAGACAAATTTGCAAATTGCTCCTTCCAATTCGTTGAAGAATTGAGTTGGAATTTTGATGGGGATTGCATTGAATCTGTAGATTGCTTTTGGCAAGATAGCCATTTTTACAATGTTGATCCTGGCAATCCATGAGCATGGGAGATCTTTCCATCTTCTGAGATCTTCTTTAATTTTTCTTCAGAGATTTGAAGTTTTTATCATACAGATCTTTCACTTCCTTAGTTAGAGTCACGCCAAGATATTTTATATTATTTGTGACTATTGAGAAGGGTGTTGTTTCCCTAATTTCTTTCTCAGCCTGTTTATTCTTTGTATAGAGAAAGGCCATTGACTTGTTTGAATTTATTTTATATCCAGCTACTTCACCGAAGCTGTTTATCAGGTTTAGGAGTTCTCTGGTAGAATTTTTAGGGTCACTTATATATACTATCATATCATCTGCAAAAAGTGATATTTTGACTTCCTCTTTTCCAATTTGTATCCCCTTGATCTCCTTTTGTTGTCGAATTGCTCTGGCTAATACTTCAAGTACTATGTTGAAAAGGTAGGGAGAAAGTGGGCAGCCTTGTCTAGTCCCTGATTTTAGTGGGATTGCTTCCAGCTTCTCTCCATTTACTTTGATGTTGGCTACTGGTTTGCTGTAGATTGCTTTTATCATGTTTAGGTATGGGCCTTGAATTCCTGATCTTTCCAAAACTTTTATCATGAATGGGTGTTGGATCTTGTCAAATGCTTTTTCTGCATCTAACGAGATGATCATGTGGTTTTTGTCTTTGAGTTTGTTTATATAATGGATTACATTGATGGATTTTCGTATATTAAACCATCCCTGCATCCCTGGAATAAAACCTACTTGGTCAGGATGGATGATTGCTTTAATGTGTTCTTGGATTCGGTTAGCGAGAATTTTATTGAGGATTTTTGCATCGATATTCATAAGAGAAATTGGTCTGAAGTTCTCTATCTTTGTTGGATCTTTCTGTGGTTTAGGTATCAGAGTAATAGTGGCTTCATAAAATGAGTTGGGTAGAGTACCTTCTACTTCTATTTTGTGAAATAGTTTGTGCAGAATTGGAATTAGATCTTCTTTGAAGGTCTGATAGAACTCTGCACTAAACCCATCTGGTCCTGGGCTTTTTTTGGTTGGGAGACTATTAATAACTGCTTCTATTTCTTTAGGTGATATGGGACTGTTTAGATGGTCAACTTGATCCTGATTCAACTTTGGTGCCTGGTATATGTCCAGAAATTTGTCCATTTCATCCAGGTTTTCCAGTTTTGTTGAGTATAGCCTTTTGTAGAAGAATCTGATGGTGTTTTGGATTTCTTCAGGATCTGTTGTTATGTCTCCCTTTTCCTTTCTGATTTTGTTAATTAGGATTTTGTCCCTGTGCCCTTTAGTGAGTCTAGCTAAGGGTTTATCTATCTTGTTGATTTTCTCAAAGAACCAACTCCTCGTTTGGTTAATTCTTTGAATAGTTCTTCTTGTTTCCACTTGGTTGATTTCACCCCTGAGTTTGATTATTTCCTGCCGTCTACTCCTCTTGGGTGAATTTGCTTCCTTTTTTTCTAGGGCTTTTAGATGTGTTGTCAAGCTGCTAGTATGTGCTGTCTCCCGTTTCTTCTTGGAGGCACTCAGCGCTATAAGTTTCCCTCTTAGAAATGCTTTCATTGTGTCCCATATGTTTGGGTACGTTGTGGCTTCATTTTCATTAAACTCTAAAAAGTCTTTAATTTCTTTCTTTATTCCTTCCTTGACCAAGGTATCATTGAGAAGAGTGTTATTCAGTTTCCACGTGAATGTTGGCTTTCCATTATTTATGTTGTTATTGAAGATCAGTCTTAGGCCATGGTGGTCTGATAGGATACATGGGACAATTTCAATATTTTTGTATCTATTGAGGCCTGTTTTGTGACCAATTATATGGTCAATTTTGGAGAAGGTCCCGTGAGGTGCTGAGAAGAAGGTATATCCTTTTGTTTTAGGATAAAATGTTCTGTAGATATCTGTCAGGTCCATTTGTTTCATAACTTCTGTTAGTTTCACTGTGTCCCTGTTTAGTTTCTGTTTCCACGATCTGTCCTTTGAAGAAAGTGGTGTGTTGAAGTCTCCCACTATTATTGTGTGAGTTGCAATGTATGCTTTGAGCTTTACTAAAGTGTCTCTAATGAATGTGGCTGCCCTTGCATTTGGTGCGTAGATATTCAGAATTGAGAGTTCCTCTTGGAGGATTTTACCTTTGATGAGTATGAAGTGTCCCTCCTTGTCTTTTTTGATAACTTTGGGTTGGAAGTCGATTTTATCCGATATTAAAATGGCTACTCCAGCTTGTTTCTTCAGTCCATTTGCTTGGAAAATTGTTTTCCAGCCTTTCACTCTGAGGTAGTGTCTGTCTTTTTCCCTGAGATGGGTTTCCTGTAAGCAGCAGAATGTTGGGTCCTGTTTGTGTAGCCAGTCTGTTAGTCTATGTCTTTTTATTGGGGAATTGAGTCCATTGATATTAAGAGATATTAAGGAAAAGTAATTGTTGCTCCCTTTTATTTTTGTTGTTAGAGTTGGCATTCTGTTCTTGTGGCTGTCTTCTTTTTGGTTTGTTGAATGATTACTTTCTTGGTTGTTCTAGGGCGTGATTTCCGTCCTTGTATTGCTTCTTTTCTGTTATTATCCTTTGAAGGGCTGGATTCGTGGAAAGATATTGTGTGAACTTGGTTTTGTCGTGGAATACTTTGGTTTCTCCATCTATGGTAATTGAGAGTTTGGCCGGGTATAGTAGCCTGGGCTGGCATTTGTGTTCTCTTAGTGTCTGTATAACATCTGTCCAGGCTCTTCTGGCTTTCATAGTCTCTGGTGAAAAGTCTGGTGTAATTCTGATAGGCCTTCCTTTATATGTTACTTGACCTTTCTCCCTTACTGCTTTTAATATTCTATCTTTATTTAGTGCATTTGTTGTTCTGATTATTATGTGTCGGGAGGAATTTCTTTTCTGGTCCAGTCTATTTGGAGTTCTGTATGCTTCTTGTATGATCATGGGCATCTCTTTTTTTATGTTTGGGAAGTTTTCTTCTATTATTTTGTTGAAGATATTAGCTGGCCCTTTAAGTTGAAAATCTTCATTCTCATCAATTCCTATTATCCGTAGGTTTGGTCTTCTCATTGTGTCCTGGATTACCTGGATGTTTTGAGTTAGGATCCTTTTGCATTTTGTATTTTCTTTGACTGTTTTGTCGATGTTCTCTATGGAATCTTCTGCACCTGAGATTCTCTCTTCCATTTCTTGTATTCTGTTGCTGATGCTCGCATCTATGGTTCCAGATCTCTTTCCTAGGGTTTCTATCTCCAGCATTGCCTCGCTTTGGGTTTTCTTTATTGTGTCTACTTCCCCTTTTAGTTCTAGTATGGTTTTGTTCATTTCCATCACCTGTTTGGCTGTGTTTTCCTGCTTTTCTTTAAGAGCCTGTAACTCTTTAGCAGTGCTCTCCTGTAAATCTTTAAGTGACTTATGAAAGTCCTTCTTGATGTCCTCTATCATCATCATGAGAAATGTTTTTAAATCTGGGTCTAGATTTTCGGTTGTGTTGGGGTGCCCAGGACTAGGTGGGGTGGGAGTGCTGCGTTCTGATGATGGTGAGTGGTCTTGATTTCTGTTAGTAGGATTCTTACGTTTGCCTTTCGCCATCTGGTAATCTCTGAAGCTAGCTGTTTTAGTTGTCACTGTTAAGAGCTTGTTCTTCAGGTGACTCTGTTAGCCTCTATGAGCAGACCTGGAGGGTAGCACTCTCCTTAGTTTCAGTGGGCAGAGTATTCTCTGCAGGCAAGCTCTCTTCTTGCAAGGCAGGTACCCAGATATCTGGTGTTCGAACCAGACTCCTGGCAGAAGTTGTGTTCCACTCACTAGAGGTCTTCGGATCACGTGTGGAATCCTGTGTGGGCCCTTGCGGGTGTCAGGCGACTCAGCTGGCAAGGTAGCCGGGGCTCGAGTGGAGTGGAAGGGGTTTGTGCCCCAGATCAAGCCCGGGTAGCCTGCTTCCCTATGTACCGCAGTCTCAAGTTCCACGCGATTGGATTGGGGTAGGCGCTGTGTTCCACTCACCAGAGGTCTTAGGGTCCCGTGGGGAGTCCTGTGTGGACCCTTGCGGGTGTTGGGCAAGACTCTGCTGGCAAGGTAGCCCGGGGCTCGAGTCTCGAGTCGAGCGGAAGGGACTTGTGCCCCAGATCAGGCCCGGGTAGCCTGCTTCCCTATGTACCGCAGTCTCAAGTTCTGCGCGATTGGATTGGGGCAGGCACTGTGATCCACTCACCAGAGGTCTTAGGGTCCCGTGGGGAGTCCCGTGTGGACCCTTGCGGGTGTTGGGCAAGACTCTGCTGGCAAGGTAGCCCGGGGCTCGAGTCTCGAGTCGAGCGGAAGGGAAAAGGAAAATCCTTAAGCAGAAGGACAACAATGCTTAATGATCGTTGTGGTTTTACAAAGAAATGAAAAATAAGACAGGTGGGAAATGTGTAGGCTATATTACCAAGCGTCTTTTTCTTCTGAACTTACAATATAAGTGAATTTATAATATAGTGAACTTACACTATAGCTAATTACTCCCATCTCTTTATATTCTACTTTAAATATGTTACCATTGCTATGTACATCACTGAGGATGGTCAATTTTCCAGCATCTTTCTTTCTACACTCTTACATCTGAAATATTTGTGCAGGTCTCTCAAAGACTAATCCCAATGTAGTTGAATGCATTCCACTTCCATAATCTGTGGAAGTTGGCTAATACCTTGCAGAACCCTATGAGGCTTTCAGTGTTGTTTTTAATTGTTGTTTCACCTTTGATACAGTCACTGAGACAGGAAATACTTTTCCATGAAACAGTGGACACCTGAGAGTTTTTGAATCGTGTAAAGTCATATGTAGAAACTGTGGGCAGGTTGACATTTGAATCACACACATCACTCCACCCATAAAATTTGGTGACATAATAATTGACTAGGGTGTGGATTCTAGCTTTGTTTTTTCTCACTGACATAGTTATTAATTTAAATAAGATGTGAGAATACTCTAAGTTTCACATTAGGATTATGGTGAATGTGTAAGCACTATTGTCTCCAGTCTTTTTTAATTCCTATTAAATGAAATCATGTATATATAAACACTAAGGCTTTGTAAGCAAACGACATTTTCTAATTAAATGATTTTATCATGTGTTTCTTATACCCAGAGGGTGGGGAAAATGAGGCAATCATAATCTTGGAAGTAGAAGGGATTGGATTAGTAAGCAGCATTGTAAAACGGATGTGACAATATTATCTTTCTATGAGAAATGGTATGTGTTAAGTGCTGACTAGTACAGACCATCAAAATGAACTCATCACATTCTCTTTCCTAGTTATCAGCAGTGGCACAGTTACAATAGAGAACATAGAGAACTTCCACTCCACCTGAAGTCTATGGTCTTCTACAATAATAATATGAAATGCTTGCACATTTTCTGTCAGAATAGTGTCAATAATGCTTCTTTATGGTTAAACACAAGGTGTCCTAGAGAAATAGGAAGAGAGAGAGAGATAAAGAGAGGGGGCAGGGAAATCAACTATATTCGTCACATTATTATGACAATTTCCATCATTATAATAAATGGTAAAATATCTGCTTATCAAAGGATTGTTTTAACCAAATTTTTTTATAATTTACTATCACAAAAATTTTGAATGCTACAAACTTTCTATACACTTAAATACCGGGATCATATAAAAATTTCTTAGGGGGGAAAGGATTGAGTATAAAATTAAGGAAGCCCTTATTTAGTTGATGCAAACATCTCATCAAAAATAAGCTTTCACCCTACATCAAGAAAATTTCTTTTTGAAATTGATGGGCATCATTACAGAAAAATATACACAGGAAATTGTAGAGTCTTTGAGATTAGAGTATATTTATATCACTCTCAGCACCTACCATGTAACCCCTGCCCCTAGGTCTCTGGAATTATTGTAGAACGAAGATGGAAAGGTTGTAAAAGCCTACGAAAGAGGAAGTTTGCCGTGGAGCTGTGACTGCTACAAATGTCAGAAGCTACATCCCTGAAGTATCCCCAAGATGACTACCTCACTGTAAGCTGAACAAGGACTACAACAGAAGTGTTCTGAGAGCTAGAGAAATATTCTTCACAAGGGAAGAGACTATCAATTAGCTATTCAATGTCAAATGTTCAGCCATGAAAAGCATATATTAAAGTAACATTATACAGACTGAGAAAGTTATTCTTAGTCATTTAGAAGAATATGAATGAATGTGTGGGTGTATAATAACAATTAATGAAAAATGATCATGCATTTGAAAACAGCAATGGGGTAGCAGGGGATGGGCTTGGAGGGACAACAGTGAGGGGGACTGATGTAAATACACTATAATTTCAAAAAAATTAAAGAGATAACTAAAATATGTGATTATAGAGGTTGATGAAATTATCTATCAGTGAACATTGTGAAAGCAGAATGTTTGGGACTCAAACTTGGAACTATAAAAGCAGCTTCTAGAGGCTTATCCAGGCACATTGTAGACTTTAAAGATAGAACATAAACTCTTGTGATCTTGGCTTCTGCATTGCTTTTTTTTTCTAGCTACAATTATTGTCAGTAGAGCAGAAACTACAGAAACACTTTAGAACCTCCTAGTGAGAAACAGGAAGAAGGAAGTAATTGGTCATGCCATATAACTTTATTGGATAGTTTCAAGTACTATAAACTGTACCCCAAATGTCTAAGAAAGTCTCTATTTCTCTATTTTCTCCTTCCAGGAGAAAAATAAATACATGTCAATTTCATCACAGAAAATACTAAGAAAATAAAGAGAAGACTAATTCAAATTGCAAAAGCTACACTACAGGGATGGATTTGGGCTTTGTTGCAGTTTCAGCACAGGGTTTTACACTGAATTGTAGACAAGTGGCTAACATTCACTGTATAGTCTAACCTGGCCTTGCAATTCCCAATCTTCCTGCCATGGCCTTTAGACTAGAACTATAAGCTACATGTTTTCAGACTCCGTGAGGAAAATATAACTAATGAGTTATAAATATAAATTACTTAACTATCTTGATCTCTCAAAATAGTGAATCTCAGGTTTGAAAGCATATATGAAAAAAAATCAATAAAAGAAGAAAAAGAAAGAAAACCTTGGTTGGTTAATGAAGGTAAGAATGAGATAAAAGTTACACCATAACATTGTAAAAGCAAAGGCTGCTGTACTGACTGATTTTGTATGTCAACTTGACACAGCTGGAGTTATCACGGAGAAAGGAGCCTCCCTTGAGAAAATGCCTCCATGAGATCCAGCTGTAAAGCATTTTCTCAATTAGTGATCAAGGGGGTAGGGCCTATTGTGGCTGGTGCCATCCCTGGGCTGGTAGTCTTGGGTTCTAAAAGAAAGCAAGCTGAGCAAGTTAGAGGAAACAAGCCAGTAACATCCCTCCATGGCCTCTGCATCAGGTCCTGCTTTCTGACCTGCTTGAGTTCCAGTCCTGATTTCCTTTGGTGATGAACAGCAACATGGAAGTATAAGCTGAATAAACCCTTTCCTCCTCAATTTGCTTCTTGGTCATGATGTTTTTCGCAGGAATAGAAATCCTTACTAAGACAGGTACCATGGAAAGGAGGAAATTGGATGGCGGCCATTTTTCAAAGCATTGAGACAGTCAGTAGGACCAGACTGGGCAGACATAGAGAAATAAATTAGGACAGGAATACTCAAAGCTATATGCTGTAGGCAAATATATTCTCCCTAGACTTAAAGTAAACATGTATATTTACATATGTTCAGGATTCAGACAGGTAAGAAGAAAAAACATCACCAACCTAGGTACTCTTCACTGATGTTCTTCTATACCAAGTAGATGAGATAGAAAAAAAGATAAAATGTAGCCTATCAGATCAACAACAATGTTTCGTTTTGGGGGATCAAATTTCTATATGCAAACTGCAAGTTGAACATTAACTCAGCTTCTCCCTTTCCAACATCCTATAAAACTGGTACATGTCCCACACTAAGCAGTTACAATATAGCAGGCAAGAATGGGGAACCTGTTGCTCTACATTTGCTAAACTGACACAATATTAGTTTACTAGAACTAAATGCAACATATAAATAGATGTCCCTAATATGTCTCTTACTCCCAAGTTTAAGTACAGAAATTAACATGCCCTTGCAATATAGGCCAACATCTAGAGAAAATATCTCCAAATTTTATTTTTTCCTTTTTTAATTAGATATTTTCTTTATTTAGATTTCAAATGTTATCCCCTGGTTTCCTGCTTTCTCCTCTGAAAACACCCTATCCCTATCCCATCCCCCCTCCCCCTGCTTCTATGAGGTGATTGCTCTCTCTCATTCATCTCTTTCTCTATTGTCTTTCTCTCTAACACACACACACACACAAATTTGTTATCTTTAATTATTGCAATAACATATATTGAGGGAAGAGTACTCATGTTATTACTGAATTTTTCATTCCTGACTTACCTTCTTGTTACTTGTATGATTTTTTTAAACAAGTTATCCAATCTCCTCAAATTCAGTTTATAGATACCAAACATGTCAACTATAGTACCTTTGCAAATAGCAAAGTTCAATAATTCTTTTCATCTGTTCCACACTAAACCATTGTAGACATTTTAGCAGAATTACTGAGCTGTGCAATTTGGAGTGTGGAACACATTTTCAGAGCCTGTAATGACAATGAGGACTCGGCATAGGACTGTATGAATGACCGCTGAATCACAACACCTGTTTCAGACCACAAAGAAGACTCAGGTTGTCAAGAGCAAATGCCCAGAGAGCACACAGTGAGAAAAATACAAACTGTGTTGAAGGTAGTCACACGAGTTTTAGAAAATCAAGAGAGATTATTGCATACAGATGCTTAAAGAGAGTGAATTTTGCTTTGTCCATATAAGCATTTCTTTTGCAACCTGTATTTTGATATTAATTTTTTTTTCTCATTTTAAGCCACAAATAAAATAATCTTCTTCTTCTTCTTCTTCTTCTTCTTCTTCTTCTTCTTCTTCTTCTTCTTCTTCTTCTTCTTCTTCTTCTTCTTCTTCTTCTTCTTCTTCTTCCCCTTCCCCTCCTCCTCTTCCTCCTCCTTCTTAATCCCTCTCTCCTCTTCTTATTGTGTTTTTTTGTTGTTGTTGGATTTTTTTTGTTGTTGTCTTTTAAGAAAGTAACTCACTAGTATGTTCACTGTAGTGAAGGCCTTTACTCTCAGGTGTCTACTTAGGGCTTAATGCACAGAAGTTTTACACTCCATCCCGATTATTTTCAAGCGGAAAGGAGATAAATAAGTACATGCCTTTAAATCAGACCTTTGCTTATGGCAATCTTGCAATTTTGGCAGTGTTTTTAGGAAACTGTTTTGTTTACTTGTTTTTGAAATATATGGATTTTTTTTTAAAAAGAAAGAACAAAAAGAAAACATCTTTAGTCTATCTATAATGCAATTGCAAACCCAGTTTACCATGGAAATTTACATGATGCACTAAATCATCTGAATACATGTTGGCTTTTTAACTATGTTCTTTTTCCAGGCTCTTTGATGGATTGTGTGGGTACTATGTGGTTTTTTGATATCTCTCTAAGTACATTGAGAATGTGTAATTGAAGCTAAACTATTATTTATTTATTTGTTTTAGTTTTTTCCATTTCATGTTATCTCTATTTAATTGGTTGGTGGAAAATGTATCCCTGAAGTCAAGGTTTTATATTTAGTGGCTAGTGTTTTTTTTTTTTTTCTTTAAGACTGGTGGCAAGGGGGAAGAAATGTTCCCAGTGAATGGATACAACAGGAAATCAGCAGGGTAAAGAATAATTCTGATGATTTCTTCTTGGCAATGCAGCTATATTCAGTAGACTTCATGAAATAAACAAATAGTTCAAACAAAGCCATTACTTTCCTCCCGACCTACACATTTTAATTAGAAGCATTCAATTAGACTTAACTAAAATTTCTCAGGAAGGCTGCAGAGTGCATATTTAAGTTGCTTGGATACAAAGAAATGTATTTCTTTAGCATTTACTTAGTAGAACGCATGGTTGAAAGTATTTTTTGAAAAATATTCTTGTCAGAATTATCTTTTATCACAAAATTTATTGGAATACAATGTTCTCTCAGGGTTTATTAGTTATTAAGCTTTGCTGTTTTAATTGTTACAATAAATAAAATGCCTTTTTAATGCATTCATGCCATTTTATACTGTGTCATATTTTTATGGTAAGCAATAAATGTGTTTGATGTTCTTGATACTGTTTTACTGCAGAATTTTTTTAACTTTCATTATCATGAGCATTTCTGACATGAATTAAGATGACATGCAAATCTGCAAGCTCATTTCACTGTAACAAAATTGCTACAATGTTGCATTCACAGTGCCTTTGAATCTCTGGGAGCAAGCATTGTTTTCAAGTAAATTTGACTGAAATCAATTCTTTTAAGTAGTTCTCCTTTATTTCTAATATGTCACAGACATTTACAAATAGAAATCATCTAAATACTTCAATTCTTAAAAGTTAATGAGCTAATTATCTTTGCTACTATTTTGAATGATCTATTTTTTATGATTTAAAGCAATCTTTAGATGTTTTTATTTCACGTATACGAGTGCTTTGCTTGCATGTATGTTCGTGTGCTATGTATGTGACTTAAGGCAGCAGAAATTAGAAGAGGGTACCATGCTCCTTGGAGATGGAGTTATAGAGATGTGTGCACTGCCAAAAACATGCTGCAAGAGAAGTAAATGCTGCTAGCCTCTAAGCCATCTCTCCAACCTCTTTAATGATATTTATCTGAAGGCATTATTCTGTGCCCTATAGCAAAGTAAATATTATATTAACTAATTATAGATGAAGCCCTTGATATGCCTCAACAAATATTTGTTATCAACTGATTAAATGTGGAAACAAAACCTCACAAGTTATCAATCCCTACCTGGTTTCATGTGCTGATTTCCAGATTTTCATTACGTGCATAATTAATATTTCTGCAGTAGGTATTAGTTTTCAAGTACTCTAATTACTTTTAGCATATATTTTAAGTCTGAATAGAATTTACAATATATTTACAGTCAACTTTGAAAATATATAGTCTGTTACATGAAGATTGAAAACAGGAAAATGGCAGGTCAGTCAAATTTTATCTCTTCAATTTATACTTTGGATGAGGATGCTGAAGAAGCTAATTTCTTTTCTCTCTGTGTATCTCATGAGGCCTGCTTTTAAACCATCGTGATTTTGGATTACTGACTTTATTGGGTCAGGATAATTGTGTTGTAAACATAGTAGAGTACCATTAGGCTCACAAACAAAACCAAATTTGTAATTGCCACTGTCATATAAACTTAATGACTACATAGAATGTGCCTACAATTTAATAGGCTTTTCCTCATTTCACCTTAAACTAGCTTAAGAGTGGATTCAGCGTTTGCCCTCTTGTTATAGCTGGTAAATTAGTGGAATGGTGTGCAAATAATTTGTCCCATGTTGTATTTTAAAAGAAAGTATCCATGACTAGAAAAGCAGCTGTTAAGATCTTTTCAGGATAAGTATGGTGTTCAATGCTACCATATAAAACAGTGCTATCCACTATCCACAATGTCTAACTTCTTCAAGATCACTTTCCTACTAAATTCCCACTTAAATACCCTTTGTACCAGTTAGCAAAGGAACTTGGCACTCAAAAAAGAGAATTCACATAGTTCTGACAACTTACTCCAGAACATTGCAAGAAAGTCTGGAGCTCTGTATTGATGGGCAGGCTTGAACCTTTATCTGGAATGCTTATAATAAATACTTCTTGTTTTCTACTTAAACATGAACCTCATGTCAGTACCTAAAAGAGCAACTTGTGAGTCAGTGAACCTGTTTTTGTCCTTGTTCTTCCAATTTCAAAGCAGTCAAACTGAGCACATCTTCTCTCTTTGTTTGCACATTACTTGTTCCTTTTGAGGGTAGAGTGTGCAAGGGTAAGCAGAGCTTCTTTGGCTTGCCAATGTCTAAGAATTAACCCCCAAACACCCAAGAATGGTATCTGTGAGTTTTGTCACTGTTAAATCATCTTGTTCTGATTCTAGTTTCCTGTGCTCATTGGTTTCTGGAACAGGAATGTAGTTATTGCTATCAAAATCATATTCTACTAGTCAGTGGAAGGGTTAAATATATGTGCGCTTCCTCACAGCCTTGTCACTAGGATTCTGCCATTATCTATCTTGTCCTGTAGTTCCCTGGAGACCTCTATTCACAGAATTTGTCTTTATTTCGTGGGACTCAGGACTCAATGAGTCTACATGATTTTTTTGTACTGACACATTTATCAAAACGAATAAGAAGTACTGTAGCTGCCTCGAAGAGCTATAAAGATAGGCACAAACTAAAAGCTTATCAGAAACACAAAAAGAAAAATAAATTAGGGACAGAGATGCCCTGACAAGCCCTTGACAATGTTAAGTTGTCTGAAGTCTTGTAAGGCAACCCCACACCTAAGATGGTGCATATTCCCTCAAAAAAACTAAGGGAATCTACTTTCCTTTTACTGAACTTGAGGCTCTGAGCAAGCAGAGGGGTGGGGAAGAAAAACAAACAAACAAACAAACAAACAAACAAAAAAGCAAGCATAGGTTTCCTCATCCTTAAAGGGAAATTGTAGCTATACAAAAGAGTACAGGGAGAGGCATTTTAGACATACCTGTCTTGTGAATTTGAGTGAAATCTCTGACCAGTTACCAGTTGAGCACTAAATTAAGCTGAGATCTTTGAAGGCATATGTGCCAAAGAGTATAGATGTTTGAGAATAAATCAGAAAAAGAAACTTTTAAACAATGGATACAAATGATAACAAGAAGCCCCAATGAAAAGAGAAATCGTGACTAGTAAAATTTTTATGTCATTAATTAAATGGTCTAGGTTGCTTTTTAGAATTATGAATCATCCAAAGAAACTAAAAGTATGACTGCTACACGAGAAAAAAAACAAAAACAACAACAGCAACAACTGCAAAAATGGAGGAGCTAGATAAAGTAACCAAGGGGCTAAAGGGATCTGCAACCCTATAAGTAGAACAACAATATGAACTAACCAGTACCCCCCAGAGCTCATGTCTCTAGCTGCATATGTATCAGAAGATGGCCTAGTCAGCCATCAGTGGAAAGAGAGGCCCATTGGTCATGCAAACTTTATCTGCCTCAGTATAGGGGAATGCCAGAGTCAAGAAGTGGAAGTGGGTGGGTGGGGGAGTTGGTGGGGGAGCTTGTGGGGGACTTTTTGGATAGCATTGGAAACGTAAATGAAATAAATACCTAATTAAAAAAAATACCCATTGTACATGACCACAATCAAGTGGACCAATTTCAAATATTTTAAATGTACCATTTGACATATGCTCACAGAACTAAACATTTGAGAATAATTTCTCACTAAAATCTGAATGTCATTGAGTAGATAGAATAATTCCATACAGAAACGTAATAGAATGGTGTGTGTGTGTGTGTGTGTGTGTGTGTGTGTGTGCATGTGTTGTGGTGGTATGATAGAAACTTGGAATAAATAACAAGGAATAAATAAGAACATTTGGGATGAAACCTGGCAAACAAAGGTGTAGCAGAAAGCTTTGAAGACTTGAGAAAACAAAGAAACAGAATCTGAAGAGATCAGTGGGTGTTTAAAAAAAACCATAGTAATGACTAAAATGTTGCAAAATATCTGTGTGATGTCTAAGATAATATCAGGGGAAATTAGGTAATAATATCACTATTGTATAGAAATATGCAACTATAATAACAAAACAACTACAATATATAAAACAAAGCAGCCAAAGAAGAAGGAAGTATTAAAATATATGATCTCAATATACCACATATAATAATGGATAGAGAGTCATCAGACGTATTTGTAGTCTCAAACAGCAAAAATGATAACTGTTGAGCACAATATGATGCAAGAACAGGAAGCAATTTTCCAAGTGAAAATAGAATGTGGATAGATTATAATCTTAACCAATTTGTGTCATCAGACTAACACATATCTATAGATAAAATATATTAAAATTAAAAATCAGTCTAAAATTTAGGAGACTCATAGGAATGTGGAAATCTAATAAATTTTATTCCTTAATAAAGAGTAATCCAAAGATAACTCTTAGGGAAAGCACTTTCTGGTAAATCAAATTTAAACACTCAAAAAATATGGGTTGCAGAGAACAGCCTTGAAGATAAAGTCTACAGTATTTGATCAGTTTTTAATGTTTTTTTATAGAAAAGCACTTTATATGCACTTACTGATAAGTGGCTATTAGCCCAGAAACTTAGACTACCCAAGATACAATTTGCAAAACACATGAAACTCAAGAAGAAGGAAGAACCAAGTGTGGATACTTGTTCCTTTTTAGAATGGGGAACAAAATACCCATGGAAGGAGTTACAGAGAAAAAGTTCAGAGCTGAGGCAGAAGGAAGGATCATCCAAAGACTGCCCCACCCAGGCATCCTTCCTATATACAACCACCAAACCCAGACACTATTGCATTTGCCAGGAAGATTTAGCTGACAGGACCCTGACATAGCTATCTCTTGGGAGGCTATGCCAGTGCCTGGCAAATACAGGAGTGGATGCTCACAGTCATCTATTGGATAGAACACAGGGCCCCTAAGGAAGGAGCTAGAGGAAGTACCCAAGGAGCTTAAGGGGTCTGCCACCCTATAGGAGGAACAACAATATGAACCCTAGGGCTGTGTCTCTAGCTGCATATGTAGCAGAGGATGGCCTAGTTGGTCGTCAATGGGAGGAGAGGCCCTTGGTATTGCAAAGAACATATGCTCTAGGACAGGGGAATGCCAGGGCCAGGAACGGGGAGTGGGTAGGGTGGGGAGCAGGGCAGGAGGAGGGTATAGAGGACTTTGGGGATAGCATTTGAAATGTAAATCAAGAAAATATCTAATAAAAAAAAAAAACCACTGAGTGTCAGGATGTACCAGAGTATGTAAGAAATGCATGAATCCATGTTGGAGCTGGAAAAAAAGGAGTAGGATGATTGGAGTAATGATAAACCAAATTGAAAGGAAAAGGGGAGAGGAGCTGGAAGGAAAAGAAGAGAGTTAAAACAGCAACTAGATCCATTCCTCTGTTGAGGGGCATCTGGGTTCTTTCCAGCTTCTGGCTATTATAAATAAGGCTGCTATGAACATAGTAGAGCATGTGTCCTTCTTATCGGTTGGAACATCTTCTGGATATATACCCAGGAGAGGTATTGCCAGATCCTTCGGTAGTAGTATATCCAATTTTCTGAGGAACCACCAGACTGATTTCCAGAGTGGTTGTACAAGCTTGTAATCCCACCAGCAATGGAGGAGTGTTCCTCTTTCTCCACATCCTCGCCAGCATCTGCTGTCACCTGAATTTTTGATCTTAGCCATTCTGACTGGTGTGAGGTGGAATCTCAGGGTTGTTTTGGTTTGCATTTCCCTGATGATTAAGGTACAGAAAATATGGTACACTTACACAATGTTGTACTATTCAGCTATTAAAAAGAATGAATTTATTAAATTCCTAGGCAAATGGATGGACCTGGAGGGCATCATCCTGAGTGAGGTAGCCCAATCACAAAAGAACTCACACAATATGTACTCACTGATAAGTGGATATTAGCCCAGAAACTTAGAACACCCAAAATATAGGATACAATTTGCTAAACGCATGAAACTCAAGAAGAACGAAGACCAAAGTGTGAACACTTTGCCCCCTCTTAGAATTGGGAACAAAACACCCATGGAAGGAGTTACAGAGACAAACTTTGGAGCTGAGACAAAAGGATGGTCCATCTAGTGACTGCCATATCTGGGGATCCATCCCATAATCAGCTTCCAAACGCTGACACCATTGCATACACTAGCAAAATTTTTCTGAAAGGACCCAGATATGGATGTCTCTTGTGATACTATACCGGGGCCTGGCAAACACAGAAGTGGATGCTCACAGTCAGCTATTGGATGGAACACAGGGCCCCCAATGTAGGAGCTAAAGAAAGTACCCAAGGAGCTGAAGGGATCTGTAATCCTATAGGTGGAACCACAATATGAACTAAACAGTACCCCCCCCCCCCCCGAGCTCGTGTGTCTAGCTGCATATGAATCAGAAGATGGTCTAGTCGGCCATCAGTGGAAAGAGAGGCTCATTGGTCGTGCAAACTTTATATGCCTCAGTACAGGGAAATGCCAGGGCCAAGAAGTAGGAGTGGGAGGGTGGGGGAGTGTGTGGTGGAGTGTGTGTGTGGGCTTTTGGGATAGCATTGGAAATGTAAATGAAATAAATACCCCTCCCAAAAAAAACCCAGCAACTAGATAGGAAAAGGAATCAGAATATGCTAAAGTCAGCATGAGCTATGGATGAAGTTATAAGGAGTTCATAACTTAACATTTCTACTTCCATTTCTGTAGCAAATACATTCCTAGAAGGGAAGGCAGAAGTTGTGTCAGATAAGAACAAATGTCATAGCCCTGAGAATGTGTTTCCAGTAACTTGACTACATAAAGAGTTTTACACATGAAATCTGTGGAATGCACAAACTGGATAGTCTAAAGTAGAAACAGGTCACCAAAGAACCTGCAGGTATTAGTATTTTTTTATGCATGTATCTCTATAATAAAATAAAATAGTATTTAAAGGAAAAGAAGAAAAAAATAAAGAAAAGCACCTTAGACTGGGAAGATGACTGAAGGTTTAAGACCACAGTGTGCTTGCTCTCCCAGGGGATCCAAGTTCAATATCCATCACCAACATGGCAGCTCTTATATGTCTACCAACTCCAGTCCCAGGGATCTCATGCCCTCTTCTGGCCGCTCAGAAAACTGCATGCATGTGGTGCACAGGCATAAATACCAGGCAAAACAACCTTACACACACAGGAAAATTTAAAAGTAAACACTTTAAATTGGTGACCTAACCTTCCAATTTACACTAAAAAAATGAAATACAAAATAAATTAGAAGGAAGTGGCATGAAAAATTAAATATTAGAAGAAAATGAAATAAAGTATAAGAGCAATCGTCTAAAGAAAAGCTAAAGTTTATTGGAATGAATGATTGACCATCTAATTTGTTGGATTCAGTCATCAAGGAAGAAAAGTCTCAGATGGACACAGTCCTTAAATAAAGTAGATATATGACTGTAAAAATATCAATAAAAGAGCTGCACGAGAACGATATCTGTGCAATGGGACAACTATGCACATAAGAAAGGGGAAATGGAAAAAATTCCTTGCAAGGCTCAAATTAATGAAACACATTAAGAAGCAAGGGAAGTATCAATAGTGTTATATTATAGTGAGAGATGAGTGTGTTTTCTGAAGCATATCATACACACTTATCTTTCCCCTTATGCATTTTGTTATATAGAGCATATACTACAGGATTGCAAGTCCGGCAGTCATCAAATTAATTATTTCCACATATATCAAAGTATTTTTACTTTTACCTAACAGGAATACACACTGAGAATAAAAATTGTTCTGCAGTTTATGGCTATCATTCATCTTCTACATGATCAAATCTATTGTTTGATCCAAATTTGCAGGAGAGGATTTCTCCATAAATTGATGTTAGGTAGATGCTTAATTAGTCATTTCTCCATGTGTTTAAGATATAAGAAAAACTACAACTTTAAGAAATTATTATTATATGTATTTTAGAAAGAAACTAGCTTTCTAAATAAAGAAAAATCTCAAGGTCCCACATATTCATCAGGAGGTCATCCATTAGTATCTAAAATTGGACTCTGGGAGGGTGAAACACAATAACGTCTATGAGTAGCATTCAGGAGGATCAGGGTTGGGAGGGAATGTGAGGAGAGACAGCTAGAATTTGGGGCAATTGAGGTATGGTATGGAAAGCTGGTGCAGTTGAAACAGTCGAAAGTATATGAAGACAATCCTAATACAGTCTCCAAATAAAAGAGTAGACAGAGCCCAACTGGCTACGTCTTGTCACCAATTGAAAATTCTAATGCTGGGCCTAGGTTATATTCAATTGAGTTTTAGTGCCAAGGGGTCCCATGAAAATTCTCATAAACCCAGGCTCTTGCCATGACAATAGGTTACTTTCCAAAAACATAAAGCAAGTCACCATTGCAGAATAAAATACCCAATACAACTCATCAAATATTGAGTCGGTGCCTATATTGCAGCCTTCACCCTTAAATTCTACAATCTTTGATGCAAGAAGTTATTCTGCAGGCTTCTAGAAGAAAAATGTGAACACCAACTTAGCCAGAAACCCTTTGGTCTACGATCTATCCTGCCTGCAAAATATGCTAGGGCAATGGTGGCACAAAGCTTGTGGGAGTGAGCAACCAATCTTTGATTTGACGTAAGGCCCCCACCATAAGATGGAACCCCTTCATGGTACTGTTTGGGCGACTAAGAAACAGAGACTAGACAGTCCAGAGACCTAGGGTAAAACCAAACACTACTGGTCAAAAAAATTGATAGTTTAAAAAAAAAGGGTCCTGGTGATATCCTGTCATATTTCTAGATCAGTGTCATATTCAGCCATCATCAGAGAAGCTTCCTCCTTCAGCATATGGGAACAAGACTGGAGATGCATCATCAGGTAGAGACAGAGAGACAAAGACAGACAGAACAAGAGACAGAGAGAGACCTTTGGAACATACAACTCACAGCTAGAGTGTGCTCTGAGGATCAGGGTGACTCTACTGCCTGAGTCCTGGAGTGACAGATGTATTTCAGTATGGGGCATTTCAACTCAGGTCTCCATGCATATGTGGGGAGCACTTTACACACTGACTATTCTCCCTAGCCCTTTTTCATTATCATCTTAAAAGGTAACTTGTTCCCACTTCAGGGTCTAATGCTTGCAATGTAAGATGGTCTATAAATGACCATCCTCCTGTCTCAACTCCAATGTTCTGAGATTACAAGTCCATACCATCACATATACAGTGGACTTGAATATCTCTCGAGGTGAACTCCAACCTTGCCCTCCCAAAAGAGACATTCTCAAATAGTCCAAGTTGCTCAACTCCGCTCGCAATGCAACCACTCTCACACATAAAATAAAACACGAACTTTCCAATCTGTTACAGGCATTGCATTCCAAATGCCATGTACAAACGGCATGCTCGGTTCAAGTCATTCAAACCCCCTAGCTACAGACAAGCCCTCCCTCAGTGTCTACAGTTTCAAGTAAGTTATGCTATATGTCTTGATTTACCATGAAAGTTAAGTGTCACTTTTATGCCCAAACACAAATTATTAAAATTTGACAGCTGGCAAATTAGGCTAGCATCTGGTAACAAATCATTCCTGACACTTCAATAGTACACGTCTTATTGCATAGCTATTAATATTATAAGCAGCAAAATGTAAAAAAATCATGGCACTTGATGAACATATTCCCCGGAGAGATGGAAGGCATTGCAGTGTTTCTCTCCACATGTAGGAAGTGTCAGGCTTTTGTGGCTGAGGTTTGCTATAGATTGGAGCCATATAGCGATCAACATGGGTGGCACCACACAGTGCCACAAGCTAAAACGAGAGATGAAAATTTGTGAATTTTGGTTGACAAGATAATATATTTATAGGAGTGTGTTGGGGGGAAATATGTAACAGAGTGGCATGAAAGCCAAGGCAGAATTAACAGATAAAATAACACTACACACTTAATAATATGCTCTTTCTGGTGTTGACTCTAGAAGCTACAGAAAGGAGACATTCTATTTGGCCTTTAACAGCAATCGAGTTTTCACATGTACTAAGTGGTTGATTTATCTCTGACTCAACTGCCTGGAGTTGAGATGCTGATATGTTTTACTGTCGCTGATCCTCAGAAAGGGGAAAATGGCACTTTGCTTTTAGCTTTAACTATGGCAGCAATCACTTAGCCCTGCACACATTGACCTATGTTTAAAAAAAAAAAAAGATAAAACACATAGAGTAAAATGTTAACCAAAATGAATAAATTGAATCCATGTAATAAAATGAAATTGGCTATGGCTCCTGGACTAAGGTCTATGATAGTGTTCCTTATGTTCCCTATTCTTCATCTAAGGATGTAATTTTTTTTCATGAAAAATAAGAAAACTGGAAAATATCTATGGAAGCTCTGGATTACATTTATTTTTTATTCAGGTTACATTCTCCCTATGCTATACAAATATGCTTGACCATGAATTAATTTCCTAAATCATAAAAATAAATGTTGACTGACCCTTCGTTTTGTATGTGAGTCAGTGAACAACCAAGATGACATAAATAAGAAAAAAAAAATCACTGACTGTATGATTTAATGCTGGTAAAAAAATTTTTTAGTTATAAATTTTTCTTTTTTTTCTTTTTTAATATTTTATTAGGTATTTTCCTCATTTACATTTCCAATGCTATCCCAAAAGTCCCCCATACCCTCTGCCCTCAATACCCCCCATACTCCCCCTTTTTGGCCCTGGCGTTCCCCTGTACTGGGGCATATAAAGTTTGCGTGTCCAATGGGCCTCTCTTTCCAGTGATGGCCGACTAGGCCATCTTTTCATACATATGCAGCTAGAGACAAGAGCTCTGGAGGTACTGGTTAGTTCATAATGTTGTTCCACCTATAGGGTTGCAGATCCCTTTAGCTCCTTGGGTACTTTCTCTAGCTCCTCCATTGGGGGCCCTGTGATCCATCCAATAGCTGACTGTGAGCATCCACTTCTGTGTTTGCTAGGCCCCGGCATAGTCTCACAAGAGACAGCTATATCAGGGTCCTTTCAGCAAAATCTTGCTAGTGTATGCAATGGTGTCAGCATTTGGAGGCTGACTATGGGATGGATCCCTGGATAAAATTTTTGAAGACCAAAAAGTACACAGTACCAAAGATGCTCTGAAGTAAAAGCTGCTCAGGTAGATAAGAGATCCCAGGTGAGAAGCAGATGCAGGGGATACGGTGACTGAGTCTCACTTCCATGCTGCTAGGATTTAGAAAGCGTCGTGAGTGTTCTTTCATGGAGCAGGAGGAATCTATGGAATTGACATCGCTAAAAATATTTGAAGACCGAGAATTCATTTGCTTTACCACTTTGATAGATAATTTATGGATGGGTTTTCTACTTCCTTCACACCCGAGACTCAATTCACTTCCAAATACATCAACTGTCAGTTCCCCTGCACAGTGGGCATACGCTCCTAATGCAATTCTGTATGTGTTTAAAATGTCTTAAAGATTCATATTTTAAACTTGCTAAGAATATCTGAGTAACCTGTATGATTTTTATATACTAACAATAGAAAGCAAACTACATAATTATTTTAAGATGATGTTGAGACCCAAGCCAGGCTTCTTTGTGACAATATGTTCTTATCCCCAAACTCAAAGCCTCTACTGATAAACTCATTTTGTAGTTTGGATTTTAGCAAGAGCTGTTCATTTGAGTGAAAAAGCCATTTTTTTTGGTTAAAGTTTTTATAGTTCCTAATTATAATTCCTTATCTTCTCTATCTCCTGCTGTCCCTGGTATAGTAAAGTTCTGCTGCACACTGAAGTATGCTTTCTTTCCCATTTAAAAAAGATTTTCTTTGATCCTTTTTGATGAGTTCTGGACTAATAATGAAGAAAGTCTTTATATGGAAACGAAACTGAGTAAGTGAGTTCAGTACTATAATAAAATTTGTCTAGACCAAGTGATTGTTTATGTAAAAATAGTACTTGATGTTTTGTTTTCTTTTTAGTTTTGTTTGCTTTGTTCTTTCTGTTCCAGTCATTGGGTTTGTAAGACTGTTAAGTTAATCAGCTCAGGCTTGGGCAGGCTTTCGGCCTTCAGTGAGGGGTTGTTAACACATTGCTACAGTGGAGAAACGCTACTGGTATGGCAAAGTTTCATGCAACTGCCATGTTTATTCCAAGCCTAATATGTTTACTGCTCCTTGTATAAAAGGAACAGTAATGGTGAGGTTTCCACTACTGGTCCCTTGAAAAAAGAGAGGTTAGGTTACATGCTAGTCAACCTAGGCATTGGGTTACAGAGATTGGCCCAAATCTCCTTATTTCTGTTTATTTTACTACCTTCCTGTGGCACTTTTTAATGTCTTTACTTAATTATAGTGAATTATTATTGTACATCGGCCAACATTTGAATGGCTGATAGGGAAAGACATTTCTGCCATTCTAGATAGTAGTCTTCTATGGACTGTGCATACAGCCTGGTTAATAGTAAATACTGTACTATTCTAAGATGGAAGTGATGAGACTCCACATTATTTCCACAGTTGTTTCTCAATGTCCAACTCTACATATAAACCAAGTGTTTGAAGATGTCAGATTCTTTCTGTTCCTAAGAGCGTTAAGTTCCAGATGAGAGACTGGCCAATGAAAAGTTATCCTTGTATGAAGGGAGCCTGGTGCAGGGTGATGAGATTGGTGAGGAAGGAGTAGAAAGAACTTGGGAGAATGTAGTGGCTATTGGCAAGAGAGGTAACTGGAGATGGGAGCATTTGTTTTCCAAAATTCAGAAGCCAGGTTGAGAGTTTAGGTTTTACCCTGAGTGTAAAGGAACTAATTGGTAGCTTTTGAAACAGTGAGCAGGCTGTTGTGGTTAGAATAAACTGCAAAGAATGAAAGGGAGCAAGACTGCAAGCAGAGATGCCACTGGCCACTCTTACAATCGTCTGAGGAACATTCACTAGAGGAGCAATAGCGATGGTGAAAATATTTGAGCACAGGTATATTTTGAAGTTAGGGCAAACAAGATTATTGGTTATTGGATGGGAGAAATAAAACCAATGACTAAATGTTGCTAATTACTTCAAAGACTGGATTAGCTTTAATTCACTGTAGATAAAGATTGGAGGCTTATATGTGAGTATCATTGGCTTAAGGTTTGTATTAAAATCTACCCAAAACTTATAAAGCAGTCAGAAGGGGAGAGAAATTTGGAACTCAGAGAGAGGCAAGTTATAAGGCTATTAGGTGAAATTAACATGTACATAGACTTAATGCCTTCAGAGAATATCCAATTGTACAGCAAACAGAAAAATATAGAAACTGATTTTGGAACACTTTGCCATTCAAACATATAAACACACTGAAAGAGATATCAGTTTGGCAAGGAAAAAATTATGGGGATTAGATGGAGTTACCCAGTATGCACAGAAGAGAAAGAACTGGTGGAAAGAATGTATCTGCTGGACTAGATGCTTCTAGATCAGCATGAGGACTGAGGCTGATTTGGGGTTTGGTGTTATGGAAGTTACAATAAGGACTAGCCAGATTTAAGTGAGGTGTATCGGTGTCATGTGTGAACACTTAAAAAAAAAGCCATTTTGCTTTTTTTTCACACAAAGCTCGACTGTGCATAGAAACAAAATGAGACATTAATAACTACATTGAATGAAACAGAAGGGAGGGGCATATTTCAATGATAAACTATTGATATACTAAATAGCATGCTTCAGTAGAGAGTGGATACTGTGGTGATTATAGAGAGTAGGGATTTGTTGGAAAGAAAGGTTCTGAGTATAAAATAAGACTAGAGTCTTATGCAAAAATAGAAGATTGGTCAGGTGGTATATGCCTAATAGTGTCCCCACAGTGAGGAGGAAGCAGACATGATGGTGACAGTTGCTGCCATCCTCTTCTAATGTTTATATTTCACACTACTGAGGTCACAGTCCTACCATTAGTGGGATTTTGTGTCCCTGATGTACAAAGTTGTGTTGGTCTTCAAACAGGATCATAATTGTAAATTACCAAGAGAATAATTCCTCCAGTCCAGAGCACACTAAAGTTTTGACTGATGCAGACAATGAATGAAGACCATGAGGACCAAGGTGTAACATCTGCTCAGTGCATCACACCTCCTCAGGGGACTCCTTCATTAAATCAGCAGTTTGTTGACATGATTTTGGTTTTGTTGTTTTGTTTTGCTTTGTTTTCTTACAGCAAAACAATGCCATTCATGGAGTGGCACAAAAATAACTGCCCATTTGATTCTAGAACATACAAATGAAAACAGCCACCATGATGTAAACCATTAGTTTGAACATCATTGATTGCTATGATGTGTCTTTATAGATCAGCATTTGATTCTTAACAATCACCCAGCACAGAGTGGGCAGTCAATACAAGGGTTGATGGATATCTTAAGTAATAATCTACAAGCAAGTTTCTCTGACGTAGTCAATTGAAGAGATCTATTAATGTGAAAAATACTGTGGAGGTGCTTAGAAAAGAAACCTTTCCTACCAAAGCAAGGGCAGTATGAGATTTTTTTTTAATAAAGAGAAAAGAAAACAGAAGAGGCTGGTAGCACTGGACAGTAAGGAAACATGCCATTACGTTTGTTCCATCGTTTTCCAGCTATCCCCTTGCCTTTATCTTGAATTATGTCTATTACCACCAAGGTAGGGCAGAGCATTACTGCTACACCCACTTAGAAACTCCTTGGATACTCACCCAGGTCTTTTACTGAAAAGATGTGTATATCAAGAGCTTCATATATTCAATTCTTGTATGTTATTTCAATATACACAGCATGTTCTATGGAAGTCTTTGAACATATTGTGCCCATTTTTACTTATGTTCTCAGAATGTGTCAAAACATCTATAAAAGTGACCATAAAATTTTAATTTTCATCTAAATCCAAGAATAGAATAGAAATGTGCGGTATGCATATATGAAATTATCAAAGGATAAATGAAGATATTATATTTAAAATACCTCAAGTGGAAAAAGTGTTTTAATTCATAAGTATTTGAATTTGTATTTGAATTTGATAAATGAATGTTTAGTCAGAAATATTTTTCTGGTCCACATCATATGACAGGTTACAACTGTTTTTCAGAAGAGCATATGACACAATATTTTAATCTAAGGTACTAACTGAAACCAGCAAAAACCTTAGGTATATTAAAGATGTTTAATAAACATGTCTCTGGGATGTCTTGTGTGACCCAGCAATCCTAAGGCTCTCTACTGATAGTATGTGCTCCTGCTAGCATATGGAATAGCTACTTTCTGTGGTTGTTAGCAGCTGGTGGGTAGATATTACTGTACTCACAGTTACTTATATCTTGAACTCCAATGCACAGAGAGATTCTTCCTAGGATCACAGAATGAGAAGCAAATATTCTGGTGAAATCATGGTATCTCAGATCATGATTCTAATTGAGACCATTGTGCTGTTAAAAAAAAAAAATAACATATCCACATTACAATACCCTGTAAAACTGAATAGAATTTAAGAAGCAAGGGGCTGGAAAGTAGGAAAAATATTTGACTGAAGAAATGGAAAAACATAAGAGAGGTGGCCTGGGGCTCAGGATGTCTTATCCTCTCTTCCTAGAAAGAAAGACTAATATAGAGTGGATGTGTTCTTATTTTGAGCTATAAAAGTAATAATGAGCTTTAATCCTGGGGGTTAGGGTTTAGGATTTTCAGGATGTATGCGATATGCACACACCCAGGGGCATTGAGCTCCAGAAGGGAAAAGGCAGATCATGACTTGGCTTTGTCCTTTAATGTCTGTGTAAGTCCTAAGCTAGTTATTTACATCACTAAACCCCCATCTGTAAAGTGAAGCTCAAAGCACAAGCTATGCCTAACTTAAAGGGCTTTGGGGAGGCTCAGCTGAAGAGATGCAGGGAAAGCCTTTTTATGATGGGCTGCCATGTAGTCCTAGAGTTAAGACCACAGAATTGAGCTAGTCTTTTAAATCTCTGCCTTATCACCTACTGACAGTACAGCCTTGGGCACACTATTCTAAATCTGTAGGTCTTATTCTCCCAAGTCAGAAAAAGAAAAAGAAAAAGGGGGGGGGGCAGAGAGATCATTCTAGACAATTCATGGGATTACAGTGAGGAGGAAATAGAATGTAATAACTATGTAAAGTGTTTAACAGAATGCTGAAAGGAAATACCCAACAATTAAATACTGATTCTGCTATTATCTAAAAGATGCTAATATTTCATCAGCACTAGGGTCAAATCGTTTCTCATCTGGTATGAAAAAAATATGTTTTGTTTAGAGGAGAGTAAAAGAATATTCTGTTTTGGTGTCTGTTACTGTGACCAAAAACGATTTGGGAGGGGAAGGGATTATGTGGTTTACAGATTCTGTACACAGTAGATTATTGAAGGAAGTCATGGTAGTAGCTTCAACAGAAATAGAGGCAGGAGTAATTGATCCATGCTTTCTATGGAACCGCTTTCTCATATTAACCAGGTTCACCAGTGGTGGCACCTCATATCATGGGCTAAGACACCCCACATCAATAACTAATTGAGAAAATGCCTTCTAGGCTTACATTATAGACATTACGCTATTCCTTACTTAAGATTCCCTTTTCCAGGATAATGATTTTAGTTTGTGTGAAGTTGACAAGAAACTAAACTGGAATAGGGCAGAAGAAAGGAAGGGAGAAAGGGGAGAAAGGTGGAGAGAAACTCATCTAAGGAGAATACCTTTTAAAATCAACAATATATATATATATATATATATAATTTATATATATATATATATATATATTATATATATATAATTTCAGTTTATCATACTATCCTAAGTTAAAGAATATTCGTGGGTGAAAATATTACTGTTTAATTTAATTTTTTGACACTCTAGCCAAGCCTGATTTGGAACTCATTGCTTGGCACCGTATGACCTAAAATTTGTGATACTCTTGCCACAGATTTCCAAATCCTGAGAATACAGATGTGAGCTAAGATGCTCAGCTAGTTGTGATTTTTTTTTATATAAATGATATAAGAATACTAATTTGAGCTAGTATGAACTCAGTCATCCAATAGCTCATAAATAAAGCTGGGCATTAAAACACACACCACAAAAATAAAGTAAAACATACATGTTTCAAGTCACATTAAAATCAGGAGTCCTCCCTATACAAAGGTAACTTTCTTATCTTACATCTTTTTAATTTAGTTTTTAAAGTCTTTTTTAATTTGTGGTAATGTTTTCCTATATGTGTGTAAGTGTACTATGAATGAGGCTGATGCCTGATATCTGAGGAGCCCAGAAAAGCGAGTGAAGTCACTTTTACTAGAGCAAAGATAGTTGTGGGCTTTGGACAATTGAAGTTGGGTACTTAGTGTAAACAAGAACATATTCATTTTTTTATACTAATCATTTCATTTGTTTACATCTCAAATGATAGCCCACTTCCCAGTTACCCTCCACAAGCTCCCCACCCCACAACCTCCCTCTCCTCCCTCCCCTTTGCCTCTATGAAGACGCTCACCCACCCACCCACCCTCTTCCCCTCCAGCATCTCCCTATGCTGGGCATCAAAAGAAAATACTCAACCACTGGGCCATCACTCCAGCTTCTTCCCATCTGTCTTTCTGTCTATGTATCTATCATTCTGTCTTTCTTTCTATCTGTCTGTCTGTCTACATCTCTCTATGCTGGGGTAGAGGGAGTGCACATGTGTATGTGTGTGTGTGTGTAGGAGCTCAGATGCATGTATATGGAGGTCAGAGAATAGCTTTCAAGATTGAGCTATCTTCCTCTCATTGTTTGCAATTCAAGAGTTGATCTAAAGTGCTCAGGTTCAGAGGCAAGCACTTTTACTCACTGAGCCCTGTCACCAGCCCAGACAACTATTAAAACCTAGATGCCTCTTCTACATTCCCTAGGAGGAGACAGCAGTTGACAAATGTTTGTAAACGGGATTTTCTGACACTCCATTTTATGAACACTGTCCTACCTTCTAAGTGTTCAGTCTTCCTCCTCTGTGGGCAAACTCCCCAGTGGGACGTCCTTCTTGGCCCATTAACTGTGCTGAGCATATACTTTGTCACTGCTAAACAGCCTCAGTTCCCAATTACTGGGGAATGGCACCATTAGTTTTACCATCGTTATTTAGTCATAACGATAAGAAACAGAAAATATTAGAGAAAATTGGGGGCCAATTTGAGCCCAATAGAGCTCTTGTTTTTATGAACATACCCATATGCAGCTGCAAGGCTCAGCTCATTAACAGAGACAGGAAGTGTCTGATGCTCTGAAGTCAGCAATGGTTCATGGGAGAAGCTGAGAGTGATCACCCCACCTTTCCTGTTTGTCTACCTTAACTCCAAAGGGAAACTGTACCCATGAAAGTTCACAGTTAATTGTTGTTTCTGTCCTGCAGGACTGGCCAAGGAACACATCCTTAAAAAGAAGAGAACATAAATGTTAAGATAAAGTTTCAGTATATACATCTCAGAAAAACTCAGCTGTAGCACCCATTTATTAGGAGGAATTTTTTCAGGTAGAATTAAAAGGAAGAAAAGTTAACAGCAAACTTTCTGGACATCTCAATCCTGTTACACCAACCTTACAATTCAATCTAAGAGCAGTAAAGGGCTAAGGAATTTTCCTGCTGCATTTGATTTGATTTGGAATAAAAATATGTTTGGCATATATGTGTTTTTTAAAGAAATATAAAAAACTGCTAATTTTGTTTGATGCTTATCCTACTACCATTCTGAAGCAATTTACCAGAATATTTTATTCTGCAGTGAGTACTGTCTGCCCATATGCCATATGATTATGATATGATAATAGTAACCATGTTTTTTTTAAGTTTATAATTTCCAAACCACTTTAAATATTTCCATATGCCCCTCAAATTCTCTACTCCATGTTGCAGACTGGTCAGCTTCTGTCTGTTTCTAAGTCAGCAAATGAAGCCAGGGAACTTCCTCACGCTACCTTTCCAATGTACTCATTTTAATATCATTGTATCTATACATTATGTGTCCATCCCTGTATGGGAAATCATTTTGTAGTATTATAATTATCTCTGGAATTATTTTGGCTCCTTTTTTTCCTGATCTCATAATTTGTTATTTTTCTGTTCACTAACCAAGTATTTTTGCCAAATCCATTCATTTGAACACCAGGATGTTTCCTCATGCCATGCCAAGACATCTACTGGCTTCTCTTACTTTTCTGCCCAAATTATCATGTGTTGCTTCCCATGGATTAATTTTGTCATGCATGTATCTTAAGAGTTCTGTTTGTTGCTTTTTGTCTCTCTGCTGTGGGGAGCTACCTTAGCTGTGGTGAACTTTCCCCACATTACCTGTATAGAGTTATATTTCCCAGTTTCAAGAATGAACCTTTCCCACCATCCTCGGTCTGACCAGAATGGACATGGCTCACCTTGAACTCTTATTTGGAGAGTCCTTCTGCTATTGCAGGTCAGCACATCAAGCAAATGCTGTTCTGAAATGTTATTTATTTCAAATGTATATTTTAAGTTATTTTGGTCAAATGTGTGATGTTTTCCTTTCTTTATTTTAAATTACTGGTTACCTATATGTAAAAAATCATCTTTGGATTTGCTTATTTGTAAGAATAAGTAAAAACAAAATTCCCAATCTTCAAAGAAGACTCCAAAGCATGGAGAGTATTGTTTAAGTTGTGACCAGTCTGTGCATGTACATTGTAAATTCAAATTTTTAAAATTTGCATCATATTTATTGTTATTTTGATTGTGTTTGGCAGTGTCTACATGTGCTATGGCATGAATGTGTTGGTCAGAGATCAGGTGTGAGATTTGTTCTCTCTACCATGTGTATCCTAGGGATCCAACTCCAACTCAGGTTGCTAGGCTGGAGCCATAACAGAGTAAACCACCCCTCTGGCCCTGAATTTATTTTGTCTTTTACCTTGTTAGCTAAGTCCTTGTTGGAGAGATAAGTATTTGAAACCATTACATATCCTGCTGATAGACTTGGTGTGGTGGCATTGTAACTGAAGCATTGCTGGGTGGCTTTTGGTGTGTTTGAATTACATGATATGGTTGTATTTTACTTTGTTACAGTTTGATTGAAAAGAAAATATACTATCAAAATTACTATTTACCTTGTGTTAGTAAAGTTGAATAGGAACTTTAGGAAAGGAAAGACTGAAACACAAAACTACAGCTATCTTACTTTCCTCTGACAGTCAGGCACATTGTGCAATCAGTTCTGTCCCCCTGCATGCTGGAAAACAACTAGATTCATCTAGATGGGGAAACCTTTTTATATTTATGACTTATAATAGAGTTGTTCACCTCATTGGTGCATTGTGATGAATTATTTCTGATTTTCCATCTAAGCACTGATAGCATTAAGCTTGGAAGGCAATATCTTCAGAATTTATCATTACATTACAAAATGCCCCATGGTTCATTTGTGAAACTCATTCAAAGACAAGTCATCACACAGCCATTGAGCACTCTGAACATTTCTGAATTGTAGGTTTATACCTGGAGAACTTATGAGCAGTGTAGAAAGTTCTCTTTGCATGATATCAGCTCCATGCCCCCTTAAGCTATGTTTCCTTTAAAGGAACTCTAAAATAAGAACAGAAATAGTCTATGTAATGTAAGTTATGTGTTTTGATTAAGTTTGTCTGAAACAGGGATGAAATTCCAACTCTGATCCTTAGCAGCATTGCAAATAGCATCCTTTCTACCAAACAATAATAATAATGTTGGGAGGAATGCTATTAAAGCACTTGGAACTTGGTGTACTTTTATGGAATAAAATAATAATAAATTATACTATAGTTTCTGTTGCTATGGTGCATTTTATTTGATGTGTTTAGATAACTCCATTATGGGATTCACAGATACAACTCTTAAAGGCTTGAGGAATTTGAAATGGAATAGAAAAAAAGTCTTTTCTATTTGGAACATCTCAGCCTCTTCAACATAAAATTCTCAAGAACGAGAGAGCTCATGAGTCCTTCAGAGTGAGTTTCTCTTGTTTTGCTTCTGTTCTCATTGCGTGAGTACTCAGCAATACTCACCCCATATTTCCTTTATGCAGTATCTGATAACTAGAAAGCGTCTCCGTGGTCTGTTTCTGATAACAGCTTCTCTGTGGTTCTTATTATGCACTGAGATGCTTCACTTATTACCTCTCATTTCATACTATGAAAACTTTTTCGAACGAATCTGAATTGAACTCTAAGTAAAAACATTTCAGTATTTTTCGGAAACTAGCGATTATACCTGGCTCAACCTCTTGCCCCCTCCTCTTTTATGACATGCTTCCTAATTAATGCAAGATAAATTTCTCATTAAACTACTATCCCGCTTCCCCTCTAATCAATTTCTTTGAGCTTTAAAGGAGTGATCCATCTGGTATTCTGTCAAATACCTATCAGTCTGTCCTTTATTGTAGACATCACTATTATAAGGAGTATCAGTCACACTGTCCAATGTTTGCACTGTATGTTATATATTTCAGGCATTTTCTGCACAACTTTTATTTACACCACGAATTTAATGCTCTTTCTCTCATGCCAAAATTCTACCATGTTTTTATGTTTTTCATTTTCATTATTGTACTTGCTCAACTTACACTTACTTTTTTTTGGTTTTGATCCCTTCCTACTATTTTTATAGTAGAAGAAACTAAAGAAGCTTAGAAGTGGCATGACATTGTATATTGCAATTCTGTGTGATACTTATTATTAATATGCTTTTGTATAATAAATGAAACAATTATAAATTTACCTGGTAGGAGCAAGAATTTAATCACGGCCATTGCTCTCTTCTTTCCATCTCTTCTCCTTACTTCATATCTCATGCCTACATCCAGTGAAGACAGCTTTGAATGTTGTCAATACTCTGTTCTTCCATAATGAAATTATAAATGGCAAGATATTGTGAACCAGGGAGAAAGAGAAGAACTTGATAAGTTTGAACAGGAGTGGTTTGATGTTTAGAAAAGAGGTTAGAGCTATTTTAATTACCTAACCATGATTGAGGCACACATTAAGTTTTTATTTTTAGAAAAATAATTTTTAAAAGTCTTTGCAAGTTCCTTTTTTCTGAAAAATTGAAAATGAAAAATTTATATACAATGCAAGATTTCTTAAAAGTTGTCACTCTTGTCAATAGAAAATATGTCAACATGTTTACAAATGATTTAGAAGATCAACATAATAGCATATATACATATATATGCTTATATGCATAGTTGATATGTTTTTCTTTGTTTCTTTGTAGTACTTAAGAGATCAGAAACTTTTAAAAATATTTATTTTTATCTTATGTGTATGTGAATTTATTTGTATGTATGTAAGTGTATTATGTGTAAGACGTATGAACATGGAGGTTAGAAGAAAAGGTTAGACACACTGGAAATGAAGTTATGCACTGCTGTGAGCCTCCATGTGGCTGCTGTTTAATGAACTCATATCCATTGTGAGACCAACAATGCCCTGTTTTTATTATTATTAATTTCAACATTGAGAATTCTTTCCAACAAACTATTTTCAATGATGCAACATAGGCCATCTTATTATTTGAAGGAGAGTGGGTCACATTGCATATCCTTCAATCTTCAAAATCAAGGCATATCAAAAATTGTGTACAAAATACAAAATATGATTACTTCAATGCACGTCTATCTTTTAAAATTTGAAATGCGAAAATTTCAATACATCTGCAAATAAAACTAAAAAATGTGTTACTAAAAAGAAAGAGGAAAATTGAAGCCAATTAATTATAAAATTTCTTCATAAAAAGGTATGCAAATGAGCATATCTACAGTGTAAAAATAGTTTAAATACATACACAATTGAAGTAAACCTGTTCCCTTTTATAAAATATTCAAATTCATATGACCTGACTTTAACTAGGAGCTGCGTAGCTTTCACTGTTCAACAATACACATGGAGTGAGTTTAAAAAGCAAAAATCATGGCTTAGAATTTAGAAACATGGGCAATTTCTTAAGGATTGATTAGCACTCAAAGCTTTTTTATTTCCCTATATAGATGTAGCACAACATCACTAATTTTTTCTCTTAATCATGGCATATATAAATACAAGTTTATAAGCATTATAATATTATTCATGAAATATCTACAGGCTTCATAATATATGCTACTACGTTGCATTTCTAATTGTTATCTGAAGATTCTATGAAAAATACAGTTCCACAAAAGGTGTTCTATCTGTCTGTCTGTCTGTTTGTCTGTAGTGTTTTGAATATGGTTGGCCCAGGATGTGTCCCTTTGTGACCCTTTTCCTAGCTCACTGGAAGAGAGTATTCTCCTGGTTCCCTTAGAAAAAGATGTAGAACTCTCAGCTCCTCTGGTTTCAGGCTTGCCTGGATGCTGCCATGCTTTCTCTTTTGATGAAAATGGACCAAAGCTTCCAGTCTCAATTAAATATTGTCTTCATAAGAGTTTCCTTGATCATGGTGTCTCTTCACAGCAATTGAAACCCTAAGTAAACTCTATCTATCTATCTATCTATCTATCTATCTATCTATCTATCTATCTATCATCTATTATATCTTTCTCTCTCTGTGTCTTTCTCTCTCTTTGAGATTCTATTACTTCTTGTATGTATGAAAGTTTTGTCTAAGCATATATGTATATCTGTTCACTGTGAGCATGCAGTTCCTGCTGTATCCCAAAGAGTACCTGATCCCCTGTGACTGGGATTAGAGATAGTTTTTAACTGCCTTTTTAATTCTGCAAATCCAACCCAGGTTATCTGGAAGAGAAACCTGTGCTCTGGGCAGTGTAGTCATCTCTCTACCCCAGGTGTCATTTCTAGAGTGGCTCCTTACATGTTCATGATGTCATCTCTCTACCTCAGGTGTCATATCTAGAGTGGCTCCTTACATGTTCATAACTCTTACTCTGTGACTGGAACCATAAGGCAACTTGCTTTATGCCTTAACATGTCTTCACATCTCAAAGGAGAAGTATGGTCTAAGTGGTTTGTTTTCAATTTAATTATTCCTATTGCCTATCTTTCAGCCAATGCATGATTCTGTTCTGCATCTGGGACTTCACCAAAAGATTATTTAAAGTGAAGAAAACAAAATAAACATCATGGTTTTGTGCCACTTTTTTTTTTCTTTTTCTTTTTTTTTTTTTTTTTTTTTTTTACGTATTTTCCTCAATTACATTTCCAATGCTATCCCAAAAGTCCCCCACACCCTCCCCCCCCCACTCCCCTACCCACCCATTCCCATTTTTTGGCCCTGGCGTTCCCCTGTACTGGGGCATATAAAGTTTGCCTGACCAATGGGCCTCTCTTTCCATTGGTGGCCGACTAGGCCATCTTTTGATACATATGCAGCTAGAGTCAAGAGCTCTGGGGTACTGGTTAGTTCATAATGTTCCACCGATAGGGTTGTAAATCTCTTTAGCTCCTTGGATACTTTCTCTAGCTCCTCCTAACTAGCCTCCAAATGATGACACCATGGCATACACTAGCAAGCCTTTGTTGCAAGGACCGTGATATAGCTGTGCCACTTTTTTCTAAACAATGCCCTGTTCTTGTGGATGCGAATTGATGAGAACAATCTAGAAATGCAGGAAAACAAACCAGCATAAATTCTCTGACATTAATGAACACATTATGTAGAAAATATTATAATTTTTGTTCTGGGCATTTCGGAAGAACATTATAACTACTGAAAGGACAGGGCATCATGCAGAAAGTGACAAAGAAACACTGTAATTGCGGATGGAGCAGCAGGTGCTAAGGAAGAAAACAAAATTATTCCCAACATAAGCAAGACATAGTAGAAATAAATGAGCCATAAGAAAATAAGAGTTACTTAGAGTAAATTGCTCAAAGACCTTGAAGCCATCATAACCACACTCTCATAACCCATAATTGATTTTGCAATAAATCTCTGTTAATTTTATTGCAAACCAATTGTAAATCTTTAGTTAAATTCCTTTGGAAGAAAATGTTGTTTAGGAAGTACTTCTAGACATCATTTTCTGTACAGAGGAATGGGTTCTGGTACAGAGGAGTGGCTCTGGGGAACTGGATCTGGGGACAGGAAATGGAGAGCACTTAACTTCAAGTGCTCATGGGCACATGAAGGCTGTTCAGAATAACAGCTAAAACTCATGTTAGGGATATCGCATTTGCCTCTTAACTCTCATTTATCTTCAGCTGTCTTTATTTATACTCTCACTATACCAGTGTTTTAATGATACCTGTAGTAGATTGAATCTGGAGTACAGTCTATGTGGTGAGCAGCCTTCATCCCTTTCATTCTCCTTTTAAAATTTACAATCGTGTCCAGATACTCGTATGTTAAATCTCCGTCCACACCTGTGAGGTAAGATGCATTCAACAATTTAATAGTTTTCAAAATGTTTAGACAATTTATTCAGTGTAGAAAAAGGTTTCCTTATGATTTTTCATGTATATATCATTGTATTTTGGTCATATGATCTTCTTAAACCCTTACTCTGCCTTGCCTCCCATATCCTCACACTGCCTCTTTCCTCTACAAGTTAACTTCCTCTTATATTTCATCATGAGCATATGCATGCTTGTATAGTCCACATATAAGAGGAAATACAATTTTTGAGGATCTTGCTAATTTTGTTTTATATAATGATGCCTAAATATCCAACAACATATAACTAAATGAAGAAAATGGGATATTTGTATATAATGAACCATGTTCCTGAAGGGACATAAAGGAAAATTGTACAACATCTTCATAGGATGGGAATACCAAAGCAAGGAGGATCTGCGTGGGCTGTTGCACTGACCAATCATATTTGGACATAGGAGGTTAAACTAGAAAGTTAACGTTGGCAACTAGGCCTCATCTGAGTTAACTGGTTTCAGGGTCCTTGAGTCAGATTTTGTAGTCAAGTCCCTGACTGGACTCTGGAATTTTAGGATGATAAGGGAGCAAAGGAGTGGACCAGCTGCACCTAGTCAATTAAGTGAGGACAAGCAACACTTTTAAGACTTGTGTGCCTTAGTTTAGATAACAAGTTAACAGACAAACATGAAACGTCTGAAGAAGAGGTTTAGGAGTTGGGTTCTGGGGCATGGGAACATGAGATCAGCTTTGATCCATCAAGGTGCAACTTTCCTGAGATAGCCAAACTCAGGAATCTACATTCTAGCAGGCCCATGCTGTTTCTTAAACTTAGAAGTATATACTTTCTATTTCCAGAATCCATGGGGTTCTGTTTATAGAAATTTTCCCTTATTCTAAATCTGCAAATACTTATTTCATTTGGATAAAAAGAAACAGCATTTTGCTTATAACCTACACATAATCCCCACAGTCTGGAAATTCACCTCTGGAGAATTTGCAATAGGTAACATAACAAGTCAACGCTTAGAAAATAGTTGTTACGCTAACTGTGCATGGAATAGAACAAAGATGCTTGGTATGTATTTAGTGCCTACAGTTGTTTTTGGAATACTTTCAGTCAATGATTGATTGAGGTCTTGGCTCCACAGAAACAAAGGGGCAACTTGCCCGTCTAGTTATTAAGTGGGGAGCATAACTATGAGTAGCTCTCCAACTTGGGCATTTTCACCCTCCGGGCTTACTTTGTTATAACAAAATTAGCCTTTTTAATTGTTACTCAAATACAATGGGCATTAATTTCCTTATAGCCTATACATGTATTCATTTTGGAAAATATTCTGCTGAAGATGCATATTAGGCAAATGCAAAGACGTGTTTAGTGGACATTTACATATACTGGAAAGGGATTAAGCAGATGTCTGCACTATAGATAAAGGATGAGACTACCAAGTAGCAGCCATCTCTAGAGTGGATAATAAAGAGAAGCAGCGGCCAGGAAGCTCATGAAGGTCTAGAACGCATCACGTGCAGTTCATCTCCTCAATCTAACAGATTCGGAATGAGAATTTATCACAAATTTTACAGCTATTTCAATCTAATACAAGTTTCCATGTAGCAGTACCATCGTTATCTGACATGTAGGCAAAAATGTTATAGTCCTCTGAATTCTTCCTATGCCTTTAATCTTTATTTTAATCTTCCAAAGAGAAAAGCTGAGAAAGGGGAAGTAAGAATATAATTATTAAAAAAAACTCAGTGATATATTTTTTTAATTTAAATAAATTGGATGCCTATATTTTACATTCTTGGTAAACACAAATTAGAAAAGCAGAAAAGAGAAAAAGAGAAGGGGAGAAAGACAGAAGGAAGGACGAAGGGGAAATGAAAGAAAGAGGAAAGGGGGAGAGAAGATAGAGAAAACAGGGAGGAAGAATCTTTTAATTTGGCAAGTTTATTAGATCCCATTATTTTTCTAGTAAGATATTGCCAGATGACATGTTAATGCATAAAAATATATTAAGATATTCATGGATAATAATGGCTCATTGCATTCAATATATGGCTTAGTGGAAAATTTTTATGGATAGTTTTTTCTTTAGCATTTAAGAAACTCATCTGTGCACATAATGTGTTTTGAAAAGACAACCTTGCCTCCTGTTCCTCCCCAAACCATATGACGTAGCTATGTTGTTCTTGGGCATATTCCCAAAGGATTGCACATCCTACCAAAGAAGCTCTTGTACACCCATATTTATTGCAGCTGCGTTCAAAATCTCTGGAAATGGAAGCAGCCTCGGTGTCCACTAACAGATAATGTTAATCTGCTCCATATGCAAAATGGAGTATCATTTTTCTGAAAAGGAATTCTCAGATAAATAGGTAGAATGAGGAGCAGTCATTGTGAATGAAAGCAATCTAGATAGAAAGTCCAATACTGCATGTTCTCTCTCCTGTGTGGTTGAAACTTTAAATGTACAGATAACTCTGCTTAAATTGGAGTACGATAGAAAAGGAAAGTAGTAGGAGTCAATGAGGAGGTCTAAAGTGAAAGAGGTGGAACATAGGTGATATGAAGGGAGAAAAGGGAGTGGCAGAAAAGGTAAGGTTAGATAAGGTGGAGATGGGAGGGCCAGGTAGAATAGGGGTATGGGAAGGAAGTACAACCCTAGTGATATTTGAAAAAGCTTTCTGGAAACCTACCACTATGGAAGGCTCCCAAAATAAACACAAAGACATCTATACAAATTGTTCAATGGGAATTATTAACTGATACCAGGATAATGCTCCTCCCAGATACTGTAGGCTATCAAATACAAAAGTCTACAGATGGAGTTTTAACATTAGCAGACACTCTTTCGCCTTGTTTTGTAAATGTCATATAGTTGCTGACTCACTTTTCTTTGTAGATTATTGGGTCTTCTTGAGAAATATGTCATACAATTTCTAATATGATACAATTAGTTATACCGTGAAATGTTGCAAAAGAAATTACAGAATGCTTATTAGACCATTAATTGAAGAATAAACAAAACCAAGTTGAATACAGTATCAAGTATTTATGGTGAATAAATATTGGGACTTTTGAAACTCAGTCAAAAGAGGCACATCTTCACCTAAAGGCCATCTTTTTACTGGCCTTGAAAATGTTTTTCCCCTATTATTTGAATATCACTACTCACCATTTTAACAGTTTCATTTCTGTAATGAAAGAAAAGACTGAATGCAAAATTGAACTCAAAACTTAATTTTAAACTCTCATGTCATATTTTTGTACCTTTAAGTTAAAGGAACAAAAGTATTCTTAGCGTTTCTACCTAGTAATATAAATTAGTCATTAGAAAATTCTGGTAGGATGGTAAACTTGACAAAACTATTTTAAGTTGATTGGCATTTATCATTCTTTCCTATATCATCCCCCTCCAATTAGATGTCCTTCATTGTAAGAAAAGTGAAGTGATACCTGTATTCATTAAATCTTATAGTGGGTGTTTCAACAAGACTCATTATTCTAATATTTTAAGTATATTTCATATATATTATGAAAATATAAGTTGAAAAACCATACAATGTCTTGATGACTTCACCTTGTGTGTGCTATGATATGGTGAAATAATGGGAAAGAAATGAATGAAAAATGAACAGTCCTCATGCTAAAAAATGTCACCTGCACTGCAAGGGTAGAAATATAATCTCAAAAACAAAGACTGATAGATATTTTTCATCTATTTTATTTCTTTGTGACAGTTATTGTATAATTATCTCTTGATTGTACTTAACATACCATTTGTCTCACTAGTAATTACCAAAATTCATTAGACATTGACCATATAACTACTTGTGTTTGCCAAGATCACCATATTTAGTAGTGGTTATCAAAGTTTACTTTTTATTCAAAGATTGAAATAGGAAAGTTTGATCTTTGAAAAGCCAGTGGCTAGCTATGGAGAGTTAGAATGGTAAAAGAAGAGTTAGAATGGTAAAAGAAGGGAAAGGAAATGGAAAAGAAGCTATGGTTACATAGCATTTCAATCCACAAAGATGGAGAGGGCAACGCTAGGCTCAATAGCAAAGAAAATTACTTATAAGACTGGAAGAAATTACAACAGAGTTCTGTGATGGAACACTTGACAAAGCTATAATATAAGTTCGTAATGTTGCTGAATAATTTGAACCTATTGCAATAGTTTTCTTAGGAATTAAAAGCCATTAGTTAACACGAATGATTTATTAATGAAAAGGTCAACATATCTTAATAATCACTATAAGTCAGGATGTTCACCATAGAGAATTGCATAGTCACATAACAATTACGTAATTGTATAACATTATGTGCCAACACACTCCCATGAACAACTATTGAGTCATTATGTTATAGACCCTAGATCATGAGTGTAATCATTTTAACTTTTGCTTGTTTGTTTGCTTGTTTGTTTTGACTGTATAGCTCTTGCTTGCATGAGACTATGAGGTCCTGCTGCCTCTGCCCTCAGAGTCCTGATATTTCATGCCACCTTGCCAATCTTTAAATGATATGTATTTATTCATTCATTTAAGTCTTATAATATTTCAGAGATTGGAGCTATTTTTCTTGCAACTGTACAACAAAAGAAACCAGAGAATGGAAAAATAAAATTTCAGAGTGTGTGCTTCTGTTGGTGGTGCTGGTATTCTAAACCTGGTGACCTAACGATGTCTGGTTTCACTTATTCTTTGCAATGCTGTTTTGCCTCTTTTGCCAGCTAAGGTGCTATGCATCCTCAGATGGTTTGTGAGACAGTTGAGGATCCCCTTACAAGTCCTGCTTAAGGAAATGTGACTTTGAAACTTCACTTACGGTTCAGCCATGTCTGGCAAGTAAATGTTGGTCAATGATTTGAATTCTTGCTAAACATCCTAAAAATTTTTTTCCACCTCTGAAACAAGTCAACACTGAGTTTTTCCTGACAAATAACAATAACTTTCATTTCCTCCTAAAATACACGCATGAGGTTTTGGTAATGTATATTAAGCTTTCCGAGAAGTTGTTTGGGTTTTCTTATAGTATCTAAATCTAGAAGGTGAAAACAGTTTCATCAATTTATTGCCATTTCTTAAACTTTCCTGTATCTGATCTAGGAGCACCCATCCAGGAGAATAAATGGGGACATTTATACATCTGCACAATGATTACTTTTGTAATTTCCAGTAGGAAACAGAGAAGCTACTTCTTGGTCTCTGGGATTTAAACATTTAAAAGGAACCGATTGCTATATTTATCATCCTTTACAGGAAATGCAAAGCTCTTTAAGACAGACAATGAACGGATAGGTTCATAAAAGACACTGCAAATTTAATAAGCTATGCTATCTTGGCGGCTTCCTATTTGCTATGCATGAGGATGGGGTTCGGGTGACTTCTCTTACATTTTGTAACAGGAAATTCAGAAGAATGAATGAAGAAAAACATGCCTGAGCTCCATGCACCAAGGAAGTAAAGTTTTAATTTACTTTTTCATTCTTTCGGCTCTATCTTTTATAATAAGTATCACAACTCTTTAAGGTGAGCATAATTAGAGTTGAGATAGAAAATTGCATATACGAATATGGGTGTAGTTGCTGCAAACAATAGCTGCATTTGGGGTGTCAATAATAAACAAATATATGTATGTGTATCATTAATTATACATACATGTGCTATATGTTAACATATATTATATTATATAATATATACCTATATATATGTAAAATATCACTAGATATGCAATATGCATAGGTTAAGATGAAAGAACATACATTCCTTGCCCTTGAAGGAGTGACAACCAATCTCCTCACATTTGTTCAATTTTCATTCACTCTCAGTGTTTTAAATTTCTGGGTTTTAAGTAACCTTTAAAACTAGTAGATTTCAATAAATTTATACATAGTAATGGACACAGCATGTCAGTGAAGTTATGTTTCCAGTGCATAGAGCAGAGCATGTTTCTTAAATACTGTAGCACACAACATATTTTTAAAATTCCGTTTACTGTTTTTTTTTTTTTTTACACAGATATGACAGGTCTTATCGTCAACATCCAAGATCTTCAATTTCCATTCTTTTTGCCTTTAATGCATAGAATATCCCTTATTAATGTGAAATCCTGTAAGTGATTGTTAAGAAAAACATTTTCTTAAATCAATTTCATTAAAAAATGTCCACATTTAAAAATTAAATATTTATTTAGTTTTTCTGGATGTGCGGATTGCAGTATAATTATCTTTTACTTAACAGCTAATATTCACTTCCAAGTGAGTACATATCAGAGAACACTGGGAGGACTGAGAGGAGGAGGGGTAGGGAAGGTTGGTTTCAGAGTGTATTGTAAAATGGAAGAACAGAAAAAAGAAATTTTCTATTTTTTCATTTAATGTGTGTGGCTGTTTTGCTTGCCTCTTTGTACCACTGTGTGCCTGGTGCCATAGAACCAAAAATGGACATCCCATTACTGGGAACTGGAGTTGGAGATAGTTGTGAATCATCATGTGGGCTCTAGGAATTAATTGTTCCCAAGTTCTCTGCTAGAGTACCTGTTGTTCTTAAAGACTGAGCCATTTCTCTGGTTACAGATTCATGTGATTTTTAGTGTCTTTAATTATCACAACATCTTAGGTAATTTAGGAAACAATATGACAAAGAGCAAGTCAGTTGTCACTTTACTCACTTCTGAGACTGATGAAATTGTACACAGTAAAATAAATTTCAGGATATGAATCTTTTCAATTGGCTTTCTGATCTGTCAGTCAAATATATTTTGGATTACAAGGTAGCAGCTGATTAGCATTGAAATAACATCTGAATATTTACTTTTTGTCATTTACACATAAATTTTGATGTAATTAAAAGGAAATTGACCAAATTGATACAAATACACACACACACACACACACACACACACACACACACACATACACACAAACCTTTTAATTTAAAATACATATCAGTGTTAATAAAGAGGAAAATGTCACGATCTTTAAAGTTTAGAAGGCAATTTTAATGTGGTACCCAAAATTAGGTCATGATTCTTATTCATTGTAATGGGTTACACATGGCTGGAGCTCCAGTTCATTTTCTGAAAATTTGCCCCTTCCTGGTAGGACAAAAGAGACAATGTCTGATTAACATAATCACCAACTCTTTAACCTAATTATTTCAATTTTGTTTATGTGGCACTTTTAATGATTGGGCTGTTTTAGGAGAATAGGGCTTCTGCAAATGGACTTAAAAATACCCAGATGATATCTTATAACTGTCCGTATGGACAAGTCCCTCTTCTAAACTCCACAGGTACCATGTATATGCATGGTACACTTGACTATACATAGGCAAAACACTCACGCAAATAGAATGAAAGAAATAAATTTTAAAAATACTTGAGGTGACCGTTGATGAGTGAGGATTTTCAACAAAGGACAATAAAAACTATTAAGAATTTGGAAGAGGGCTGGTGAGATGACTCAGTGGGTAAGAGCACCCGACTGCTCTTCCGAAGGTCCGAAGTTCAAATACCAGCAACCACATGGTGGCTCACAACCACCCATAATGAGATCTGATGTCCTCTTCTGGTGCGTCTGAAGACAGCTACAGTGTACTTACACATAATAAATAAATAAATCTTTAAAAAAAATTTGGAAGAATAAAGAGATTCGTATTTTGATCCTTAAGTTGGGGATTTATTTCCATTCAGAAAGATTATTGAATGGAGATTTCATTAGTAGCTTATGTCTTTCTCATGAAATGCAGAACTTAACGCTAATGGTACACTTTGATACCTTCTCCAAAATTGACCACATAATTGGTCACAAAACAAGCCTCAACATATACAAAAATATTGAAATTGTCCCATGCATCCTATCAGATCACCATGGACTAAGGCTGATCTTCAATAACAAAATAAATAATACAAAACCAACATTCACGTGGAAACTGAACAACACTCTTCTCAATGATACCTTGGTCAAGGAAGGAATAAAGAAAGAAATTAAGGACTTTTTGGAGTTTAATAAAAATGAAGCCACAACATACCCAAACTTATGGGACACAAAGAAAGCATTTCTAAGAGGAAAACTCATACCGCTGAGTGCCTCCAAAAAGAAACTAGAGAGAGCACACATTAGCAGCTTGACAACACACCTAAAAGCTCTAGAACAAAAGGAAGCAAATTCACCCAAGAGGTGTAGAAGGCAGGAAATAATCAAACTCAGGGGTGAAATCAACCAAGTGGAAACAAGAAGAACTATTCAAAGAATCAACTATTCAAAGCTGGTTCTTTGAGAAAATCAACAAGATAGATAAACCCTTAGCCAGACTCACTAGAGGGCACAGGGAAAGCATCCTAATTAACAAAATCAGAAATGAAAAGGGAAACATACAGATCCTGAAGAAATCCAAAACACCATCAGATCCTTCTACAAAAGTCTATACTCAACAAAACTGGAAAACCTGGATGAAATGGACAAGTTTCTAGACAAATACCAGGTACCAAAGTTAAATCCAGATCAGGTTAATGATCTACACAGTCCTATATCTCCTAAAGAAATAGAAGCAGTCATTAATAGTCTCCCAACCAAAAAAAGCCCAGGACCAGATGGGTTTAGTGCAGAGTTCTATCAGACCTTCAAAGAAGATCTAATCCCAGTTCTTCACAAACTATTCCACAAAATAGAAACAGAAGGTACTCTACCCAACTCATTCTATGAAGCCACAATTACTCTGATACCTAAACCACAAAAAGACCCAACAAAGATAGAGAACTTCAGTCCATTTTCCCTTATGAATATCGATGCAAAAATCCTCAATAAAGTTCTTGCTAACCAAATCCAAGAACACATCAAAACAATCATCCATCCTGATAAAGTAGGTTTCATCCCAGGGATGCAGGGATGGTTCAATATACGGAAATCCATCAATGTAATCCATTATATAAACAAACTCAAAGACAAAAACCACATGATCATCTCGTTAGATGCTGAGAAAGCATTTGACAAAATCCAACACCCATTCATGATAAAAGTCTTGGAAAGATCAGGAATTTAAGGCCCATACCTAAACATGATAAAAGCAATCTACAGCAAACCAGTAGCCAACATCAAAATAAATGGTGAGAAGCTGGAAACAATCCCACTAAAATCAGGGACTAGACAAGGCTGTCCACTCTCTCCGTACCTATTTAACATTGTACTTGAAGTCCTAGCCAGAGCAATTAGACAACAAAAGGAGATCAAGGGGATACAAATTGGGCCCTTCCGCTCCACTCGAGCCCCGGGCTACCTTGCCAGCAGAGTCGCCTGACACCCGCAAGGGCCCACTCAGGATTCCACAAGGGATCCTAAGACCTCTAGTGAGTGGAACACAACTTCTGCCAGGAGTCCGGTTCGAACACCAGATATCTGGGTACCTTCCCTGCAAGAAGAGAGCTTTCCTGCAGAGAATACTCTACCCACTGAAACTAAGGAGAGTGCTACCCTCCCAGGTCTGCTTATAGAGGCTAACAGAGTCACCTGAAGAACAAGCTCTTAACAGAGACAACTATAACAGCTAGCTTCAGAGATTACCAGATGGCGAAAGGCAAATGTAAGAATCCTACTAACAGAAATCAAGACCACTCACCATCGTCAGAACGCAGAAATCCGACCCCACCTAGTCCTGGGCACCCCAACACAACCGAAAATCTAGACCCAGATTTAAAAACATTTCTCATGATGATGATAGAGGACATCAAGAAGGACTTTCATAAGTCACTTAAAGAATTACAGGAGAGCACTGCTAAAGAGTTACAGGCCCTTAAAGAAAAGCAGGAAAACACAGCCAAACAGGTAAAAGTCCTTAAAGAAAAACAGGAAAACACATCCAAACAGGTAATGGAAATGAACAAAACCATACTAGAACTAAAAAGGGAAGTAGACACAGTAAAGAAAAACCAAAGCGAGGCAACGCTGGAGATAGAAACCCTAGGAAAGAGATCTGGAACCATAGATGCGAGCATCAGCAACAGAATACAAGAAATGGAAGAGAGAATCTTAGGTGCTGAAGATTCCATAGAGAACATCGACACAACAGTCAAAGAAAATACAAAATGCAAAAGGATCCTAACTCAAAACATCCAGGAAATCCAGGACACAATGAGAAGACCAAACCTATGGATAATAGGAATTGATGAGAATGAAGATTGTCAACTTAAAGGGCCAGCTAATATCTTCAACAAAATAATAGAAGAAAACTTCCCAAACATAAAGAAAGAGATGCCCATGATCATACAAGAAGCCTACAGAACTCCAAAGAGACTGGACCAGAAAAGAAATTCCTCCCGACACATAATAATCAGAACAACAAATGCACTAAATAAAGATACAATATTAAAAGCAGTAAGGGAGAAAGGTCAAGTAACATATAAAGGAAGGCCTATCAGAATTACACCAGACTTTTCACCAGAGACTATGAAAGCCAGAAGAGCCTGGGCAGATGTTATACAGACACTAAGAGAACACAAATGCCAGCCCAGGCTAATATACCCGGCCAAACTCTCAATTACCATAGATGGAGAAACCAAAGTATTCCACAACCAAACCAAATCCACACAATATCTTTCCAAGAATCAGGCCTTCAAAGGATAATAAGAGAAAAGAAGCAATATAAGGACAGAAATCATGCCCTAGAACAAGCAAGAAAGTAATCCCTCAACAAACCAAAAAGAAGACAGCCACAAGAACAGAATGCCAACTCTAACAACAAAAATAAAAGGAAGCAACAATTACTTTTCCTTAATATCTCTTAATATCAATGGACTCAATTCCCCAATAAAAAGACATAGACTAACAGACTGGCTACACAAACAGGACCCAACATTCTGCTGCTTACAGGAAACCCATCTCAGGGAAAAAGACAGACACTACCTCAGAGTGAAAGGCTGGAAAACAATTTTCCAAGCAAATGGTCAGAAGAAGCAAGCTGGAGTAGCCATTCTAATATCGGATAAAATCGACTTCCAACCCAAAGTTATCAAAAAAGACAAGGAGGAACACTTCATACTCATCAAAGGTAAAATCCTCCAAGAGGAACTCTCAATTCTGAATATCTACGCTCCAAATGCAAGGGCAGCCACATTCATTAAAGACACTTTAGTAAAGCTCAAAGCACACATTGCACCTCACACAATAATAGTGGGAGACTTCAACACACCACTTTCATCAATGGACAGATCATGGAAACAGAAACTAAACAGAGACACAGTGAAACTAACAGAAGTTATGAAACAAATGGACCTGACAGATATCTACAGAACATTTTTATCCTAAAACAAAAGGATATACCTTCTTCTCAGCACCTCACGGGACCTTCTCCAAAATTGACCATGTAATTGGTCACAAAACAGGCCTCAACAGATACAAAAATATTGAAATTGTCCCATGTATCCTATCAGACCACCATGGCCTAAGACTGATCTTCAATAACAACATAAATAATGGAAAGCCAACATTCACGTGGAAACTGAACAACACTCTTATCAATGATACCTTGGTCAAGGAAGGAATAAAGAAAGAAATTAAAGACTTTTTAGAGTTTAATGAAAATGAAGCCACAACGTACCCAAACCTTTGGGACACAACGAAAGCATTTCTAAGAGGGAAACTCATAGCTCTGAGTGCCTCCAAGAAGAAACGGGAGAGAGCACATACTAGCAGCTTGACAACACATCTAAAAGCTTTAGAAAAAAATGAAGCAAATTCACCCAAGAGGAGTAGAAGGCAGGAAAGAGTCAAACTCAGGGGTGAAATCAACCAAGTGTAAACAAGAAGTATTCAAAGAATTAACCAAACAAGGAGTTGGTTCTTGGAGAAAATCAACAAGATAGATAAACCCTTATCTAGACTCACTAAAGGGCACAGGGACAAAATCCTAATTAACAAAATCAGAAATGAAAAGGGAGACATAACAACAGATCCTGAAGAAATCCAAAACACCATCAGATCCTTCTACAAAAGGTTATACTCAACAAACCTGAAAAACCTGGACGAAATGGACAAATTTCTGGACAGATACCAGGTACCAAAGTTGAGTCAGGATCAAGTTGACCATCTAAACAGTCCCATATCACCTAAAGAAATAGAGGCAGTTATTAATAGTATCCCAGCCAAAAAAAGCCCAGGACCAGACGGGTTTAGTGCAGAGTTCTATCAGACCTTCAAAGAAGATCTAATTCTAGTTCTGCACAAACTATTTCACAAAATAGAAGTAGAAGGTACTCTACACAACTCATTTTATGAAGCCACTATTACTCTGATACCTAAACCACAGAAAGACCCAACAAAGACAGAGAACTTCAGACCAATTTCTCTTATGAATATCGATGCAAAAATCCTCAATAAAATTCTCGCTAACCGAATCCAAGAACACATTAAAGCAATCATCCATCCTGACCAAGTAGGTTTTATTCCAGGGATGCAGGGATGGTTTAATATACGAAAATCCATCAATGTAATCCATTATATAAACAAACTCAAAGACAAAAACCACATGATCATCTCGTTAGATGCAGAAAAAGCATTTGACAAGATCCAACACCCATTCATGTTAAAAGTGTTGGAAAGATCAGGAATTCAAGGCCCATACCTAAACATGATAAAAGCAATCTACAGCAAACCAGTAGCCAACATCAAAGTAAATGGAGAGAAGCTGGAAGCAATCCCACTAAAATCAGGGACTAGACAAGGCTGCCCACTTTCTCCCTACCTTTTCAACATAGTACTTGAAGTATTAGCCAGAGCAATTCGACAACAAAAGGAGATCAAGGGGATACAAATTGGAAAAGAGGAAGTCAAAATATCACTTTTTGCAGATGATATGATAGTATATATAAGTGACCCTAAAAATTCTACCAGAGAACTCCTAAACCTGATAAACAGCTTCGGTGAAGTAGCTGGATATAAAATAAACTCAAACATGTCAATGGCCTTTCTCTATACAAAGAATAAACAGGCTGAGAAAGAAATTAGGGAAACAACACCCTTCTCAATAGTCACAAATAATATAAAATATCTTGGCGTGACTCTAACTAAGGAAGTGAAAGATCTGTATGATAAAAACTTCAAATCTCTGAAGAAAGAAATTAAGGAAGATCTCAGAAGATGGAAAGATCTCCCATGCTCATGGATTGGCAGGATCAACATTGTAAAAATGGCTATCTTGCCAAAAGCAATCTACAGATTCAATGCAATCCCCATCAAAATTCCAACTCAATTCTTCAACGAATTGGAAGGAGCAATTTGCAAATTTGTCTGGAATAACAAAAAACATAGGATAGCAAAAAGTCTTCTCAAGGATAAAAGAACTTCTGGCGGAATCACCATGCCAGACCTAAAGCTTTACTACAGAGCAATTGTGATAAAAACTGCATGGTACTGGTATAGAGACAGACAAGTAGACCAATGGAATAGAATTGAAGACCCAGAAATGAACCCACACACCTATGGTCACTTGATCTTCGACAAGGGAGCTAAAACCATCCAGTGGAAGAAAGACAGCATTTTCAACAATTGGTGCTGGCACAACTGGTTGTTATCATGTAGAAGAATGCGAATTGATCCATACTTATCTCCTTGTACTAAGGTCAAATCTAAGTGGATCAAGGAATTTCACATAAAACCAGAGACACTGAAACTTATAGAGGAGAAAGTGGGGAAAAGCCTTGAAGATATGGGCACAGGGGAAAAATTCCTGAACAGTACAGCAATGGCTTGTGCTGTAAGATCGAGAATTGACAAATGGGACCTAATGAAACTCCAAAGTTTCTGCAAGGCAAAAGACACCGTCAATAAGACAAAAAGACCACCAACAGATTGGGAAAGGATCTTTACCTATCCTAAATCAGATAGGGGACTAATATCCAACATATATAAAGAACTCAAGAAGGTGGGCTTCAGAAAATCAAATAACCCCATTAAAAATGGGGCTCAGAACTGAACAAAGAATTCTCACCTGAGGAATACCGAATGGCAGAGAAGCACCTGAAAAAATGTTCAACATCCTTAATCATCAGGGAAATGCAAACCAAAACAACCCTGAGATTCCATCTCACACCAGTCAGAATGGCTAAGATCAAAAATTCAGGTGACAGCACATGCTTGCGTGGATGTGAAGAAAGAGGAACACTCCTCCATTGTTGGTGGGATTGCAGGCTTGTACAACCACTCTGGAAATCAGTCTGGCGTTTCCTCAGAAAATTGGACATAGTACTACTGGAGGATCCAGCAATACCTCTCCTGGGCATATATCCAGAAGATGCCCCAACTGGTAAGAAGGACACATGCTCCACTATGTTCATAGCAGCCTTATTTATAATAGCCAGAAGCTGGAAAGAACCCAGATGCCCCTCAACAGAGGAATGGATAAAGAAAATGTGGTACATCTACACAATGGAGTACTACTCAGCTATTAAAAAGAATGAATTTATGAAATTCCTAGCCAAATGGATGGACCTGGAAGGCATCATCCTGAGTGAGGTAACACATTCACAAAGGAACTCACACAATATGTACTCACTGATAAGTGGATATTAGCCCCAAACCTAGGATTCCCAAGATATAAGATACAATTTGCTAAACACATGAAACCCAAGAAGAATGAAGACTGAAGTGTGGACACTATGCCCCTCCTTAGAATTGGGAACAAAACACCCATGGAAGGAGTTACAGAGACAAAGTTTGGAGCTGAGATGAAAGGATGGACCATGTAGAGACTGCCATAGCCAGGGATCCACCCCATAATCAGCATCCAAACGCTGACACCATTGCATACACTAGCAAGATTTTATCGAAAGGACCCAGATGTAGCTGTCTCTTGAGAGACTATGCCGGGGCCTAGCAAACACAGAAGTGGATGCTCACAGTCAGCTAGTGGATGGATCACAGGGCTCCCAATGGAGGAGCTAGAGAAAAAACCCAAGGAGCTAAAGGGATCTGCAACCCTATAGGTGGAACAACATTATGAACTAACCAGTACCCCGGAGCTCTTGACTCTGGCTGCATATGTATCAAAAGATGGCCTAGTCGGCCATCACTGGAAAGAGAAGCCCATTGGACATGCAAACTTTATATGCCCCAGTACAGGGGAACGCCAGGCCCAAAAAGGCGGAGTGGGTGGGTAGGGGAGTGGGGGTGGGTGGGTATGGGGGACTCTTGGTATAGCATTGGAAATGTAAATGAGCTAAATACCTAATAAAAAATGGAAAAAAAGGGGGGGATACAAATTGGAAAGGCAGAAGTCGAAAAAATTAACTCAAATCTCACAGTGTCATGGAACTTGAGAAATTAAACTGTCATCCATTTAAAGACTAGGAATGGGTCAAATTTCTCTTTCCCTTCCTTTTATCCTTCCTTTTATCCTTCCTTCCTTCTTTCCTTCCTTCCTTCCTTCCTTCCTTCCTTCCTTCCTTCCTTCCTTCCTTCCTTCCTTCATTCCTCTCTCGCTAGCTCTCTCTCTCTCTTTTTCTTTCTTTCTTTCTGTCTTTCTTTCTTTCTTTCTTTCTTTCTTTCTTTCTTTCTTTCTTTCTTTCTTTCTTTCTTTCTTTCTTTCTTTCTTTTATTAGATATTTTCTTCATTTATATTTGAATGCTATCCCGAAAGTCCCCTATACCCTCCTACCACTCTGCTCTTCAACCCACCCACTCCCACTTCCTGGCCCTGGCATTCACCTGTACTGGGGCATATAACCTTCTTAAGACAAAGGGCCTCTCCTCCCATTGATGGCTGCCTAGGCCATCCTTTGCTACGTATACAACTAGAGACACAGTTCTGGGGGGTACTGGTTAGTTCATATTGTTCATCCTCCTATAGAGTTGCAGACCCCTTCAGCTCCTTGGGTACTTTCTCTAGCTTCTTCTTTAGGTGCCCTGTGTTCCATCCAATAGATGACTGTGAGCATCCACTTCTGTATTTGCCAGGCATTGGCATAGCCTCACAAGAGATAGCTATGTCAGCGTTCTGTCAGCAAAATCTTGCTGATATTTGCAATAGTGTCTAAGTTAGTTGGTTGCATATATGATGGATCCCCGGGTTGGGGCAGTCTCTGGATCATCTTTCCTTCAATCTCAGCTCCAAACTTTGTCTTTGTAACTCCATCCAGGGGTATTTTCTTCCCATTTTAAGAAGGAACAAAGAATCCACACGTTGGTCTTCCTTCTTCTTGAGTTTCCTGGGTTTTGCAAATTTTATCTTGGATATTCTAAGTTTCTGGGATAATATCTACTTATCAGTGAGTGCATATCAAGTGAATTCTTTTGTGATGGAGTTACCTCACTCAGCATGATATCCTCCAGATTCTTCCATTTGCCTAAGAATTTCATAAATTCATAGTTTTTTATTGATGAGTAGTACTCCATTGTGTAAATGTACCATATTTACTGTATCCATTCCTCTGTTGAGGGACATCCGGGTTCTTTCCAGCTTCTGGCTATTATATATAAGACTGCTATGAACATAGTAGAGCATGTGTCCTTCTTACCGGTTGGAACATCTTCTGGATATATGCCCAGGAGAGGTATTGCGGGATCCTCTAGTAGTAGTACTGTGTCCAGTTTTCTGAGGAACCAACAGACTGATTTCCAGAGTGGTTGTACAAGTTTGCAATCCCACCAACAATGGAGGCGTGTCCCTATTTCTCCACATCCTTGCCAGCATCTGCTGTCACTGGAATTTTTAATGTTAGCCATTCTGACTGATGTGAGGTGGAATCTCAGGGTTGTTTTGATTTGCATTTCCCTGTAGACTAAGGATGTTGAACATTTCTTTATGTGCTTCTCAGCCGTTTGATATTCCTCAGTTGAGAATTATTTGTTTAGTTCTGTACCCAATTTTTAATAGGGTTATTTGATTTTCTGGAGTCCATCTCCTTGAGTTCTTTATATATATTGGATATTAGTCTCCGATCTGATTTAGGATTGGTAAAGATCCTTTCCCAATCTGTTGGTGGCCTTTTTGTTTTATTGACAGTGTCTTTTACCTTACAGAAGCTTTGAAATTTTATGTGGTCCCATTTGGCAATTATCTATCTTATAACACAAGCCATTGCTGTTCTATTCAGGAATTTTTCCCCTGTGCCAATATCTTGGAGGCTTTTCCCCACTTTCTCCTCTATAAGTTTCTGTGTCTCTGGTTTGATGTGGAGTTCCTTGATCCACTTAGACTTGAGCTTTGTACAAGGAGATAAGCATGGATCAATTCACATTCTTCTACATGATAACCACCAGCTGAGCCAACACCATTTATTGAAAATGCTGCCCTTTTTCCACTGGATGGTTTTAGCTCCTTTGTACTAGTACCATGCAGTTTTTATCACAATTACTCTGTAGTACACCTTGAGTTCAGGAATGGTGATTTCACCAGAGGTTCTTTTATAATTGAAAGAGTCTTTACTATAGTAGGGTTTTTGTTATTCCAGATGAATTTGCAAATTGCCATTTTAATTTGCTGAAGAATTGTGTTGGAATTTTGATGGGGATTGCATTGAATCTGTAGATTGCTTTCAGCAAGATAGCCATTTTGACTATGTTAATCCTGCCAATCCATGAGCATGGGAGATCATTCCTTCTTCTGAGATCTTGATTTCTTTCTTCAGAGATTGGAATTGTTATCATACAGATCTTTCACTTCCTTAGTTAGATTCACACCAAGTTATTTGTGATTATTAAAAAGGGTGTTGTTTCCCTAATTTCTTTCCCACTCTGTTTATCCTTTGTGTACAGAAGGCCACTGATTTGTTTGAGTTAATTTTATATCCAGCTATTACATTGAAGCTGTTTATCATGATTAGGAGTTCCCTGGAGGAATGTTTATGGTCACTTATATATACTATCATATTATCTGCAAAAAGTGATATTTTGACTTCTTCCTTTCCAATTTGTATCTCCTTGACATTCTTTTGTTGTCTAATTGCTCTGGCTAGGACTTCAAGTACTATATTGAATAGGTAGGGAGAAAGTGGGCAGGCTTGTCTAGTCCCTGATTTTAGTAGGATTGCTTCAATTTTCTCTACATTTAGTTTGATGCTGGCTACTGGTTTGCAGTATATTGCTTTTATTATGTTTAGGTATGGGCCTTGAATGCCTGATCTTTCCAAGGCTTTTATCATGAAGTGGTGTTGGATTTTGTTAAATGCTTTCTCAGCATCTAATGAGATAATCATGTGGTTTTTGTCTTTGAGTGTGTTTATATAGTGGATTATTTTGATGGATTTCCATATATTAAACCATCCCTGCATCCTTGGAATTAAGCCTACTTGATCATGATGGATGATCATTTTGATGTGCTCTTGGATTTGGTTAGCAAGAATTTTATTGAGTAGTTTGCATTTATATTCATCAGGGAAATTGGTCTGAAATTCTCTTTCTGTGTTGGGTCTTTATGTGGTTTTTGTATCAGAGTAATTGTGGCTTCATAGAATGAATTGAGTAGAGTACCTTCTGTTTCTATTTTGTGGAATAGTTTGAGGAGAAATGGACTTAGGTCTTCTTTGAAGGTCTGATAGAACTCTGCAATAAACACATGTGGTCCTGGGTTTTTTTTTAGTTGGGAGACTATTGATCACTGCTTCTATTTCTTTAGAAGATATGGAACTGTTTAGATCATTTTTCTGATTCCAGATTTAATTTTAGTACTTGGTATCTGTCTAGGAATTTGTCCATTTCGTAAAGGTTTTCCAGTTTTGTTGAGTATAGCCCTTTGTAGTAGGATCTGATGATGTTTTGGATTTCCTCAGGATTTGTTGTTATGTCTCCCTTTTCATTTCTGACTTTGCTAATTAGGATTCTGTCCCTGTACCCTCAAGTTAGTCTGGCTAAGGGTTTATCTATCCTGTTGATATTCTCAAAGTACCAGCTCCTGGTTTGGTTGATTCTTTGGTTGATTTCAGCCCCGAGTTTTGTTATTTCCTGCCTTTTACCCCTCTTGGGTGTATTTGCTTCCTTTTGTTCTTGAAGTTTTAGGTGTGCTATCAAGCTGCTAGTTTATTCTTTTTTTGTGTGTGTGTGTGTTTTGTTATTTTTTTTCCATTTTTATTAGGTATTTAGCTCATTTACATTTCCAATGCTATACCCTTCTTTTCCTTTCTTTCTTTCTTTCTTTCTTTCTTTCTTTCTTTCTTTCTTTCTTTCTTTCTTTCTTTCTTTCTTTCTTTCTTTCTTTCTGTTTTGGATGTATTCAGAGCTATGAGTTTTCCTCTTAGGACTGCTTTCATTGTGTCCCATAAGTTTGGTTATATCATGGCTTTATTTTCATTAAATTCAAAAAGTCTTTAATTTCTTTGTTTATTTCTTCCTTGATGAAGGTATCATTGGGTAGAATGTTGTTCAGCTTCCACGTGAATGTTGGCTTTCTATTATTTATGTTGCTATTTGAGATCAGCCTTAGGCAGTGGTGATCTTATAGGATGCATGGGATAATTTCATTATTTTTGTATCTGTTGAGGCCTGTTTTGGGTCCAATTATATGGTCAATTTAGGAGAAGGTACCATGAGGAGCTGAGAAGAAGGTATGTCTTTTTGTTTTAGGATAAAATGTTGTGTAGGTATCTGATAAATCCATTTGTTTCATAACTTCTGTTAGTTTCACTGTGTCTTTGTTTAGTTTCTACTTCTAGGATCTGTCCATTGATGAGAGTGCAGTGTTGAAGTCTCCCATTATTATTGTGTAAGTTGCAATATGTGATTTGAGCTTTACTGAACTTTCTTTAATGAATGTGGCTGCCCTTGCATTTGGGGCATAGATATTCAGAATTGAGAGTTTCTCTTGGAAGATTTTACCTTTGATGAGTATGAAGTGCCTCTACTTGTCTGTTTTGTTGAATTTGTGTTGGAAGTTGATTTTATTCGATATTAAAATGTTTACTCTAGCTTGTTTCTTCAAAACATTTTTCTAACCTTTCACTCTGAGGTAGTGTCTGTCTTTTCCCCTGAGGTGGGTTTCCTGTAAGCAGCAAAATATTGGGTCCTGTTTGTGTAGCCAGTCTGTTAGTCTATGTCTTTTTATTGGGAAATTGAGTCCATTGATATTAAGGAAAAGAAATTGTTGCTTCCTGTTATTTTTGTTTTTAGAGTTGGGATTCTATTCTTGGGGCTCTCTTCTTTTAGGTTTGTTGAAGGATTACTTTCTTGCTTTTTCTATGGCGTAATTTCCAACCTTGTGTTGGTGTTTTCCCTTTATTATATTTTGAAGGGCTGGATTCATGGAAAGATACTTTGTGAATTTGGCTTTGTCATGGAATACTTTGGTTTATCAGTCTATGATAATTGAGAGTTTTGCTGGGTATAGTAGCCTGGGCTGGCAATTGTGTTCTCTTAGGGTGTGTATAACATCTGTCCAGGATCTTCTGGCTTTCATAGTCTCTGGTGAAAAGTCTGGTGTAATTCTGATAGGCCTGCCTTTATATGTTACTTGACCTTTTTCCTTTACTGCTTTTAATATTCTATCTTTATTTAGTGCATTTGTTGTTCTGATTATTATGTGTCAGGAGGAATTTCTTTTCTGGTCCAGTCTATTTGGAGTTCAGTAGGCATCTTGTATGTTCATGTGCATCTCTTTCTTTAGGTTTGGGAAGTTTTCTTCTATAATTTTGTTGAATATATTTGCTGGTCCTTTGAGTTGAAAATCTTCATTCTCATCTACTTCTATTATTAGTAGATTTGGCCTTCTTATTGTGTCCTGGAATTCCTGGATGTTTTGAGTTAGGGTCTTTTTGCATTTTGCAGTTTCTTTGATTGTTGTGTCCATGTTCTCTATGTAATCTTCTGCATCTGAGATTCTGTCTTCCATCTCTTGTATTCTGTTGGTGATGCTTGCATCTATGGATCCTGATTTCTTTCCTAGGTTTTCTATCTCCAGCGATGCCTCACTTTGTGTTTTCTTTATTGTTTCTACTTCCATTTTTAGATCTTGGAATGTTTTGTTCAATTCTATGTCATGTTTGGTTGTGTTTTTCGGTAATTCTTTAAGGGATTTTTGTGCTTCCTCTTTAAGACCTTCTACCTGTTTAGCAGTGTTCTGTATTTCTTTAAGTGAGTTATTAATGTCCTTCTTAACATCCTCTACCAGCATCGTAATATATGGGTTTAAATCCCAATATTGCTTTTCAGGTTTGTTAGGGTATCCAGGACTTGCTGTGGTGGGAGTGCTGGGTTCTGATGATGCTGAGTAGTCTTGGTTTCTGTTAGTAAGATTGTTAAATTTGCCTTTCTCCATCTGGTAATCTCTGGTGTTAATTTTTACAGCTGTCTCTGGCTGGAGCTTGTTCTTCTTGTGATTCTGTTAGCCTCAGTCAGCACTCCTGGGAATCACACTCTCTCTTGAGTCTCAGTGGTCAGAGTACTCTCTGCAGGCAAGTGTTCAGAAGTCTGGAGCTCAGCTCTGCCTCCTGGCTGAAGATGTAGCCCAGAAAGCGACCCTGTCTCAGAAGCTATGTTGCTTCTGCCTTCTGCATGCTCTCCTGCACAGACTGGTATTTTTGGGATCTGGGATACAAGATAGCCATCTCACCTTTCTTTCTCTCTCTCATCCTTCCTTCCTTCCTTCCTTCCTTCCTTCCTTCCTTCCTTCCTTCCTTCCTTCCTTCCTTCCTTGTCTTTATATGTCAATATCAGTTCACCCCTATGAGAAGGGGGACCTCCTGGATATCTACCCCTTCACCAGCATATCAGGACTAAACACATCCTCTCTCATTGAAGCCAGACAAAGGGTTTCAGTTAGGGGAATGAGATATACAGGCAGGCGACAAATTCATGGAAAGCCCCCCCCCTGCTTCAATTGTTGAAGGATCCTCCTAAGACCAAGGTGCACAATTGCTGCATATGCATGTGTGTGAGGGGAATAGGTCTTGTTCATGCTTGATCTTTCATTGGTGGTTCTTTCTCTGTGACTCATTCACACAATGAAATACTACTCAGCTATTAAAAACAAGGATCTCATGAACTTTGCAAGCTATTGAATGGAAATAGAAAATAGTCTGAATGAGGTAACCCAGACCCAAAGGTACATGCAAAGCATATATTAACATATAATTGGGTATTAGCTATAAAGTAGAGGATAACCATGTTACAATCCACAGAACCTTACACCCCCGCCCCCCCCCAAAAAAAACAAATAGTAAGGAGACCCCACAGGAAGCTAGTTGAGTTGTTCTCAGAAGGGGAAATAAAATAGACATCTAAGGTGGACGGAAAGAGAGGACTGGATGGAGATGGGGAGGGGAGTGGGATGGGGAGATCAGGTGTAAGGAGAACAGTTGAGAGTGAATAGATATCAACAGCAGGTGTGTGGGTCATCTCTAGGATATGCCAAAGACCTGGGAAGTGCCAGTGTGTTTATGTTGGTGACTCTAGCTGAAACTCCTAGCAGTAGGGGATATGAATCTTGAAGTGGCCACTTCCTGTTTCAAGACAGGATTTGCAGTGGTAGGATGAGAACAGCCATCCTTGCACAAAGCCTTCCACCAAAAATATGTCCTGCCTATAATATGTGCAGGGACAAAGATAAAGCACAGATGGAAGAAATGGACAACCAATTACTGCCCCCAAATTGAGACCCATCTCATGAGAAAGAACCAATCCCTGACATTATTAATGGTATGCTATTATGCTTGAAAAACGGCTCCTAGCATAACTATCCTATAGAAGCCCCACCCAATAGCTGACGGAAACAAATTCAGAGAACACAATCAATAGATGGAACTCTGGGAGTCTTATGGAAAAGTTAGGGGAAGAATTGAGGGACCCAAAGTGGATAGGGACTCCTCTGTTGTGAGAGCAAAAGTATCAACTAACCTGGACTCTTGAGGGATCAAAACATTTTTTTTATTTTAATTAATTTATTTTCTTACACTCCACATTTTATTCCTACCCCCTGTCTGATCCATCCTTCGACTATTCCACATCCCATACCTCCTCCCCACCTCCCTGAAGAGGACTGCCTAGTCTGTGTTCATTCAGAGAAGATGAACCTAACCCTCAAGAGACTGGAGGCCACAAGGAGTTTAGAAGTCAGGTAGGATAGGGGGTGGGGGCATCCATGTGGATCAAAACATTTTTTAAAAATGTGTCTTGCAGAGTTCAGCTGAAAATGTTAGTTTCTGATTGTGATTCCTAGTAACTCCAGAACAAAAGTGCAGTCAGATTTTTTTTAAATTAAAAAGTGGATCATTCACACAATAATGCAGTTCAAAATAGAAGTAAATCTTAAAATAGCATCCTCAGCTTTATTTAAATAGTAGTCATAAAATGGAGGTCCTACCTGTCTATTTTGAGTTTCACTAGAGTTGTCAATAATAATTTTATTCAGACACAAGAACACAAGGTTAAATGAGAATGAGCAAGAAACTCCTTTTGAAAAAATCTGTGGTTATATATGTAGCAGCTAGGCAACTCAGTCTATAAGGCTACCTTGTCTGGCCTCAATTAGAGGGGATGTGCCTAATCTGGCAGAGACTTGATTCCAGAGTGGGAGAATATAGAGTCCCTCCCTCTCAGAGAAAAAGGGGAGGGGTTTGCGTGAAGGGACTTGGGAGTAACCTGGAAAGGGAGAAGTGTATGGGAATGTTAATAAAAAAAATTAATAATTTAAGCAAAGCTGTGGTTAACAAGAAATCTTTTCTCAATACAGGACTGACACAGTTTATAAGCATACCCACTAATCACATGCATTTCTCATTATCAGATACACTGATGGAACATGAGTCAGACTGCTTGGATGCCATGAGCTTTTTGAAGACTTTTTGAAGTCCCATCATTTCTGGCCAAATGAAATGTTTCACTCTTCATCAAAATTCTGCAGGATCAAGGATAATCAAAGGCAGTGAAAATCAATGCAAAGCATTTCCTGTAGTGTAGTAATAATAATATGGCCTTCATGTAGATGTCATTGTTAGGAAAGCTGTAGCAGCATAGCTTGAAATCATTCTTTACAAGAAAGTTGGGGCTTGTGAAGATGGAGTTATTCAGCTGTTTCTATGTTGGAAAATCTTCCTTTCCATAGGTGATGGTAAAGAATGAATAGAGAAGCCTTAACTGTTACCCTGCCTCTAAATAAAAAAAAAAAAAAAAAAAGAATGAGTCCATGTGACAGAGCAAAGCATAAATGAGTATGATGGAAAAATAATATTTGTGTTCAGTTAAGAAGATATATTCTATTCTGATAATCAAAGTCAGCCATTTTGTTCACTCCTTGAAGGATCTATTCTATGGGATAATTCATTTGTCTTAGTCTGCTGTTTCTGCAGTAGATTACATATTACTGGATGCTATATAAAATATGTGCGTTCATTCAGTATATTGCTGTGGAAAGTGGGAAATCTATGAGGTATTTTCTAATACTGCTCCCTGAAGAATATGGAATCCATCTTCTGTGACAGTGGGCAAAAGTCAAGAGAAATCAAAAGTGCAAGAGAAAACTCAATTCATTTTAAAAGAAAGTATTTAGTCAGTCATGTATGCACATATATATGCATGCATATATGTGTATATTAATATGAATATCTTCACTGAAGGATTGAGTATACATAGAAACACATATGTTTACATATGTATAGGACAGAGATCAACTTAGATGACATTCCTCATACATTGTTCACCTTTATATTTAGAGTCACACTGGCCTGGAATTCACCAAGTTGACTTTACTAGCTGATCAGAAAGTCCCAGGTACCCACTTACATATGTCTCCCAAGAACTAGGATTACATGCCTTGCCTGCATTTTTTTTTAAACTTAGGTTTGGGAGATCAAACTTAAGCCCTGCCTGTTTCATGGGCAAGCCTTTTACTGATAAAGCCATCCCTCCATTTTCTAAATTCATTTTTGTAAGACCATTCTTAAAATTCCCGTGATAATAACATGTTGGCATGAACCCATTAATACAGGCAGAACCCTCCTGATTTAACTATGTCTGAGTAACCCCTACTTCCCAATATTGTGAGTTCAAGGAAAAAACTGGAAAGACAAGGGCCAACTAAAGTAAGAAGCAGTTGAAATCTTTTCTAACCATCTTGAAACCACTTGCTATGATCCACTAGTGAGAAATCTTTAACCCAAGAAGGCATTGTGTAAGTGATGTCAAAAGCCTCTCTCTCGGGTAGCCCTTGAAAACTAGTGCTGTGCTCATAAAGTATCCTAGAAACGCATATTGTCTAGCTTGCCCATTATGGTAGCATCCTATGGATCATGGGAATCATCTCAAGAGGAACTTGGAACAATATTTGTCTGTTTCAGAACCACTTTGTCTATTAAGGGGTGTCTTACTTTGACTTTTCTTGTTGTGAACAGACACAATGACCAAAGCAACTCTCATAAAGGAGAGCATTTCGTTGTACCTGGTTTATAGGTTCAGAGACTCAGTTCATTATCATCATGGCAAGAAGCACAGCAGCATCCAGGCAGACATGGCACTGGAGGAGATGAGAGTACTACATCTTCCTCCAAAGGAAGCCAGGAGCAGAGTGTCCTCAGGCAGAGAGGAAGAGGGTCTCAAAACCCACCTGCAAGGGGAAACACTTCCTCTAACAATGCCACACCTCCTTCAACAATGCCACACATCCTAATAGTGCCATTCCCTAGGCCAATCATATTCAAACCACTACAAGGTGAATGAATTGTTTTCCTTCTTTGGAGTATAAAAATTCATGAAGAGTTTGTCATCAGCCTTCAGAACATGAGGTGTTTGGGTCCAAGTTGATTCTTTATCTCTTTCTTTCTCCCTTGCCTCCCTTCCTTATCCACTCCCTGTAATCCCCCTGTATTTCCTTGTGTTTCTCTTTTTTTCCTTCGGAGAGATGTTAGTGTTAAGGAAATCCCATTTCTCATTTATTTCTTTATTGTAATTTAAAGTAATGCTACATTGAATGAAAAAAAAAGCATACAAATCTTTTAATATTCCCCCAGGAAGTGTTTACACTTCAGAAGAAATGTTGTACTTCTCAGAGCTTATTTAGTTTCTGTTTAATTTGTACAGGGATAAAACAAGTTTCAAGAGTGTCACTGGAACAATTATGTGAACATCTAGAAAACAAAGCAAGAATCGTAACTACTACAGAAGGGAGAATGGATTTAATATTGAATTTGTACGAAGAAAAAGAAATCTTCCTTCTTAAGTAGGATTGCCAAATTATGTTCAAACCTAGGAAGACAATAACAATAACAACAACAAAAATACTTTTATAAGGCTGTGTTCATTTGGTTCTGAGGAAAAAAATTAAATGTTATGACAGATTCTTTTCTACTACTTTAGAATTATATGAGAAGCGATCAAGGTTCTTGAATTAGAAAAAGAAAGGATTGATAATAATAGTTGAGTTATTTTAAACCATTGGATAGGTTCGAGAAGATGGAAAAATCATCTCTAGAGGATTCCCAAAAACAGCTCACATATGTCAGTGCCTTTACAAAACGAATGCCCAGTTATAGCACAAGTTCTGGGTAAACTATTGACATGTAACACATTATTCTAAAGATATGGAGATGGGCCAGAATCAGTGGAGACTCTTAAAGAACAATTAACTATGTGCACATATGGAAAATGTTTTCATTCTTTTGATGTAAATAACAAAACACATATAAAGTTACTACTAGTAGAAGTCATTTCAATGTGGTTTGAATAGATTTTGTATACATTTTCATATACTTATCAATCACAAACCTAAGGATATCTAGCTGTTACAGTGTACCTCTTTTGCAGAATTGTAAAAGTTGGTTCAAGTGTGTGTGTGTGTGTGTGTGTGTGTGTGTGTGTTTGTATGTGTGTGTGTGTGTTGCTATCAAGGGTAAAAGATGAAATACTGGAGCTAGGTCTGCCAATTTTGAGTCAATTTTGTTTCCTCTGAAACACACTATTGCTTTCAATTTTGTTTTATTTTGACATCTGGATGGATGAATGAATCTAGGGTCAACTGAAGTTACTTTCAGTTTAAAGAACAGTGGGTATGGATGGATGTTGTGGAAAAGCGCCCAACATTTTCTGATTCTTGTGGCAGATATGTACACTCATGATTACTGCAAGCTCAGTTTCTTCTTATCCTGATATTTGCACCTTACTTGGCCTTCACTCTTTCACACTGGCTCTCTGTCATAATTATCACCCAACGAAGCTTCTTCCTTGTATCAAGCTAAATTGATAAAAATCCTAAGCAATGACAATCATAAAATTATATGATAAATACTAACTACTTATCCTTAATGTACCCTAGGCAGTAGTGACTGACTGTTTCCATATCTATATTCAGGGCTCCACATTATCCATCTCCTCCAAATAAACCTCCCCTCTCCAATTTTCTGCAGGTCTCCATTCACTTCCATTTATTTGCAGGAACATCTTTATTCCCTACATAAAACTCAGTTCATCTATTCGTTGACCTGAACTGTCTTTCACATATACCCATTAACGCTCAGTTTGATGTCTCATCTCATCACTGACTTTCTTAATCAGAAATACTTTCTTAAATTAAAATTTAGAATATCATCTTCCAGCTCAAGCCTAGCTGGATTCTTGCCTGAAACCTTCAAAAATTAACATGTGTCACGAGATGACTTTTCTCCTCCTCATGACTTCACATTTGCTTCTCACTAGCAGGTAGATGTTATGTCTATAATAAAAGATATTACTTTCAGACTGCTAGCTGGTCTGCTCCTATGAAGACACCATATCCTGAGCCATCCTAGAGGACCTGCTGCACTCAGAGCAGTTGATAATAATCCCCTCGCCCAAGTCCCAGAGCTTCCTGTGGGAGTCCAGTGGACTCACGACCCATCACTCACCAAAGCCCCCACCTCCTGAATATCACTCCACTTTCACCCTTTCTGTCTAGTCCTTTCTGCTGAGGCAGACTGCTAGCTGGTCTCCTCCCATAAAGGCACCATACCCTGAACCATTCTAGAGGATCCACTGCAGTCAGAGAAGTAGACACCATATCCTGAGCCATCCCAGGAGATACACTGCACTCAGAGCAGTCAGGCAACTGACACCACATCCTGAAGCATCTCAGGAGATCTGCTGTGCACAGGGCAACTGAGCAACTGATCACCAGCTTGTCTGTTCCCATGAAGAAACCACAGTTTAAAGGCATTCCAGGAGCTCCTCTTTACATAGGACAACTGGGAAACAGACACCACAGTCTGAAGACCTCTCTGGGGCTGTGAGGCATGCAGGGCAACTGACCCTACAGACTGAAAGCCTCCTGGGTCACACAGGGAAACAGAAACCACAGTCCATGGGGCCTCTTGAGAATATCTTCACAAAGGACAACAGCTTGACTGCCCCTCTGAAGACCCAATAGTTTGAAGGCCTCCCAGGTGATCCACTGCCATGGCAAAAAATCAGCAGCTTCTCTGCTCCTCTAAAGAAACTCCCAGTTGGAAGGCCTCACAGTAGGCTTTAACCCAGGGATGAGGGATTGGTTCAATATACCAAAATCCATTAACAGAATCCATTATATAAACAAATTCAAAGAAAATTCACATGATAATCTCCTTAGATGCAGAAAAAACATTTGACAAAATATAACAGCCCTTCTTGTTAAAAGTATTGGAGAGATCAGGAATTCAAGTCCCATACCTAAGCATAATAAAAGCAATTTATGGCAAACCAACAGCCAATGTCAAATTAAATGGAGACATACTTGAAACAATCTCACTAAAATTAGAGACAAGACAAGGATGCTCACTCTCCCCATATCTTTTCAATATAGTACTCGAAGTGCTAGCTGGAACAATAAGATAACAAAAGGAGATCAAAGAACTACAAATTGTCAAAGTAGAAATAAAGGTATCACTATTTGCAAATGATATGATAGTTCACATAAGTGGCCCCAAACATCCTACCAGAGAACTTCTCCAACTGATAAACAACTTCAGCAAAGTGGCTGGTTATAAAATTAACTCAAATAAATCTGTAGCTTTCTTTTATACAAATGATAAACAGACTGAGAAAGAAATTAGAGAAACAATTTCTTTCAAAATAGCCACAAATAATATAAAATATTGTGGGTTAACTAACCAAACAAATGAAAAACCTGGATGAGAATAACTTCAACTCTCTCAAGAAAGATATCAAAGAAGATCTCAGAAAATGGAGAGATCTCCCATGCTCATGGATTGGCTGCATTGATATAGTAAAAAATGGCTATTCTACCAAAGGCAACCTACAGATTCAGTGCAATCCCCATCAAAATCCCAACACAATTCTTCAAAGACATGGAAAGAACAATTCTCAAATTCATATGGAAAGGTAAAAAAAAAACATAATAGCGAAAATAATTCTTAATAAAATAACAGCTGGGGAATCATCATCGATGACCTCAAGTTTTACTACAGAGCAATAGTGATTAAAGCTGTGTGGTATTGGTACAGAGATAGAAAAGGTGAAGAATGGAATAGAATTGAAGACCCAGAAAGAAAACTACAAACTCACAGACACTTGATCTTTGTCAAAGAAGCCAAAAATATAAAATGGAAAAAAGAAAGCATCTTCAATGAATGGTGTTAGTCTGTCTGTCTGTATGTAGAAAAATGAAAATACACCCATATTTGTCACTTTGCACAAAGCTCAAGTCCAAGTGGATGAAGAACCTCAACATAAAAGCAGATACACTGAATCTATTCTAAGAGAAAGTGGGAAAGAGCCTTGAACTCATTGGCACAGGGGGAAATTTCCTAAACAGAATTCCAATGACTTATGCTCTAAGATCAAGAATTGATATATGGGACCTCATGGAACTGGAAAGCTTCTGTAAGGCAAAGGACATAGTCAATAAGACTAACTGGTAACCTACAGACTGTGAGAAAATCTTCACTAATCCCACCTCTGATGCAGGGCTAATATCCAAAATATATAAATAACTCAAAAGGTAACCACTAAAAAACCAAACAACCCAGTCAAAAAATGGGTTATAGAACTAAACTGAGAATTCACAAGAGGAATCTTGAATGGCTGGGAAATACCTAAAGAAATATTCAAAGTCCTTAGTGATCAGAGAAATGCGAATCAAAACGACCCTGAGATTTAACCTTTCACCGTTCAGAATGTCTAAGATCAAAACCTCAGGTGATATCAGATGTCCGTGAGTACATGGAGAAAGAGGAACACTCCTCCATTGCTGGTAGGTTTGCCAACTGGTACAACCACTCTGGAAATCAAACTGGAGGTTCCTCAAAAAATTGTAAATAGATCTACCTGAATACCCAGCAATACGACTCTTGGAAATATACCCAAAAACATGCCCCACTATGCCACAGGGGCACGTATTCCACTATGTTCATAGTGGCCTTATTTGTGATAGATAGAAGCTAGAAACAACCTAGATGTCCCACAACAAAAGAATTGATACAGAAAATGTGGTTCATTTAAACAATGAATCTTGTTTTTGTCAGAGAAAATGCACCTAATCACTAAGAGACGGGAGGCCCCAGGGAGTTTAGAGGTCTGGTTGGGTGAGGGTTGGGAGCTGGGGACTTCCTTGTGGAGACAGGGTGTGCGGAGGAGTTATGAGATGTGCAACAGTGGTAGGGTGGACTAGGATAGGGGGCCAGTAATAAAATCTGTAGTGAAAAAAATAAAAATAATAATAAAAATAAATAAACAAAATATGATAAACACAAACAAACAAACAAACAAAGGCATTACTTTATTTTCCTCATCTTTTGGCCTCAGTTCTGAGTTGTACTCTAATGTTTAAGCTGTTACACTCCCTAAGAGAAGTACCATTTTTCCTTTTATTTCCTCTGAAGTTCAAATAAGATCTTGCTATGTTGCTTCCTACCTAAGATCTGTGCCATATCTTGGATACCCCAGGTTTACTACAGTTCCTTATTTTCCAACTTTTTTTGGACTCCCTGGTAGTCACAGTCTTTTTCCCTTTGATCTTACTCTTTAAGTACTTTAGTGATGACAAGAGACCTTACTATAGCAAATTAATATTAGCAAATGCACACTTACACAAAACAACAACAAAACAGATGGCTCAAATGGCATTCTGCTTAAAATACGATTCATGAATCATTCACTGAGAATATAAAAATATACTTTCTGAGGGGGGACATTTGACAATTTTATTTACATTTTTAAAAAATTTATGCAAATGGTAAACAGCTATTCTTCCTTTGGGATTGAATATATGAGTTTATTTTCACAACTGTACATAGTTTAAAGGCCACAGTTAGTTAAATTAGTCAACCCTATGATATACCAGAAATAAGCTAAATGTTTATAAGTGGTATATATATTACATAACATAGTACATATATATTAAATTATTTTTGTTATTTTATGTTCTTTATACCTTTAGAGACAAAGCTTTACTCTGTGGCCAAGGCTGGCCTTGATGTTTCTAAGTTGCTCAGGTAAGTCTTGAATTTCCATTCTTCTGTCTCTGCCTCTAATGTCCTAGGATTACAGGCATGTACCACCATGTTTCGCTTATGAAATGAAGTATTACTTAGCACAGTTTTGATCAAATCATTTTAATGGTTCTCCCAATCACATTAATATATCATTGTAGCAGCCATTATTTCTAATTAACTTTAGCAATGAATTTAGACCAGTGTACATCTGATGATAAAAAACTAGATATTAATGGTTATAAGAAAAAATATATGGTGAATGGAGAAATCTTGGGTGTCTGCTAAGCCTTTCCCATTATATACTAGAATGTTTCTTATGAGCTCACACTTAACACAATTAGTAACTCCAGAATAATGGAATCGTATTAGCACAATAAACAGAGCAAAAAGAAGCTATCATTATATTAAAAGCCTTAGATACAACATTTAATAATGAATGCTGTTTTCATATATATATATATATATATGTATATATATATATATATTATTGTTTCATATGTGTTATTTTTCAACTCTGTCCCTTGATGGCTTAACTTTTATATATTTTTCTCCTTTCTTTTGATTTATGTGGTCATTTGGTTTCATTTTTTTAAAGATTTATTTATTTTATGTGTATGAGTACACTGCAGCTGCTTTCAGACACACCAGAAGAGGGCATGAGATCCCATTACAGATGGTTGTGATCCACCATGTGGTTGCTGGGAGTTGAACTCAGGATGTCTGAAAGAGAAGTTAATGCTCTTATCCACTAAGCCATCTCTCCAGCGCATCATTTCCTTTCTTAAAGGAAATAAACTTTTGTTTTCCTTTCTGAAAGGATTAAATAAATCAGTATCCAAGTGACAGAATTTCAGCCACTGTTACTGTCATTTCTAAACCTTGTATTTAGCTCAGGACAAGTTGAAAATGATTCAAAAGTGTTCTATAAAAAATACACAATTGCAAGGAAACTTATGTGCCGACTTGTACAGATAGTTCCTATACTGTAAAAGATTAAAGCAATTTCAGAAGCAGTACAAGGCAACCTGAATGTTATATAATATTTTCAGTAGCAATGAAGAATATAAAATTAGTCTCAATCTCTACAGAGAGAGAGAACCATGTTGTACATATCATAGTAGATTACAAAGAGTGTAGTGTTGTTTAAATCTGGATATTTGTAATCATGAATAACCAAGTAAATACATGTATGTTATGTGTAGTCCTAATTGTATAACTTATCCTAGAAAATATACACCAATGTATTGAAGATGTTTTCTACAGATCAAAGATTAGATGAAATTTTTCACTTTTTTGTTATAATTATGCTTCTTATTAAGATAAAACTTAATCAATTAAAGAGAAATTCAATTAAAAGTATGGGCATGCATTAAGCCAACACCACATAAATGATAAGAGATTTTTTTTTTACCGCTCCCTCTCTGTATATTAGTCTTTCTTTTGTATGTTCTATGTTTTATTTGAAATGCAATGATACAAAATATTCTGATTCTGGCTTATTTGATTAGTATGAGAAAATGTATAACTTTGGTAGCTCATGGTATACAAAAGTACTGCCTATCTTCATTAACTGCACTCACATACAAACCTTTTAAAACAATATATTTCTCATAAGGTATTAATTAAGGTAATAAAACAGATAAATCAAAACAGGCAGTCATCTGAGGACAGTAAGACTCAGTTTTGCTGAAACGAAATGGGCATCTTCAGCTGTCCTTTTCTTTTGCTCATGTTGACTCATCATGCTCTTGTGACCTATTCCTGTCTAAATTTTAAAGAATGAAGACACTTGTTTGCCTGAAAATTGTGAGGTTAAACAGTAAGTTAGGATCCTCACTGTGGTCACAATGGAATAAGAATGGGCATATGCACCTGCAGCAGAATTGTATCTACTTTTATTGAAGATCACTTATATGAAGTGTCATATGGATTCCTGAGATAAATTGAAAACTGTGATCAAACATTTTGCTATTTTTACAAAGTTATCCTTAATAACTAAGTAGAGAAGAGTCTTTTATAGAAATTTTGTGAGCAGAGACTATGTAATGTATGTAGTAATATCTTTTATTTGTCTCCTATGTTTCATCTACAAAGTCTCATGATTATCAGATAAGTTCTTCAAACATCAGACAATCAGCTGTGATGTGTTATGAGTCTAGATGATGGGGCTCAAAGCACTTGCCAGAATATGTGATTCTAGAAATATCATTCAAGCAGTCAGAATCTGGGGATTTGGGATACATATTTGTTATTTATTGATTGATTGGCTAGACATTTCATTCATTTTCATAACAGCCCTTTTTCTCCTTTAAGGGATCACAAGAGCAGGATGAGAGCTGCCCTTAAATCCTGTCCCCATTTCCACACAATCTCTCTATTGTTTCCCTTCAGTAAGAATGCATTGCACATCACACAACTTTCTGATGAGCAGACATGTGACCATCACAGCCCTATATTACATGGGTGGGTTTAACAATCCTGTAAGTCTTCGCTTTACTCTTCTGGAATAAATATATCCTTATGAATAAATGCACTTTAGCTTCATCTTTAGGAGTGATGGGATGTAAACTCAGTGAACATTGCTCCTCCTCCTCCTCCTCCTCCTCCTCCTCCTCCTACTAATCTGCACCAAATTTTTCTCTAGATTTGACTTCAGGGATATTATCAAAAATAACCAAAACAGTTATATTAAAGTTCCAATGTCTAAGAATTCATCATATGACCATTAATTAGAAACCTTGTAGATATAACCTACTATAATGTAGCAGAGTAATTTATTGTTGAAAACCTTATTCTACAATCACAGGCAAGTTGGATGCTACAGTTAACCAACCACAGCTAGCAAGATAAAAAAAAAAAAAAAAAAAAAAAGGATTCCCTTTCTTGGGGCTGTGAAGGAATGATCCTTTCAACATCTTGCTTTTAGACTTTCCCCCACAGTACTACAGGAAGGCAATTATGTAATATTAAACTACTAAAGTGTTCTACTTTAGATAGTAACTGTAGAATACCAATACAAATTTAAAAGAGAAGTCACAACTATACTTACCTCTGTCACCTCACAGAATTCATATGGTCTTTCTATGATGAATAGGGCTTGTAACCTACAAGTCCAAACTTTCTGACTAACTTTTGTAAATTTGCTCTGATAAAATATCATTATTGTTAACTTTTGTAAATTTGCTCTGATAAAATACCATTATAGCTCACTGTGTATTATGCTACTCTAGTCTGCAAAATACCTTCTCTGTGCCAAGTATGTGAGTACAACATTTAGATCAAATCTTCTTGCCCATTGTCTGCATGGAGCTTAAGCAGATGGCATGCCCACTCCCCTTCACACCTCTTTCCCACAGTCATTATTCTCAAGCACAGTGACTCAGATACTACAATGATTTGCTTAAGATATATTTTTGGCCACTGAAAATGGCTGGCATCCAATAATTCCATATACTACTGCAGATCAACCCTTACTTTGTGAGATATAATTTGCTTCATAAACATCCCAGCAGCCATATTGACGGTTGTTTTTATACCATTGACCTGAGTTTCTTTCCTGAGAAGGCACTAAATTACCAATTTCGTAACAATCCTGTCAGTTACTGATTTAAATCAGTTTTCTCCTTGAACATTGTATTTTCTCTCAAGCACTTATTGAAATATCCAAATTAAGGTAATTGAATTCATACCTTGAGTCAAGATCTGTTTTGGGTAGTTACCTTGACTAGGGTAATTTTAAAAGGAAGAAAACTGAATTAACTGTATTTTGAAGAGGGTAATGAACAGTAAGAAGAAAGTGAAGAAACTTTAGTTCGAATGATGGTAGCAGTGATGGTGATCATGTTCCCTCCTTTTGGCAAGTCGAAACTTTTGCTGAGCTCAGCACCTCCTAGCAGATGAAAGTCATGGGGGAAACTGGAGTAAATAGAGGAAGGAGCTTGAAGAGTATTTTGCTTGGTTTTTTCATATGCACATAAGAGTTATAGAGCAGATGTTAGTGATGGAGATGCAAAAGACAAGAAGAGAAGGAGGTATCAGATAAATGTGATGCTGCTGACTTGTCCTAAGAAGTTTGTAATCAGTATGGAAGATACCCAGAGATGCTTTCTCTGTACTATTAATAACATCCAGAGATTGCTATTTTCTTAGGTTCACTTGTTATGTATGATATTGTTTTTTTTTTTGATTGGATATTTTATGTATTTACATTTCAAATGTTATCCCCTTTACGGTTTTCCCTCAGTAAGCCCCCTACCGCACACTTGCTCCCTCTGCTTCTATGAGAGTGCTCCCCCAACCACTTACTCCCACCTCACTGCCCTGGCATCCCCCTACACTGGGGAATCAAGGCCTTCACAGGACCAGGGGCCTTTCCTCCCATCGATGTCAGACAGTGCCATCCTCTGTTACATATGCAGCTGAGTCATGGGTCCCTCCATGTGTACTCTTTCGTTGGTGATTTAGTCCCTGGGAGCTCTGGGTGGTCTGTTGGTTGATATTTTTCTTCTTAGTATGAGGTTGAAAACTCCTTCATCTCCTTCAGTCCTTTCTCTACATCCTCCATTGGGGTTTTCCATTCTCAGACCAATGGTTGGCTGTGAGCATCCACTTCTGTATTTGTCAGGTTCTGGCAGAGCCTCTCAGGAGTCAGCTATATCAGGGTCCTGTCAGCAAGCCCTTTTTGGCGTCAGCAATAGTGTCTGGGTTTGGTTTCTGTATGCGTGATGGATCCCTAGGTGGGGCAGTCTCTAGATGTCCTTTTCTTCAGGCTCTGCTCCACACTATGTTCCTGTACTTTAGACAGGAGCCACTCTGGGTTAAAGATTTGGAGATGAGTGGGTGGCCCACTCTCCCAATTGGGGGCCTTGCCTATTCTTTAGATATGGTCTCTGCAGGCTCTCCTTCCCTTTGTTGGGCATTTCAGCTAATCTCATCTCTTTTATGTCCTGGGAGTCTGTTGCTTTCCAGGCATCTAGAACTTACTGGTGGCTACCCCCAGTTACTCATCTCCCATTGCTACACACCTCTATTCAAATTCCTGACCCTCTGTATATCATCTCTCCTCCTCCCATACCTGGTTGTGATCCCCTTTCAATGCCCCCTCCTCTCTTCCTCCCAAGTCCCCCCCACCCTCTACCTCCTGTATTTTGTTCCCCCTTCTAAGAACAACTGAAGCACTAAAGCATCCACATTTTGCTCTTCCTTGGGTATTTCCAGCTATTGGGCTAATATCCACTTATCAGTGAGTACATACCATGTGTGTTCTTTTGTGACTGGGTTACCTCATTCAGGATGATATTTTTATTTCCATCCATTTGCCTTGTTAAACAAAAATGGCTGTTTTGAATGTGTTTTGAAACTATGAGCTGTCACTTAGATGTCACGAGGTTTTCTAGTCAGTTTCAGAGGGCAGTTCACAAAATTAATTAGGGGACAGTTCACAGTTTTAAAGCTCTGTACTTACTGTAGATTTCTTTAGAATAATGGGATTCTTATGGCAATAGGGAAGAGAAAAGGATGAGAGAATAGATAAAATATGTGGCATTACCTGCAAGCAGTTACATACACTTCCCCATAGCACATGATGAGTATGGAGACTTCCACATAACAGACAAACATTTCCTTCTGTAAATGATAATGGGAACACTCTCCCAGGGAGTTTGTTACTAGGTAAACCAGATAAGCACTTAATTAGCATGTATGAAAAAGTTATGTAATTTACAGGGCCTCATAGACATAATCTTGTTCTTTATTCACCCAGCATGTGAGATACTGACAAAATTCTAAGGGAACTAGAAGAATGACAGATTAGAGAAGAATTACAGGAGGGATTTTAATACACCTAATGAACGCAGCACAGGGATTAATAAAACATCTCTAAGGACAATAGAAAAAAGTATTGATTTCAGTGATAAAGATATAGGAAGTTGTTTATATGAATATTTAAAGATGCCATATTTTTTAATAGAGGAGAAGGAAGGGAATTTCAGATGAAGGAAATCGTTTCTTTAATTAAAGGAGGATTTTACTGTCATTAGGATTCTAGTGAAATCATCACATTCTGGGTTGTTATTTACATAGGCAATTGAAGGATGTGGGGTCAATGTTAGCCTTTTTCTGAACTTTATAAGGACCTGGATCTACTCTGAGTAGTGCATGTAAAACATACAACAATGAGTAATTACTTATTAAATGTACGAGTAGGTTAACAGGCTGAGAATGAATGAAAGAATGAACAAATGAATTAATACAGAAACACTAATCAATGAATCAATTAATGAGCGCAATGTAGTTTCAATCAACTGTCACTAAAGAAAGTTGCAGAGCAGCTTAGAACATAAGACTGCAAGTCTGGCAAGAGGTTACCTTGTACGAATCCCTTTTCTGGTTTTTTACTTGTTTGGCAAGTTGAAAAGATTTTAACTCAATGAATTGTATCCCAATAGGAAAGCACTAATGATTTCAGTAGTGTTTGACTTAATGGATTATGCTAAGCTTTGGGATATAACATATTTAAATATCAAGTATCATGCCAAGTTGGTTCGAACTAGCCAATAAGGTAATAAGAAGAAAAATGCAAGCCAGAATTAGGTGAGCAAGCAGGGATGAACAAAGCTGAGAACAAAAGCAATTAGGTAACAGGGACACTGTGTACTTAGGGTTTTCTCAGGAATTTCATAACAACCAGGAATCAGTCCATGTTTTAGCTGTGTTGTAACTGTGGTCTACTATTTATGGCATATGGATGCATATGACAATAGAAAGGTGAAGGAAAATGTTTTAGGTATTACTATGAACTTATCAAAGCTGAAAAGGACATATTTGTCTTTGTCACCTGCAAGGTCTAACACTATAGATGGAATGAGACTGCCTCCGTGACAAGCACATGTTATGATCTAGAGAATTTTATTGAGATGAGAAGTATAGGTGCATGGGAAAGCAAAAAGAAGAGATGAAATGAATTCCATTTGGAATGTGCTAATCAGCATGCTGCTCACATTGAAGACCTACTGAAGGTTATCTGTGTACAAGGTGTTACATGACTCAAAACTTACAGAAAGCAACTTGCTGTCATTCAGAGAGGTAGAGAGCTACTTATATGAATGTAGTAGCTAAAGGGTAAATACAATAGCCATGGCTCACCTTGGATGGACATAGAAATTCTCAGGTATTAATATTAATGTCAGATTTAGACCCATTTCAAAGTTTCTCTGTTTTCTTCTCTAACATATGTCTGAATCATTGTAATGGAAAGCCATTAAAGTTGTTTTTTATTTAATTTTTTATAAATGACCAAACATGTATTTCTAAAGTATAATTTATTTATTTATTTGAGGCAGGGTTTTTCTGTATAGCCCTGGCTGTCCTGGAACTCACTTTGTAGACCATGCTGGCCTGGAACTCAGAAATCCGCTTGCCTCTGCCTCCCAAGTGCTGAGATTAAAGGCGTGCACCACCACACCTGGCTTAAGTATAATCCTTATTGTTGCTCTGTATCATGATTAGCCTTCAGGCCCTGGGTGAGTGAATACCAGTTATCTGACCTAACTGTTACAGGATGGTTTTCTATTATAGTTCCTCAGTCCTATCAACTCATGTTTGACTCACTCAAAAGGCTGTTTGGGTTATTTTAAACTCATGGTTCTTAAATGTTTATAATTCCATATGCCTAGCCTCTAGATCACATTTGAAAAAAAAGCAAGGAAAAAAATCCTACCATATGTTTATTTGTAACATCTCTGCAACTACCAATGAAATAACACAATATGTACATATTAATGACACAAACATTTTAAAGACATAAAAATATACCTCCCAACATTCTTTTTGATAAGCAACAAATATGCGACTTAAGTGCATAGTGTATTTATAGTGAACTCCTTCCTTACCCTTCTGGATTGCCTGATTTATCCTTCTGCCTGGAATCATCTCCCCTATGAGAGGGATGAAATTATGACTGTTTTCTTCTTTAAATGCAACTATTTCTGTCCCAGTTTTCATAGTTTAGGTAGCACAGCCATTTTTGAGTTCCTGTGGTAATTCAAAGCACAACCTTAAAATAGTATCCATGATTGTAATTAGATACATCCCTGACTTTTGGTTACTATCTGCTTCTGCTTCTTAATCCCTGCCAAGAATCATTGACCACTAAAATGTTTCCTTGGTAAATAACATTTTGTTTATTGAGTCTGGGTCTAAACGTTTTTATAGCCGCTGTTAACTTTCACAGCTAATCATGTCCCCCTTCTACCCTTAACACTTCCTGTGCAATCCATGTGTCTGTTTTCCCTTAATATCATCAAAGCTTCTGCAGTGATAGGCCACGATACAAAATATCCTTTAGATATTAAGGCTGTGGATGCTGTCCAAATACTCCTAGAGATAATAGCTGCTTTGTGGTTCTTCTGAATCAAGGATAGAGTACCACCATATATAAGAGAAGAGACTTAGGGGCTCATAATTGTCTTGATCAAATCAGCATTTCCATGAAGAATGGACCAATAGATCAACAGGTAAGAGCACTGCCTGCTCTTGCATAGGAACTGAGTTCACTTCCCAGCACCCACACAATAATTTACAGCCATTTCTAATTCAAGTTCAGGGAATCAGGTGCCATCTTGTGACCTCCATGGGTTCTAGATATCCATAATACACATAAGTACATTTGGGCAGAATATATCGCACACAAAATAAATTTAAACTAAACTCTTTTAAAAAAAATTCCATTTCTAACATTCATAAGCTGTTTGACTTGAGATAAGTCACTAATCCTTTGTTTTCAGTTTCTTTCTTTGTGAAGTTAGTAGGAAATTGTTAGTTTTAGAAACATTAATATCCTTTCGTCTTAGCTTCAAACTTTGTCTCTGTAACTCCTTCCATGGGTATTTTGTTTCCTATTCTAAGGAGGAATGAAGTATCCATACATTGCTCTTCCTTCTTCTTGATTTTCTTGTCTTTATCTTTTTCTTTTTCTTTTTTTTCTTTTTCTTTTTCTTTTTCTTTTTCTTTATCTTTCTTTTTTTTTAAAGGTTTATTTATTTATTATATGTAAGTACACTGTAGCTGTCTTCAGACACTCCAGAAGAGGGTGTCAGATCTTGTTACAGATGGTTGTGAGCCACCATGTGGTTGCTGGGATTTGAACTTCAGACCTTCGGAAGAGCAGTCGGGTGCTCTTACCCACTGAGCCATCTCACCAGCCCCTTATTTTTCTTTTTCTTGGAAAAAAAGGGTTTATTTTTTTATTACGTATTTTCCTCAATTACATTTCCAATGCTATCCCAAAAGTCACCCACACCCTCCCCCCCCCCCACTCCCCTACCCACCCATTCCCATTTTTTGGCCCTGGCGTTCCCCTGTACTGGGGCATATAAAGTTTGCCTGTCCAATGGGCCTCTCTTTCTAGTGATGGCCGACTAGGCCATTCTTTGATACATATACAGCTAGAGTCAAGAGCTCCAGGGTACTGGTTAGTTCATAATGTTGCACCTATAGGGTTGCAGATCTCTTTAGCTCCTTGGATACTTTCTCTAGCAATTGTATCTTGGGTATTCTAATTTTCTGGGTTAATATCCACTTATCAGTGAATGCATATCAAATGACTTCTTTTGTGATTGGGTTAACTCACTCAGGATGATATCCTCCAGATATATCCATTTGCCCAAGAATTTCATAAATTCATCGTTTTTAATAGCTGCGTAGTACTCCATTGTCTAAATGTACCACATTTTCTGTATCCATTCCTCTGTTGAGGGACATCTGGGTTCTTTCTAGCTTCTGGATATTATAAATAGGACTGCTATGAACTTAGTAGAGCATGTGTCCTTATTTCCAGTTGGAATATCTTCTGGGTATATGCTGAGGAGAGGAATTGCTGGATCTTCTGGTAGTACTATGTCAAAATTTCTGAGGAACCGCCAGGCTGATTTCAAGAGACAAAGTTTGGAGCTAAATATGGACCACCCAGACACTACCCCACTGGGCAATCCATCCCATAATTAGCCACCAAACACAGACACTATTGCACATGCCAGCAAGATTTTGCTGAAAGGACCCTGATATAGCTGTTTCCTGTGAGCCTATGCCAGTGCCCGGCAAATACAGAAGTAGATGTTCACAGTCATCTATTGGATGGAACACAGGGCCCCTAATGGAGGAGCTAGAGAAAGTATTCAAGGAACTGAAGGGGTCTGCAACCCTATAGGTTGAAAAACATGATGAACTAACCCATTCCCCCAGAGCTCGTGTCTTTGGCTGCATATGTAACAAAAATGGCCTAGTTGGTCATCATTGGGAAGAGAGGCCCCTTGGCCTTGCAAACTTTATATGCCCCAGTACAGGGGAACGCCAGGGCCAAGAAGTGGGAGTGAGTGGGTAGGAGAGCAGGGCAGGGGGGCAGCGTGTATAGGGGACTTTCAGGATATCATTTGAAATGTAAATGAAGAAAATATCTAATAAAACATTGAAAAAAAGAAACATTAATATACTAAAATACTAAGAATTTGATAATAGAAAGTACTAAATAGATGTTAGCTGGCACTAACTTGTAAAATTTTCTGGAGATTTGATTCAATTGTATATCAACAATAACTTCCTCTGCAGACAGATAGATAGATAGATAGATAGATAGATAGATAGATAGATAGTATTAAAGCTATAGAGGGCTCTTAAAATATAAATTTGAAAAGTTATACAGTATTTATATCTCAATAATTAGAAAATATCTGAACTCATTGTAAATAGAAGAAAATTTATGGGCTCTGACATGGGGACATTTTATCAAAGGATACAATGGCCTTTATTTATTGCTCATTTCTCTTCATGGTTCATGAACTTGTAATGATTTGAGCCAACAAAGTATCTATTATAAATTTGTATGCAAAAGCATATAGTTAAGTATGAAAGATATGCAGTCTATTATTAAAGCCCCCCTTTTCTTTCTTGCTCATAATTGATGGACTCTTTCTGAAGAGGAGTTTGCAGTGGTCTGAACAAAGATCATGATATAAAATTAAATGGTGGTTTATGTCCCTTACTGTTCCACTCATAAATTATCTCTCCAGTGATGACACTCTTTTATATTCAGTGTATATTCAAATATTCCTCCCTGGGTATTATTCATTCAGGATATTGCATATAAATAGCTTGTCTTTGAGAGCTGAAATGTGAGTTTAGTCCAGGATATAAGTGATGGAGAAGGAATATAAGCAGTATTCTTCTCCAGTTCTCTACTTTCTGTCACTCATTGCTTCTTTTCCACATGAATCTGCAAACATCATCAATAACTAACCATACCTACCAAAACAGAGAGTAAAAGATGTTGGGGAATAAAATGAAGATGGTATCAGTATGTTATAATCATGGTTCTTCTAAAGAAAAGGAAACCACTCTCTGTGTTTGCTTCATTTTTTAACTCTGAAGTAACTTTGCCAAGAAAAGTTGCATATTATAAACATTCCAAAAATTAAAAAAAAATTCTGTGAGTGAAATACCACTATGTTTCTTCCTTATAGATTCTTTCCATAATTCTAGCTTCTAGGCAGTCATTAGACCATAGTTCTAAACCATCATATCCATTCAATTAACAGAGTTCAATAGGACCATGTGATGCTTCCTGGAGATGCAAATGGCTTATGGAACTAAGGCACTCTTAGTTTCTCTGGACACAGCTTAAATATCAGGCAAACTTAATCATGAAGTCATTGCACAATGTTGAGATGTTAGGAAGAATGTATATGGTTGGAAGTGCAGTAGTATATGTGATAATGTATTTGAGCATGTGATTGGAGCAGTGATTATTGAATTATAATGAAGTAGATTGAAAAATTTAAAAACTAACAAACCAAACAAACAAACAAGAAACAAGAAACAACCTCAGAACATAATCTTAAGTACAAAACTAGGATCATAGACATATACCAGGAATCAGTAGAATTGAAAGCAACAGCAACAAAATGAAAAGTTAACCAGTATGGGCATAAATCTTTCCAGAGGCAAGAAAGATATTGTGACAGAAACTGTTCTGATTAATAGAATACTTTAGGTTTTGAGTGATGCAGTAGTTATATTTCTAGAGAAAGACATTTCTGAAACTATTCTCTTCAACAATCTTTAATTTAATGTAAATGATTACATTTTAGCCTAAATGTCCTAGCTGACATTGTTTGCCATTAATTAAACAATAGATTCTTCAGATATGTACTTGATTTTTGCTTGAGCAGTTTTTCAAGGTCTCTTTGATAACTGCTTTTATAATGTCAGCACTTCATGAATGTTAGTAGATTCATGAAGACTAGACAATGGTATCACCTCAGATATGATTATACAGGGTGTTTGCTCTTTCTTAATGTCATGGCAAACAGAAGTACATATATAGTATAGATGTATATATATATATATATATATATATATATATATATATATATATATATACACACACACATATAGTGTGTGTGTGTGTGTGTGTGTGTGTGTGTATACTATACTGTGAGATTGCATTGCAGTATAGGAAGTTGTTGAGTCAATATGACTGTGTACTTATGTAGAGGAGGTCAATACAAAGAAAAAATTAGACTTTAAAAGAAAATATCCACCTCAAATAATCTTTTAGGAGCTAGTGTATCTCTGACTCATTTGCCTGTTCTTAAGACTCTTTTCCTTTTATTGGGTTGCCTTTTCTAGTCTATATATGAATGCATTTGCCTTGTCTTATTTTAACTTTTTTTTTGTTCTGTTTGCTGTCATCTGTTGGAGGTCCTTTCTTTTCTGGAGAGGAGACTGAAGGCAAGCAGATCTTGAAGGGGAGAGGAAAGACATGGTTGGAGAGATCTGGGAGGGATGGAGGGAAGGGAAATTTTGGCAAGCGTGTATTGTTTAACAGAAGAATATTTTCAATAAAATATAAAATAAAAATAACAATTTTTAACTAGAGATTATACTATATTTAGTTGAGGATGTAGCTTAGTGGGTGGAATATTTGTGTAGCATGCCCAAAGCCCTGGCTATAATTCCCAACATAACATAAATGGGATATGGTGGTGGAGATCTGAAAGCCCAGCACTGGGGAGGCAGAGGCAGGAGAATCAGAAGTTCTGGTTATTCTTGTCTACATTCTGAATTTCAAGTTAGCAGAAAATATACAAGACCTGGATTTTAAAACTAATGAAAGACAGGAAATTAGAGAGAACAAATTAGAGAGAATTTTATTACTCCAACTATGAGGTGTTGGTAATAAAGAGCCAGTTTCATCAGTAACTTAAATATTAGTGTCTCTTCCTTGATAACCTTTGGATTTTCATATAGCTGATTTAGATAGTAACGTGGATAGTCTCAGGAGACATTGAAGCCAACTCTTCAACACCCTTTCCCCTTACCTTTTCCTACAGGTATCATTCCTAATTCCTACCACATTCATACATTCTAGAGCATGAATCAACAATACAACAATATAACAGAGATGGTTCAAGCCAACCATGATGGGTTTTGACTGCATGTGCTATGAGTGGTGCCATGTCTATGTACATACTTGCTATGTTTTGGATATATGTCTTTCATAGTTTTATGTGTTAGAAGCTTGAGCTACAGTATGGTAATGTTAAATGTGGTATGAACCGTTAAGAGGTGTGATCTGATAGAAGAACTCCAATCAGATAATATGGAAGTTCTCTTTATAACAGATGTAGGTAGTCCATGTGTGATAATTATTATAAGAACATACCCTCCTCCGCAACCTCCATTAGATGCCCTGGACAATAGGAAGTATGTATACACACACACACACACACACACACACACACACACACACACACACACCACTACTATGTATGAGGAAGTCAGGCTGGCCTTCATGAGAGCTGATCTGATGTCAAAACTGTAGTTATGAACTCCCAGTTTAATGAGCTAAATAAACAAAGTTTTGTAAAATGTACTACCTTAGGTATTTTATGGTAATTAAAAAACTTACATGAAAAATAAAACTGCTAACTATGACTGATGGCATTACAGTTGTATCTGAATTGGTTAAAATGCAGAGTATGTAGAAATATGTTGGGGCATCCTAGAGAAAGCCTGGAGTATTCTAAGTTGAGTGTTATAGCCAATTCTGATGAGGATTCAGTAGATGAAAGACTTTATAAAAAGATATAGGTGGAGTGATGAAGCTCGGAATATTGGCAGAATCATGATTGGTAGAAGATTTAGTTTAGAGGTCTCAGGGGGACTAAAGATTCCACTGGAAACTATATCAATGGCCAAACAAGAAACTAATGGCCTGGTAGGCAGAGACTAAAAGTAATGGGGAAGACTCAAAAACCACGAGAACAAGGAAGAATAAGGGATGTGGCATGGCTCAAAATACTCCTTGGACATCTATACACTTATGAACATAGATACATGTTACCTAGAAATGCTTGGATAGAATATCAAATCTCGGTCCAGTCCTTGTGTTACTTAACCAAGATATAAAAAAATTAGTGCCAAAGGAAATAATATGAAATACAAATTACTATGGGCCAATTGATACAAAGCTCACCATGGAAAGATGGTACTATAAGGAACATTGGTGTAATTGGAAAATCTTCAGTGAAATTGTCACAGAATTTAAGATACTTTTTTCTAAGTTATCCAATTACACTGCAAAAAATAAGTGTGCAAGGTAAGAAAAATAAAACTGCTGCAGTGTGCCTATTCCTTAAGTAAAGTGCTCAGTGAGACTAGAGTAAGATCTGAGCTCTGACTAGAGATGTGTCTCCTGCAACTAGAGAGAGAATCTCACCTTAAAAGTTTCTGAAACAGAAAAAGTAAAAACTTTTCCTTTCAGAGCAAATTCTCTCTAATTCAGAACAAAAGGAATTGAGTTTTGCCAAGTTAAAAAGACAAGAGATAAAGATTGCATGGAGATGAATAAAAGAAACAAGTTATAACATACATAAGAAGTAAAACTCGGGCATATATAAATACAAGAAGACTTATCAAAATCTGATAGAGAAATATATGTGACAAAGCAGCATGACACATAATGTCATGATTATAATCTTTCGTGATTTTAATGAAATCAACACCAAAATATCAAAATGTATGGTAATATTTTCTTATGAAAGTGGTGGTAAAATTCAATAATTTATGAGTCATAAAAATACCTCATTCTATATATGGTTCAGATCTTACATCAAGGTACAATACTTACAAATTGACTTGATAGAAATAATCCCAAAAAAGAAAGAATGTAAGAAAAGAAAAAATCTATAGTCAAAATGAAATAGGGATAGCAAAATGCAGGACCTTCACACTAATAAGCACAGATGTGCATATCCTCATTAAAATATTGGGAGATGAATTACTGCAGAGCCTGGAAGTGATGGAATATCAGGTGTGTGCTGCTCATCAAAATGAAGGTTTCGAGTGTTAGCAAGTAAACTATTTATGTCCACTATACTCAATTATTGAAGGAGGGACCAAGAAGACTATTTTTAAATGATTTTATAATTTTGTCTCTACAAATCATTCCTGAAAGTCAATAAAGGTCACAGCATACCCCAATAGGAAGGTACACCTTTGTATTCATCAGAAAACCCAGTGTGAAACAGTTCATTTTATCAGAGGAAGATGGGGAAGTTTCTCTTTAAATCAGCAGCAAGGAAAATAAGATTATTATCAGGTCAGCGATCACCATTGTACATCAGCACTAAAATGTCCACTGAGCCAAAACTAGTGAAAACTGAAATGGACAAATATTAGAACAAAATAATAAGAAATAAGTTGTGTAAATATTAGAAAGGAAGAAGAAAATGCCATCAGTTTCAGAAAACAGCAGAATGAAGTTTTCTGTAAGGTTATTGTATGCTTGCAAAGGAAAGACAATACAATAAAAGATAATATCTGCTTCACAATTGCCACAAACCTATAAAATTCATAATGATTACCCTAATAAAAAATAAGCATAAGGGTGGTATGAAGAAAACTGTAAAATTTTACTAAAGGGCATAAAAGAAGATTTAAATAAAAGGGGAAGCCATATTGTGAATGGGATGACTTAATATTAGAAAGATAAGGATATTTCTCCAAATTAATCTATAAATACACCGAAGTGTAATAAAAATCCTATTTGTGTTATTCATGAAGTCAAAATGTTCCTTATAAATTTAATTTAGAAGAGGAAATGTGCCAAAGGAAGTTTATGTAAGATAAATGAGAAAGGGAGCCAGACTTACTTTCTATATATCAAGGCTTGTAATGAAAATGGGATAATTGAGAAAAGGTAATATGGCTATGGAAATATAGAAGGAAAGCATGGTTCTCAAGAGACCTGTGAGAATGTGGTACAGAGAAAGGGATGTATATTGAATTATTGGGAAAATGGTGCTCCAGCAGTAAACATTTCTGCGTAACATTTCTATCAATTTCTGTAGCAAACAAACAAACAAACAAACAAAAACAGGTAATCCATGTGTATAAACTTTGAAATGTAAGAAAAAAAATATAAGACCTTGGACTGCCTAGGTATTTCAGTGGGTCGAGGTTCTAATCAGTGACCTCAAGATCCCCAGGTCACACAAGACGGAAGAAAAATACTGACTCCCGAGGGTTATCCTCAGAGCATAAAACAATAATCTATGGCATGAGTCAACACATGCACACTCAGAAACAGACACACAAACATAGTTGCATGCACACACACACACACACACACACACACACACACACAAACGCTTTTTAAAATCCCTCACAATGAAGTATGGTGCTATATACCAGTAACTGAGCTGTTGAGTAGAACATTGCCTAAGCAAGACTTTGTACCCAATTAGACATTAGATTATATAAATATATAATCTGCATATACATGCATACATGCAACCCATGTCATAAAACAATAAGTTATTATTTATACGTTATAATTATTTGACAAAACAAAGCAGCAAACTATCAGGGAATGGTAATATTTTATAGTTTTTTTTCTTTTTTATTGGTTATTATATTTTTTACATTTCAAATGTAATCCTCCCTCCCAGTTTCCACTCCACAAACCCCTATCCCCTCTTCTCTCATCCTTGCCCCACCCACCCATCCACTCCTGATTCAGACCATAATATTCCTCTACCCTGTGTCATCAAGTCTCCACAGGACCAAGGGGTCGCCCTCCCAGTGTTGCCCAATAAGGCCATCCTCTGCTACATACGGAGCTAGAGCCATGGTTCCCATCACGTGTACTCTTTGATTGGTAGTTTAGCCCCTGGGAGCTAAATGGACTATCATCCTCATGTACATATTCCGTACCATTGATTCTTTACCCATATTTTTGCATTTACATTTTAAGCCATCTATAAGTCAAAACTTTAGTAAAAAAAATTTCTGTACTAAACACGTTCAACTATTTAGTAACTGTTCCCAAAAAAACATCATACAACATCTAATTTCTAAGCATTTACATTATAGTAGGCTCAGAAAGTGAGCTAAGCATTAGATCATACAGCAGAATATACCTAAGTAATGTGAAAGTTCAGAACTTACCATATTTCTAAAGCTATACATCTTGTGTATAAATAAGCATCTATATTTATCTATACATAAGACCATAGAATGTAATTTTCCTTTTTGGTGTCCTCAATACAACCTGAAATATATTGACATTTTTGCTTGAGATTATTTTTATTGGCTATTTTATTTATTTATATTTCAAATGTCATTCCTCTTCCTGATTTGCTTCCCCTCTGCAAAACCCCTATCCCACCCCCTCTCTCCCCTGCTTTTGAGGGAGATCCCCCACCCAACCACCCACTCCTGCCTCACTGCCCTAACACTCCTCTACTCTGAGGAATCAACCCTCCACAGGAGCAATGGCCTCTCCTGCCATTGATGCCAGATAAGACAGTCCTCTGCTACGTAAGCAGTTGGAGCTATGGGTCCCTCCATGTGTACTCTTTGGTTAGTGGTTTAGTTCCTGAGTGCTCTGGGTAGTCCAGTTAGTTGATATTGTTGTTCTTCCTATGGGATTGCAGTCTCCTTCAGTTCCTTCAGTCCTTCCCCTAACTCCTTCATTAGGGTCCCAGTGCTCAGTCTGATGGTTGGCTGGGAGCACCTGCATCTGTATTGGTCAGGCTCTGGCAGTGCCTTTCAGGGGACAGGCATACCAGGCTCCTGTCAGGAAGTGCTTCTTGGCATCAGCAATAGCATCTGGGTTTAGCGTCTGCAGATGGGATGGATCCCTATGTGGGGCAGTCTGGATGTCCTTTCCTCTCTGTCCCTGCTTTTCCTTTAGACAGTAACAACTCTGTGTTAATATTTTTGAGATGGATAAGTGGCTCCATCTCTCAACTGCATGTGTGGATGCTTAAGTCCTTCTTAGAAGTGGCAACAAAATAATCACATGAGGTAGAGGGAGAGCGTGGGACCTGGGAGGAAAAGGAAGGGGGAGGGGACAAGGGGGACAGCATCTGGTGTGAGAAAAAGAGAAGGGGGGAGTACATAGGATCAGGAAACTGAAGGAGTTGTGTAGCAGTGGGGGATGGGGAACTGGGAGTAACCAGTACAAAGTCCCAGATGCCATGGAAGTAAGAGGCTCTTAAGACTCAACGGGATGACATTAGCTGAAATACCAACAAAGGGGAGAGAGAAACTTTAGAAATCATATCCTGAAGTTTGCTTGAGATTATATACTATTATTTTCTTGATTCTTCACCAATTACTTCTCCTAAACCAAATATATGTTTGAGAGGAACATGATTCATACTAATTTGTTGTTAAATTGCCCTCAGAACTGGGATACTGAATTAACAGGAAAAAATTTTCAGTACTCATTAATGAATTGCTTACACAGTTGGTGGGTAATTAGGGTTGGTGACTCTGTAATGACATGTTGTTATTATATACTGCATAAACACAATATGTATTAATATGAACCTATGGATAGAACATGCAAGCATATCAGGCATTCTTATCTACTATAAATTAATATTTGTCTTTTCAAAAATTTAAATCATATCTATTTTGCTTGAACAGCAAAGTTCGGAGGAATATGAAGGCAGAAAAGAAATAATATTTAAAATTATTAAAGAAGCAGAAGGGTTATTTTTTCATATTAAATAAACCAAATTCTGGAAAATTGATAATGGAGTAGCTGGGTTATAACTTTACATTGAGCATAACAAAAAAGAGGAAAGTCTAAGGATAATGAAAAGAATCAGTATGTCTAGTTGGTACACTATCTCTCTCATTAGTTAGATTCCGTTCTTATTGTCTACATTTTAAGAAGCTTCAACACTGACAATTAGACATTTTATGCCACCAACTAGACCTCCAGTGCCAGGCACTGGTTACATCTGTTTGAGTCACTGGTTCCCAACATTCTAGGCTATGACCAAGGCTGTTTGTTGTTATAGCTGAAAACACAACTTATTCAACTCATTGAATATGGGGAAGTCAGGTAAGTGCCCAACTAAATGCTTTACCCTTATTGACTAGTGTTCGTAGTGCTGGAAGCTACTTTGCACGCTACTGGAGGTTTAAGGTACACACACACACACATCTAAAAACTCTGTGACTTACAACAAGGTCCTTTCTGGAAGATACACTTGTGCAATGGTAACACAAATATGAGAACAAGAAACCATTTTTAAAATTGGATTAAAGGCCACCTCCATCAGATTAAACTTGCACCGACACTGCTTAACTGACCAAGAACCCAAGGCTATACAGAAGAGGAAAGGGAACAATTTTCAGAGACAAAGGTAAAAAGTCATAAGAAACAGTGGCTTTCAGACACTGCAAATATGACCTCAAGAAGACTGTAGAATTAGGTACAACACATCCAAGGTTCATGACAGTGTCTCAGCATTAAGAGGGTGAGGTAGAGACAGGGAACTGTCCTTAACTGAGAAACTGATTGTAATTAATACATTCCGGTAAAAGTAATTTTTTTCTCCAGTAGAGTGAGGCACAGTGTATCATACACACTCCAGAGTAGAACCCACGCCCAAGAGCAGATGACCAATTGAAAACAAACTCCTTGATTTTTTTTTTTTTAATCTTTTTGAGTGCATGTTAGAGGATGTACAGGGGTGGAACTTTTTGCTTCCTTTTTGCTTTTTTTTTTTTAATTGTTGTCTTACTAGGTTTTTATTTGTCTCATTCATTTTCAATTCTGTAGTTTTTTTGTAGTTTCTTTTGAGAGAAAGAACATTATGTTGGGTGGGTAGGAAGAAAGGAAAGAGACACGGGTCTGGAGGTGTTGGAGGAAAAAAAGAAAATCTAAATATAGTGTATGAAAAAATTTTAAATAAAAATAAATCTTGGGAGAAAATTGTCTGTGTTGTGTATGATTTTATGAAGTGACTTTACAAACTCCCACCACCTTTGTATCTATGAGAAGGACAGGAAAGAAGCTTCTAGAGTTCTGGAAAAACAATAACGAGTTCTTGTTTTATTTACTGTATTCTCATTAAGAATTTATAAAGTATAAGCCTCATAAAGTTTCAAAGAAAGCTAATATCTGAGTTACAACCCATACCATCTATGTGGTTGTAATTTGGGGGAGAGATAATAGACCAAAGACCAGATAGAGTAAAAGACTTAAATTCCATGGTACATTTCAGAGAAATGGAGAGAGAGAGAGAGAGAGAGAGAGAGAGAGAGAGAGAGAGAGAGAGAGAGAGAGACAGAGAGAGACAGAGACAGAGACAGAGAGACAGAGAGACAGAGACAGACAGAGAGACACACAGACAGAGAGACAAACAGAGAGACAGACAGATGGAGACAAAGAGAGACAGAGAGAGACGGAGAGACACACACAGGCAGAGAGACAAACAGACTGAGAGACAGACAGACGGAGACAGAGACAGACAGACAGAGACACAGACAGACAGAGAGATAGAGACAGAGAGACAGAGACAGAGAGAGAGGAGAGACAGAGACAGAAAAAGACAGACAGACAGATATAGAAACAGAGATCTAGAGACAGACAGAGAGACAGAGACAAACATAAAGACAGAGACAGACAGAGAGAGGAGAGTGAGAGATTTTGTGTGTGTCAGTGTTGTCAATTAGATCAGTATGATATTATGAGAGTAGCATATGCTATATAGCTTGGATACTAAGGATCCCCCAAATACCTGTATGTTAGAGGCTGTGACCTCAGATTGACCATATTAGACTGCAGGGTTACTTTTAATAGTTGTCATTAAATGGGAGGGCATACCTATGGTCTTTCCCTTCCCACAGCACAGGTCATTTTGCTTTGACACATCACCTCACAGTAGTGCTCAAAATCATGGGGATAATGAAGCTTCTACAACTGAAAACACAAAGGGTCATTTTATACGTTGATTATCTAAGGTTTTTCAGGTTGTAGAAATAGAAAACTGATTAATATGATATAGATGCATCATCGTCGGGAATTCAAATCTGAACAATAGCAATTGAGGTGGAGAAGAAAGAGTCATTTAGCCTAAGTCGAATGTCCTCAGTTATGGTTAGAGCAGAGGACTACTAAAGTATGGTTAGACTTGCATTCACACACACACACACACACACACACACACACACACACACAATCACACACTCTATCTCTCTCTTCTGGTTTTGATTCTGACTAAGTACATGAAAAAGTTACATAAGTGCATAAATAATATTAGTACCAGAATAACTCAATAATTTCAGGAAATTCCTTAAATATTGTTTCAATATCATTTCTTTGATCACTGAAGTCTAACAATACATGCTGAAGACACATGACTCTTCCAGATAACCTGATTAGAGATACATGCAATATTTACTGATTTTCATGTTTTTCATCCATTTATCACTATGCATTTGGATATTACTATTGATGTTCTCTTACAACCAGAACTCTGCAAAATAGGGTATAAATTTTTAAAAGGGAAAAAGTTATTTAGAAAAACTTAGAAAAGCAGAATAATTTTCAATGCACTTGTAAATACAGAGAATGTGTCTATTGGGAAAATTATGATGATAGTGTATTTGGAGAGTGGGTCTGAAATTTTGAGTGAATAGACTATTCATTCCTGTCCCAGCTATTTGTTTTATTTGTGCTTTGCTTATTGAAGTAACAGGTGCACGTAGCTGACCACAATCACAAGTGATTTGAGCATTCTGTGTGTATACAAGTGGATACTTGGAGGAAGATGTGTGTGTTCATATATACATATCCATGTGTGGTATGTATTTATGAATAATTATTAGTGGGATCACCCAACAAAACTAGCTATCAAACGAGCATGAAAGTTTGGGTAGCAGATATCCCTGATCTATGTGCAAAAATATGGCATTTAAAATTATGTTAGTAGATAAATCACCGGCTTTGTAAAAAAAAATCAATGCCAAAAGAGAGAGAAAACAGCCACAGCTTTGGCAGGCAGATGGAGAGTGAACTGTTAGGTCTCATCCATCTCCAATTCCTATGATTATATGATTAAATATTAGTGTCCAGAGACAAGCAATGGAAATGCCATCCCGTGAAATACCAACTATAGGCCAGAAAATACTGTGAATAAATACTTCATTGAGCCAAGTCCAGAAGATTAATAAGGTGGCCAAAAAACACAGGAGAGAGAAGGCTGTTTCCCAGGTAGCTAATTAGAAGTTTCTGAGAAACTGGAACTGAATGAATAGGAAAAAAGGTTACTCAGGCATAGAAAAAATAATTTTGATATACCACTTGATGGCTAAAAGTAATTTTTCTCAACAAATATTATTTCATGTCTCTTATAATTTATTTATTGCTTTACTGAGAAAATGGAGACAAGAAATATAGAGGGGTAAACAAACATCTTCTAAGGGAATTTAATGAAGAGTACCATAGACTCATCAGGTCCATTCTGCCTACTAATGGGAAAGCGTTTGGATAACTAATCCTCAAGTGATGAGAGAGAGAGCAGGGTAGGAGTCTGCTGGAGGCTTTGTCCAGCGAACTGGTATCTTTCATTCAGACTGTGGTATGTCCTGTGGCTGTTTCCCCTTCTCCTCTTCAATTCCTATAGAGACCTGATCGGTATTACTATTAGCATAATGTATCCCTAAAAGTTGAAAACATTTATTAAGTAGACATCTTAAGATTGGGACTTTGTGAATAACAAATTTTTGGTTTAAGGGATTCCTTCTTCCTTCCTTCCTTTCTTTCTTTCTTTCTTTCTTTCTTTCTTTCTTTCTTTCTTTCTTTCTTTCTTTCTTTCTTTCTTCCTTCCTTCCTTCCTTCCTTCCTTCCTTTCTTTCTTTCTTTCTTTCTTTTTCTTTTTCCTTCTTTCCTTTTTGTGTGTGATAAGGCTTCATGTATCCCAAGCTGAAGATGACCTTGAATTGCAGATCTCTTATGCATCTACTAACAACTGTTGGAATTATCAGTATATGCTACCGTGCCTGGTTGATATATACATAGTTTATGTATATTATATACATATTGTGAATGTGCCTTATATATGTATTATACATTATTGCTACAGTAACCCTAGGAGATACATAACCTTACCAAAACACTGTAGTAGAATAACTGATGCTGACATAGCATAAACAACCCAGGAAGGAAAATATCTAAATTCAGAATATATCCTTTTGTCTGTTGTCTTACAATTAAACATATTTTGTTGGTAGAAATAAGAAAATAGTAAAATGAACATGATGGTTTGGGTTAAGTACTTTAAATTGGATCCACACAACTTATCATTGTAAGGATATAAAATATCACACTTTATTAATATTTCAATGGGCTGTAAAATCCCCATTCAAGTGACTTCAGGTTTTCAAACTCAGCCCTGACTATGTTAGGGAGTCTTGTTTATTTATTCGACCTAGACATTTAATAAAACTACTGTAGTGTTCTTCTCACTGTCTTTCTGTCTCTCTGGATGTCCCTACTAAGGGAACTCATTTTACAAAGCTTTTTTTTTTTGATATACACACAAGCTCCCCACATACATAACACACAATCACACTCATGCACATACATATATAATACACATGTATACAAATGCATACTCTCATATACACAGATATAGACATACATACAAAATCAGATACACACACACACATGCATGGTTTCCTGTTATTCCCAGTTTCTAAGAATTGAAAATATAAAAAGCCTTTTATTTGTGTATGTCTCTTTCAGTCATATTTGTGCATTCATGTTGAAATTTTTTCATGGTCTTCCAAAAGGGAATTTTCTGTACCATTTCAACAAATATATATGCATACAGATAGATTGATTAATAGTAGAGAAAGTCCCAAAAATATATGTATATATGTAAAATTTCTATTATTCACAGTTTCACTTTATTTATATATCTGCAATTATAAGCTATATGTAAACCTGTATGCTGGTATAAATTCTATATTTTATATAGAATTAAGTATATAGAATTTTTATTCAGGTTTATAAAGAATATCACAGCTCTCTGACTCTAAGCTGTGTTTCTAGAATTGCTGCATTGAAAGGGATAATGTTAACGTTAAATTCCAGTGATCTTCTGAGGTGGACATGGATGGAAACAAATAATAATCAAAAACCAATTGGAGTTACAATTTCAAGCACACGTGTTAAAGCAGTCTTAAATTTTGGCATTGTAATTGTTCTGGAGCTTATAAACTCAGAGACAAAAGTAATATTTATCCCAGTCACCAAGACCATAACTGGTCTTTCAAAATATCTTGCAATATTTGCTTTAAAACCACATTGTAAAGGGTGGAAATTTTATTTGATTTATTTATTCTTGCAATCTTATCTGTTTAATATATAAAACTATAAATTACATCATATTGCTTCATTTCCCTTCTCTCTAACTCCAGTATTGGATTTACCATTATTACTTAAGGTCTGTTTTAATTATATATGTTAAGCCCTTTATACTTATGTTATTTATATTTATTTATTTTTTACTCAAAATATATTTTTCACAAAATAGAGTCTGAATATATGGTTTCTTCTTCTTCAATGCTTCCCAGATCCTTCCTACTTCCATGCCCACCCAAATCCATACCTTTTTCTCATTTGAATACTTATGTTCTTTAAATTTCTTTTGTAGACAATTCAGTATTGTCTTTAGGATGGAATTCATTGTTGTGTTAACCTCTGAATTGTTTACATTTATGGTGTTGGTGGCATAGCTGTTTGCTAGAGACATAACATTTCCATTGATTTTGAGCATTTCTCACTAGAGTGATGTGGGACAGAACCTCCATCTGAGATGCCAAATCCTATCCCCTCCTGTCATCCGTGCTTAATGTCTTTAGCAGGGGTCTTTTGTAATATAGACTCCATTACAAACCACATTTTAATTTTATTTATTTTGTAGTTTTGTGTATATGGATGTGTCAGCGTGTGGGTTTGTGCACGTTAGGTCGTCACATGTCCTACATCTGGGGTTGTGAGGATTTACGAGCCTCCTGACATGGGGGCTAGAATCTGAGCCCAGGTCCCTTGCGAGATCAGGAAGTGCTCTTATACAGTCATTTCTTCAGCCTTATAATGCGTTATAGTGATACTAATCTACGAATAGTTTTTATGATTTATTTGTCTCTTTATAATAAACAAGGAGTGTGTTACTTCTTCAAATGTTTTATTATTTATTTAATTATTTTCCAGGTACACCATTTATTACTTAAATGTACTTAATAGGTTATGGATCCCTTTTTTAAAACTTTCTTTAATTGGTTATTTTATTTATTTAAATTTCAAATGTTATCCCCCTTTCTAGTTTCCCCCTCCTCAAAACCCATAAACCACCCCTGCTTGTAGAGGGAGATCCTCCTTCCACCCACCTACCCACTCCCACCTCACTGTCGGCCCTAGTATTTCCCTACACTGGGTCATTGAGCCTCCACAGTTGCAATCACTCCCCTCCTACTGATGCCAGATAAGGCCATCCTCTGCATATGCAGGTGAAGTCATGGGTCCCTCCATGTTTACTCTTTAGTTGGTGGTTTAGTCTCTGGGAGCTCTGGGGGTTCTGGTTGGGGGATATTGTTCTTCCTATGAGGTTGCAAACCCCTTCAGCTCTTTCAGTCCTTATAGGAATTCATCCATTGAGGTCTCATGCTGAGTCTGATGGTTGGCTACCTGCATCTGCATCTGAATAGGTCCTGTTCTTTTATAATTTTTTTTTTTTTTTTTTGGTTTTTCGAGACAGGGTTTCTCTGTATAGTCTTGGCTGTCCTGGAACTCACTTTGTAGACCAGGCTGGCCTCGAACTCAGAAATCCACCTGTCTCCGCCTCCCAAGTGCTGGGATTAAAGGCGTGCGCCACCACCGCCCGGCTTTTTTTTTTTTTTTTTTTTTATAATTTTTTTTTTTTGGTCCTGTTCTTTACAGATGGACATTTCATAAAATGGAATCATGACTATGTGACATATCATATCACTGACATATCATGTTGCATGTGTGGTATATCATGGGGAATACTGTTAAGATTCATTCCTGTTGTATAATACATCATCACTTAATTACCTTTTATGGTTATTACTGCTACATATGACTGCTGTGTGATTATAGAATTGTCATTTTAGGGAAATGCATTGTATTTCTTTTTGAAATTATAGGGTGTCTTGTGCATTATTTGTAAATGAATGAATGATAAACAACTCTTCTATTTTTCTTGTCATGGTTGAGATTTCCTACCCCTAGCCCCCACATGATTCTACTTATATACATGAATAGTTTCTGTAGATGGATTTGGACATTCTGATTGTCATCTGTGTGGCATTATCTCTATTGTCCTTTCTTATGCAGCCATAGATCAGATCCAGGTTAAGAATAGCAGCTTTCTCTGCTTCATTTGCACCAATTAGGGTTCCATATATCCAGAAGATGTTCCAACTGGTAGAAGGACACATGCTCCACTGTGTTCATAGCAGCCTTATTTATAATAGCCAGAAGCTGGAAAGAACCCAGATGCACCTCAACAGAGGAATGGATACAGAAAATGTGGTACATTTACACAATGGAGTACTACTCAGCTATTAAAAACAATGAATTTATGAAATTTCTAGGCAAATGGATGGATCTAGAGGGTATCATCCTGAGTGAGGTAACCCAATCACAAAAGAACTCACATGATACACACTCACTGATAAGTGGATATTAGCCCAGAAAATTGGAATACCCAAGATACAATTTGCAAAACACATGAAACTCAAGAATGAAGACCTAAGTGTGGACACTTTGCCCCTTCTTGTATTGGGAACAAAACACCCATGGAAGGAGTTACAGAGACAAAGTTTGGAGCTGAGACAAAAGGATGGACCATCCAGAGACTGCCCCACCCAGGGAGCCATCACATAATCAGCCACCAAACACAGACACTATTGCATATGCCAGCAAGATTTTGCTGAAAGGACCCTGATATAGCTGTCTCTTGTGAGACTATGCCAGTGCCTGGCAAACACAGAAGTGGATGCTCACAGTCAACTATTGGATGGAACACTGGGCCCCCAATAGAGGAGCTAGAGAATGTACCCAAGGAGCTGAAGGGGTCTGCAACCCTATAGGTGGAACGACAATATGAACTAACCAGTACCCTCGGAGCTCATGTCTCTAGCTGCATATGTAGCAGAAGATGGCCTAGTTGGCCATCATTGGGAAGAGAGCCCCCTTGGTCTTGCAAACTTTATATGCCCCAGTACCGAGAAAACACCAGGGCCAAGAAGTGGGAGTGGGTGGGTAGGGGAGCAGGTGGGGGGGAGAGGGAGGGCATAGGGGGACTTTCAGGATAGCATTTGAAATGTAAATGAAGTAAATACCTAATAAAACATTGGGGGGAAAAAGCAAAGCCATCTAAGAATAGACACAATGCAAGCTCTCACTAACCATCTTCTGAAGTGGGAAATTAAGGATGGGGATGGAAAAACCACATAGAGAGCTGGGCCCTTTCAACAAATACCTGCAAGTCTAATTGAGACTGTATACATAATTTGCAGCCCCACCCCATGTTAAATTTTAAGCATTGTTCTAGTCTGAGAAATCCTAAGGTATAAAAATTATTTGCATTTTAATAGAATAAATCCAGATCATAAAGTATTACTTAAATAACACAAACAACCCAATAACAAGCAAATAATATAAATGGCAGAATGAGAATCTGAGTACAGTTCTGATTTCAGTATGAGTGTGTACTCTTTCTATTATGTCTCATTGCTAGCTGATGAATCACTACCAAATAAGAAATCTCTTCAACTGAAATAACCAAGAAGACAATGAGAAAATAATGAAAACACTGAGGTTAATTAAGAAACTACTTATCTTAATTTTAAAATCATTCTATTTTAAATGTGTTTTCAAATGCTTTTTTTTTAAGTAAAACAATCCAAGAGAACAAATTTAAATGATGAATAGTCTACTTACTAAGGTAATGTTTGGAGAAAGAATTATAAATAATAAGACACACAAAAATTAGTGCACCTAAGTCCCAATGTATGATCACACTGAAGTATAGCTTGAAAGGTAGCAAGATCAAACCATAAAAGATAAAGTAAAAAAATATATATATCTAGAAGAAAAGAAAACAGAAAATCAATATTGGTGACCTCAAGTTGGGCAAATATTTCTTAGAATATATAAAGAATAATTCAGAGAGAATTTTTATAATTGCACTATATTTGGTATAAATCTTTTTGGTGAATTCTATTACATATAAACAATATGTTCATATAGCTCAAGTGTTAACAAAATATTATTTATTAAATTATATGCTCAAATATTTGTCTATGGCCATTTATACCACAGATATTTGTTAGGCATGTGTTGTACATATTATACTCACTGTGTAAAAACTGAAATAGCAGAATATTGAAGAGATAAATAATCTCTCAATTCCTCATCTGTAAACTTATGAGTGTTTCTGCTACACTGTGTAGATAGCAGCCTTATTTATAATAGCCAGATGCTGGAAACAAAGCAGATGTCCTTCAACAGAGGAATGGAAACGAAAAATGTGGTACATTTACACAATGAAGTACTACTCAGTTATTAAAATCAATGACTTCCTGAAATTCAGAGGTAAATAGATTGGACAAGAAAATATCATCCTGAGTGAGGTAACTCCATCACAAAAGAACATACATGGTATGTACTCACTGATAAGTGGATATTAGAGAAAATGCTTGGAATACCCATGATACAACTCACAGACCATATGAAGCTCAAGAAGACAACCAAAGTGTGGATGCTTCAGTCCTACTTAGAAGGGGGAAACAAAATAATCATGGAAGGCAGAGGGAGAAAGGGATCTGGGTGGGATAGAGGAGAAGAGGGGAAAGGGGTGGGGATGGTCAGATATATTGGAAGGGACAGGAGAGAAGTAGAGGGTCAGGAAAATGAATAGATATATGTAGCAGTGGGGGGTGAGAAACTGGGGGTCACCACTAGAAATTCCCAGATGACAGGAAAGCAAGAGGCTCCCAGTACCCAACCAGGAAGAAATTAGCTGAAAGACCAAAGGGGAGAGAGAGAACTTGTAGGAAGGTTATACATGGCCCCGGTTGAGGGATGGGGTCACCTATCCATCTCAAAAATATTAACCCAGAATTGCTCTTGTCTAATGGAAATGCAGGGACAAAGAGTGGAGCAGAGCATGAAGGAAAGGCCATCCAGAGACTGCCCCTTCTAAGGATCCATCCCATCTGCCGATATCAAGCCAGTTATATATATATATATGTTAATGTTTTCAGAGTTTGGGAGGTGGCAGAGTAAGGAATAATGTAAGGGTCATTTGATTTCTTTTCTTTTCCTTTTTATTTCTTTCTTTTTTTTTTTTTTTTCCGAGACAGGGTTTCTCTGTGTAGCCCTGGCTGTCCTGGAACTCACTCTGTAGACCAGGCTGGCCTTGAACTCAGAAATCCACCTGCCTCTGCCTCCCGAGTGCTGGGAGTGTGTATGGTGTGTACCATCATACCACAGCTTAGCAGAAATATTCATTTTTAATCTGGATTCTTTAGTGCTTCTTATGATAGTCTAAAAATTAAGAAATTATTTCACATAAATCATGATTGGTCAGAGGAAATGCTTTCTCAGATTTAACATTAAATAAATGTATAATATACATATAATAATTGATCTATGAACCTTTAGGCTTTAAATGGTTATGTGTTATACCTACACCTATTGGTATGTTTAGTAAAACCGTGGACATTTATATACATTTTATTGAAAATAAATAAAATGTGATAAAAGTTGTATGGATTTTGATAGTATTGGATATGCTTTCCATTTCTTTTCTCTCCTAACTACTGTCAAAACTTGGCTTCCATGCAGCTTCAATATTCACAGTTTTCATATGTTTGTGGCATTACTGTTATCAGTAATTATAAAACATAAGTTGAACATGTATAGCAAATGTGTTATTGACTGATTAACAACAAAAAGAATAGGTGAGAATGCTAGACAGAGCTACTAACACTAAATGTACCAACAGGAATTTGTAAGGACATGTCTTTCTTTAGTTCTGCTTTCTTAGAGCAGCTATTGTTTGAACTGTGACATCTATTAAAAACATTTTCTTTCCAAGACCTTTAACATGAAGGGATGTTGTATTTTGTCAAAGGATTTTTCAGCATCTAATAAGATGATCATGAGTTATTTTTATTTTAGTTTGTTTACATAGTGGATTACATTGATGAATTTATATATATTGAGTCATCCCTGCATCCCTGGGATGAAACCTAATTGATCATGATGGATGATCATTTTGACATGTTCTTGGATTCAGTTTTCGAGCATTTTATTGAGTTTTTTTGCATTGATATTCATAAGGGAAATTGGTCTGAAGTTGTCTTTCTTAGTTGGCTGCCTGAGCATCCACTTCTGTATTTGTCAGGCACTGGCAGAGCCTCTCAGGAGAGAGCTATATCAGGCTCTTGTCAGCAAGCACTTGTTGGCATCCACAACAGTGTCTGGGTTTGGTGGTTGTATATGGGATGGATCCCCAGGTGGGGCAGTCTCTGGATGGCCATTCCTTCAGTCTCTGCTCTTCAGTCTCTGCTCCACACTTTGTTTCTGTAACTCTTTCTATGGGCATTCCCAGCTTTCTTAGTTGTTACTAGTTCTTGGTGTATGGCTTCAGATTTTCACTGTCCTCTCTGTCCACCATTTCAATTGCTGTTCTTGTTCAGCTTATGTTTGGGCAACCACTAATTTACTAAGTCACCCTAATTCCCAACAATAACTTGAAACATTTTCTTGTTATACAGACAAATAAATCTGGTCTTCACTTCATCTAAGAAATATTTCTTTGCAACCAATGAAGATTAATAAAGAAACCCATGACTAATGAAAATGCAGGGCCCATTCCCAGTGGTTACATCTATAAAATCCTCCCTTACCTATGGTTCAGGGAACCCTTTCAGGGGCAGAAAGAATATAAGAACTACAGGATCGGGGTGTATACTGTGAGATTGTATCTCCCAATAATGTCAGAAGCTACCCCCCTAAAAAATCATTGATATTAAAAACATTTATGGCCTTAGTGATAGAAGATGCATCTAATCCTCAAGAGATTTGAGGGCTCAGGAATTGGGGAGGACTGGTGGGGTGAGGGTGGTAGGGTGGGGACATCCTCTTGGAGACTGGAGTTGGGGAAGAGAAGGTATGGGATGAGGAGCAGTTGATGGGGAATACTGGGAGGGGGATGAAGTCTGGATTATAAAAAAAGATTAAAAAATAAAAATGAACACATTAAAATATATACTATTAAAAATAATAAATGGGCTGGAGAGATGGCTCAGTGTTTCAGAGCACTAACTGCTCTTCCAGAGTCACTGAGTTCAATTACCAGCAACCACATGGTGGCTCACAACCATCTGCAATGGGGTCTGATGCCCTCTTCTCCTGTGTCTGAAGAGAGCAATGATGAATACATAAAATAATAAAAATATTATTAAAACATTTTATATCATAGTTCTCTATTATATGAATATATACAAATTTGTATATATATAAATATATATGTATATTTCTAATTCAGTTATTCTGATCTTGTCTGTCTTGATTCATATTTCTTACAAGATATTGATCTTCAAAATAGAATAACTTGGCCGGTTAAGACAACTTTTATTTCTTTGTGAGTATGAAACAGTAAGAGTATCTGCATAGAGCTAAATATCTAGTATTGTGACAGCTGGGCTTTCTTCTTTTAAAATCTAGTTACTCCATGTATACCAGCTTGTTTTGTTATCCTGCCTAAGAAATAAATATATCTCCCTAGTCTAAATGTGTTCTCTACCCTGAAGCTGGAATATAAAATTAATTAATGACCATCATTGGAGCAGCTGTAAACTCAGTAATAAAAGTATTTTCATTTTCTAGCAGGAGCTCAGAAAACTTGAAAGTTTGCATCATTATAAATGGATTTAGGGTGAGCTTGCCCATAAAATGTCACTGCTGCGGGAAAGGGATCCAGAGTAGACTGAAACCTGTGACCCCACCTTCCTACTTACCTGCCACAGACTTGGCTGTAGTATTCATCTGATCTGTGTGTGAGTCTATCAGAATCACCTGAGATATTGAAGGACAATGGGTAGCTGAGCTAATAAAGCTAAGGATTAAGGGGCTTAGATTGCTATTTTGTGGTAAGCCATAAATGGGTCCGGTCCAAACAGATGAGTGAGAGGCAATTCACAGTGAGATGAAAATGAAATCAAAAGCAGAGAAGGAGGAATGGGATGATAAAAGGTCTGTGCCATTTTGAGAAATGGCAAATTAAAATATGCAGTCCTGGTGGCTTCTCAAATGAAGCTATCCGAACTTGTTACCCTTCATAAATTTCTCTGTATTCTTCATTTAAAAATATTTTTGGCTGGCTTCAAGTCCTTATAACTCAAAGCAGTTTGTTAGGGATTGTCAGCAAACTGGGGCAATTGAACCGAGTATAATTAAATTAAAAGTTCCATAAAACTCTTCTGTTAAAAATTTATAGATTTCTATTTTATTTTTTTTCTTTCAGAAAAAAAATAATGGGCAATGGAAAGTTTATCTCAGTGGGGAAACATCTTCAATCTTTAGAATTCAAGCAATAACAATTCTTTGGGGTAATGATTATTCTAAATGCATTGTACCATGTAAATTAATCTATTGCTTTGGTAGCACTGATCCAAAAAGCAGAGCGGATGCTGAGTGCACAGAATGAACAAATTAATTAGCCCACCTACAAAATCAAATAAATCTCACAGTGGTGACCTCGGAGTAGTACAATAATGAAAGACATGAAGTTCTTTAGTAACTTTGGTGGAAGTAAAACCAACTCTAGTAGGAGTAAGCAGTTCCAGTGTTATTTCCAGAACCATGAGAAAGTTTTCCTGAGGCCAAGTGGCTAAGGGTCTGGACAATAGCAAGATGCTGAACAAAATGCATTTGAACAAAGTGTATTTCTCTATAAATGATCTCAAAATAAACTTTGCTGAGAAAAGAAACAGTAATTTCTTCTTCTGAATAAACAATTCCTGGTCTTATGATAAGTCAAAAAACATGGAAGAGATATACTTACGTTACAGAGAAATATACTGAAGTAGAAATCCATGTGTGTTCTAAAGACCTGGACACATCCAGAGCAAAACTGGAGGCAAATACTAGGAACAAGAAAAGCAAGCAAGCAAACAAAAAGATACAGGAGCTCAGCTCAGCTTATTTAAAATGTCTTATACTAGGTTCATGCTGTCCAATTATAAACATGTCCATATGCCGGAGAAATTCAATCTATGGTGGGGAGTTATGCTATGATAAAGATCTGAAAAAGTCTCATTAACAACATCTGTAAGTAAATAAAGGCAGCAGGTTCAGGCTGATGGGCAAGTTGATTGCAATTCATTTATGAGCCTCAGCTGCTGTCAAGGGGTGTTGTGCTACTAAGCTAGATTTTTAATGCTGTCCCAAATTAAGATTCAGCTATCAGGCCTTCATGTAATCACACCAATGTGACTGTGGGCATGGGCTCACTTTGAGGAGTGTGATAACCTTTGTTAATGCAGCTACTATTGCCTGATGGCAGCATTTTAAAGACACAACTGTATGCCATCAGCAGCTAGTACTTGAGATGAAAGTAAACAATCTCTCAGTCCTGAGGAGAAATCACTTGGAGACACCGGTTTGACCATTACAGTCCACTCTCTATAGTACTCAGGATTCACTTCTTATGGTAAGTTCTCCCACCTTGGAAACATCTTCTAGTTTGTAATATGCTCTCATACCCTAGAGCAACCAGCATGGGGAAGTTGTGAATTGTACTTACTTATAACTCCCAATTCTCACTTTTGCAGAGTCAGTACTATGCCTGGGATTCACCCTTTCTTTCCCTCATCCCAGTCTGAATTTCTCTCTCATTCTGGTTGTTCTCTAGTGTTCAAGGGTGTTTAACTAACAGAGTGACACTGACTCTGATGGGTCTGGGACTGTGGTCAGCACACATATCTCGGCCAGATGCTGATGCCACACTTCCTTATCATAAAATGTGATTTACAGGCCACCAAGTGACACTCACTATGTCATCCAAGCATGGAACTTATTCATCCCTGAACAATTAGATTGCAACAGTCCCATGGCATCTTTATTACCAGGGTCAAGTACTACTAAAATGTGTTGACATCTTTCTTTACCTACTGTCCCATGGCATGCAGCCTCAACCAGATGGCAGACAAAGTGTCACTTACTACAATTCCCTTACTCTGACACTCTGAGAAAACAGAACATTAAGAGTACACAGTAATGGATAACATAAGTGCTTCTGCCCCTTTTTGTCTGTCTGTCTGTCTGTCTGTCTGTCTTTCTGTGTTTCATTCATCCTTCCTTTCGTTTTTCTTTTCTTTTCTTTTTCTTAAACCACACTGGCATACAGTATTGAGACCCATGGACACCACAGCCTTATACAAGCTGCCAAACCTCCTTCACTATGAAATGACTGCTTTGGTCTGAGAAAACGGTTCTGTAAAGTCTATGTTTGCTTGGTAAAGTACTGTATGCCTATGAGTCAGCAGTAAGCAGGAGGATCGGGAATCTGAGGCCAGGCCAGAGTATATAGGTGATTGTAAAGTAGTCAGAACCTCACAGGGAAACCCTGGTTCAAAATTGTACCAGACAGTCCTATGGCTAAGGATCAAATATATTTATAGACCTCATCCCCTTCCCCGTGTTATGCAGGCTGTAAAGGTAACCCCTTATCTTCAAAATTCACCAGTCCTGGTCATCTTCAACTGTCCAAATTAGATTTAATGTCATACATTTGCAACCAAATGATCTGTAAGTGTTCTAGAGACAGATTTACTTCAGGGGCTCATAATAACTTCTATAGCTGGGAAGTTGAATGGTCAGCCTGAGATGTAGCTGAAATACCTCGACTGTGAGGAAGCCTATCTTAGATCTGTACCATTGTAAGCATGGTCTGACACAGAGGTCATATATGACAAAGGCTGACACCATCTACTGGCCAAGTCTTCTGTCTGAATATCTGTGACTCTTACATTAGCAAACATCCGAAGTGAGTGTTTTCACAGGGTACGGATATCTCCATGAACTATGGTCATTCACTTGTCCCTTTCTCAGATCTTACAGTATTCAGGTAAGCTATTGGCCACTGGCGTTATGCTGATGTATTTTTGTATGTTAGGTGAATACATTTCCAGCCAGCCCACAACTCAGATCATTGCTAGCATTGCATCCATTTTTGTCTTCCAAGGTCAAAACAAAGATGTCTAGTATGGGCTGTACTTTTGTGTAGTGCTAACTGGAAATTATTGAACCTAAAGAGAACTTACCTTCTAAAGGTCCATGCCTTCTAAAATACTCTCCCTGGGTAGATATGTGTATTTTAAGGGAGTATCATCATTAGATGATGAAAAATACTAGCTTTCTTGGGAACCCAGCTGTGTGATTAACTTAAAACCATTTGCCTCTGCCTAGTAAGCTTTATTGTAGGAATCGCTATTGGACAGGTTCTCTTAGGTTTTGTCTTCTACCCTTTCTGTGGCATGGTTATCTTAAATCTCAAATATGTTACTATGTCTTGCTTGCTGGTTTTATTGATTGTGGAAGGATATGCCCTTCTATAGCAAAGCCATGGTATAATTTAAATCATCTAATTTTTTTCGAGACAAGATTTCTATGTGTAGGCCTGGCTGTCCTGGAACTCACTCTGTAGACCAGGATGGCCTTGAACTCAAAAATTCACCTGCCTCTGCCTCCCAAGTGCTGGGATTAAAGGCATGTGCTACCATGCCTGGCCTCATCTGTTTTTATAGTGTTAAAAAGAGAGCAGGATGGATAAACTACTGGGCCTGTAGTAAATGCTTATGTACTTTTGCCACATGCTGGTGGAGAAGCTCTATCTGTGACTGCTACTTAAGTTCATGGATGTTCACTTTCATCTTACAGCTTAAAACTGGTATTTCGAATGCTGTGCTCAGCCTTTCTTCTTTAAGTGCTTGCAGATAGCAGTAGACAAGAACGCCATTCCACCAGAATAGAACTGCTCAATATTTCCAGTATAGAAAAGGGCAGATACCATTCCCTGCTATGATAGTTCCAAACAATGTGAAGCTGCTTATGACTACAAAACAATCCCATGTTAATTGTATAAATACATGAGAAAACTGGCTGCACTAGATTAGGTACTCAATCAGAACCTCATCATAGGCTCTAACTGTAACATTCAGTGCCTAGATAGCCATATAAAGTTGAATTTTATATCCAAAAATGTCCTTGCAGGCCCTTTTATCTTCATTGTATGTTTTTCTCCCCCTTAAAATGGTGGGTTTAAGAAAAGAGTAGCTAGTGCTATGCATACATGTATCTATGGAGGCAAGACCTCCCTCTGCTAAGATCTTGATCACTCTTCAATGAGAAGTTACATCTAGTTGGAGATCTAACTGGGGATTAGAAAACATTGTTGAAATAACGATTCTGATTTTAGGATTACACACTTTAATTCATTTTGCTTCCATAGACCATGTGACTCTTGAGGATGACGACACTCTATACACCACTGCACTTTAAAAGTTGGGTCTCCAGACAGTCCACTGACCCTGTAGGACCTTGATGCTTATTAACATGATCATGTCTATATTACTCCCACCTGACAATTACTAGTTCTGTTTTGTTAGGCTCCTAGTTTCAACTCTGTCTCCTATAAAACACCCATGTCCTCAGAAGGCATCTGCCAAAGCTTGTCAGGGATGGTGGTGTCATATTAGCAATGCAGGCCTTACCGTTGGCAAAGCACAAGATCTATCATACTATTACTTATTTGGCTTTAGATTTTATTTACTTAGAATTTTTTTTAGGTTCATCTAGGTAGCTCTACATACTAGCATCTCTTTTTGTTTTATTTCCCAAATGTATCATATGTAGTGACAAAAACATTTATCCATTTATTTTGTAAGGATTAGTAGTTTATTTCTAGTTTAGGGAATTTGTAACTGAAAATCATCAAAGTTTTTATGCATATATTTATTTGTATGTGTACTTGCTTATGTTAGAGAAAATATAGAAAGTATATTTGCTAGTATTAAAATTGGAATATATTAAACTTTTGTGAGAATGTCAAACTTTGAAACAAAATTTAATGGACACAAAGTAGTTATATATATTTATGGAAATGATGTAATAATCTGATAGGTGTATAATGATTAAATCATAAAATGTCCATCTGTCTTTCCTTAAATGGATAGCATTTTCCTTCTGGAAACTTTCAACCTTCTCTTCAGTTTTGTTTTAAAATATAAAATAAATCTCTATAAACTCAAGGTAGCCTAATGTACTGTAAAGAACTAGAGATGAGTTCTCTCTTGCCTCATGGGAGTTTGATAACCATTATCCAACTTTCCTACATCAGCTTTCATGCTCTTCTTTGCTTTCAGTGGCCACTGTCCTTTCTACCTCTGTGAGATAGATCCTGAGCTGTAAGATTTTATATGAGTGCTGATATATATAATTGTCTTCATATGCCACTCTCTATTCCATCCTTAGATAAAATAAGCAGGAGAAAACTGACACATTTTTCAAAGAGATTATACTACTCTGCATCCCCCAAAGAAATGTGTAAATATTCTAGTAAATATTCCACTTTATCTCCACAAGTTGCAACTGTATTTTTTAAACCAGTCACTCAAAGAGTAATTGGAACTACTATCTTTGTTCTTTAGTATAAATTCCTGAATGACTAATAATAATCATGTCTAGAACATTAACCATGCAAGTTCTTATTGACTATAACTCTAGATATTGTAAAATTGCTGGTTTTACCCACTGTAGTGCGAGGAGAACTTTTATTTCATTAAAGTTTTAACAGATACTTATATATTTTGACTACTAAATTTTGCAACACACACATACAGAAATCCTCCTCAACATAGAATGAAATGATTTTCTCATAAAGTATAGTTTAATACAATGTAATTGGTGCTTAATACTACCTATCTAACAAACCCCAGCATTTGGTTAAAAACAAACAAACAAACAAAACACCAAAAAAAATGGAGAATATTTCTCCTTTTGATCAGCTGACTCACAAAGAACTACAGATTTTTATAACTACTCAATACCTCCATAGAGTGTCCAGTTACATATTGCTAGCCTAAATATCATTAATAAATACCAATAATCAAGTTCTAAGGTGTACTACTCAGTATTTATCGTTTCTGTACAATTACCATATTTTTAAAAAGCTAGACATTTTGATGTTACCCATGGGTATAATTTGCCATATGTTTTCTTTATGTTTTTTAAAGGCATCTTTTACAGTTACCTCTGAAAATGTACACTTTCTCAATGAACCCTTTGTCTTTTGAATTCCACAAAAATACTTCATCATTAAGATTGTCTGTCATTATTTCTTCTAGAAGGTATAGATTAAACTACAAACTAAGCTTTCAATGATAGTATTTATAGTGACACTAGGGATGGGTCAGTGTGTATATGTGGTACATACACTCATTCCTGTGTTCACACGTGTCTGACAGATTTTGATTGTAGATATACTCTTCTGTTGCTTCTGACTTTAGTTTTTTGAGGTAGTGTCTTTCACTTAGCCTGGACTTGCTTATTTGCTATATTGGCTAGTCAGTGAGCTTGGTGTACAATCTATTTTGCTCTATACACAGTTCTGGTTTTATAAGCAAATGTAGACATACCCTTTGTAGTAAAGTTGCAGATCAAAACTCAGGTCCTTGGATTTGTGTAGTAGGCAATTTTACCACAAATATCATCTCCTCCCCTACCTAGAAAACCTTGTGTTTGTATTTTACTATTATTCTTTAACCATAGGAAAAGGGTGCCATTCCTCTATTCTCTCTCCTTCCTTCAAACTTTCTATCGAAACCTATTTGTTCTCTTCCAAGTTACATCCTTTTTTAAAAAATTATTGTTTGTAACATGGATATATGTATACATACATATTCCTCACTATATCATTGTTGGTCTATATAATGTTACTTCTATGTATCTTTTAAGAGCCGACAGATGTCAGATTGCTGCCTTCTTCCCTGGGAAAGACCATTTCTCCCTCTATCAGCAGTCTTTAGTTTCCTACAGGTCTCCAGTAGGGCAAAGACAAATGTTTTACCTTGCCCATGTGTTAGCCCTCATCTATGTTTAGTCAGTCATATTACTGAGAATTTATGGCTATAGCGTCTTAATTTACCAGGAGACACAATCTCACAGCCATCTCTCTGATCCTCTAGTTCTTAAAGACTTTCTGCCCCCTGTTCCACAAAGTCCTGTGAGTCTTAGGTGTGGGAGCGTTTTGGAGATAAGTCCATTGGGATGGGCTTCCACAACTCTGAAATTTGATTGGCTCTGGCTTTCTGTAATGGTTTCTTTCTTTCTTTCTTTTTTTTTTTTATTACGTATTTTCCTCAATTACATTTCCAATACTATCCCAAAAGTCCCCCACACCCTCCCCCCCACTCCCCTACCCACCCATTCCCATTTTTTGGCCCTGGTGTTCCCCTGTACTGGGGCATATAAAGTTTGCCTGACCAATTGGCCTCTCTTTCCAGTGATGGCTGACTAGGCCATCTTTTGATACATATGCAGCTAGAGTCAAGAGCTCTGGGGTACTGATTAGTTCATAATGTTGTTCCACCTATTGGGTTGCAGATCTCTTTAGCTCCTTGGATACTTTCTCTAGCTCCTCCATTGGGGGCCCTGTGATCCATCCAATAGTTGACTGTGAGCATCCACTTCTGTGTTTGCTAGGCCCCGGCCTAGTCTCACAAGGGACAGCTATATCACAGTCCTTGCAACAAAGGCTTGCTAGTGTATGCCAAGGTGTTATCGTTTGGAGGCTAATTATGGGATGGATCCCTGGATATGGCAGTCTCTAGATGGTCCATCCTTTTGTCTCAGCTCCAATCTTTGTCTCTGTAACTCCTTCCATGGGTGATTGTTTCCAATTCTAAGAAGGAGCAAAGTGTCCAAACTTTGGTCTTTGTTCTTCTTCAGTTTCGTGTGTTTTGCATCTTGTACCTTATATCTCGCTATACTAAGTTTCTGGGCTAATATCCACTTATCAGTGAGTACATTTCATTTGAGTTCTTTTGTGATTGGGTTACCTCACTCAGGATGATGCCCTCCAGGTCAACATCCTTAATCATCAGAGAGATGCAAATCAAAACAACCCTGAGATTCCATCTCACACCAGTCAGAATGGCTAAGATCAAAAATTCAGGTGACAGCAGATGCTGGCGAGGATGTGGAGAAAGAGGAAAACTCCTCCATTGTTGGTGGGATTGCAAGCTTGTACAACCACTCTGGAAATCAGTCTGGCAGTTCCTCAGAAAATTGGACATAGTACTACCGGAGGATCCCACAATACCTCTCCTGGGCATATATCCAGAAGATGTCCCAACCGGTAAGAAGGACACATGCTCCACTATGTTCATAGCAGCCTTATTTATAACAGCCAGAAGCTGGAAAGAACCCAGATGCCCCTCAACAGAGGAATGGATACAAAAAATGTGGTACATCTACACAATGGAGTACTACTCAGCTATTAAAAAGAATGAATTTATGAAATTCCTAGTTTTCTTTCTTTTGCAAAGAGAACTTTTCATGCTTAGGTATAAGGACTATACTTCTTTGTGTATATAAGGACAAACATTTTGAATGTGTAGTTAACAAATATGCTGTTTTAGTAAATAGATGATTGTAGATTCTCCTTCAAGATCCATGAATTCATTAGATGTGGATAGTTGGTAAAGTTTCCAATATTAGGCATTTTACCCTCTTACTGAGTGGGTCAAACACCTAATTAGAGAGCTGTTGGTCACCACAAAGGTATGGGAAGCCACAACTTCATCCATAGGGTGGCTGTTGAAGTCATTCATAAAAGCTATAGCTGAATGGCACTTTTGACTACTCCTCTCCTTTGAGAGCTGCCAAGGCATATTTTGGTATCACAAATGTTAATCCTCAGGAATGAAGTTGTTTTATTGTAGTTGTTGTTGTTTCAAATTCATTGTTATTGATTAATTGATATCAATGTTGAAGTTCATTTTGTCTCATTACAACCCTGTAGTCCTAGAATCATTTGTTAAAATGACTGTTCTAATCCACACTAAATTATTTATGTATAACTTAGTTTGCAAAATTTTGTTCTGTTCCTCAAGTCTTCTCTTATATCTTTATTGCTAAAGCATAATAGATGGCTTGAAATCGAGTAGAAGTCTTTCAACTTTGTTCTAAAAACAATCAGATAACAGGCGAATATGGTTACATCATATGCTTCATCAACATTTTCAATTAGCTTCTCATGTATTTCTCTCACTGAAACAGGGTTTTCTATAATTCTGATGTGAGATGACCTTTTAAAACCATTTGAGAATAATGGATAGCAGTGTAAACTTATGATCTGTGATCATGGTTTATTGCTTCATTTATTTTCAGATTTTTATTTCTCCAGTTTGCAATCCACAGTGTCTAGGTTGTTTGTATTATATTAATTTTATTCTTGGTTTTATGCCCAGTTCTGTGTGTGAAATATTATTGATTCTTAAATTCATTTCTAAGTTTCTCATGTATACAAGTCCAGGTGTTTTCACATATCAAATATGTATCCTTAATTGTTATAAAATCACTTAGCATTTATTTATATTCTTCCAAAGTTCCATATATGTAAACAATGTATGTTGATGATATCCCCTCTTCTACCTGCTCATTGGCTCACCACCTACCCCTAAAAAATTTCCTTTCCAACCTTTTGAGTTCATGTCTTTGGAGTTTCTTGGGGTAAGGCTGAACTGCGAGACATCCCCTAAGAAAAACTGAGTCTGTCTTCTCCAGAAGCCTTCAACTGCCCACAACTCCTCAGCTGTGAGTGAATCCACAGGAGCACACTGCTTCTTCTCCATAATGGAACTTAATGGTCTGCAGGTCTTGTCGTCTTAATAGCTTTATAGGCTTTAGTAGTCATGGCAGCTTTTTCTCTACATTTTCTCTACATTTGTTTGACTATAAACTTAGGAATTTCTCGTCATTGTTTCCAATTTGTTCATCTACAATTGCCTGGTCCTTTCCCCTCTCAGCTCTTTGCTTTTCTTTCCTATGTCTCAAGTCACCCAGAAAACTGTCATAGGAAAGATGTAGACAGCATAGACAATATTTTCCTGGCTGCAATAATCTGAGGAAAAGAAGACAGGTGTTTTTTCCCATTAAATTATAATGTCCATTATTCTTTATTAAGATTGCATTAATTTTCATTCACCCCATGTTTGGAAAAGCATCAATCATATGGAATATTTAATTTTTCTCAGATCTGCTTTGTATATGTTGATGTAATAAGATAATTTTTCTTTTGTCCATGAATGTAATTGAACTCACTTTGCTGTACTCAAGTGAACTTAATTTGACCACATCTATGTTTTTTAAATATACTCATGAATTCCTCTACAGGGGTGACCTTTCTTACATTGTATTAAGGTGCATCTCTCTATTTTCAATTGCAAATTCTATGCTAACAGAGGGCTAACTGGTGGAAGAATTTTGGTGTTGCCATTTCTATGGCCCAAAACAGGCTTTATATTTGTGAATATTTGTCCTTTCATGCCCGTCCAAAGATGGTCAGAAATTCTTCACTGCCTTAGTCAATCTAAAGGATATTCTGGCATGGTCATACTGTTGACTAGTTATAATAAAGATCTGACAGCCAAAAGCAGAGGCAGAAAGTATGAGGGTAGAACTTCTGGGCAGATGGAGGTGATGCAAGGGGAAGCAAGCTGAACTAGGAGAATCAAAGAGACTCAGAAATGAACTGAATGGACCAGAATAGAAGCAATGAGGGAAAGAATAGCCATATGGCAGGGTAGGCCAGGAAGTCAGGTTAAGTTAGATAAGCTAGTAGAGAGACTTACCCAGCTAAAGGCCACCAGCTTTAAGCTATATAGGTTTTTGTGCCTAATTTATATATTAAGCCTGTCTGAGAAAGCACCACAGTATTTCTCTTCCTAATATTTTACGAAGTTTGTGTATATTTATTCATAGGACATTCTGGATTCATACTCTTCTTGGTCTTTCATGTCTGTTTATTTATATTAAAGTAGTAATTTCTCTTTTTTTATTGGATATCTTCTTTATTTATATTTAAAATATTATCCCTTCCCCTGGTTTCCCCTCTGAAAACTCCCTCTCCCTCCCTTTCTTCCCTCCCTCTCCTCCCCAACCCACCCACTCCCGCTTCCTGGCCCTGGCATTCCTCTATAAAGTAGTAATTCCTTAGAGATCATTCTCTATCCTGTAATTCATGTATTTCAATGTAATCTATGCAATGTAAACAACTCCCCTATAAGAAAATACTTTATTTTTCTGGTTTAAGAGAAAAAATGACAATAAATGATTTCTCAAAAAAATACGATCCCTAAAATACTTATTCCCATGAACATAAAGTTTAGAACCTAACTACATTTTATATTTGCAGTGTACAAGTAGAACATCAAGTAAGGCATAATATTGAATCTTCCAGATCTAAGGGGAAGTATTCAACGACCCTCTAGGACAGACACTAAAGGCCTCATAAGGACGCTAGTGATCATTTTATAGCACAATATACTATTTGTCCATGACAATTCAATGTGTCTCATACTCTTTCCCTTACTTCTATAATGTTTTTGGTAATTTTTTGCTGTGCAAAAAGTCACCAGGTTAAATTGCTTACAGTTAATAACAAGTAGAATTGTTTGACAAAACTGCCTCTACTCTACCACCCACAAAAGTTTTTCATGAGTTGTTTGAATCCATAGGGACACAGCTCAGGAATAGAAAGGGTTGATTTTATGTTTGCCTGTGTGCATACGCACAATGTCTTAAATATTCTGTTGGTTCTGATATCCTGTGAAAGAAAACTATGCTAGCTATTGTGCCCAGGAGGGTACAAGAAAATTAGATGTCTTTTTTATGCTTTTGTGACTTGGATGGCATATAGAAAAGCCTTTCAGTTGTTTACTCTCCCAAATACAACCCTGTAGCTTTCACCCACCATTGATTTTTCACTTCTCCATTGCAGCTCTAAATAGGACATGCATGTGTATGCTAACACATAGCAGCACAACTATAAACACTGTGCTCCTAAGTCATATACATGGGAGCTTCTTCCAATGTAATGCATAGAGGGCTGGCCAGCAGGGATCTTATAAAAGCGAAGTCTTCCTGGTACATCATGGTTTCACTCTGCAGAAAGGCCATGCCACATAAGGGTGCCATTCACATTAGATAAGGCTATCATGACCTTAGGTGGGGCTACTCTAGCTGAGTGACAATGTGTTATAAAAATGCAGTTGTGTGGTTTTACTTTTTGATATTAGTACAAACAGAAAAATTGTAAGCCAATTGAGTTTATCCTCACTGTCATTTTCTCCTGGATAAATACAGTGTACTCCGCTGACATCTAAATTGTTCAGTTCTAAGCAACCCAAACATTTAAAGGGACACAAACCTAATCAATGCCGTATTATCAGTAAATGAGGTTGTGTTTGGAAACAGCTACAGTAAGGTTCTTCATTAATTTGAATGCTGGAAAGTTCCTGTAGTACTGAGGGGAACTAGACTAACAAATTTACTGTCATAGATTTATAGACTGGACTTCATCACTCTGCATAAAGTATTGATAAGCTAATGATCAATGATCCTCTACAACATATTGCATAATCAATATGAGTTTGGGGAAGATATAGGAAGACATTAATAATGCACATTTTATGCATAAGTCTGTTTTTAATGATTAAAGGCTTTATAAACCATATAGAAGCCAGGTTATAGTTAGAATACAAATAAAGGATCACTTTAGTCAGTCAATATAGCTTTTATATTTAAAAATTTGCATGGAGGAATCTCACAATCCACACCAGACTTCCAACCTGCCCATAGATAAAAAGGCAATTAATGGCTGCTAAGCACAAGAGAATCCGTCTTCTCTAGGGAAGAAGAGCACCCTGATGTTTAGCGTACAAAGATTCTATTATAAAGTAATCTCTATACTAAGATTTATACTTATCTATAAGTATATATGCAAGTCTGTATTTGGATGGATACACATGTGTGCTGGTGATTTTAGAGACTAAAAGTATCAGACTGCATGGGGGTGGAGCTATTCTGAGCTTCCTCACAGTTTTAGGAAACTGATCTCAGCCCTCTGGAAGATCAGAAATTTCTGTTAATTGCTGAGCCATTTCTCCAGCCATAAGTATATCTGTTCATTTCCTCCCACTGTGTTTATGTGTGTGGGGGACGTGGGTACAGATTACAGATTATTCCTATAAATCATGTACACATCAGGAATTTTTTCATGGTTCAAAAATAATTTTCAACAATCTCTATAAACTTTGAATATAAAGAATAGAAGAGTCAAACTGATTGAGTCAAGGGCACTCGATTTGCATCTTCAATAGTATCCCCACCTTAGGCCACAGACTAATAAAAAGGACACCACAAACTCTGCTAATTTTTGTTTTTCTTGGAACTTCTTTGTCAGAAGGATACTTTTGACATTACATTTGCTTGCAAGGAGGGAGCATAGGTGATAAAAGCTATCAATCATAGTATTCATTGTCAATGCTCATGGGAAAGTATTGACTGCCCCCAATAGCAAAAAAAAATTCGAAATATAAATACTTGTTGGAAGGAGTTCTTTTTTGTTCCAATACCTTATATTCATAATTTATCAAAATATTTTGTCATATATTCTAAAGTGAATTTCTTATTAGAACCCTTATCTACTTTTAGATTCTGCTATGACGATTTATAGATTATTTTATTTAATTCCACTTAATTTGTAAATATTTTTAAATGTACCTCATATTTTATTTCTGGAATCTTTCTAAATAAAGGTAGAATTTTTTGTAATATTAACTTCTAGAGATGAACGATAATATTTTAGAACTGTGATATTCTATGTTTAGAAAATATATAGTTAATTGTATTTTTATTACTAAAGGGACTTTCCAAACTCTAGTTCTTGGATTTGATTTAAAAATTATTTGCACTTAATTTACATCTTCTGGTTTAAGGTTTTAGTTCTTAAATAAATAGCATTTCTGCGTATTTTGTTCAAATATTTATTATGATATTCAGTGAGTTAAACATTTAATTGTAAGGCCTGGAGAGATGGTTCAGCATTTTAGAATGCATACTGTTCTTGCTGAGCGTCCAAATTTAATACCGAGTTCCACAATGGCAGACAAGTGCTTGCATGTACAGCTCCAGGGGATCTGATTTGCTCTTCTTAACTCCTTGGAAAACTGAACGCATGTAAACATACTCACATAGAGATATAAGTGTATACACACATAATTTTTAAAGTGTAAAAGAAATAATTTTAAAACCTTAAATCTACACAGAAAATATAAGAGTTGCTTGTAATGATGCTGTAGATATTTTCCCTTCTTTCAGTTTGAAGAGTTTCATTAAAATTTTTAAATGAAAATTATTATTCCTAGCTCCTCTGGGTTTTCTGCCCACTCCTAACAACTAATTACAACTTAAATACAGCTTATCTACATCTAATAAAAAGCATGGGGTCTCTTGAGTAAATACAGGGTGTAGAACATTTCTAAGTCCCTTATTTTGGAGGGTGAAGGGGATTAGGACTGGGCATTGCTACACCTGAAGTGTGATTCTGTGGTGATGGAGAATGGCTAGAGCATAATGGAGCTGTAAGGCATGATGCCTTCAACTGAAGTATACATGAGCTGTATTCATGGAGGGGCCTTGAGTTCAGTGATCTAGTTATTCTGTCTGCACAGATCCACAGAGACAGCTCTCTCTCTCTCTAAATATGTATATGTGTGTGTGTGTGTGTTTACATACATACATCATACATACATCATACATACATACATACATACATACATACATACATACATACAATATACAATCTATCTGTATGCTGTGATGTCAGATGATAAGATTGTTTTGAAAGATAAAAATCAGCAAGCTGAATGACCTAGTCTCTGTGCTTTAGTGTAAAGCTACTTAGTAAATGTCTAAAGCTCAAACAAACAGAAAATTTCAGTAATTGAGCTGCAGTACTTAAAGAGACTGCAAAGTATTGAGTGGGAACCATCTATGAACAGTAGACACGGCATAATTCACATTATGGGCAGGGCCGAGTGACACAGGACAAGATATCATGCAAGTCAGAAATTACTTTACCTTTAAAGTTAAGAACTGTTTCCTATACTGGTCTCTGCTCCCTGATAACCACTGATAACAGAATTTGTGGAGAGCAAAGCTGTGAAAGGACTGATACTGAAATCTCACATTTTTTTCTCTCATGGTTTTTAGTAGCAGTGTAGTACTACTTCATAAGGACTGGGATGTAATGAAGTATTTAAAAGTGCCTATCCTAGAGAGTGGCATGATGATGTTTGATAAATAATATCCCCCAATATTGTTTGAGATACTTTATGAAACCGACTGCATCTCTTTAATATATAAGAACTATTGTCTTTTATTTTTAAATTGTATTCTGTTTTGTATATGTATACTGTATATGTGTGTGTGCATGTGTTGAGCCTGTTTACACAGATATGTGTGCATTATATATAATTTCAGGTAAATAAAAATGATGTTTCTGGATGGCATTCTCAAACATCCTTAGTTTTTTCCTCCTATTGCCTCTGCTTCTGCCTCTCTCTCTCTCTCTCTCTCTCTCTCTCTCTCTCTCTCTCTCTCTCTCTCTCTCTCTCTCTCTCTCGTTAAGTTCTATCACCCTTTCTTTGAAGTTCTTAAAGTTATCTTAAAGTTAAGGTTCATCGTTTTTTCTTATGTGCCCCCAACTCCATATCAGTTTTATGCTTTTCTTCTAACACATCTCCATATATCTGTTTTACTCTCCAACGTTTTTATGTGTGTGTTTACTCCTGCAGATATTCTCATATGTGAAATTCAGGGCTAGAATTGCCAGATATAAGAGAACACTTGGCATTTTTTTTTTCCTTTAAGTAACATGCTCGATATAATAGTTTGTGGTTCCATCCACTTACCAGCAAATTCTATGATCTTTTATTCTTTTCAGGTGAGTAATATTTCTAACAGTATATAGACCGATTTTTTTTATTCACCAGGTGATATACATTTTGTTGTTTCTGTTTCCTAGCTATTGTGAATAGAACATCAATGATCAGAAATGTGCCAAGGATCAGTATAGCTGGGTCACATAGTAGACTTTTTTTTTTTTTTTTTTTTTTTTGCATTCTGAGAATGTCTACACTGATTTCTAGAGCAGGTATGCCAGCCTCGAATTACAGGAACCATCATTGTGGATTTCTACTATTGTCTACACTAGTTATTGGTGGTTCTTTTGTTCATCTTATAAGGTAATAGGAAAGCTTATCATTGTGTTGATTTGTATTTCCAAAATTTCTAAGAATGATGAATATTTTCATATAATGTTTTAGCCATTTTTATCTCTTCTCTCGGGAACTCTGTGTTAAGATGCATAAGTGGGTCATCTGTTTTCCTGACTCTCTGTAATTTTGAGGTCTTTATCTCTTCTGGTTATTAATCCTCTGTCATATGTGTAGTTGGCAAAGATTAGCTAAAATTCTGTGAAATCAAAATTCCCATAACATTCTTTATGAAAAAAAATTTTATATTGAAATACAAAAGACTAAAGATAAAGAAAACAATACAATTCTGAGTAAAAAGGACAATGGTACATGAGTTACCTTTTCATACTTCAAGATATAGCACAAAGCCATAATTATTGGGGGAAAAAAGTACACAGTATAAGCTGTGGATATGACTCATTTGGCCAGGAATGAAGGCAAACAACTTAAGAGTGGCTCTTTATAAAGATAATAAGCTTTTTGCACAGCTAAGGAAACAACCAAGTAAAGAGAAACACTTTTCTTTCTAAGTTTTGGCTGGAAAAAAATAGGAGAAATGATGATTCTAATGATGTAAACTGTATATTTCTGCAGATTATGGGAAGACATTAAGCTCATGACCTGATCACCTATTTTTATTAATTGATATCATAATTTTGACTAACTAATGAGTTTTTAAACAGTGAGACCATCTTTGTTTTTCAGTTTTCACTCAATTTCTTCTCTAGTCTCTAATTTGATTTTATACTCACCCGCCCTTAAGAGGAATCGAAGACAGGGTAGATTAGAGGGAGGTTGAAATTGGAGTGAGGGAATTCTCAGACCAGGTTGTGTTGTATGAGAGAAGAATCTATTTTCAATTTAAAAAATGAAGTTATATCAGGGACAAAATGAGGAAATATGTGTGATTTTCAAATGCTGTGGGTAAATTATTTTTAATCAACCATTGGTACGCTGTCTTTCCAAAGTAACAATATTGTGCAGATTTATAGAAATCAACTCATCAGAAAAATACAGCTGATCAAGATAAAGAACACAAGCATCAAAATCAGATGTGAAACAAGGCAAAAGGATTGTTGGCTGGATGCTTGGCTCCTTTAGGAAAAGCAGAGGATTTATATAGAAGGTGCCTGGAAAATACCAGGCTGTGAAAACACCTCTCTATTTACAATTGTCATTATGTTTGTAGGTCCAATGATCCTTTTTGTAACTTAGATTCTGATTAATTAGCCTGAAGAAATTTTAGAGTCGATCCTGAGTTTAAAGACTAAGTAATTTATCAATGATAAATCATATTAAAACTTTTAAAAGTCATTGAAAACATGTTTTAGGAAGAAAAGCACATAATACAAAATATATAACAATGGATGTCATGGACATCATCAGTGGTATTGAACAATAGAAGAAAGGCCCAACAGACAGAAGCTTTCAGAGACTTACCATGTGGTCCTCCTCTTCCTTATTAATAGAAATGCAAATACACAGACAGATGATGAAAATCCAAGTCCTCTCTATTTATATAAGACATATGTTCCTGATTCTTAGGTTATTTCCATGATTGAAACACTGACATTTGTATATATGCTTTTATTTTTCTTGACCTCAAGCCAATGGCAGACAAGATGGAGAGGGAGTGAAGTAGATTCTTTTATCTGCATTATAAAAATAGAAAACTAAAAGGAAAGACATACTTTGGAAATATTTTCCTTAACATACTTAAGTTTACGTACCATAATTTGAACCACTTACCTGCCAACAGAATAGTAACACAGATGAACACAGATCTCCCTAGATTGCAAAGTCTGTTTGTGTGGATCCAAGAACATATGGTATGGTTCAGGTCAGAAGAATAGGCAGAAGGGAGTTCTCTGCACAAGTGTTCTGTGTTTACCCGTTGGGGGTGGGGGGGCACCTGTGAGCACTGTGTATAGCCTGCATCATTCTCCCAAGGCAAAATAAGATTGTCACACTGCCACTAAGGTCAGTGACGAGCAGAAAACCTCAAGGAGACAGCTCATGGTCATCTATTTATTCCATAAAATCATGTACCAAGATGATGAGTGTCAAGTCAAGTGTGGGTGCAATCCTTTAGCACCACTAGGTCATGAGGTATAAAATGTCAAGGGCAAAGAAAATACACTGGTCCTTTGAAAATGGAATACTTAGTATCTTTTGGGGGGGAGGAGCTAAAGGAAAGTTGAGGATGAAGGAGGAGGAGGCAAAGTGAGATGAACCTCAGATTTGTATAGGTTTATTATTTGTAGCATAAACCCTCAAAAATACTACAGAAAATGCACACCTGTGCCCTACTTCGTCTATTTCTCAGCAAAGATAAGATTTCTCTGAAGTCTGTCTACCTGATGAAAAGACTCTGCATCACACAGCTTTAAAATTGTAGCACCTGCAGTGTCACAATGCTGTGAGCTATGAAGGAGGTTTAGGCCTGAGCTGCATACAATATAAACCTAAGTTTAAAATGTGCACATCTCCGACCACAACTCCTCACATCTCAAAAACTAAAGCAAGCAAGCAAACCTTCACAGACACATTGAAGGAGTTTCCTAACCAAAAAAAAGAGAAATTGAACAGAACGTTTGGATACAATAGTAAAAAGTAAACAAATACTACAAATGTTAAAAGTTAATAGGCTTATATAGGGAAATTAAAAATCACCCATTAATAAAGAAAATGAAGAATCTTCGCAGAGTAGAAATCTTGGTAATAAATCTCCATTTTGTGGCTCCTATATATAAGATATGTCCTGTTTACTGCATGTTAGAGCTTATTATAGGCTGGTTATGGCCATGCTTTAATTTTATTGGTCTTAATGGAGAGCAAGAACAGAGAATTTGTGATGAAATATTAGTGTCATAACAATAGCTTACTACAGCCTGGGATGTTGCTCCATTTGAACACATTTAGTTACCATCCATGAGGCCCTGGGTTTCATTCCCAGAACCACAAAATCTTGACATGGTGGTAACTGCCAGTCATCCTTAGCACTTAGAAGAAATCTCAGTTCATCATCCTCCTCTTTAAAGTACATAGAGTTTACAGCTACATTTGAGTGGGTATCAGATATATAAAACCTGTTTCAAAAAACAACAGCAACAATAAAAAGAATTTTTAAGGAGAAGTATTGCCAACAAGATGTAGAGTACAAGGTTCATATTGGAGACATCTTCTGGATTCTGAAAAGAACAAAATAACAAACAAAAAATACATGTTCCAAGCTTTAAAGATTGACTCATCCCTAATAAAAGACAAAAATAAAACACTGCATGGTCTGCCAGATTGTGGAATCTTAGGGTAGTAACACTGTTTTGTGTAAATGAATATGATAAATATCATTAAAGGCATTTTACTTCAAAATAGTTCAAACCTCATTTTTGTCTTAGAATAATCACTTTTGAAGCTATGAACACTTGAAATCATTTGGAATACATTTATTTGTTAAAATTGATTTCAGTCCTTTCTGGGACTGTGGGGAAAAGAAGCTATCTAAAATTATTCCTTTCAGAAGTCAACCTATGGAGATTAGATATATTTAGTTGTTTGTAAAGCGAAGCTATTCATGAAAATGGAAATTGGAAGTGTCTTACACCCTTAGGAATTTTGATGCTATCAAGTTTTGCTGAAATAAACAGAGAGATTTATTCCAAGTATTTAAATATATTCATTAAAGTACTCAGTTGGATAAAAGGAACACTGGGATGCTCCTGTGGCTTCTGTTTTCTCTAAATGTTAATACTTATCACAGTTTATATCCTGCCTGCCATAAATATTAAGGTTTTCAATCATTCCCTGGAATAGCACATCGCTGTAGAACTAAGTGTTCTTATTGTTTTAGTAGAATGTAGCCCAGTCTATATCTTTTGATGGTTTTTATCGGAATTTGAAAAAGAATGCAATGCTTATTGTAAAAATAACTAGATAAGTAGCAGCTAACATTTATTGATTCTTGCTCTGCACAAAGAACTGCACTGAGCACTATATACACCACACCATTTAATCCTCCTAACAGCCATAATCTTAATATCCCCAATTGGTAAATTTGATGGCTCCCTGCTTCTGCCCTAACAAGTTCTCACAAGATATGGGTTAGAAAATACTTATTACCATCTGTCATTGTAGAAGACAAAATTGGAAAATTGGTCTTGTTGGAATATAATCATACTGTTGGCTGGAATGTGTTTCCATTTTTTTAAATTAATTACATTTATCCTTTTGAGTGTAAATGGGTGGATGTGTGGTGTTCGTGATAAGTGTGTACTTGCATGGATACCAGATTTTATATTTGGAGGTAAGAGGACAACTTTCAGGAGTCTGTTCTTTTCAACTACTACTTAGATCTAGGACCCAAATTCAAGTTCAATTTTGCCACAAGCTCCTTTACATAGTGAACCATCTCATCTGACCCTGGAATGCGCTGCTTTTAACAGGCTCTGGGAGCTGTTTCTTTCTTTGCATTTTCTAGAGATTTCAATTCTTTATGCATGGTCTCCTCTTCCAATTTCAGAGGAACTGACTACAGCTTAGTTTCTTTCCAGGCAACTATTTATCTCATAATTCTCAAACTCAGTTTCCCCCAAATCTTTTAAAGGTCCAGGGATCACATGAACTTTTTTCCAGTTAATTCAACTTAGTTCTTCACCAATGCAATGAGAGCTGATTTGAGTTACAACTCTTGTGTCTACCTGACACCTTGCTTCTGCTTTATAAGACGTATCTCACTCTTGCTTTAACTCAACACTACAGGTTGAATGATTAATAATGACTAAAAGTCCATTCAAGTTTATAGTTGTGGAATTTTGGAGGTCTGAGTTCAAAAAACCACATTTGAATAGAGTCTTTCGATGGGGGTGTGGAAACTGTGTTTTGTGGTGTGGGAAACAGAGATGACATTGTATGGATGAAATATGGAGGAGACAGGTGTGAACCAGTTTTTAGGACAATCTACTTTTGAGATATGTCATTAGTCTACTGATACACAAATGATGTAATCTATTCTTTTTTTTGGGGGGGGGTAAGATGTTTTCTTTTTTTTTCCATTTTTTATTGGTTATTTAGCTCATTTACATTTCGAATGCTATACCAAAAGTCCCCCATATCCACCCACCCCCACTCCCCTGCTCACCCACTCCCCCTTTTTGGCCCTGGTGTTCCCCTGTACTGGGGCATATAAAGTTTGCAAGTCCAATGGGCCTCTCTTTCCAGTGATGGCCGACTAGGCCATCTTTTGATATATATGCAGCTAGAGTCAAGAGCTCCGAGGTACTGGTTAGTTCATAATGTTGTTCCACCTATAGGGTTGCAGATCCCTTTAGCTCCTTGGCTACTTTCTCTAGCTCCTCCATTGGGAGCCCTGTGATCCATCCATTAGCTGACTGTGAGCATCCACTTCTGTGTTTGCTAGGCCCTGGCATAGTCTCACAAGAGACAGCTACTTCTGGGTCCTTTCAATAAAATCTTGCTAGTGTATGCAATGGTGTCAGCGTTTGGATGCTGATTATGGGGTGGATCCCTGGATATGGCAGTCTCTACATGGTCCATCCTTTCATCTCAGCTCCAAACTTTGTCTCTGTAACTCCTTCCATGGGTGTTTTGTTCCCAATTCTAAGGAGGGGCATAGTGTCCACACTTCAGTCTTCATTCTTCTTGAGTTTCATGTGTTTAGCAAATTATATCTTATATCTTGGGTATCCTAGGTTTGGGGCTAATATCCACTTATCAGTGAGTACATATTGTGTGAGTTTCTTTGTGAATGTGTTACCTCACTCAGGATGAAGCCCTCCAGGTCCATCCATTTGGCTAGGAATTTCATAAATTCATTCTTTTTAATAGCTGAGTAGTACTCCATTGTGTAGATGTACCACATTTTCTGTATCCATTCCTCTGTTGAGGGGCATCTAGGTTCTTTCCAGCTTCTGGCTATTATAAATAAGGCTGCTATGAACATAGTGGAGCATGTGTCCTTCTTACCACTTGGGGCATCTTCTGGATATATGCCCAGGAGAGGTATTGCTGGATCCTCCGGTAGTACTATGTCCAATTTTCTGAGGAACCGCCAGACTGATTTCCAGAGTGGTTGTACAAGCCTGCACTCCCACCAACAATGGAGGAGTGTTCCTCTTTCTCCACATCCATGCCAGCATCTGCTGTCACCTGAATTTTTGATCTTAGCCATTCTGACTGGTGTGAGGTGGAATCTCAGGGTTGTTTTGATTTGCATTTCCCTGATGATTAAGGATGTTGAACATTTTTTCAGGTGTTTCTCTGCCATTCGGTATTCCTCAGGTGAGAATTCTTTGTTCAGTTCTGAGCCCCATTTTTTAATGGGGTTATTTGATTTTCTGAAGTCCACCTTCTTGAGTTCTTTATATATGTTGGATATTAGTCCCCTATCTGATTTAGGATAGGTAAAGATCCTTTCCCAATCTGTTGGTGGTCTTTTTGTCTTATTGACGGTGTCTTTTGCCTCGCAGAAACTTTGGAGTTTCATTAGGTCCCATTTGTCAATTCTCGATCTTACAGCACAAGCCATTGCTGTTCTGTTCAGGAATTTTTCCCCTGTGCCCATATCTTCAAGGCTTTTCCCCACTTTCTCCTCTATAAGTTTCAGTGTCTCTGGTTTTATGTGAAGTTCCTTGATCCACTTAGATTTGACCTTAGTACAAGGAGATAAGTATGGATCAATTCGCATTCTTCTACACGATAACAACCAGTTGTGCCAGCACCAATTGTTGAAAATGCTGTCTTTCTTCCACTGGATGGTTTTAGCTCCCTTGTCGAAGATCAAGTGACCATAGGTGTGTGGGTTCATTTCTAGGTCTTCAATTCTATTCCATTGGTCTACTTGTCTGTCTCTATACCAGTACCATGCAGTTTTTATCACAATTGCTCTGTAGTAAAGCTTTAGGTCTGGCATGGTGATTCTGCCAGAAGTTCTTTTATCCTTGAGAAGACTTTTTGCTATCCTAGGTTTTTTGTTATTCCAGACGAATTTGCAAATTGCTCCTTCCAATTCGTTGAAGAATTGAGTTGGAATTTTGATGGGGATTGCATTGAATCTGTAGATTGCTTTTGGCAAGATAGCCATTTTTACAATGTTGATCCTGCCAATCCATGAGCATGGGAGATCTTTCCATCTTCTGAGATCTTCCTTAATTTCTTTCTTCAGAGATTTGAAGTTTTTATCATACAGATCTTTCACTTCCTTAGTTAGAGTCACGCCAAGATATTTTATATTATTTGTGACTATTGAGAAGGGTGTTGTTTCCCTAATTTCTTTCTCTGCCTGTTTATTCTTTGTATAGAGAAAGGCCATTGACATGTTTGAGTTTATTTTATATCAAGCTACTTCACCGAAGCTGTTTATCAGGTTTAGGAGTTCTCTGGTAGAATTTTTAGGGTCACTTATATATACTATCATATCATCTGCAAAAAGTGATATTTTGACTTCCTCTTTTCCAATTTGTATCCCCTTGATCTCCTTTTGTTGTCGAATTGCTCTGGCTAATACTTCAAGTACTATGTTGAAAAGGTAGGGAGAAAGTGGGCAGCCTTGTCTAGTCCCTGATTTTAGTGGGATTGCTTCCAGCTTCTCTCCATTTACTTTGATGTTGGCTACTGGTTTGCTGTAGATTGCTTTTATCATGTTTAGGTATGGGCCTTGAATTCCTGATCTTTCCAATACTTTTATCATGAATGGGTGTTGGATCTTCTCAAATGCTTTTTCTGCATCTAACGAGATGATCATGTGGTTTTTGTCTTTGAGTTTGTTTATATAATGGATTACATTGATGGATTTTCGTATACTAAACCATCCCTGCATCCCTGGAATAAAACCTACTTGGTCAGGATGGATGATTGCTTTAATGTGTTCTTGGATTAAGGTTAGCGAGAATTTTATTGAAGATTTTTGCATCGATATTCATAAGAGAAATTGGTCTGAAGTTCTCTATCTTTGTTGGGTCTTTCTGTGGTTTAGGTATCAGAGTAATAGTGGCTTCATAAAATGAGTTGGGTAGAGTACCTTCTACTTCTATCTTGTGAAATAGTTTGTGCAGAACTGGAATTAGATCTTCTTTGAAGGTCTGATAGAACTCTGCACTAAACCCATCTGGTCCTGGGCTTTTTTTGGTTGGGAGACTATTAATAACTGCTTCTATTTCTTTAGGTGATATGGGACTGTTTAGATGGTCAACTTGATCCTGATTCAACTTTGGTACCTGGTATCTGTCCAGAAATTTGTCCATTTCGTCCAGGTTTTCCAGTTTTGTTGAGTATAGCCTTTTGTAGAAGGATCTGATGGTGTTTTGGATTTCTTCAGGATCTGTTGTTATGTCTCCCTTTTCCTTTCTGATTTTGTTAATTAGGATTTTGTCCCTGTGCCCTTTAGTGAGTCTAGCTAAGGGTTTATCTATCTTGTTGATTTTCTCAAAGAACCTACTCCTCGTTTGGTTAATTCTTTGAATAGTTCTTCTTGTTTTTACTTGGTTGATTTTACCCCTGAGTTTGATTATTTCCTGCCGTCTACTCCTCTTGGGTGAATTTGCTTCCTTTTTTTCTAGGGCTTTTAGATGTGTTGTCAAGCTGCTAGTATGTGCTGTCTCCCGTTTCTTCTTGGAGGCACTCAGAGCTATGAGTTTCCCTCTTAGAAATGCTTTCATTGTGTCCCATATGTTTGGGTACGTTGTGGCTTCATTTTCATTAAACTCTAAAAAGTCTTTAATTTCTTTCTTTATTCCTTCCTTGACCAAGGTATCATTGAGAAGAGTGTTATTCAGTTTCCACGTGAATGTTGGCTTTCCATTATTTATGTTGTTATTGAAGATCAGTCTTAGGCCATGGTGGTCTGATAGGATACATGGGACAATTTCAATATTTTTGTATCTGTTGAGGCCTGTTTTGTGACCAATTATATGGTCAATTTTGGAGAAGGTCCCGTGAGGTGCTGAGAAGAAGGTATATCCTTTTGTTTTTGGATAAAATGTTTTGTAGATATCTGTCAGGTCCATTTGTTTCATAACTTCTCTTAGTTTCACTGTGTCCCTGTTTAGTTTCTGTTTCCACGATCTTTCCTTTGAAGAAAGTGGTGTGTTGAAGTCTCCCACTATTATTGTGTGAGGTGCAATGTATGATTTGAGCTTTACTAAAGTGTCTCTAATGAATGTGGCTGCCCTTGCATTTGGTGCATAGATATTCAGAATTGTGAGTTCCTCTTGGAGGATTTTACCTTTGATGAGTATGAAGTGTCCCTCCTAGTCTTTTTTGATAACTTTGGGTTGGAAGTCGATTTTATCCGATATTAAAATGGCTACTCCAGCTTGTTTCTTCAGTCCATTTGCTTGGAAAATTGTTTTCCAGCCTTTCACTCTGAGGTAGTGTCTGTCTTTTTCCCTGAGATGGGTTTCCTGTAAGCAGCAGAATGTTGGGTCCTGTTTGTGTAGCCAGTCTGTTAGTCTATGTCTTTTTATTGGGGAATTGAGTCCATTGATATTAAGAGATATTAAGGAAAAGTAATTGTTGCTTCCTTTTATTTTTGTTGTTAGAGTTGGCATTCTGTTCTTGTGGCTGTCTTCTTTTTGGTTTGTTGAGGGATTACTTTCTTGGTTGTTCTAGGGCGTGATTTCCATCCTTGTATTGCTTCTTTTCTGTTATTATCCTTTGAAGGGCTGGATTCATGGAAAGATATTGTGTGAATTTGTTTTTGTCGTGGAATACTTTGGTTTCTCCATCTATGGTAATTGAGAGTTTGGCCGGGTATAGTAGCCTGGGCTGGCATTTGTGTTCTCTTAGTGTCTGTATAACATCTGTCCAGGCTCTTCTGGCTTTCATAGTCTCAGGTGAAAAGTCTGGTGTAATTCTGATAGGCCTTCCTTTATATGTTACTTGACCTTTCTACCTTACTGCTTTTAATATTCTATCTTTATTTAGTGTATTATTTGTTCTGATTATTATGTGTCAGGAGGAATTTCTTTTCTGGTCCAGTCTATTTGGAGTTCTGTAGGCTTCTTGTATGATCATGGGCATCTCTTTTTTTATGTTTGGGAAGTTTTCTTCTATTATTTTGTTGAAGATATTAGCAGGCCCTTTAAGTTGAAAATCTTCATTCTCATCAATTCCTATTATCCGTAGGTTTGGTCTTCTCATTGTGTCCTGGATTACCTGGATGTTTTGAGTTAGGATCCTTTTGCATTTTGTATTTTCTTTGACTGTTGTGTCGATGTTCTCTATGGAATCTTCTGCACCTGAGATTCTCTCTTCCATTTCTTGTATTCTGTTGCTGATGCTCGCATCTATGGTTCCAGATCTCTTTCCTAGGGTTTCTATCTCCAGCATTGCCTCGCTTTGGGTTTTCTTTATTGTGTCTACTTCCCCTTTTAGTTCTAGTATGGTTTTGTTCATTTCCATCACCTGTTTGGCTGTGTTTTCCTGCTTTTCTTTAAGGGCCTGTAACTCTTTAGCAGTGCTCTCCTGTAATTCTTTAAGTGACTTATGAAAGTCCTTCTTGATGTCCTCTATCATCATCATGAGAAATGTTTTTAAATCTGGGTCTAGATTTTCGGTTGTGTTGGGGTGCCCAGGACTAGGTGGGGTGGAAGTGCTGCGTTCTGATGATGGTGAGTGGTCTTGATTTTTGTTAGTAGGATTCTTACGTTTGCCTTTCGCCATCTGGTAATCTCTGAAGCTAGCTGTTTTAGTTGTCACTGTTAAGAGCTTGTTCTTCAGGTGACTCTGTTAGCCTCTATAAGCAGACCTGGAAGGTAGCACTCTCCTTAGTTTCAGTGGGCAGAGTATTCTCTGCAGGCAAGCTCTCTTCTTGCAGGGAAGGTACCCAGATATCTGGTGTTCGAACCAGACTCCTGGCAGAAGTTGTGTTCCACTCACTAGAGGTCTTAGGGTCTCCTGTGGAATCCTGTGTGGGCCCTTGCGGGTGTCAGGCGACTCCGCTGGCAAGGTAGTCCGGGGCTCGAGTGGAGCGGAAGGGGTTTGTGCCCCAGATCAGGCCCGGGTAGCCTGCTTCCCTATGTACTGCAGTCTCAGGTTCCGCGTGATTGGATTGGGGTAGGCGCTTAGTTCCACTCACCAGAGGTCTTAGGATCCCGTGGGGAGTCCCGTGTGGGCCCTTGCGGGTGTTGGGCAAGACTCTGCTGGCAAGGTAGCCCGGGGATCGAGTAGAGCGGAAGGGAATTGTGCCCCAGATCAGGCCCGGGTAGCCTGCTTCCCTATGTACTGCAGTCTCAGGTTCTGCGTGATTGGATTGGGGCAGGCGCTGTGTTCCACTCACCAGAGGTCTTAGGATCCCGTGGGGGGTCCCGTGTGGGCCCTTGCGGGTGTTGGGCAAGACTCTGCTGGCAAGGTAGCCCGGGGCTCGAGTCGAGCGGAAGGGACTTGTCGTAATCTATTCTTATGTTCACCCTGCTCATGATTTAAATCGCTTTTTAAATTGTTTTTAGGCTGAATATTTATTATATGCTTATATTACGCTTATATATTTCACTTTATTTTCATGGAGTATTTTTCCCCATAGGTAGCTCCATTTTACAGATGAGGAAACTGTCTCATAGATTGAACAATGATGTGCTTGAAATCTCACAGATATTATGTGCCTATGCCTAGATTTCAACCTAAGCAGCGTGGCTGCAGTGTTTAGTGGGCAAGAATCTTAACCAGTGTGTTCCTTTCCTTTCTTTTTTGCAATTTTTAAATTCTCTACTACCTTTTCCCCCAATATTTTAGTTTATATTCACTTTACATCTCCTTCTTCCAAGAGAAGGGGAGCCCCCCTTGGGTACTCCCCTACCCTGAACATCTAGTTCCAGCAGGCCTAGGCATATCCTCTCTACTGAGGCCCACCCAGGCAGTCTGGGTAGGGGGAAGGAGACCCAATGGCATGGACCAGAAACTGAGATAGCTCCTTCTCCACATGTTAGAGATCCCACATGAAGACTGTGCTGGATATGTGCAACAAATGTGTAAGATCTCCTGAATGTTCCCATGTTTGTGGCCTAGGTTTGGTGAGCCACCATGGTCCCAGGATAGTTGACTTTGTGGGTATGGTTGTGGTGTCCTTGACCCCTTTGACTTACTCACTTTTATTCCTACTCCATTCTTCCATAACACTCCCAGAGCTCCATCCTATGTTTTGCTGTGGATCTTGGCAGCTGCCTCCGTCCACTGCTGGATGAAGCCTCTCAGGAGGCAGTTATGCTAGGTTTCTGTCTACAAGCATAGCAGACTATCATTAATAATGTCAGGGGTTCCCTCTCTCACATGGGATGAGTCTCAAGTCGGGGCAGTGATTGGTTGGTTGTTTCTTCAGTCTCTGCTCCATGTTTATTCCTGTATGTATTATAGGCTTGAAGGTTTTGTGGGTGGATATATTGATGTTCCCCTCCTTCCTTGGGAAGACCTGACAAGAGGTAGCTACTTCAGTTTCTATATTATTCTAGTAGGAATCTCAGCTAGAGTATAGAATCTATTCCTATAGATTCCCTGTAACCCCCCCTGTCACAGGCTGCGAGCCAGCCACCACAGATTCCTTTTGCCAATTTCCATTCTCACTCACAGCCCTCCCACTCCCCCACCTCATCCCCATCTTTCCACCCCTGATAGCAATCCCTATTTTCCTCTTTACCCCTCCCTTCCCAGTTCCCTCTCTCCACCCACCTCTGAATCTATTTAGTTTCCCCTTCTGCCAGAGATTCACACATTCTTGTTACCTCCTTGTTATACAGAACCTCTGGGTATGTTTACTGAAGCATGGTGGTTCTATGCTTTGTGGTTAACACCCACTTATAAGGGAGTAAATACACACACAAATACCTTTCTGGGTCTGGGTTACTTCACTCAGGGTGATATTCCCTAGTTCCATCCATTTGCTTGAAAAAAAAAATCCTGATGTATTTGTGTTTAATAGCAGATTAGTAATCCATTATGTAGATATAACATATTTACATTATCCATTCTTTAGTTGAGGGACATTCAGGTGGTTTCCAGTTTCTGGTTATTACAAATAAAGGTGCTCTGAACACCTGAGACTTGCTTACTAATTCTTCACAGTGGAAATCATTTTCCTGAATCCATTTTTGTGGGGGAAAGTCCAGCTCATAGCACCAAGGTAATCATATTCAAAGGCTGTGGAATTGAAAATGTGAGCATCTCTTGGAACCATCATTTTTCTAGCTATTGAAGCATGTTGAATAATTAAACACTCAGGAAAAAAAGAGATGTTAATTATAAGTACAGTCAATCCAAGAATAAAACTCCACTCGGTACAAACTTATAAACTTCCCCTATACATTCTCTTAGAAGTAATTTGCTCATCTCATTTTTACCTAGGCAGAAACTTCAATAATCCAACTGCTGTTTAATAAACCTGAAATATTTAAAAATTTGCAAAATGAGAAAAATAAAAATATAATCACCCTTTGGACAGTTGCTGATTTTTATGTGGGGGGATTCTATTACAAAGTATAATAATTTTTAGATTTATCTAGCATTTGATATATTAAAGTTTACATCACCTGACAAAGTCATTCTGCATGAGTTCTTATTAGTTATACACTGTGAGAAATAAGAGTGACAACTATTTCTATATTTATAAAATACAATACAATCAACTTATTAAAATGAGTTAGCATGAAAAAGTACTTACCCTATATGAACTTTCCAGAATAACATTTTAAAAAATATCTGAGTTTCAAAGCTAATACTTTTTTCTTGTCGGGGAAGTGATTTGGATCAATATTTTTTATACAGCAGTTATATAGTATGACCTATGTTACTATAAAAATAGTTATTGAACACATGCAGTGTCCTTTGAACATTGTAGTCAATAGAATTATTCTCAGTTGTGGCTCTCCCGTTAGCTGCTCAGGAGGTATTGCCCAGTATTTTTAACTCTTATAAACTTTCGGAAGATGATCAGAATGTCATCTCTTGCTGATGATGAGTACGTTATAGTGCATAGTTCATTGTGTGTGTCCTGACACACTGAAAATATTAACTCACTTTTGTCAGAGCTTAAAAATTTATTTAGACATAAAATAAACCAGGTTGATTATAGTCATTACTCTTCCAATGGCAAAAGCTCTCCTCCAAATTAACAATCGGCAATGAATCGTCTTCACCATCTCTTCTTATATAATTTCTTTTAAGTTAGCAAAGAATGTGTAAAGAAAATATCAGAAAATCATTATTTTCATTTTATTTGATGTATTTTGACATTACAAATCTAAAGTATAAATCCAAGGGAATAACATTTTCAAATATTAAATAATGGGAGTTGATTTGTCCCTTTTGAGGGGGTTGAAGGTTGTTCTCTGGATGTAGTTCACTTTATAACCATTAGCTTTCCCTAAGTTGATAGCAATTCCTCAAAGTCCATAAAATGATCACGTGATTACTGAGTGTATTTAATTTTCAGATGTTAAAGCACCACATGCTGGATGGGATTGTTTAGCATTCTGTGAGCATTTGTGGGGAGTTCCTTATCTATCTAAAGTAATGTTAGTTGCTGTGGGGTATTCAAATGGCATGAAGATGCATTATGAGTAGTCCACAATATTCTCTAGATAGAAACTTTCCTCACTGCACCACCTTATCATTTGCTAACTTTCTTTCCATGGACTCATGACAACTGCAGGCACATTCAAACCTGCTGTAGCCTTAGCTATATTTCTCTGTGACTAATCAAGGGAAAAGTGAAACACAATGATTATAGCTGTTTAGGAAAATGATAGAGAACATATTCCTTTCTAGCTTCTATGTTATTACTTTGAAAAGATTCCAAGCGGTAGACCCAAGCTGTATTGTCACTTGTCTGGGACAAGCTCTGCTCTTATGGGAACATCTGAAGAATATCCAGTGTTTCATATAATAGAGGAGATTAGTCCTCACAAATAATATGAAGAATGATAACAGGAAATGTAAACTGTACCTGTCCAATCATCTTATAGGGATGATAGCAGTCTCTATTTTTCTGTTCTCTGTTTCCTGTATCTCAGGTAGCCCGAGACATGGGAACTACATAGGGATGCCATTGAATATACCACTTCCCATTCATCCATTAAGGCAAGCTTTTAATCCTGTTAGTCTTTGTTCAGAAACAGAGAAAGAACGTCCCTTTCCTTATCCTGGGCAGGTGTATTGAGTCTTGGAAATAAGACAGTTTCTGATTTTCACCTTTGTCGTTCTTTGTTTCTCCTACAGGGATGTCCCAGTTCTCATGGCAAAAATCAAAATTTACCTATAAATAATTACTGATGATAGTTTATAAGAAATATTTATAAATCCAGGTCAAGTAAGAATATCTATCTGTATCTCTGTATTTGTTTGTATGCATACACTGGTACATATATAAATATATATGCATGTAAAACTTAAAATACTATGATATCTTGAAACCTTAGCAAGGGAGCAAAGAAATCATCCATTTCCCTTCTTTTTTTTTTTAACTTCTTTCCTCTAACTCTAGTAGTTTTCTTGCTTCTGATCCAAAGAAAATGCCCATGACCCAGAAGTTATTTTAACTGAATGCTGTCACTTTTGGAATTTTCACACACTTTCCCATAGTCTGCTAGCATCCTTACACTCCAGTGTAGGGGTAATGCCAGTGCAGTGAGGAGGGAGTAGATGGGTGGGTGAGCACCCTCATAGATGCAGGGGGAGACAGATGGGATAGGAAGTGTCCAGGGGGAAACCTGGAAGGGCATAATATTTGAAATATAAATAAATAAAATATCCAATAAAAGAAACAATGAAAAAATAAATAAAATGTAAAAAACATATATTAGCAAAAATATATTCCTTTATTCTTTGTAATAGCCACTGCATAAAGAAACCAGTAGTCACTGCTGGTATTTTGTAGTTGCAATTTTTTCTTTTAATGAAAAATTCAATTCTATTGTATTGGCATGACAATCCATTCTGTCCAGATCTTAACCAGAAAATATTGCTATGTATATTTACATCTGGAGGATTCTTAAATAGGAGAGGGAGAAAAACCTCCAGATTGAAGGGCATTTTGGAATGTTCTTCTCCTGGATACAGTGATCATAAGGAGGTATTTCTTCACCAGTATGCAAACTGACATTTTTCTTTGTTCTTTATTGTTTTTCCAAAGGACATTAAACATCAAAAATGTCCCATATTTCATACCTAACATGGAGTTATCATTTGCTTTCTTTCTTAGTGATAGTGCTTTCCTGTTTCAAACTAATTTGCCCTTATTCTTGTTGATATATTTGCAGTTTTTCCAACCTGCATCTCAATTTTAATCCCAGAAGACACGGAGAGACAAAGCCCAGCCACTGAAATATGCAGGTGAACTGACATCTACTTAAACAAACAGGGAGCACTCTGAAGCTCAAACTTTATATGCCTCAGTACAGGGGAATGCCAGGGCCAAGAAGTGGGAGTGGGTGGGTAGGGATGTGTGCGGGGCAGGGTAGAGGGGACTTTTGGGATAGCATTGGAAATGTAAATGAAGAAAATACCTAATTAAAATTAAAAAAAAACTTTCCTATTTCCATACAAAGACCATTCTTTCTTCTTTATGCATCTTTGAGTTGGTCTGAATTTTTTTTGGTCTGAAATTTTTAATGCATTGTAATTTTAAATTTAATTTTTATTAATATATAATTATATAACTTGTCCTCACCTCACTTTCTCCCTTCACACTTTCCTATGCCTTCTACTCATCTCAAATTAATGCCTTCTTTTTCTTTGATTATTTAAATCTGCAAACACATGCACACATGCTCACATGTACACATCTAATATATACATAAAACCTGCTCAGCCAGTTGAATGTGTTTTGTGTTTATGTGACTGCAGAGATGGAAACTTTGTGGTGAATATACTGTGAGATGGTTTGTCCCTGGGAGGAGCTAATCTCCTCATTGTTTAGGCAGCCATATTGCTGAGATATGACCATAACTTCACTGTTATTTCTAGTAGATACAATCTCATAAGAGACTTCTCAGTCCTGTTCGTTTTAGGATCTTCCTGCTACCTACCTTTTTATAATATGCCCTTTAGTCTTCTTTACAAAAGTTGTAGTCAAAGGCTCAGTCCTGCAAGAATGCCCATTTCAGCTTGTAGTTCCATGACCTAGGTTGTGATAATTATACTTCTGAACTATGACCTTTCAAAAAGATAATCCTGGAACACTCTCCTTGTGTCTAATATGCAAACAAATCTCGTGGGTCCAGGAAATGTGTGCTGGTGTATTGTGAAGAATATGAGGAAGCATACAAAGAACAGCAAGATCAAAGAGTTGACAGAGGTGAAGGATGTGGGAAGAATCATACAATATCCAGGTCTTCTCTGGGTGACTGTGCTCCCTGGAACTCCAGTGTTTTGTTATCTAAAAACTTTCAGAACTCACTCAATATTTTCCATGGCAATCTTGTTGTACAATCTAATCACTGATCATGGGTGACTAGTCAATTAACTCAATGTGAAACCCTTCACAAAAGTTGAAAGTCTAATCATACCTTGGTTTTTATTGAGGACTAGCCTTAAACCTAAAGGTACATGGCAGATTTCAGTGACCATTTGGCTCATTGATAGTCCATACTATTGGTTTAAAGATTTTAGGAATAGTGTTCTATGATACAAGGGAAGAAATCAAATTCCTTTTTTTGATGTGTCACTACACCCTAGTACTCTGTGAAGCACCATTACAAATTCTTCTGTTCCTTACATTACTTAATATCCTAGCCTATACAATTTGAAACTGTAGTTCTTTGTTTTCTGTAAATAGGTGAATACTGAAATAATAAAATACATGTGCAGTTATATTTACTAGGTTGACTACAAAAATTAGTTTTTCCTTTTTCTCTTTCAGAAAATACATTAGAGACTGTAGATATTTAAAGGTAATTTTTTTAGCTTATGAAGTATTACCTGATGCAATAAATTAATGTACTATTTTCACAGAGGGATTTTAATTCTATTCCTTGTTTACCTTGGGATAAATATTTAAATGTAATATAAATATATAAATGTATATACAATCTTTTTATAACATTGCTGATAGTAAATCATATAAGAGACTTTATTACTTATATAATTTTGTTTTTACAGAATGAATTTAATTTGAAATCCTTTCATGGACCTTATTTCACTCCCTGGGCTGTATTGCCTTGTGGAATTGGGCTAAGATAAATGTTTTTAATTCAATTTCCAGAACTACTGTTGCTGACTGCTTTGTAATTTTTATATGACAGGTATCAGATCAAAATTTACCCTGCCTATTCCATTTAGTATGACCTTAAGCCATAGGGTTGCTATATTCTAGGTTGACTGATGCGTGATAAGCTTTTACAATCTTTTTTTTTTTTTTTAAGGCTCAAAGCAAATACATGCAAAGTCTAGACTGTAAGCACCTCAAATCTTAAAGGTTACAAGCCACACTCTTATTTTGCATTATAATTATTCTTTTCTAATCAGTATCGACAAAGGGGGTTTCAAACATTAGATAAGCCACATTATGACAATGGCAATGTCAGATTTTAAAACATCAATATTCATGGTTCCTCAAGATGAGAGGACTATTTTCATGTCTCTAGCTGATTTACAAATGACATGCAATGACTAATGTATTAAACATCTTAATAAGAAAAATGATTTTACCATGAAAACAGTGCCAAGGTCTTAAGCCCAATATCTATCATAAGGGTATTAAAGTCTTATGTCTTGTACAGTCCTCTAAGTTAAGGAAGCTGTCGAGACTCAATTTCTAGCAGTGTATGAATGTGATTTTACTAGATATTTGGTGATTAAATATCTTGTTGCTATGCATTTCTGGGCAGATTAACTATACTTAACTGAATTCTTTCCCAATATTTGTTTCATATAATTCCCCAGACTGTCTTGGCTTATGTTCAAATAACTCAAAAATGATTTCATGTGGAAAATCAGGAAATTTAACTTCAAATTTCAATGTTATTAAGCTTTTCGTCTTGAGCAATCTAATGATAGGGTGTCAGTGTGGGATGTTACCAACAAGGCAAAGAACACTTAATGAGTATATGAATATGCACAATGGAAGCACAAGAGTCTTTATAACGCTGAGCCTCTCACAAATCTACTTTTCCTTAATTCCAGCAACAACTTCTACCATGCCAGTTTGTAAAATACTCTTGTCAAGGATGACCTCCAAACATCTCAATGTACAGGAAATGTTTTATTACACATTTGATCATCTCATCTGTTTACCATGTATAAATGCAGAGAACTAGCCAAGATAGGTAAAAGGAGAAGAAACAAATGAGAAATCTGCCTTAAAAAAAAAAAAAAAAGATTGAATCAGTTTACGTTCCAACATCCCATTGTTGGACATTTCAGCTAAGATCACCCCATTGAGTCCTGGTTACCTCTCACATCCCCTGCTTCTGGAACTTTCTAAGAGGTTCCCTCCATGCCCCTCCTCCAGCAGCCTCTTGTTTAAGTTCATTCTCCTGGCTCTCTGGACTTCTCTCCTGTTTCTCCCCATACCTAATCCTGTCCCCTTCCTCCTCCCCATGTTCCTCTTTCCCTCTGCCTCCCATGTTTATTTTGCTGCCCCTTATGAGTGGAACTGAAGCATCCTGACGTCTGTTTGTTTTGACTCTCATGGGCTGTAGGTTATATCCTAGCTATTCTGTATTTTTTGGCTAATATTCACTTATCAGTGACTACATACCATGTATGTCATTTGGGGTCTGGATTACCTCACTCCGTATAATTGTTTCTAGTTCTGTCCATTTGTCTGTAAAATGCATAAAGTCCTAATTCTTAATAGCTGAATAGTATTCCATTGTGGAAGGGGAACCAGAAGTGGGGGGGGGGTTAATATTTGGGATGTAAATAAATAAAATAATTAATTAAACTTTTTAAAAAATTGGGTCATCTGAAAGATTTGCAATTTTGTTAATAATGTTCCTATTATTGTTACTATTCTAATGATAATGTATTTTAAGTGATATTATTTTAATTATAGTAAAATATGTATAGCTTATAATCACCTGCCTCAGTTTTTCCAAATGAACTCAAAGAACATTCTTATTGTTCTACAACCTTTACTATCATGTACACATAGATTTCTTTCAATTTTCCAAAGTGAAACAACATACCTCTTAAATAATAATTCAACATCTTCTTAAACCTAGTGTACAAACATCCATATTTTACATTGTTTTTATGATGCTACTTATTCTGAAATTGTGCGTTTGGGTTTCTTTTTTCATACTCTGCATGCTTTCTTGTTTACATTTCAAATATTTTTTCCTTTTGGGAACTCCCTATCCATCCCACATCCCACTGCCTCTATGAGGGTGCTATGTCATCCACCCATCCACTCCTGGCATTCCCCTACTCCAGGGCAACGAACACCCTCAGGCCCAAGGTCCACTCCTTCCACTGATGTCCAATAAGGCTATCTTCTGCCACATATGCACCCAGAGCCATGGGTCCCTCCATGTGTACTCTTTGGTTGGTGGTCCAGTCCTTAGGAGCTCTAGAGGGTCTGACCTGTTGACACTGTTGCTCCCCCCATGGGGCTGCAAACCCCCTCAGCTCCTTGCCATAGTCAACTTCCATGACTGTCTACATAACAGCACAATGTTTTCAACACTCAAACATTCTTTAGATTGTGCCAAAATATATTTTCATTTAAGAGGAATAATAATGCATTGTTTCTACTTGCTACATTTTCTTCCATGCATTCATTGTGTCCCCAGATTGCTTTTGCCTTTTTATTATTGCTGTGAATAATTATTCAATAGGCATACTATACAAAGATATATTCTCCTTGCTTTCAACACTGTCTATATACCCAGAAGAGGGACTGTTGTATGATATGTTAACATGGTGGTTGTCACCACACTCTCATTGCCTGAACATTGTTGCTTTATGGTTTCTTTCTTTTTTTTTAATTAGGTATTTTCTTCTTTTACATTTCAAATGCTATTCCAAAAGTCCCCCAGACCACCCCCCTACTCCCCTACCCACCCACTCCTACTTCTTGGCCCTGGTGTTCCCATGTACTGAGGCATATAAAGATGGCAAGACCAAGGGGCCTCTCATCCCAATTATGGCCAACTAGGCCATCTTCTGCTACATATGCAGGTAGAGACACATGAGCTCTGGGGGTACTGGTTAGTTCATATTGTTGTTTCACCTATAAGGTTGCAGACACCTTTAGCTCCTTGGATACTTTCTCTAGCTCCTCCATTAGGGGCCCTATGTTCCATCCAATAGCTGACTGTGAGCATCCACTTCTGTGTTTGCCAGGCCCCACCATAGCCTCACAAGAGACAGCTATATCAGGATCCTTTCAGCAAAATCTTGCTGGTGTATACAATGGTGTTAGCGTTTGGAGGCTGATTATGGGATAGATCCCTGGATATGGCAATCTCTAGATGGTCCAACCTTTTGTCTCAGCTCCAAACTTTGTCTCTGTAACTCCTTCCATGGGTGTTTTGTTCCAAATTCTAAGTAAGGGCAAAGTGTCTACACTTTGATCTTCCTTCTTCTTGAGGTTCATGTGTTTTGCAATTGTCTTCCCTTGATCTCCTTTTTTTTTTTTTTTTTTTTTTTTTTTTTTGTCGAATTGCTCTGACTAAGACTTCAAGTACTATGTTGAATAGGTAGCAAGAAAGTGGGCAGCCTTGTCTAGTTCCTGATTTTAGTGGGATTGCTTCCAGCTACTCAACATTTACTTTGATGTTGGCTACTAGTTTGCTATAGATTGTCTTTATCATGTTTAGGAATGGGCCTTGAATTCCTGATCTTTCCAAGACTTTTATCAAGAATGGGTGTTGGATCTTGTCAAATACTTACTCAGCATCTAATGAGATGATCATGTGGTTTTTGTCTTTGAGTTTGGTTATATAGTGGATTATATTGATGGATTTCCGTATATTAAACCATCCCTGCATCCCTGGAATGAAACCTTCTTGGCCAGGATGGATGATTGTTTTGATGTGTTCTTGGATTCAGTTAGCGAGAATTTTATTGAGTATTTTTGCATCAATATTCATAAGGGAAATTGGTCTGAAGTTCTCTATCTTTGTTGGGTCTTTCTGTGGTTTAGATATCAGAGTAATTGTGGCTTCATAGAATGAATTGGGTAGAGTACCTTCTGTTTCTATTTTGTGGAATAGTTTGAGAACAACTGGAATTAGATCTTTTTTTGAAGGTCTGATAGAATGCTGCACTAAACCCATCTGGTCCTGGGCTTTTTTTGGTTGGGAGACTATTAATAACTGCTTCTATTTCTTTAGGGGATATAGGACTGTTTAGGTCATTAATCTGATCCTGATTTATTTTGGTACCTGGTATCTATCTAGAAATTTGTCATTTCATCCAGTTTTGTTGAGTATACCCTTTTATAAAAGGATCTGATGATGTTTTGGATTTCTTCAAGATCTGTTGTTATGATTCACTTTTCATTTCTGATTTTGTTAATTAGGATGGTGTCTCTGTGCCCTCTAGTGAGTCTAGCTAAGGGTTTATCTATCTTGATGGTTTTCTCAAAGAACTAGCTCCTCATTTGGTTGATTGTTTGAATAGTTCTTCTTGTTTCCACTTGGTTGATTTTGCCCCTGAGTTTATTTCCTGCTGTCTACTCCTCTTGAGTGAATTTGATTAGTTTTGTTCTAGAGCTTTTAGGTGTGTTGTCAAGCTGCTAGTGTGTGCCTTCTCTAGGTTCTTTTTGGAGGCACTCAGAGCTGTGAGTTTTCCCTCTTAGAAATGCTTTCATTGTGTCCCATAAGTTTTGGTATGTTGTGGCTTCATTTTCATTAAATTCTAAAAAGTCTTTAAATTCTTTCTTTATTCCTTCCTTGATCAAGGTATCATTGAGGAGAATGTTGTTCAGTTTCCACGTGAATGTTGGCTTTCTATTATTTATGTTGTTATTGAAGATCAGCCTTAGTCTATGGTGATCTGATAGGATTCATGGGACAATTTCAATATTTTTGAATATGTTGAGGCCTGTTTTGTGACCAATTATATGGTCGGTTTTTGAGAATGTACCATGAGGTGCTGAGAAGAAGGTATATCCTTTTGTTTTTGGATAAAATGTTCTGTAGATATATGTTAGATCCATTTGTTTCATACCTTCTGTTAGTTTTACTGTGTCCCTGTTTATTTTTTGTTGCCACAATCTGTCCATTGATGAAAGTGGTGTATTGAAGTCTCCCAGTTCTATTATGGGAGGTATAATGTGTACTTTGAGCTTTACTAAAGTTTCTTTAATGGATGTGGCTGCCCTTGCATTTGGAGCATAGACATTCAGAATTGAGAGTTCCTCTTGGAAGATTTTACCTTTGATGAGTATGAAATGCCCCTCCTTTTCTTTTTAGATAATTTTGGGTTGGAAGTCGATATTATTCGATATTAGAATGGCTACTTCAGGTTGTTTCTTCAGACCATTTGCTTGAAAAATTGTTTTCCAGACTTTCACTCTGAGGTAGTATCTGTCTTTTTCCCTGAGATGGGTCTTGTGAGCAGCAAGATGGTTGGTCCTGTTTGTGTAGCCAGTCTGTTAGTCTATGTCGTTTTATTGGAGAATTGAGTCCATTGATATTAAGACATATTAAGGAAAAGTAATTGTTGATTCCTATTATATTTGTTGTTAGAGTTAGCATTCTGTTCTTGTGGCTGTCTTCTTTTAAATTTGTTGAAGAATTACTTGCTTTTTCTATGGTGAAGTTTCCATCCTTGTATTGTTTTTGTTGTTGTTATTGTTGTTGTTGTTGTTTGTTTTGTTTTTTCTGTTATTATCTTTGAAGGGCTGGATTCGTGGAAAGACATTGTGTGAATTTGGTTTTGTCATGGAATACGTTGGTTTCTCCATCTATGGTAATTGTAAGTTTGACTGGGTATAGTGGCCTGGGCTGGCATTTGTGTTCTCTTAGTGTCTGTATAACATCTGTCCAGGATCTTCTGGCTTTCATAGTCTCTAGTGAAAAGTCTGGTGTAATTCTAATAGGCCTTCCTTTATATGTTACTTGATCTTTTTCCCTTACTGCTTTTAATATTCTATCTTTATTTAGTGCATTTGTTGTTCTGATTATTATGTGTCAGGAGAAATTTCTTTTCTGGTCCAGTCTATTTGGAGTTCTGTAGGCTTCTTGTATGTTCATGGGCATGTCTTTCATTAGGTTTGGGAAGTTTTTTCTATAATTTTGTTGAAGATATTTGCTGGCCCTTTAATTTGAAAATCTTCATTCTTATCTACTCCTTTTATCCATAGGTTTGGTCTTCTCATTGTGTCCTGGATATCCTGGATATTTTGACTTAGGATCTTTTTGCATTTTGCATTTTCTTTGATTGCTGTGCCGATGTTCTCTATGGAATCTTCTGCACCTGAGATTCTCTCTTCCATTTCTTGTATTCTGTTGCTGATGCTTGCATCTAAGGTTCCAGATTTCTTTCCTAGGATTTCTATCTCCAGCATTGTCTCACTTTGGGTTTTCTTTATTGTGTCTACTTCCCCTTTTAGGTCTTGTATGGTTTTGTTAAATTCCATCACCTGTTTGGTTATGTTTTCCTGTTTTTCTTTATGGACTTCTACCTCTTTAGCAGTGTTTTCCTGTATTTCTTTTTCTTTTTCTTTTAGGTATTTTCTTCACTTATGGTTCCAGTATATACCACACCCTCCCCCACACTCCCCTACACACCCACTCCCAATTCTTGGCCCTGGTGTTCCCCTTTATTGCGGCATATAAATTTTGCACAACCAATGGGCCTCTCTTTCCACTGATGGCCAACTAGGCCATCTTCTGATAAGTATGCAGCTAGAGACACGAGCTCCTTGGGTACTGGTTAGTTCATATTGTTGTTCCACCTATATGGTTGCAGTTCCCTTTAGCTCTTTTGGGTACTTTCACTAGCTCCTCCATTGGGGGCCCTGTGATCCATCCAATAGCTGACTGTGAGCATCCACTTCTGTGTTTGCTAGGCCTTGGCATAGTCTCACAAGAGACAGCTATATCAGGGTCCTTTCAGCAAAATCTTGCTAGTGTATGCAATGGTGTCAGCATTTGGAGGATGATTATGTGATGGATATCCGGATATGGCAGTGTCTAGGTGGTCCATCCTTTTGTCTCAGCTCTAAAATTTGTCTCAGTAATTTCTTCAATGGGTGATTGTTCCCAATTCTAAGTTGGGGCAAAGTGTCTAAACTTTGGTATTCATTCTTCTTCAGTTTCCATGTTTCACAAATTATATCTGATATCTTGGGTATTCTAAGTTTCTGGGCTAATATCCACTTATCAGTGAGTACATATCATTTGAGTTCTTTTCTGATTGGGTTACCTCACTCAGGATGATGCCCTCCAAGTCCATCCATTTGCCTAGGAATTTCATAAATTCATTCTTTTTAATAGCTGAGTAGTACTCCATTGTGTAAATGTACCACATTTTTTGTATCCATTCCTCTGTTGAGGTGCATCTGGGTTCTTTCCAGCTTCTGGCTATTGTAAATAAGGCTTCTATGAACATATTGGAGCATGTGTCCTTCTTACCAATTGGAACATCTTCTGAATATATGCCCAGGAGTGGTATTGCAGGATCCACCCGTAGTACTAAGTCCAATTTTCTGAGGTATTGCCAGATGGAAAGATCTCCCATGCTCAAGGATTGACAGAATCAATATAGTAAAAATGGCTATCTTGCCAAAAGCAATCTACAGATTCAATGCAATCCCTATCAAAATTCCAACTCAATTCTTCAACGAATTAGAAAGGGCAATCTGCAAATTCATCTGGAATAACCAAAAAACCTAGAATAGCAAAACTCTTCTCAAGGATAAAAGAATGTCTGGTGGAATCACCATGCCTGACCTAAAGATGTACTACAGACCAATTGTGATAAAAACTGTATGGTACTGGCATAGCTACAGACAAGCAGACCAATGGAATAGAACTGAAGACTCAGAAATGAACCCAAACACCTATGGTCACTTGATTCTTGACATTGGAGCTAAAACTATCCAGTGGAAAAAAGACAGCATTTTCAAAAAATGGTGTTGGCACAACTGGCAGTTAACATGGAGAAGAATGCAAATTGAACCATTCCTATCTCCTTGTACTAAGGTCAAATCTAAGTGGATCAAGGAACTCCCCATAAAATCAGAGACAATGAAACTTATAGAAGAGAAGGTGGGGAGAAGCCTCAAAGATATGGGCACAGGGGAAAAATTCCTGAATAGAACAGCATTGGCTTGTGCTGTAAGATTGAGAATCAAAGAATGTGACCTCATAAAATTGCAAAGTTTCTGTAAGGTAAAAGACACCGTCAATAAGACAAAAAGGCCACCAACAGATTGGGAAAGGATCTTTACCTATCCTAAATCAGATAGGGGACTAATATCCAACATATATATATATATATCAAGAAGGTGGACTCCAGAAAATCAAATAACCCCATTAAAAAATGGGGCTCAGAAATAAACAAAGAATTCTCACTTGAGGAATACCGAATGGCTGAGAAGCACCTGAAATAAAAGTTCAGCATCCTTAATCATCAGGGAAATGTAAATCAAAACAACCCTGAGATTCCACATCACACCAGTCAGAATGGCTAAGATCCCACAATACCTCTCCTGGGCATATATCCAGAAGATGCTCCAACTGGTAAGAAAGACACATGCTCCACTATGTTCATAGCAGCCTTATTTACAATAGCCAGAAGCTGGAAAGAACCCAGATGCACCTCAACAGAGGAATGGATACAAAAAATGTGGTACATTTACACAATGGAGTACTACTCAGCTATTAAAAAGAATGAATTTATGAAATTCCTAGGCAAATGGATGGACTTGGAGGGCATCATCCTGAGTGAGGTAACCCAATCAGAAAAGAACTCAAATGATATATACTCACTGATAAGTGGATATTAGCCCAGAAACTTAGAATACTCAAGATATAAGATACAATTTGGAAGACACATGAAACTCAAGAAAAACGAAGACTAAAGTGTGGATACTTTGCCCCTTCTTAGTATTGGGAACAAAACACCCATGGAAGGAGTTACAGAGACAAAGTTTGGAGCTGAGACAAAAGGATTGACCATCTAGAGGCTGCCATATCCAGGGATCCATCCCATAATCAGCCTCCAAACGCTGACACCATTGCACACACTAACAAGATTTTGCTGAAAGGACCCTGATATAGTTGTCTCTTATGAGACTATGCCAAGGCCTAGTAAACACTGAAGTGGATGCTCACAGTCAGCTATTGGATGGATCACAGGGCCCCCAATGGAGGAGCTAGAGAAAGTACCCAAGGAGCTAAAGGGAACTGCAACCCTGTAGGTGGAACAACAATATGAACTAACCAGTACCCCAGGAGCTCGTGTCTCTAGCTTCATATGTATCAAAAGATGACCTAGTTGGCCATCAGTGAAAAGAGAGGCCCATTGGTCATGCAAGCTTTATATGCCTCAGTACAGGGGAACGCCAGAGCCAAGAAGTAGGAGTGGGTGTGTAGGGGAGTGTGGGGGTGGGGAGGTATGGAGGACTTTGGGGATAGCATTGGAAATGTAAATGAGGAAAATACCTAATAATTTTTTTTTTTAAATCAGGTGATAGCAGATGCTGGCGAGGATGTGAAGAAAGAGGAACAGTCCTCCATTGTTGGTGTGATTGCAAGATTGTACAACCACTCTCCTGTATTTCTTTAAGTGAGTTATTAAAGTCCTTCTTGATGTCCTCTACCATCATCATGAGATATGCTTTTAAATCTGGGTCTAGCTCTTCGGGTGTGCTGGGGTATCCAGGACTGGCTGAGGTGGGAGTTCTGGGTTCTGATGATGGTGAGTGGTCTTGGTTTCTGTTAGTAAGATTCTTATGTTTGCCTTTTGCCATCTGGTAATCTTTGGAGTTACTTGTTATAGTTGTCTCTGGTTGGAGCTTTTTCTTCCTCTGGTTCTGTTAGCCTCTATTCGAAGACCTGGGAGACTAGCTCTCTCCTGAGCTTTAGTGGTCAGTGTACTCTCTGCAGGCAAGCTCTCCTCTTGCAGTGAAGGTGCACAGATATCTGGTGTTCACACCTGTCTCCTGGCAGAAGATGAAGGCCTGAAACATGGCCTGTCCCAGAAGCTGTGTAGCTTCTGTAGTCTGCACTCTCACCTACACAGACTAGTCTCTGAGAGATCCTGGACCAGATATGGCTCCCCCAGGTGCTTTGGCAAAGCCCTCCCTGGTGGGGTGGACACCTCTCCTCTGGTAGGGAAGGTGCCTGGATGTCTGGAGTCTGATAAGGGTCCTGCCCCAGAAACTGTGTAGCTTCTGTTGTCCTCACTCTCACCTGCGCAGACTAGTCTCTGAGCGCTTTATGTTTTCTTAAAGTGTGTGTATGTATGTGTGTTTGTGTGTGTGTGTGTATGTGTGTGGTATTGCATTATACATGTGTGTTCTTTCCCTTTCTTTCTCTTTCCCTCTTCTTTCCCTTTCTTCCTCTTTCACTCTGTGAGTGTACATGCATGTGTGTGTGTGTGTGTGTGTGTGTGTGTGTGTGTGTGTGTATGTGTGTGTGTGTGTGTGTGTGCCTGCTGATAGTTCATGTAAAATGGTGGTATATTTACAGAAAAGCTTTTGTGGGAAAGCAATACTTTGTATCACAGCAGTGGCTATTGTAGTCATTGTCTAGTGTCTGTTGTTGAGAAAACAATTGTTAAATTCTGGATGATGTTCAACAGGTCCCTTTTTATCCGACCATTTTAGTCGTTCAACAAGTCTCACAAAGTGGCTTTTTACTTCTTCCTTAGCATTATATAGATGATAGGTACAAGGGAAAAAACGGAGCTTGACAACATGAAAAATAATGTAAGGTATCATTGTGCAGAAAGTCCTTGTGCTTATAGAAAATGCCGGTAACACAGCCAGACCAGTATATTTATATCTGGGACAGCTTTACAAAACTGTATTTTTAATGATTTATTTTTTTAAGATTGTAATACATATTTTTCTTCTTCCTTTTTCTATCTCTAACCCTATTTTATATATCCTGTTATATATACTTCCTTATTCTTTTTCAAATCTAGGGATGATCTTTTCAATAAAGTGTGTGTTTGTGTGTGTTTGTGTGTGTGTGTGTGTCTAACTAAGTACACAAATACAGTCTATTCACTCTAAGCAATATTACTTGTACATATGTTTTCAGGGCTGACTACTCACTATTGGATAACCAGTTGGTGTGTTCTTCCCTGAGGATTGCTCTTTCTCCCACTCTCAGCATTTCTTGGTTGCCTGTAGTTCTTTGTAGAGAGTTGAGGGCCTTTAGGCTTTCTCCCATCCACATTAGCATGTTCACCATTGTTGTCCTAGTTTATATCACTGTAGATAGTATTATTGGTCAGATTTCATGGCTTTGGAATCTCACATTACTAAGAAAATGCACACTCACGGACGTCTTCTACTTTCTCTGGTTCTTACAATCTTTCCACCCCACTTCTGCAATGATCCCCGAACCTTAAGGTATAAGAGTTTTATTATAGATGTATCCTCTGTAACTGAACTTCACAACACTAAATCTTATTGGTTGTTTTCTTCTGTAATGGTTATTGATTGATCAAAAGAGAAGTTTATTTCATGAGGGGTAAAGACAACACTTATAAGGAAGTCTTCTGTAGGTAGGAAAATATTTACAGTGTAGTTAGAGATTATCATGGTTTAATAAAATGGTGTTTGTGGGGTTCTTTTCCAACATGCATGACATCACCAGCCTTGGGTACTTGGCTAGGTTTCTAGCACTAGGTGTGATTTTGCTCTTGTTCAGTAGGTCTTAAGTACAATTAAAGTGCTGCTAGTTATCTGGGTCACAGTCACATATGACAGTGCTACTGTACTCTCATGGAAATCATGTCATGCTGTTTGTTGCTGAGGTTCATAGGTGGCATAGTTGGTTAGGACTATTGTGTGCTTCCCTCCTTTGGAAGCTTGCATAGTAACTTATTGTACCATGAAAACAGGTTCTCAAGGAGACTTTCAAGTGAGTTTCAGCTCAGTGAACTGACCCAAGCATACTGACTGCATACATCATCTCTTCAGTGATTAGGACTTGCTTTCTATCAATGGGATACCACCAATGATAATAGCAATAGCCTTCAATCTCTTACAAAACCCTTACCAAAATCTCAAAGGAAGGCTTCTCATTCCTGGTGTTAGGGATTTTGTTAGATGATCTTTGGCTATTTGAGGGAGCACTGTTAGTGCACATGGTAAACTGTCATGTTAACTCTGTATGCCTGTTTATATGATTTACTGGTATTTTAAGTAATTTTAGTAAGGTCATTAAAATAATCTTTACTTATGCCTTCTCTTACAATTCTTATGACAGAAACACAGTAACCCAAATGTAGGTACTCTGAGGACCCTCCTAACCTAAAACAGTTCAAGTATCAACTTTGCATGTTATTTATTTTTCCATTGATTAGTCCAAAGACAAGACCAACTTAACCTAAAAAGAGGAAGTCTCTAGCTGCATATGTAGCAGGCGATGGCCCCTTGGTATTGCAAACTTTATATGCCTCAGTACAGGGGAATGCCAGGGACAAAAAATGGGAGTGTGTGGGTAGGGGAGCAGGGCAGGGGGGAGGGTATAGGGAACTTTCGGGATTTCTTTTGAAATGTATATAAAGAAAATATCTAATAAAAAATAAAATAAAATATATTTTAAAAAGAGGTAGTTTATTTTGACTCAATGTTTTTGAAAGACCAATCCACAGTTGCTTTCCTTTGCTATTTTGGGGCTTTTGGGCAAGGCTGGGTAAGGCATAATTATATGGCCATGAAGTTGTTCATTTGGCTGTAGCCATAAAGCAGAGAGGGGCAAGGGTGGGGTTGGGAAGAGGGATAGAAGGAGACATTAAGAAATGTGGAGAGTAGAGAAAAAAGAGAAGAGGAGAGGAGACAGAGAAAGATAGGGTCTAGGGCAGAGAAAGGAGAGAGTTCTAGAAACCAAATTTACAAGAATATGTCTCAAATGCCCTATCATACATCCACTATGCCCCTCTTGTTAAATGTTCCAACATTTCTTAACAATGTCATAGGCTGGTAGCCAGGGCATTGACAGAGAGACCTCGATGCTAAGCATAGCAGCATCTCTAAACAAGAAATGCAAGAAATAAAACAAGACACAGAAGAATTGCTATGTAAAGGTGGCTTCCAAATATGAAGGAGGCACTGAGGAACCACTTAAAAAAAAACCTAGAAGTAAAATCTACCCTTACACATGAAAGAGTTCAGAGTAAACTGTGTTAGGATTGCAAAACAAAGCATGGCATAGGTCTTCCCTCAGCCACTGCCAGTTTATGGAGCTCTAGAGGAATACACCTTCATTTCAGCCTTTGGCACCATGGAGAGTCCATGGAACCAAGCTATGCTTCTGACTTATAGAGACTATAAAAGAACAGCCACATTTTTTTCCATTTTTTATTAGGTATTTAGCTCATTTACATTTCCAATGCTATACCAAAAGTCCCCCATACCCACCCACCCCCACTCCCCTACCCACCCGCTCCCCCTTTTTGGCCCTGGCGTTCCCCTGTACTGGGGCATACAAAGTTTGCGTGTCCAATGGGCCTCTCTTTTCAGTGATGGCCGACTAGGCCATCTTTTGATATATATGCAGCTAGAGTCAAGAGCTCCGAGGTACTGGTTAGTTCATAATGTTGTTCCACCTATAGGGTTGCAGATCCCTTTAGCTCCTTGGGTACTTTCTCTAGCTCCTCCATTGGGAGACCTGTGATCCATCCATTAGCTGACTGTGAGCATCCACTTCTGTGTTTGCTAGGCCCCGGCATAGTCTCACAAGAGATAGCTACATCTGGGTCCTTTCAATAAAATCTTGCTAGGGTATGCAATGGTGTCAGCGTTTGGATGCTGATTATGGGGTGGATCCCTGGATATGGCAGTCTCTACATGGTCCATCCTTTCATCTCAGCTCCAAACTTTGTCTCTGTAACTCCTTCCATGGGTGTTTTGTTCCCAATTCTAAGGAGGGGCATAGTGTCCACACTTCAGTCTTCATTCTTCTTGAGTTTCATGTGTTTAGCAAATTGTACCTCATATCTTGGGAATCCTAGGTTTGGGGCTAATATCCACTTATCAGTGAGTACATATTGTGTGAGTTCCTTTGTGAATGTGTTACCTCACTCAGGATGATGCTCTCCAGGTCCATCCATTTGGCTAGGAATTTCATAAATTCATTCTTTTTAATAGCTGAGTAGTACTCCATTGTGTAGATGTACCACATTTTCTGTATCCATTCCTCTGTTGAGGGGCATCTGGGTTCTTTCCAGCTTCTGGCTATTATAAATAAGGCTGCTATGAACATAGTGGAGCATGTGTCTTTCTTACCAGTTGGAGCATCTTCTGGATAAATGCCCAGGAGAGGTATTGCTGGATCCTCCGGTAGTACTATGTCCAATTTTCTGAGGAACCGCCAGACTGATTTCCAGACTGGTTGTACAAGCCTGCAATCCCACCAACAATGGAGGAGTGTTCTTCTTTCTCCACATCCACGCCAGCATCTGCTTTCACCTGAATTTTTTATCTTAGCCATTCTGACTGGTGTGAGGTGGAATCTCAGGGTTGTTTTGATTTGCATTTCCCTGATGATTAAGGATGTTGAACATTTTTTCAGGTGCTTCCCTGCCATTCGGTATTCCTCAGGTGAGAATTCTTTGTTTAGTTCTGAGCCCCATTTTTTAATGGGGTTGTTCGATTTTCTGAAGTCTACCTTCTTGAGTTCTTTATATATGTTGGATATTAGCCCCCTATCTGATTTAGGATAGGTAAAAATCCTTTCCCAATCGAACAGCCACATTTTAAGCCTACATTCTATCTTGCCATTTATTGTGCAACATTAGAAAAATCATGCAGTACTTAATGTAGGAATTAAATGAGCCACGGGGTAACCAATCAAATGAATTGATAAGCTAAGATGTCTTAGAAATTGATCCATAACAGTACTCAGTAAGATCACCCAAAGATTCTAGAAGATTCTGCTTCACATTGAATAAATCATTGTAGCTCAAACACCTATTTTAAGATATCTGCCCTCTTATAGCTTCCATCTTAGGTCCCTGTTCTAAGCTGGAGGAGAATTTTTAGATAAAGTGTTCAAAGAAGAAGCATGTTTGGGTATAGGTGACCTAGTAATAGGGTAGAGTTGGCTTAATGTTCTCTAAAATCAACAGAATGTGAGATGGAGTCATCTGTATTGACTAAACACCTCCGTGCATGTTGCATTACATCAAATAAGTCATTTGATTCCTACAAAGAAATTCTTTGTTTATTTGTTTCTTTGTTTATTTCTTTGTTTCTTTCTTTGCTTCTTTCTTTCTTTCTTTCTTTCTTTCTTTCTTTCTTTCTTTCTTTCTTTCTTTCTTTCTTTCTTTCTTTCTTTTTAAAGCTGAAGAAGAGAGTTAGGACTGGAGATGCAAATTTCCTGCCATTGAGCCCCATTCAACAGTGGAAGTAGAATGTAGGGCTCACTGGAATAGACTTCCCTTTCTAGAAGAGTCATCTTCAGGGAACCAGATAAAGTGGTCTACTTAATCATTGATCAGAACTCCTACACAAAAAGATCAATAATTAAAAAAGGAATTATGATTATTGTATTACTATTTCCATCCCATTAATGACTTTCTTATCTTAAGAGGTAATGTATATTTCATCAAAGGTTAAGTCATTCTCTTGAAGGCCACTCAACTAAAGAACACTTCTCTGTCATAGGCAGCTTACTATTCCTTCCTAGAGACACATCTGGGAGCCATTGAATAAATGGATTTGCTTTGAGTGTAGAAGGTAATAACATATTCAATTTGTTAGGAAGTGCTAACCCTCAGATTTTTCTCTACATTTCCTCTGTAGGCACAGCTGACAGGGCTTTTTTTTTTTTTTTTTTTTTTTTTTTTTTTTTTTTTTTTTTAGTATTTGAGTACATACTTTGTCACATTCTCCTTCATGACTATCAAGTGCTTTATATTTTATTAACAGAGTACTACATTTAGGAAGAACCATGTAGTTTGATTTGCTACTTTCATCTGGCCTAAGGATTATTGACATTCATTCAGTTTTTGTTTCTTTTGTCTATACATCTAGTGTGTTATCCATTGTACCACCTAGCCAGATTCAGATTTCTTCCTTTTAATTTCATGAATAAAATAGTTTTTTTTAAAAAAATATGTTTTTATAATTGATACTACTATGTGTAGGGTATTTTTGGAAAACTAAGATGGACTTACTATGTGGAGTGAATTGGGCTTGTATTTAAACAGAAATAAAAACTCTAAAACATAGTAGCCAAATATGACAAAATAATATAGTAAAATAAAACAAAACCATCATATTGAAGCTTCAAAAAGCAACCCAACAGAAGTAAAGGAGCCTTAAGAGCAGGAAGACACTAATTAACCCCCTTATTCAGACTAGTATAGTTATCTGTATAAAAATAAAATAAACTCTAATCATTAGCTTTATGTTGTATTGATTTGTTCATATAAGGTACATGCTTCTTTAAAATCAAAGCCTATATTAATTTATAGCTTCTTTGACAGAAAATTAGAAAACCCATGCATCCAGTACTTTGTATGTCTTTTGACTGAAACATGGAAGTAAAAACACATTCCTTTTTATAAAATTATTGTTTTCAAAAGGGTAGAACAGAAGTTTCGTTTTGCATAGTGCTTCTGTTCAAGTGATCAGAAATGGCTTTCTAAATGTAAACCTGAGACTGTTTTTTAATTCAAGGCCTTATTTTGAAGAATGTCTCAGGTGGTTGTCTAGAGGGTTATGGCCACAGAGGGTCATCTTGGGGAGTATAACAGGTCCCCTTCATCTTTTATCTTTCATCTCCTATCACAGAATAGAAGTTAGATATGAATGCATTGTAAAAATTACAATAATAACATGGGGCACATAGCAAGACAGAGAAAACACAGTCCCTGTTGTAACAGAGTCCCTGTTGTAACAAAGGTAGTTGTACAAGGTCTACAATTCCATGAATTCCTAAGACTGGGATTGGATTACTCTCTTCAAGATGCCACAGACATTGTGATCTTGTGACTACTCCATAGTTATGTCCACCCTACTTTTAATACATTGCTATAAAGAAGAAATTCCATAATTAGACTATTGGGGTCATTTAAACAAATGCTTAGCTCCAGCCAAGTTAATAACTGCATTTTTTCCCACTACATTAAAAGAACACCACTATTATTTCCTTTGAGAGATAAGGAATGAAAACATAGACTTTAACATGCTCAGTCTAGTACCCTAGACTGTAATGGAGCTAAGACCTGAACCTACAGAGTGTAAATCCTACACCCTCAACCATTTTACCAGAGGATTTAGAATTTAAATGAAACATTCAAATACACTTAGGCTAAAAGACTTTTTCCAAGGTCATCTAGCTCTAAATGCAATTTGGTGAAAATCCCTGTAAATATATGCTGGTTTCCCCGCACATGTTTCATAGAACATGCCATCACATTTACAGTGCTGGGGGTCAGACTCACACATTTATTTTGCCTGTTAGCATCACCATAACACTAATTTTGAAGATGAATTAATCTTTACTGTGCCATTATTGTATTACTCATCCCCTACTCCAGCACAGTTCTATGGGTAAATACATTACCATGGTTTGACCTACAGTTTTATGTTTTATGTTCAAATCTACTTATTAAAGGCCTCTTGTTCCAGATATCATGCTAAATTCAACACAGGAAAGATAACCTTGAGGTTGAAACCTTGGTACTTTGGTTGATTTAATTTAGATTAACATTATTTTACAATTTTCTGTGTTAAAAGTATGTATTAATAAGATGCTATATGGCAATTAGCATAAACTCATCAAATCCATTCACTCTTACTCTACTACCACCCAGACACATACATACACACACAGACACAGACACATACACACACACACACACACACACACACACACACACACACACACATGGGAGAGAGAAACAGAGACAGGGACAGAGAGACACGGGGGGGGGAGAGACAGACAGACAGACAGAGATCTTGATCTTGCTATTCTGTACTCAGGTTAAACATTTCAGTTTTTACATATGAAAGAGATCCTGTGATACTTGTTTTTCTGTATCTGGCTTACTTCACTTATCACAATTATTTGAGTTTCTTTCATTTTGCTACAAATGACAGGATTTTCATTTGCTACATATGACAGGATTTCATTCTTCCTTAAGACTGAATAATACTCTACTATATATGTATCTGTATGAATAGGTGTATGCAAGCACATATGCACATATGTTATGTCATTTTCTTTATTCATCTCTTAATGACTACATAGGCTTATTCCATGTCTCTGATATTTATATGGATAGTACCACAAGACAATGGCTATTCAGATATCATTTTGCTAACAAAATGATATGTCCACATTGTAGATACCTTAATACATACCAAGTGAACTTTTTAGTGTTTTAAATAGTGAGTTCCAGGACAGCCAGGGCTACACAGAGAAGCCCTGTCTTGAAAAACCAAAACAAACAAACAAACAAAAAACCCTGTTTTTATTATTTTTGTGTGAGTGATATTGTTGCGCATATGCCACATGTACTTGTGGAGGTCAAAGGCTAACTAATGGAAGGTGGTTCTCTCCCTTGACCTTATGTGTCTAGGAGATCAAAGTAAGCTCTTCAGAATAGGGAACAAGTGCATTTATTCACGGAAGCTATCTTTCTAGCCCTCTATTCATGTTTTGCTTTTTCTTTGTCTTGTTCTCTTTTCTTTACTATTTTTGTTTTCTTGACTAGAATACATCCTGCTTTTCTCAATAGCTATACTAATTTACATCCCTACCAATAGTGTGTAAAAGATCAATTTGTAGTTCTCCACATCCTAATTACCCTCTTTAATTCTTTGATTTTCCTTTGGATACTAACTATTCAAACTAATATATGATGCCGTGTCATTGTGATTTAACTGGCATTTCAATGTTGGGAGTCCTGCATATATTCCTGAGTATGTACACAAATACATGCAGTTTAGATTTCTTCTTTGAAAAGACACAATTTAAGATCACTACACATTTATCTTTGTATTGGCTGTTGTTTGTTCCTACCCCTGATCTTGGTGAAGTGCTGGCACATTTTCTCCTATTCTGCGGGTGTCTATTCTTTCTTTGCTCCTTTGGCTCACGTGAAGCTTTGTGATTTGATATAACTATCAGTGTCTTCTTCTGTTTCCTGTACTTCAGAGATACTTGCCAGAAAATTAATTGACTGTACCAACATCTCCAAGAATGTTCTGAATGTTTCTTCCTTTACTTTAATAGTTCCAATTATTAGTCGTGATAAGCGTTCCTCAGTCACTTTTTCTCTGCATTAGGCTCATAAAATAAATTTAGAAATGGGGGAAAGAGAGACTTGTAAGAGCCACAGGACCAGGATACCTCAAGCTAGCTAGTATTTTCTAGACATAGAAGTTGAACCCATCAAATATCAACAAAATGGTCACACAATGAAGACCACTCAACCTTACCAGTCTAAGTGCCAACTTAAGTAGGGAAAACATTCACAAAGCTTCACTAATAGATGAAGAGCTAGTGGAAATCGATGGGTGTCAGCAGAAAGAATGAGTTTTTACCAGGGATGTGCTCCTGATAGTGATCTAATCCCTAGTGCTCAAGGTTAAGTGCCTGTACACTCAAGCAATAGTAAATGGACTCAGTGGGCTAAATGTGTGTGTATGTATGAATACATTACATATTTAAAGCAATAATTAAAGAGAGAATGAATTTGAGAATGACTAAAGAGAGGACACTGAAGGATTAGAAGATGGAAGGAGACATGGAATGATGTAAATCCAGTGTACGCACGCAAATATTTCAAGCACTACATTTAAGTCTGTGATTCTTTTTGGGTGGAGAGGGGGATTAGTGGTCAGCCATGTTTCAGTCTTGTATATGTGAGTACCTTGCTTACTCAGAACCAAATATTGAAATGGCACTCGATTCTCCAGCACAAGCTTACGTTTTCTTTTCTCTAAATTCAGTTGGCTGTGAGAACTTTTATTCCAGGGAAAGTCTCTACCGTCCGATTGGCTTATATGTCTTTTGTCAATGTCAATACCATGGCAATTAAGATTCCTCTGTCTTTATTATTACTTATCTAGACTTTTTTTTTTTTGCTCTTTGTGGCTCCATATCAACCCTGGGAATATCTTTTGTCAATTCATTCCTCGCATTTTCTCAATCAAAGATCACTTTTGTGTGATACTGAAAAGGTACTTGGAGAAAGTGGGAAAATCATCTTGGAAAAGCGAATTCACCAACAACTACACAAATACTACCAAACACTAATTTAAACAGTAACTTCACCAATCCAACAATTTCATAATAATACTGCACCAACCACTCAGTCTTGTGACAGATGTACTTTCATATTTCATGTACAGCTTTCAGTAACATGGATTTGTTCATCATAGTAGCAAAAAAAAAAAAAAAAATCTCCCATGAGTTGACTAGGCAGGAGAGTGAGAGGCAGTTTTCACTCACTGTCAATATCTTTTGTAAGTTGAAATTCTATCTTCTCTTTCTATTTTTCTTTTCTTCAGTTTTCCTTTCTTAAAAAAAAAAAAAATAGAAGGAAGGGGTCCACCATCCTTTGTTTAGATAATCTGGTACACATGCAGCAGAGACAGTTCACTTGGGGGAAGCCAATGCTTTGAGAGCAGCAGGACTTGAGTTTAAACCACTAAAACCCATGCAAAAATGGGTGCAATAATTTGAGCCTTTATTTCCAACACTCCTGTAGTGGGATGGGCAGCAGATATAGGAGAATCTCCAATGCTCACAGAACAACTAAGCTAACTACCATAGCAGGGCAATAACAAAGTCAATGTCACCCAATCTTAAGTGAAATTCATTCTCTCTCTCTCTCTCTCTCTCTCTCTCTCTCTCTCTCTCTCTCTCTCTCTCTCTCTCTCTCTCTCGTTTTTCGAGACAGGTTTTCTCTGTGTAACTCTGGCTATCCTGGAACTCGGTCTGTAGTCCAGGCTGGCCTTGAACTCAGAAAACCACCTGCCTCTGCCTCCCAAGTGCTGCGATTAAAGGCATGTGCCACCACTGCCGTTTACACTATATCCAAGTTGGTTTTTTGACATGCACCTGTGTTCCCTGGCATGTGTACAGACTTGAACTCATTACAAACACATAACACACACACACACACACATACACACACACACACACACACACACACACACAAACACATATATACATATACATATACATATACATATGTATATATACACATATATACACATATATACATATGTATACACACACACACACACACACACACACACACACACACATATGGCACAAAGAATAATAAGAATATTGAATAACTGAGGAGGTTAATAAAAGAAAAGAGATGAGATGTCCTGGGAAATGTTAAGGCTATTGATTAAAGAAGAATGTACAATGACTGCATGTTTGACACAGGTTTTTTTGAACCATAAAATATAATAAATGAAAGTTGGGTGTAGTCTCACAGGCCTGTAATTCCAGGATTCTGGAATTAAGCAAGAAGTTCAAAAGTTCTGGACAAAGCCATGCTGCACAGTCAAACTGTCTCACAACAGCAAACAGAATTATAACATTTTCAAATGCACAGAACATGTAATAAAATGTATGAGAAATTACATCATAAAGTATGCCAATCTCCAAATGAGACACTATTTTAGTCTTTGACAGTAATAGTTTTATATTAGTGGGATGAGATTAAATTTGAAAACTAACACTAGTGTGTGTGATCACTTGGGTAGGCAGGAACTCATTGCTAGACTAAAGAAGCTATAAAAAGTTCATCATGATCAAGACTCCTCTTGAAAGTTTCGCTAGGTTACTGTTTCATTTGTTTGTTGTTGTTGTTTTGTCAACTTGACACAAGTCAGGGATATCCAGGAAGAACAAACCTTAGCTAAGAAATATTTCCATCAGATTGGCCTCTAGGCAAATGAATGATTAATGATAGATTTAAAATAAATTATTTTTAATATAAATGTAAGCAGTAAATTAATTTGGTGACTGTATTCTTTTAACTTTGCTAGTAACCAATAAACACATAGAAAAAACAAGATTTATTTCAAGCTGCATCTTAATAGCTGTTAAATGATGTATATAAACACCTAAGGGTAATCTGGCTATCTCCCAGCCAAAATCCCATATTTCTTGCATAGTATATTGATCTCTGCTTCAGATGTCCCTTGGTATATTCTTGCACTCTCTTCTTATGGCTTCTTTTAACACACACACACACACACACACACACACACACACACACACACACACACACACACTGTCTCTCTCTCTCTCTCTCTCTCTCTGTGTCTCTGTCTATGTCTCTTTCTCTCTTTCTCCCCCTCCCTCCTTCCCTCCTTCTCTACATCCCTCCCTCCCACTGTCTCTTGCTTTCCCTTGCCTCCCTCCCTCTCTTTCCTCCATCCTTCCCTCCCTCCCTCTCCTAGCTGGAGAAAGTGTCCTCCCTATTCACCTTATTCCTTCTTTTGTTTAACCATTGGGTGATCTGCACTTATTGAAAAGGCAGAGAATAGTGGTAAAAATTGTTTACATAAATGAGACAGGATATTATAGACATAAGCATTATAATGTTGTGTCCCTGTTACCCAGATTGAAACAAGTTATAAGGGCAGAGATATTGGCCTTGGAATAACACAAGGATAAGCTTTTATCCAGTGCACAAAAGCATCATGCCTACAGATTGATGTGGGAGTGCTCAACACAATGAGGAAAAGAAGGGAAGATAGCTGAGCAAGTCATTAATAACTAGCCAGTAAGCAGCACTTCTCCCATGGCCTCTGCTTCAGTTCCTGCTTCTACTCTCCTGGTTTGAGTTCCTGCCTAGCTCCTATTTATAAGCTGTGAGAAGAGATAAACCATTGTCTCCTGAAGCTGTCTTCAGTCATATTGCTTTTAACATACCAATAGACAGGAAACTAGAACAAAGGGCTTGATTTAAAAGATGCAATTACTCATAGAATATGTTTGAACAAAGTAAAGTCTTCTCGTGTTTCAATCTTAAACAAGATCTTTTTAACCATGTGTAAGTGATGGGGCTATCTAGAAGGAATGTTGAACAATAATGGCCATAATCTTGAAGGAAATCTTTTTTTTGCCCTTGAAGTTTTAAGTTTTGTTCCTAATCAAATTAGAAGTAAGCAAGCTAGTTCTTTCCACAACTAGACAGTAATGGATACAATGTAAACTCAAACCTGACACCTTAAGCAAACCTCAGCTTAAACCAGACAGAACCTCAGCTGCAGATGGAGAAATGGGCATGAATTTCCATTCCTATTTGAAAAGCTATTGAAAATTTGATAGCTGCTGGAAAAGGAATAGGTTTTGTTGGTTTCTTGGTTTTTACTTTTTGGGTTTTTTTTTCCCATTTTTATTAGGTATTTAGCTCATTTACATTTCCAATGCTATACCAAAAGTCCCCCATACCCACCCACCCCCACTCCCCTACCCACCCACTCCCCCTTTTTGGCCCTGGAGTTCCCCTGTACTGGGGCATATAAAGTTTGCAAGTCCAACGGGCCTCTCTTTCCAGTGATGGCCGACTAGGCCATCTTTTGATACATATGCAGCTAGAGTCAAGAGCTCCGGGGTACTGGTTAGTTCATAATGTTGTTCCACCTATAGGGTTGCAGATCCCTTTAGCTCCTTGGCTACTTTCTCTAGCTCCTCCATTGGGAGCCCTGTGATCCATCCATTAGCTGACTGTGAGCATCCACTTCTGTGTTTGCTAGGCCCCGGCATAGTCTCACAAGAGATAGCTACATCTGGGTCCTTTCGATAAAATCTTGCTAGTGTATGCAATGGTGTCAGCGTTTGGATGCTGATTATGGGGTGGATCCCTGGATATGGCAGTCTCTACATGGTCCATCCTTTCATCTCAGCTCCAAACTTTGTCTCTGTAACTCCTTCCATGGTTGTTTTGTTCCCAGTGAGTTTTATGTCATGCACCCCAGTCCCACTCATCTCCCCATTGATCATATCTTCCCTTTACCCTTTCAAACTCTCCCTTTAAAACCTAAATTTTCAAACACACACACACACACAGACACACAGATACACACACACACACACACACACACACACACACAGAGCATAGAAAACATCATCTGGCAGGTCTAGTACATCACAGTGGGTTTCACAATAAATCCCTCTGTCCATACATCTCCATTTGCAAATGTTCTTTACATTTGTCTGTTTTGAGATCTTTGCCTTCTGTGACATCAATATCGAATCCTCACTGGTCCTCCTCCCAGTTATCCCTGTGTCATGGAGACGCGGTAGCTTTGGATCAGCAGGACGGGCCTTTTCACTCATCCCAATCGTTTCCAGATGACATGGAGTTTACGTGGACCAATTCAGAATCCTTGATCTGGAGATGCATGGTTGCTTTACTGCCTGACAAGCACTCATCCTGCTCTCCCTTTTCCAATTGAGCTCTGCAGCACTGTACAGGCTAGGCCACCCAATGCTGCAAGAGGCAGCTTTAGCTGTCCTGCTCTTATGCCCTTAGGCTGGCTCACCTGCACACATGCCCCTGGTGTCAGATCCTGCTTTCTGAGCAGGCATGGTTCTTTGCTCATTATGCTCAGTGCTGCAGCCTGCAAAGGAGCTTGGCTGGTTCTCTGCTTCCATGCCATTGGGGCTAGATCACCTCTGCCTTCACCATCAGGGCCAGGTGAGGTACACAGCCCATTCTTCTAAGTGCTACAGCCATTGAGGAGGCAGTGCTAGCTCTCCTTTTACCCTGCCTTCAGTGCCTTCTCACTCAAATACTCCAGTTTGCAAGGGGACTGGATACAGGACATCATCCCTATACCCACACCACTTGAGCACCTCACATCAGAGGATGGGTGAGGCCAACTCTCTCAGGCTCTTGCTCTCTGCCTGGCTCACCAAAACCCCTACCACCAAGGTCAGATTTGATGTGATGTCCAGATGAAGTGCATGGCCCACTCCCTAAAATTGTGCAGCTGATAAGGGGCAGGGCAACTGGTCAAAGTGACAACTTGTTGGTGATGTTGATCTTATACCTGCCAGGGACAAAGCAGATGGCAGCCCTTGGTTCAACCTAGCTTGATTTCTGGCTTGGTGACCAAAGCTGTTCTATACCTAGGACATATGAAAATCAAATCAAATCAAATCAAATCAAATCAAATCAAATCAAATCAAATCAAATCAAATCCAATCAGTTTTCATACTTGGTGTGATAGATCTACTCTAGATCTATGGTCTAGGGTAGGCTCCCACCTAAGAGGACTTGGTCAGCGAAAATTGCTCTAGATTGAAGAAGAAAGGTGATATGCAGAGATGGTTCTATAGTTATGAATGCTGGCTGCTGTCCCAGAGAAACAATCTCAGTTCTAGCACAGTCAGGGCAGCTCAGAAGCATCGCTTTCCAAATCTAGGTATGACAGTTTCTTCAGGCCGTGATGGGTACCAGACCCTGCAAAGTGCACAGGCATACACGTAGGAAAAACACCTATACAGATAGAACACAATAAAACCATCTATAAAACAGAGAGCAAGGCTGAGAAGACAGGTGGAGGACGTGGGGGTGAATGTGGGAGCAGCTGAGGCCAGCAGAGCAAATATGATCAAAATACATTGTATGGAATTCCCCAAGAACTGACATAAAATGTTTTAAATATCAGACTTCAATTTCAATAGGAGGAGAGACAGCTCAGGTAGGAATTAGGCTCGGTTATGAACACAGAATGAACAATTGGGAGCTAACTGGAACAAGACAGTACAGCTAGTGGATGGAATTCTAGTAAATGGAACCATGGAGCCTAGGAAGAGACCAAGGCTATAATAACTGGACAGCAGTCTTGTCATGGGTCAGCAAGGGGAAACAAACTTAGAAGGAGTAGGGGACCTTTTGAAATCTGTGCCTGTTGGAAAGAGAAAGGAAGATGACCAAATGTATAATGCTTAAATTGGGGAAACTCAGAAAAAGCATCACCAAACTCTGATAAACCGGGAGAATATCTTTGTTTCTACATTAATTATCATATTCAGTTTTAAATGTTTCATTTACTGGATTCTTGGTTGGTAAATTTTGTTTTAAAAATTATGTTGAATTATTAATCTGTTTGCACTATTTTATTTCATTTTCCTTTTTTTTGTTTGTTTTTGTTTTTGGGTTTTGAGTTTCGAGTTTCGGGTTTCGGATTTAGGGTTTCGGGTTTCAGTTTTCGGTTTTCGGTTTTCAGTTTTTCGGTTTGTTTTTGGTTTTAGGTTTTGAAGCAGGAAAACACATAGCTCAGGCTGACATCATCTGCCCTGTATAACAGAATGAATGACCCTGAACTCATGGCCTCTTTTGCTTACACCTCTTAAGTGCTAGGGTTACAGGCTCGCACCATAGTACCTAGTTCACAGAGCGCTGAAAATAGAACTTATCACTACGTGCAAGTTAGGCAATCACTGTACCTTCTGGACTACAGCCATAACTGCTTCATTTGTTTTCATAGAGTCCCTTAGAAAGTAATCTCAATATGCAACTCAAAATCATTACGAAATGTTCGGCATTGTTAGTAGAAATTAGTGGGAAGTTGCCCTGTACTCAATAGCAAAAATTAGAAGGGCTTCCTCAGTGTCCTTTTGAGCTTTTTTTTTCCTTATTAATTAGGTATTTTCTTCATTTACATTTCCAATGCTATCCCATAATTCTCCCAAACCCTCCCCCCACTCCCCCCCCCCACTCCCACTTCTTGACCCTGGCATTCCCCCGTACTGAGGCATATAAAGTTTGCAAGACCAATGGGCCTCTCTTCCCACTGATGGCCAACTAGGCCATCTTCTGATACATATGCAGCTAGAGACATGAGCTCCAGGGTACTGGTTAGTTCATATTGTTCCACCTATAGGGTTCAGACCCCTTCAACTCCTTGGGTACTTTCTCTAGGTCCTCCATTGGGGGCCCTGTGATCCATCCAATAGCTGACTGTGAGCCTCCACTTATGTGTTTGCTAGGTCCCAGCATAGCCTCGCAAGAGACAGCTATATCTGGGTCCTTTCAGTAAAATCTTACTAGTGTATGCAATGGTGTCAGCGTTTGGAGGCTGATTATGGGATGGGTCCCCGGGTATGGCAGTCTCTAGATCGTCCATCTGAAAACACAACTCAGTTATTATGAATATATGCTGTGCGCCTAATTGGGCAGATCTTCCAATACACTACCATCTTCCACATCGATGAGACCCCCTTAGAACTTGCGGTTTCTCCAGGAACGTGTTTCTGCTCCACTTTTCTCGCGTTCCTCCTCCTCTGCATCCTAGTCCTCTCCCTCTCCCATTTTCTCCTTCTTTTCTTCCCCCTTCCCCTCCACCTTCCCTTTTAACTGCCCAATCACCAGCTCTCCTTTATTTTACAAATTAAGGTGGGAAGCAGGTTTACAGGAAATCACCAGAGTGCTGACTCATTCCTTGTTCACAAACACTCACATGAGAATGGAATTAACATCAAATATAATTAGACCCAGAGCTAGCCACATCTTTGCTACTTGTCATCATTCCATTGGGTCCTGTCATATCTCAGCCACATAGCTACAGAATGGTCCATAAAAATACAGCTTTCTTGGGGTTATTGGTACTATACCAAGGGTCCTGTGTCATTTGCATCTGTATGATTTTGCTTCCACATATGTCCTGTGGAACAGAGTACCCATCTGTGACACACAGAAGGAGCAATCCTGCTTTTCTCCTTCAGGTTTCTGGTGCCATTCGTGCACTGCAAACCCACCTCTGAGAAAGAGCCTTTCTTAGCACACGGTTGGTTTGTTTTAGTATCACTTAGAGTGATTATAAAAATCACTTGTAAATGTTTGCCAAAAGATCTTTCTTCAAGTCATATTTGAAAACTGTTTGACAAGTAATAGCTGTCTTTACTAATGACAGTATTTTTGTGCCATATACATCTCAGACATGTATTTTGCAAACATTTGGTAAAATTATCTGACTCACTGTTTGTGTTAGAACTAATAAACAAGGAGCTCATCTCCTATGTAGTCAATGACACAATCACAACAGCTTTTGAAGTAGGTCATAATTTTCAAACACATTCTATTCATTCATCAGCAGAATTATCTGTGTAATACCCTTTTTATATATAAATTTATAAATTGATGAGACTTATTTTAAAAGTAGAGCTTGATTAAGCTTCATAGTCACATGTTTAGGATAAATATATCTTCAAGCTCTTTAAGAAATATCAGCATTAATCCATCTGTTAGCAACATAGGAGTAAGTTGAAATGAAATTTTACTTTGGACTAACACAATTAATGGAAGTCTGGTATTATGTTTCTTTTTTAAATGCAGCTAATTAATGGATGTAGGGTGGTCAAATGTTTCTCAGATCCATAAATCTATAACAGTCATTCTTATTAATTTAAAAATTAATTTTCTTATTAATTTAAAAAATTCTTATTAATTTAAAAAATTTAAAAAGTAATTTTTATTAATTTAAAAATTAAATTCAAGAGAAGTAGAAAATAAGAAAACGTGAAATTGTCACAGGGAAAGAAAATGGAAAAGTCATTTATTACAAAATAATGCTTACCATTTGAGATACTTTATTCCTGGGAATTTCAAAGTTTTCATTAAATGTTAGCTCAAAAGACTTCACATGCTCATTCATTTAATCCATTTTTTTTCTGGCACCTTAAAGGGTTAAGGAAACACAAATGTGATATAAATTACTAGATTGGGGAACAAAAACATCTGTATCTATTTGGTGTCTGATCATGTTTCTAACAATCAGTGTTTAATTTGGGGGCCTATAGATGCACACACATAGATGTGTGTATATATATATATATATATATATGTGTGTGTGTGTGTGTGTGTGTGTGTGTACAGTACATATATATATATGTTACTATATATGTATACATACACACAGAGACATAGATATACATATACATATATATGTGTGTGTATATATGTATGTGTATGTGTGTATACATATACATATACACATACACATATACATTATACATATACATATACATATACATATACATGTGTATATGTATATATATATGAATGTATCAAGATTGGGCCAAAAAATGGGAAAACGCTTCTTGCTGAAAAAGTTTGAAGTAGAATGAGTAACAAATTAATGGCTCCATTTAGGGATACCACATCAATTAGATTTGAAAGTGGTAGCTCACGGTGGACTGCAGTTACCCCTTTGGACATCCTACTTTCTCTGAACATTGACATAAAGCACAACACTTTCACTGAGATCCATAGCTCTCAGTGCAGAGGCTAGAAGAAAAAAGGTTTTAGATTCAGACTCCAAAGAGTAAGCAATAGAAAAGCTTCTCCCATGGTGGTTTTGAGCAATGAAAACCTATGGAGTTGCTACAACCACAATAACTATTAATAAGCTACAATGCATGGTAATTTTTTTAAATGGAATCTTGGGGCCCTGCCAAGTAAAGCAGAGATCGTGTGCTTGCTTTGGATACTACAATTCAACTGGAAATGTAACTGGCTGTTGTAGAGACTGCATGGACAACAAATCCTGTGTGCTAACCAAAGTCCTTCTGTGTGGTTAGTTCTTTGGGACTCTTCGCATTAGAGCTGCTGATCCCTACCAATACAATCTTAGGCCCCTGAGAGTACATAGTCAGTGCCCATTTAACTCTTTCTTGTAGGAAAGTAATCTTCTAATCCTTTCTTTCAGTTGTCTGTGTGAAGCCTCCTCAGATTATAACACAGGAACAAAGATGCTTGCTTGCTTCACAGAACAATGCAGTCCAAATCTACCAATTTTCATGCAAGTGTCATAAAGCTCATTTTTCCTTGCAGCTGATATAAAATTCCATGGTGTAGATGTATTCCATTCCCTTTACTCATTTGATAATGAACCCCTAGACTGGATTTAAATCTTGGTTATTGTAGTATGTGAAAATATACATGAATTTGTAAGCATAACTATACTATGTTCACTAGAATCTTTGTATAAGCCCTGTTACTAGTAATTGCTTTATTATGTATAATTTTGATTTTTGTGTTATGAAACCATGTTATGAATACCTTGTTTGAATCCTATTAAACCTTCCTTACTACTTCAATTTCTCTTCTCTATAAGAAAAATTTTGCCTTGGGTCTCATCGTCAAAATCATGAACAATAAATATGCTGGCTATAGTTAGGCAATGAATTTAGGCTGGATGAAGATTATGCCACTGATTAAATCTACCTAAAATATGCAAGTTCCAAATAGTCCTCAGGCATGGCTGAGGTCAGAAAGCCAGTACCTTTTGCAATCAAGATCTGAGTCTACATGCTGACTTCAATGTTTGTAAACATTGTCCTATGTTATAATCAGAAGCCATTGTTTGGCCATTCTTTGTTAAGTTTTTTGTTTAACACATAAATAATGAAATTAAAACACAATGCACTTATCACCTTATTGAGAATAGGGATCTTATCACTGCAGAAGATTTAATTAAAGTTGATGGTTTAATAGGCGGTTTCCATCTATTGCTTACACTGGAGGATAAGATTCGATTTAAAAAGAGATCCGGATTTTATTTTGGAACAACAGCCTTGTCATCAGCTGGCAGAAAATGTCCCAAAGGAAGCAGAAATGCCTCTGAATAGAGACCACTGATTCTGAAAGCCAAAAGCTGCTAAATTCTTAAAAGATGAAGCTCTTGAACTACTTTGGAATTGTGAAGGTCTAGGTGCTCAGTTGTTGATATTTAATTGCATGTTTTCAACCATGATCACATGCCTGCTATTCTTAAGTCATGTATTTCTTTTAACACTGGAGATCTCTATTGGCATTTAAAAACAATAACTTTCTTGCAATACAGCACTGAATTGCAAAGCTAAGCTTCAGTATTTTATTTATTTATTTATTTATTTATTTATTTATTTATTTATTTATTATTTATTTATTGGTATATGCAGTTTGAGAGTAAGAGGATACCAAAAATATTGTTTACTATATAAAAATATTTCAGATACGATGAAGCTAGGGATTCAAACTGGCATCAGAAATGTGTTTACCTTTGAAGATTCTCTGTTGTTTCCCTTAGCATTTGCTATAACAATGAGAGAATGCCTACTACATTCAATTTTATTGTCTTCCTGACACTGGTATATATCCACAGTGTCTTTATTCTGGCTGACTGGTCTAACAAGGACTGTAGAACATTTACTCTTCTGGTAGCTAATGCTGAACCTTATTTCTCAGTCAAGAAAATGAAAGTCATTAGAAAGGCACTAAATTAGTACTTGCGAATTTGTCTACTGATGCATATTTACAGCACAGCTCTATCATTAATTGCAGATTTCTAGAGTGTAGCTATCAATACTTTAACACCAAGATTTTGCTTTTCTTGTTATTTGATTTTGAACACACTAAAAAAAAAATGTTGATTTGCTGCAAATGAGAGGTTCATCTGTTGGTAGTATTGCTAGGGAAATACAACTGCCACATCCTAGGCCATGGATTCAGAAATTATGTTTTAAGAAGAAGGCAGTGAAATTGCCTTGCTAGAGTATGTCAATGTATACCCACCTGTCACAGTCACTGGGATGAAAATCGAAAACCTCTCTACTGAGAACCTATTTCTGAGACTCTAACCCCCTAAGAGACTCCTCCTGGGTTCCAGGAAATAACAAGTAGCCATTCTCACCTCCCAGAGAAAGTTTGCAGTCTCAGACTCCCTGGCTCCAGAAAATTAGAGGACTACAGCTATTACAGGTCTACTTGGACAAGGGGGAGGCAGATACCCTTTTCTTCATTCTAAGTCCTGGGAGTAACATGGTCCTTCTCCAGATTGTCTGCTCCAGCTACCCAGGAATTGGAGTCAGCCTGGCTGCAAGCCAGTGGTGAATCACTCTTCAAACAAGTTCCATGAAATGTCATCCCTCTGGGATCTATAAGAAGAGATCCCTTCATTGCCTGGAAGGCCTGACCTCTCCTCAGAGTGCCAGTAACATGGCTGGCTGGCTGAATGTCTGACTATGGCATTAATAACTCTTCTAATAAATATTTCTCCTCCTTCTATGAGGACAACCCTCCTCAGAATCCACATTGAACCCTAAACCTGAAACCTTTCAATGTTCTTTCCCACAAAAACTGTACAATAACTCACAGTGACAGTGGTTGGCTGTGCTGGCTGACACCTTTGAGGATTTTCTGTTTTTCTCTAGGACAGATCATCACTTGCAGTGTTAAAAATCAACATTTGATCATTTGATTTGGACTTTACATCTCCAAAATTCCTTTGTGTAAAGCTCAAAAGACTTTTCTGTTGTCATCCTAACTAAACGAGTTTTAAATTACTGTAGTGTTGTGCTTACCATTCAATACTTGCTTCCAGAGCTAGGCCTTACAATTTAAGCCCACCTGCAAGCTACAAAGCTCACCATTGTGTGGACCAGACTCATCTCAAAATAACAGACAATCTTTCCATGCTGCCAATTTCACTCTCTTTTTTTTTTTTAAAGGGAAAGGAAGACTTTCACCCTTGCAAGATGAATAGTAATCAAACCAATAGCTATCAAAATGTTCAAAGAGAGAGAGAGAGAGCAGATGAATAGGAATTCAGAAAGATCAGTAGAATCGAATAACCCTGAGTTCAAAACTTGCTTCTGTGATTTACAAGGATTGGACCCTGGGGCAAAGACTGCAAATGTTGCATTCTTCTCAATTATATATATTATGTATTCTGAAAGTAAGCATTTATTGCACCCTTTCTGTGCAGATCTGTACACGGGGTAAATTATAGACATTGTATTTACTCCATTCAAAGTCTCTTTATGGTTGAGGGATTCGCTCTTGAGTTTTTAAGTGTTGAAATGTGCTTGCCAAAACTCTTCCAACAAGAAAAGCCAGAGACAGAATTAAATAGTAAAAAATTGTAATGTGCAAGATAGTAGTTTAGATTTATAACAGGTAACAGGAGATAGCAATTTAGGAGATTAGACTCCATTTTCCAACTCTTGAATTTAATCACATTCTCCCCCACACACTCTCCTCCTTCTAGGTCCTCTCAAATTCCCTCCCTCCAACTCCTATCATGTCCCCTCTTCTCTCAAAGTGATAGCCTCTTCATCTTTGATAATTATTTTTACATACACACGTATGTATATACATGCACAAATGTATATACACAACCTGTTGGTCCACTTTGATTTTTATATAGATTTGGGGTTAACCACTTCATATTGGAGAACCAATTAGGAGAGCTCTTCCTTAGGAAAGGTTAATTGTCCCTCCCTTAGCCATCATTAGTTGCTTGCACATCTTAGTCTGTGGGTGGAACCCAGTGAGATTTCCTTCTTCTTTAGTATGTCTATTGATAATGCCAGTGATAAATTATTGTTTATGCAGCCATTTCTAGGGAAGACTGTTTCACAGCAGACCTTCTGGTGTGCTGGCTCTTATAATATCCCTGCCCCTTTTCTGTGGTATTCCATGAACTATAAATGAACAAGATGTAATATAGATAAATCTTTTGAGGCTAAGCCATTCATGATCTATCGATCTCTGCATTGTGCCCAGTTCTAGTTCTCTGTATGGTCTTTATTTTCTAAAAATAAAGATTTTTTGATGAGCAGTGATAACTACATTTAACTGTGGGTATAAGGATAAGACGTTTTTATTGGTTGTTGTTGTTTTTTTAATATTTCAAATGTTGTCCCCCTTCCCTGTTCTGCCTTGGTAATCCCCCTATCCCATCCTCCCTGCCTCTATGAGGGTGCTTTCCCAACCACTCCCACCTCACCACCTTAACATCCCTCTATGCTGTATATTGTGGCTCCACAGAACCAAGGGCCTTCCCTCCTATTGATGCCAGATAAGGCAATCCTCTGCTACATAAGCAGCAGGAGCCATGGGTCCCTCCATGTATACTTTTTGGTTAGTGGTTTAGTCCCTGATTTACATTGTAGGTAGGAATTTTGCTTTTCTAGGAAAGTCAAGGAAATAGATTCTCTTCTAGATCTACGACCTCTAGTCTCAGGGAATTGGCTAGGTGTCTAGTACCAGGAATGGTTTTCCTGCCTGTTGTATAGGCTCTAAATTCTACTAGATAGTAGTTGGTTACCAGCAACTTGTGAGTGCCCCTTATTGTAACTTTAGGATATCTTGCCATGTTGGTCATTGATGCGGTTCATAGGTTTTGAAGTAAGATAGGGCTATTACTTGTGTCCCTCCTTGGCAGCTTGCAAAGTACCTCTGGTACCATGAGAGCTAAACCTCAAGAGAAAAGCATGCAGATTAGATCCAGCTTGAATCATCTGAACCCATGTCCCAGGTGTTCCAGGCCTTCAGCAATAGGGCCTTCTATTAAATCGCTAAAGGCAGCCAAGAATATAAATAACCTATGTTGTTTCAGAACTCACTTGTTGTACTACCTGGGCTAAATGTTCAGAAGGAGATAATGAGTAACATAAGAAAGGCGATACCATGTGGTCTCAATCCACCAATACATTTCTTACAAGATTGTAATGGGTTTTTATTCCCCCAATGAACACACCCCTCCCAAGAAAATACAGCTGATCAACTGCAAAGTTGCAACTTTGCAATGGGTTTATATCAGACAGTTAGCTTCTGTGCCCTGCCTTGGAAAATGTTCAGTACAGAGTAAATAGAGCCCTGACTAGCTAACTAACCTCACAGTTGCTAATATATATATATATATGATTTTTATTTGAAATCTATGTACCATTTATATATTACTGGATTCAGTATTTTAAGAACAAGTAAAGATTTATGTGAATTATTAATCATAAAGTACATACATTTACATACTTTTAATTGCTTATATTTATAATCGTATCAGAAATTGAAAGAATTTTAGAAAGAGATTGCTTGGATTGTTATATAGTAAGGAATGCTCATCAACATTTTTTTTAAACAGACTTCTATATGTTTTATTTTCAAGGAAAGAATTTCAAGTATTTTATTTAAATATCCCTGTAAAGATGTTTTCAGAAATATTTACAGAAAACCTGAGATTCTAAATGAACATCAGCAGTATAGTTAACAGTTAATTTTTTATTGGATATTTTCTTTACATTTCAAATGTTATCCCCTGTCCTGGTTTCCCCTCTAAAAAAACACCTTCCCCAGCCAGGCGTGGTGGTGCACGCCTTTATTCCCTTCCCAGCACTCGAGAGGCAGAGACAGGCAGATTTCTGAGTTCGAGGCCAGCCTGGTCTACAGAATGAGTTCCAGGACTGCCAGGGCTACACAGAGAAACCCTGTCTTGAACAAACAAACAAACAAACAAACAAACAAACAAATCACTCTTCCCTTATCCCCTCCTTCCTCCCCCTGCTCACCAACCCACCCATTTCTGCTTCTGGGCCCTTGCATTCCCCCACACTGGAGCATAGAGCCTTCACAGAACCAAGGGCCTCTCCTCCAATTGATGTCCGACTCTGCTACATATACAGCTGGAGCCATGAGTCCTACCATGTGTACTCTTTGGTTGGTGGTAGTCCCTGGGAGCTCTGGGGGTACTGGTTAGTTCATATTGTTGTTCTGCCTATGGGTCTGCAAACCCCTTTAGCTCCTTAGGTACTTCATTTGGGACCCTACGTTCAGTCCAATGGATGGCTGTAAGCATCCACTTCTGTATTTATCGGGCACTTGCAGAGCCTCTCAGGAGAGAGCTATATCAGGCTCCTGTCAGCAAGCACTTATTTATAATAGCAAGAAGCTGGAAAGAACCCAGATATCCCTCAACAGAGGAATTAATACAGAAAATGTGGTACATTTATACAATCGAGTACTACTCAGCTATTAAAAACAATGAATTTATGAAATTCTTAGGCAAATGGATGGAACTAGAGGATATCATCCTGAGTGAGGTAACTCAATTACAAAAGAACACAAATGATATGCACTCACTGATAAGTGGATATTAGCCCAGAAGCTCAGAATGTCCAAGATAAAATTTGAAAAACACATGAAACTCAAGAAGGAAGTCCAAAGAGTGGATACTTTGAACCTTCCTAGAAGAGGAAAGAGAACACCCATGGAAGGAGTCAGAGAGACAAAGTGTGGAGTAGAGACTGAAGGAATGGCCATCTAGAGACTGACTCACCTGGGGATCCATCCCATATACAATCACAAATCTCAGACACTGTTGTATTTAACAGTTATAATCAAGTAAAGATACACATACAAATGCATTGATGTTTGTGCCACAAATTTTTCATCCAGTTCTTTTCCTGTAGATTCTGAGAGTTCACTAAAGGATGCATTCTTGTCCCAACCTGAGTTCAGGTTGGCCAATTGAATATATTTCTGCTAAGCATCTGGGTTAGTCTCTCCAGATACATTTTCTGTCATAAGCAAGAAGATATCTGGTGCCCTGCTTGCTTTTTGTCAGTTGACACAAATGTAGACCTATCAGGAAAGTGGGAATGTTAATTGAGAAAATGCCTCCATAACATTGGCTTAGAGGCAAGATCTGTAGGGCATTTTCTTAATTAATGATTGATGTGAGAAGGCCCAACTCATTGGGGCATTGCCATCTCTGTGCATGTGGTCCTGGATGTTCTATAAGAAAGCATGCTGAGTAAGCCAGTAAATTTTTCAGGGGCTTCTGCTCCAAATTTCTACGATTATGGATTGTTACTGTTACCTTGAAGTATATGTCAAATATACCTCCCGCCCCAAGTTGCTTTTGTTCATGATGTTGCATCACAGCAATAGGAATGTAACTAATTGAGAAATTTGTACCCACTCCATGGGATATTGCTGTGACAAAATTGACAATGTTGTTTTGGAGAGGAATGCTGTAAGACATTGGGACTTTGGCATAAGGAACCCATGGAGATCTCAGACCCTATTAAACTGTTTATGGAAGCTTGGAAGATTGGGATGAATAGTGAGAGACAATGAAGGTCTGGCTTGGGAAGCTTCAGAGGGAAGCAAATACTCTTTTCAGGGCCAATTGTAGGATATATTTAAATAAACGTATATGATGCCTCCCAGCTGGAGCAGAAAACCGAGCTATGATTAACAAGAGACCAGCCCAACCAAGCTGAAACCTTTGCTTAGCTTGGGCAATCAATGGTGGCTAGTGCAAGCCATGATTTCTAAGAAGATACTAACATCATTTGGGTGTTAGTTACATGAATGAATGCTCTGTTTAGTTTTGGGTGGTTCATGAAAATTTCTTATTCTACTCATTTCTCTTTAAATATACATTCATTCATTTATATATACATACATAGTTATAACAATCAATTAATATATAGTAAGATATGTAAATAAAATAGCCAGATTTATTCTTAAGACTAAAATCAACAGCTTTTTTCCTGCTTATATACAATTTTAGCTATGTTAAAATTGAATTTTAACTTGTGTGATTGCTTTGGTTATTTCAGGGTTGTATGAGGCTCTTTCTCCAGTGACGGGCATGTCCTATTATAACCTGTCCAATTCAGTGACCATGAGCCACAGCTGTCTGTTGAACACTTGAAATGTCACTGGTATAAATGAGCAATTGGATATTTAAGCTTTATTTAATTTTGATTAGCTAATTACCATAGTTAGTTAAAATATACGCATCTATTTAAATTCCTTACTTTTACTTCTTACAGGTAGTGACTATTGTATTTGGAAACAGGACTATTTGTCTTACATGCCCTACCTCTCCATGTCTTTATAGTCTTTTTGTCTACCCCTTAACCCACCCCACATCCTTCTCATGCTGGGTGGCATGAAGAAAACTTAAAATAACCTCCATTTCTCTCTGACTCCAAATTGAATGCATCTAATATGTATTAAGATATCTAAAATGTTTTTCCCTTACCCTTTCCAGCTTTATTTTGGTAGAGTATAGCTGCAATAACCAGGAAAGGACATCGATTTAACAGCTCTGTGGGTTTATTAGATGACACACTTGACTTGAAGATTGTCTTACCTATTACAACTTTATAAAGCTTTATAAAGCTTTTTAATAGGGTGTTGTTTTAATGCCACATGCAGAAAAAGATATAGGAGGTAGAAAAAATTACATTCTGAATCCGTTGTGACCTCAATTGCAACAATGTTAATTTGAGATATCTTCTCTCTGGTGCTAAGAAAACAACTGCTATTATATATTGAAAATAAAGTTGTCATATCCAGAAAGACAAAATCAATTGAAAATTCTAAGCTTTAAGTGGGTGATATACCTCGAATATACTTTTTAGGGGCAGATTTTAGTTATTTTAATGACCTTGTGGGTGTTCCATATCTTCAAAACACATACAGTGATTATGCACAGTTCATTAAAACATCATTTCTAACACAGATACAAACATTTCTGAAAGTCAGGAATGAGCTATTGCACTATGACAAAGCTGTACTATTCACATCATAATGAGGGATTACTGCTTTGAAGTTACCAGCTAAAAATGAAGAGGAATTGGCAGAGATTTTGAACAAATATATAAAGCTTAGGTTACATTAGTATATTTTTGTTTGCCTGAAATTCAAATAAATAAAAAATAAATCACCTTTGGGATATTTTTCTTTTTCTATGAGATTAAAGGTGAATAAAAAAAAGCCAACAAACACGATGAGTACATCTAAATGATCAACTCCTATACTTGTGTTAATTAATGTTATGCATTGACATATAGATGTTAGGTGGTAATTCCTCCATATTCTAAAATGCTTACATTGCCTTTAATTCTAGAGAATTAAACTTCTACTCTGTAAATTTAGTTGCAGGTACTGTATTATTTACCCCTAAGTTTGTAACATTATCTATTCCTCTAATGGTCTGTAGCTTAAAAATGTGCATTATGAATGAAGAAAAAAATAAAAAATATCTAAATCATAAAAAACGTGCATTATATCAATGTCATTAGCTATCCTCTGTGAGACTGTATGTATGTGTACATTCATGCATGCGTATGTGTATGTGTGTAGTTGTGTGTGTGTGAAATATGCATGACTGTAAATGTATGTGCAAGTGCATGTGGGGTGTGTGTGTGTGTGTGTGTGTGTGTGTGTGTGTGTGCCTGCATAAATGTTGTGTTTCAGGCAGAATAGGATGTACATTGTCCTTCATTTACATGCCAGTTTACTCTTTTGAGTATGAGCTCACATTGAACTTAGATGTCACCATTTTCATCTGGCTTGTAGCCAGCAAGTCCCAGCCCATGTTGTCTCTCTATCCCTGATGCTGGGATTACCCACATTCCCAGGTACACTGGACTTTCAAAATGCATAACGGCCATGGGAATATGAATTAGGTCATCACATTAGGTCTGCATGTTTGCCCTGCACGCATTTGCTATCTGAGCCATCTCAACAGCCTAGTAATTATTTTTTTGACTACCACATACTAAAAGGATTATAGTGTTGGGTAGTATGTGTTCATGTATACAGAACTTACCATGTAAGCATGCGTTTAGGTAATCATAGTTACTGATACTGATAAATTTCAAAATGTTAGAAAAATTAGGGAACAGCTGAGATTAATTATGCAATGTTCATTTAATGAATACAGCTTATTGATGACAAATCACCTCTAAGACAAATGGAAGTATTTTCTATCAACAACTTTTAATTCTTCAGCTGCATCTTCATGCACATTTTAGTGGAATAGGTTGGATGAAAGAAAACAACATTGTGTAACATATTAGTGATGAGAAATATTTTAGTCTTTCATTTTTTCTTATAATACCAAGATAACACTCAATTATTCAAAGAATTCTATTGAACACTCTGTAACAAATATATATGCCAAATTTATATCAGAGTACCTGAAGGATCAGAGGAAGATTGAATTTTCAAGAAGATTTAAGAAGTATTTGGTAATGAGGACTTTCATGTTATCCTATAACCACCAAAGAATGCATAGGAGTACTCTAAACAGCCCAGAGATTCCTATCTGAATTACAAAAAGAAAAAGGGAAAGTCTGGTATGTTCATGCCTTTTATGTACCTTTGTCATTTATGTTGTTTAGGAAGCCTATTTTACCCACAAATATGGAGATACATTAAGATTCCTGGTTCAAACAATTCAGAAACTTAAATTTGGAGCAAGATTCACCTGAATAAAGATAGCTAAGATGGATAGGGAATTGAAAGTTCTGCAAGAGAGTTCATTGATACTAACTTGTCTACTAAAAGAGTCATGCACAGTTCACCATGTTCTGTGTATCTCAGTCCTTAGTAGATGTATTTGTTGGGACTATGCAGTTACAGTTTAATTCTGAATCGTTCCCCAACAAGGTTCATGTAATTTAAAATCCTGTCACTATCACATGGTGTTTATTTATGGTCGTTTTGCAGTCTTTGATAGATTGAATATAGCTACGATTTATGCATAGGTCATGAAGGTGATCCTTTGAAGGTTAGACACATTTCTAATTCCTGCTACAGTCTCTGGCTCTTCGTACTAAGTAGTTTGGAACCCCAGACTAAGGCTCCTACCTCCATAAACATCACCATATACTTTTATGGATTGGAAACCTTCTAAATCTATGAATTGAAATAAACTCCTCTCTTTCTCTTAAGTGGTCCATTTAGGCATTCTATCCTAGCAATGAGGAAATTATCTATGCTACTATTACTACTACTGCTATCTCTGTGTCTCTTTCTGTGTCTGTCTGTCTGTCTCTCTCTCTCTCTCTCTCTCTCTCTCTCTCTCTCTCTCTCTCACACACACACACACACACACAACTTTAGGTTTTATGTATAAGAGAAAGGATACAGTGTATGTCCTTGTCTGTCTGGCTTATTTAACATATCATAAGGGTTGACAGTTGTATTCATATTGTTGAAAATGTAGTGGCTTCATTTTCCTTAATCCATAAATAAAATACCACATTTATATATGACACAGACCCTATACACATTTATCTCTTGATGGGCATTGTGAAGATTGGAATATGCTTGGCCAAGGGAGTGGGATTATTTGAAGGTATGTCTTTGTTGGAGGAAGTGTGTCACTGTGGCCATGGACATCAAGACCCTTTTCCTACTTACCTAGAAGCCAGTCTTCTCCTAGCTGCCTTCAGACTAAGAGGTGGAACTCTAAGCTCCTCCACCCTATGTCTTCCTGGACAGTGCCATGCCCTTCCTTAAGACAATAATGGATTGAACCTCTGAACCTGGAAGCCAGTGTCAATTAAATGTTGTTCTTTATAAGAGTTGCTTTAGTCATGGTGTCTGTTCACAGCTGTAAAACCCAAACTAAGATAGACGCTGCTTACCTTTTGTAAACAGTTCAGCAATGGAGATAGATTATAGATTTGTGACTCTGTCATGGTAGGGCTTAGAATGCTTTTGGTTATATACTCAAGAAAGTTATAGATGGAACTTACAGTAGTTCTGCTGATATTTATTTTTGAGAAATTTTTTAAATTTATTTTTTAATTAGGTATTTTCTTCATTTACATTTCAACTGCTATCCCAAAAGTCCCCCAGATCCGCCACCACCCCCCTCCCCCACATCCACACTGATTTCTATAGTGGCTATACAAATTTTTATTCTGACTAGCAATGTAGTATGGTTCATCCCACACTATTTGTGTTTGGTATTTTGATCACATAGTGGAGTTTATCCTTTATTGGGGGGAGGTGAGGAATTATTCAGAAAGTACTAGGTTTACCTTTCAGAATAGTACAATAATTTTGTCTGGTACACATTTAAATTACAGACACATTGGGTACGTTATATTTTGCTTGTCTCCATCTACTTTCTCACTGAAAAGCCAGGTGTAACATCAGAGTAATTCTTCGGACCCACAGTTGGTACAACGGAGCAGTCAGAGGAGTCATCAATAAAAGTTCCCAATTATATTTCCATAGAGAGAAACAGGAATGGAACGTTGGCACCAAATGCCCTACAGGCTTCATTTGTGAGAACCTCTTGGAGATAGTTTGGCCCGGTAGAGAAATATGTGACAAATATGAAGTATTTTCACTGTGCAGAAAAGCTTTAGTCCCTTTTTGCTGATGGGGTTGTAAATTATTTACATAACCATCATATAACAGCTTATTGACTTCAAGATTATAAAGTACCCTATTAATGTTTTAAGCATTTCCCTTTATTTTAACACAACTAAATTATTTAGGCAATGTTAAAGTGTTTTATGCTTTGACTAATGAGTAGAAACACTGTATATCATATCTTATTTTAATTGGCTGTTTACCTTATCCTGTGGAAATCATGCATTTATTATATCTGACATAATTAACTATGTATATGCTCCCTGATGGATCTGTTTGCCATTTTTACACACACTCTAGGCATTAAGACACATAACTGTACAGATAATTGTTAATTGGGAAATGTCACTTTTTCCCTTCTACAGCAAGTTACATTTCTCACCTAGAGGCAATGCTGAATTTTGACTCTATATCCTTTCCACATGCCATCTCCTTGTTCTTGTCTAAGCAAGCCACAAAAGGAATATGTACTTACCTACTTAACAAATAAATCCTGATAGTTTTGTAGAGAACATAGAAACAAGTTCATAGTTTAAGTTGACAGTGAGTACATTCATAGCAGTGTTTCTCTTCCTTGTGTGATGAGATAGTCAAGGGGAAAAAAAAAGGTGTTCAAAACAATAAACCACATGGCCTGCAAAATCAAATGCTTAATTTCATCCTATCAAATCATGAAATACCTGGTGAGGTAATGCTTTTTAACTGAATCAGGAATTCAAGAGTTGTTTTAGAGTAGCATAAAACTAAGCCTTACCTTGAACCTCCTTTTGTAATGGCATAGTACACAATGCATTTGTGTACTATGAGATAATTTATGCAGGACTCATATCCCTCACCACATCATGGATAAATAAGAACATGAGCAGCTATATTTCCTACATGATTTACAGTAACTACTATAGACATTCTAAGAGCAATGTTTCTTACTTTGGAAGATTGTATTTGAGAAAATAAATTATTTCAGTAGTAAAAATTTCTAAAAAAAAAAAAATCTTTGTAGTCTGGAGTTATAGCATAGATATATTCATGGCCTTAGATTTGATCCTTAGGTAGCAAAAATGAAGGAGAAAGTAGAAAACGAGGAGGATAAAGATGAGGAGGAAAGAGGGAAAAGTAAAATAAAATGTAAATTTTTCTATGGATATAAAGTTCTCCATAGTAAAGTCTATTTCATAGTAATAAGAGAGCAGTCTATAACTAGAAGTAGCTTCCAAGCTCTGTCCACAGTATTACAAATGGATGTCTGTTCTACTATTAGACAGAAAAGTCCACATTTGTTTGTATTCAATACACAAAGTCATGAAGTAATATATAGAATTTTGAAGTAATTTATGGGAGGCTAAATTCCTATTTGAGAATAAAACATAGCTTTGAGGAACTATACAAGGTTTATAATTCTTTCTAGGTATTTAAAGGGTCACTGGAATATATAAAGACAAGATATTTACTTTCAAAAAGTAAGAATAAAAGTATATTTATTTCTTGTACTTTCTTAGGACACTTAAAATTTAAGGGTAAATATGGGTAAAAGTAACAGCCTGTGTTTAATTTAATATGAGAAATTTAGTCCCCCTAGAGTATAGAGAACCCTCACATACCTGCCAGGACTACAAACAGTTTGTAAATGGGTCTGTATATTAATCCTTATGCATTTAAATATAATTAACCTGAAGGAGCCTTTCTACAAGTCCCAACGGCATTAGTTTTTCGGGAGCTTTACAAACCAGGTGATATCTTTACAGACTCCACAGTGTGAGATCATGCTTTAGAAAGGATATTTGACAGTAGTTGTTGTGATTTCTATTCCATAACTATGAAGCATTTTCCCTAGATTTTCTCAGGTGACTACTAAAGTTACCATGGGTCAGGGAAAGTTCATTGTCAAGTTTTTGGACCAAAGAAACATAGATATTCCCCTACTCTTTATTCATCTATATTTAAGATTATAATATAATTATATAATTTCTACCCTTCCCTTTCCTCTTTCCAACCTATTAATTATAACCTCTCAAAACTTTAAAATGTGTGGCTCCTTTTTTAACTATTGTAATTTTTAGATGTATTCATAATAGAAAGTATAGAATTTTCTACTATCAGCTAGCATATGAAGGCAGTGGGACTGGGAGAAGAATTTACCAAGTATATACAGAGCCAGAATGGACTTACTGAGGCTTGAGATATTGAAACTACTGCTCTAAAACCATAGGATGCTGAAGGAGAGTGTGGGTGAGCTAGTATCACCCCCATTTCCTAGGTATAGGGATCCCTGTATCCTACCCCATCCCAGGCCTCTAGCTACTCACTAGACCTGATTCCCCATTTCCTTTCTTATTCCCAGTCCTCTCTCACCCCCTTTTCCCCACACCTGATCACCATCTTCATTCCCTTCCTCACTTCGTATCCTACACAGTTCCCTTTCTCCATCCACCTTAGCTGATTACTTCTTTTCCCCTTCTGAGTAAGATTTGGGCATGCTCCCCCGGGACATCCTTATTGCCCAGTTTCCTTGAGTCTGTGGATAATAGCATGATTACCCTGCACTATTTGCTAAATAGGACTCCCATATTCTAAAAGCATAACTTTAGGTTTAGGATATCTCCATATGAAGGACACACAATTCAACTTATAATGGTAAGTACTAATAATATATACAAGTAATGGCCTGTTTCTCCTTTCCTTCATTTATACTGATATTAGCAAGTACATAGAGCACACTCTTCAATGACATTAAATCCATCCGTAACAATCTGGGTACCTCTCAATAACCTGACTGTAAATAGAAAGCATCACAAGGGAAATGTATTTTGTGCCACTAACTATTGAACACGGTTCCTCCATGACATGCCGCAGTTCGAATCTCAGTTGTTCACTCTTTGCTCGCATGTGTGAGTGGGGACAAGGACTTACTGCTGCTCTCCAACTTTGCTAAAGAGTATAAGGAAGCATTCCACTAGCCCAGGAAAAGGTCAAAATTTAAAGCTCCCTGTACTTTCTATCAAATGGCTGTTGCTTCACCACATTGTAAAATCTTTTACATGTACCACGTACCCTCTCTCTCCTATTTTATGTGTGAAGGCATTCGAATTTTTAACAGTAGTTTCTTATGATATGGTAATGGTGTTTCTAAAAGAAATGAATCAGGGATTGCTTATCTTTGTATGTGAATGTCAGAAAAAAAATGACCAGAACATCGGGGGCCTTCTATTTCTCGAAAGAGAAGGGAAAGAAGTAATGGAGGGAGAGGTTTTTAAAGGTAGGAGTAGGAAGAAAGGAAAAAGGGGGATCTGCAATTGGGATATAGACTGAATAAATGAATTAATGCAAAAAAGAGAACCTGGACAAAAAGAAGTACATACAGAAAAAGAGATAAAGTATGGTTCAATAAGTAGAGAGAGAAGGGTTCACGGAGAGATTCATGTGATGACAGACACTCTTTATGATCTCTCTTTTAGATGCCTTCCTAGATCTTAGCACATTTTATGGACCTCGAAGTCCTAATGTGAGGACATCTGTTTTACAGCCAATGAATCAAACAAATGATTCCCAGAGGGCTCTAAAAGCTCAGAGTTTGCTTTACAATTTGTGTCAAATGATTTTAAGTAGATTTGCTATCTAAATGTGAGGCTCCAAAAGGAAAGCATCAAAGGGCTGTGTGTGCCTCTAGGGGGGGGGGGGTTTGCTATCTTGTCCCTAACCTGCTGCTGTCTTCCTACGGAAGACAATTGGATTTATTTTAACAGTTGCAAAAAGCAGACTTGCTTAGGAGTAAATTTTACTGGGTAGTATAAGTCTAAATATTACCTAATAATTTTACAAGAAATTGATTACATCAGTGAGCAGCAGCAGCTTCCATAATGGACCAGTAATTCTTTGCACTCACACGAGCAGTGTGACATCTTCCATAGCTACTCTGCTGTCTCCTCAGAGTTGGTAACTCTTGCGCGCGCTCGACTGGCCAGGAAGAACGACGCTGCAACAGGATCCTTCTGCACACGTTTATTGGGAGAGCTTGATTGTAGAGGCAAAAAGACTTCGAGCCCAGAAGTGGTGCTGCTTTTATAGGCCTAGGAGGGGCGTGTCTCACACCCGGATTGGTTATGCACTAAGCCTCATTTGCATGTTCCTCATCTGATTGGCTACTCTCTCTCAGTACCTTACAGAACCTCATTATCATACCTCATTTGCATGTCTCACATCTGATTGGTTATACTCTCAGTACCTTACAGAACCTCATTATCATGCCTGGGCCAGGCAGTGTCTTTGCAAAAAACTTTACTGCATATGTACACATTGGTTGTTTGTCCAATCTTATGCGTGGTGGCCAGCAGTAGTCAGTGCCACTCTGCAACGGCACATGTGGCTTCCCACATCTCCCCCTGTTTGTTTTAATAAAATGAGGCTGGACTAGGCCTGTGCAATTATGCCCATCCGCCGTGGCTCCTGTTTTAGGTTGTTCCTCTAATGTCACAGCCTTACCCGTCATAGGGTAACCCTATCGCCACCGGGCCCCATGTCTTAGGTTGGACTGTGCACGAGGAAAGTTGCCCGTCTCTGGATACCGCAGTGCTGTGTGACAATAACTGCTAAATGACCTAGGGCGAACTCTGCAAAAGAGGCCAGCCAAAAAATGAATTAGTGGGGAAATCATGATCACCCTATTGATGAGCAAGGGCTGATCAATGATCGTTGAGTCTCTCTCATCTAATCTCATGCTGACTAATTCTTGAGCATAGATAACCAAATTTCAGGGGAGGAGCCGTTTTCAATAGCTAAAAGTGCCTGAGTTATAATCACCTTGTCACGTTTTTGTTGAGTTCTGAATTTGCATACCAATCAGAGCATGAACACCAGTCCACAGCATATGGCAGCACCAAACAAAATCACTCCCACCCATTCCTTAAAGTAAGAAAAAGCAGAGGTAAGCCAAGAGGTAAAGTCTCCAAGGGTCACTGGTTCCACTCTGGTCCCATTAAGGTTCAGGATCTGCATCTGCAGCCTCGTCTGCAACCTTCCCAGCTCCTGCGACCAGTTCCCCTTCAGGTAATTCGATAGGTCTGTACTTTTAATAAAAGAATTATTAATGTACCTATTGGGAGTAATGCACACATGCAAAGTGGATGCCACACAACTCATTTGTATGACATCCATCATCTGTTCCATGTCATGTTGTAAAATATCCACTCTCTGATTCACTAACATTAACCCTGAGGTGATATGAGAATCCACCCTTTGCAGGGTAAGCAATGCCTCAGACGTTTTTTCTGCTATCTGACTTATAGTGTCAGCAGTATTAATTTGATCTGCCCAATTAGAGATAATCTTTTTCTTAAAAAATATACAGGGTGTAAAAGGTTTATCCACATTATGCACAAAGCATAATGTATAATTTAAATGAAAACTAGTACTCTTATACACCCGTGGCTCTTGAGGAGTTTGTCGTGCATAAGGCACATCCAAAAAACATTCCTTTGCAAAAAACAAAGGCTAGGTAGAAGAATTGGAATGTACCGGTAAAGGTACTGGCCATGATCTTACTATGGCCCATAAAGGTATACTTATCCTGGTTTCAATCATCAGGAGCAGGAGAATCATCTTGGGGTTCATCTTGCTCTTTCAGGGTCCTTGTCAGTCGCGTCGGGACCCAAAGTGGATTTTCTTCACCCTGTGGAAAAACACAAATAGCTCCCCGGGACCTGATTAAGATAGGATCCGGGCCATACCATTTATTATCAAGGACATTTTTCCATTTGACCATTTCATTGGGCGATTGAGGCCATTTCTGTGGCTTTAACTGGTGAAATTCTACCTTGTAAGTTTTTTCCAAGACCTAGTCCAGGTATATATCCCATTCCTTTCATCATTTCCTTGGTTTTCTGAGAGTAATCATTAGTCAATATAAAGTTCATGGCTGACAACACATCTCTTCCCCATAAGTTTACAGGTAAAGGGAGTACATAAGGTTGAAAAAGCCCTGTTCTTCCTTCTTTATCTTTCCATTGTAAGGATTTTGCACTTATAGTTGGGGTAGCCTCATATCCTAATCCTTGTAAGCTATGTGACGATTGATTAACAGGCCAAGAAGCGGGCCACCAATTACTGGATATAATGCTTTTATCTGCTCCTATATCCATTATACCTTGAAAGGTTTTTCCTTCTATTTGTAATTGTAAAGTGGGACGATTATCCAAATCTAAAGATATGTAGGCCACATTAGTTCCTGTAGAACCGAGTCCCTTATCTCCTCGGGAATCCTGGCTACTAGGGAACATGTTATGCAAACTAGGAAGAATCAGTAATTGAGCAATGCGATCTCCAGGAGAAATGGCTACAATACCTCGGGGTGCAGAACACATAATCTTAACTTGTCCCTCATAATCTGAGTCTATAACTCCGGGATGTATCATCAATCCTTTCAAAGCAGAAGAGGACCTACCCAACAGTAGGCCCACTGTATCCTTTGGTAAGGGACCTCTAAAGTCTGATGAAATAGGTTGGCACCCCATTTGAGGTGTAAGAATTACTCTGGAGGTGGCACAGATGTCCAATCCTGCTGAACCCGGAGTGGCTCTCCTCGGTCTCTGGGTGGCCTCATGGACACTGTGGTCTGAAATGCCCCATACATTTGGGGGCCCTGGGGACGGGGGCCCCTCACCCCGTTTTTTGGCTGTTGCACTTTAAACTGAGGTATTGGCCTTCCTTTTATATCTCTGACTGATCTACATTCATTTGCCCAATGTCTTCCTTCCCCACATTTTGGGCAAGTACCTGGTTCTGTCTTTTCAAATCTATTCTTTCTACCCTTTGTACACTGCTTTTGCATATGACCTGTTTGTCCACAATTATAGCAGGTTATTTCTTTTGCTTGCGCCATCAAAACTGCGGCAGCCAGCCCTACATTTGAAAGAGGTCCTCCTATTTCTCTACAGGCTTTCATCCATGCTTGTAGCCCTTTCCCTTTCCATGGTGTGATAGCATTTCTACATTCTTTGGTACATTGCTCATAAACTAATTGTTCAATTAATGGCATTGCGGCCTCAGCATCACCAAATATACGTCCTGCCGCTTCCATCATGCGAGCCACAAATTCAGAGAATGGCTCATTAGTTCCCTGAATAATTTTTGTCAAGTTACCAGATACCTCTCCTCGATTAGGCAATGCTTTCCAAGCTTTCACCGCTGCCTGATTAATTTGATCATAGACCTGCACTGGGTATCCTAATTGATTGTTTGTCCATATACCCTGACCTGTAAGCATTTCAAAGCTCCATGCTTGTTGCCCTGCAGTAGCATTAGTACAGGCCTGACTCAAACACAGATCATGCCATATAGACTTCCAATCTAGATACTGTCCCATCATAAGACATGCCTTTACCACACTCATCCAGTCAAAAGGAGTCATGGCATTGTGAGCCAATCTATCAATTTGGGACTGAGTAAATGAGGCATTAACTCCATAGGTCCTTACTGACTCTGCTAGCTCTTTTACTTGTTTATGCGATATTGGCTCATAATATCGCTGTTGAGCATGATCCTGAAAAACAGGAAAAGCCTGACATATTTTTTGCAACCCTTTAGGAGTGCAAAAAGAGTGACCATTGCCAATTGCTTTCTTATCTGCATAAGGCGGAGTAGGTGGGGGAGCACTGAAACTCCTCCCTATTGGACCAGATCTTTCTGCCTCATACTCCGCAGCAGCCTCCTTCAAATCTTCCTCCTCTCCTGTTGATAATTCGGAATCCTCTGAGCTAGACAATTCTAACGACTCAGAGTCCTCGAGAGGAGGGTAAATTGACTTAATTTTCTGCTTTTTACTATTTCTTATACTATTTTTTGTATCTTTACATTTTGGGAGTTGACAATTAAAGCCATGATATAAGATCAAGGCAAGAAAGATAGCAACCCCAGCAACAATTATCAGATCTATTTCGTAGGAGAGCATGCCTCTCACATTAATTTCTTTCTACTTACCGGCACCACCGTTCCTCAGCTGAAGAGTTCTGAATCCACTCCGGATCCTTCTCAGCAGTCTGTTTTGCAGGAACACTTCATTACCACCATTCCCCAGCTGAAGAGTTCTGAATCCACTCCGGATCCTTCTCAGCAGTCTGTTTTGCGGGAACCTTTATTAACTGCTCCTTCCCTGTGATGCAGTTCTGAATCCTCCCTGTAGCAGGGGTTCTTCGCTCGTGCCTGAAGATGTTTCTTGTCCCGGGTTTTCGGCACCACTTCTTGCGCGCGCTCGACTGGCCAGGAAGAACGACGCTGCAACAGGATCCTTCTGCACACGTTTATTGGGAGAGCTTGATTGTAGAGGCGAAAAGACTTCGAGCCCAGAACTGGTGCTGCTTTTATAGGCCTAGGAGGGGCGTGTCTCACACCCGGATTGGTTATGCACTAAGCCTCATTTGCATGTTCCTCATCTGATTGGCTACTCTCTCTCAGTACCTTACAGAACCTCATTATCATACCTCATTTGCATGTCTCACATCTGATTGGTTATACTCTCAGTACCTTACAGAACCTCATTATCATGCCTGGGCCAGGCAGTGTCTTTGCAAAAAACTTTACTGCATATGTACACATTGGTTGTTTGTCCAATCTTATGCGTGGTGGCCAGCAGTAGTCAGTGCCACTCTGCAACGGCACATGTGGCTTCCCACAGGTAACCGTCCATAGACAATAGGCAAATGACTGACTGTGGCTGTGTTTCAATAAAAGTTTAATTAGAAAAGAGGTAAGGGCCTGGACTTCTCTTCCAATTGTACTGTAGAGGCCATCCAATTTCAAGTACAGTTTTGATACGTGAAATAACAGATTCAGCATAATTTGAATAGTAGTAATAATAGTATTAATGATAAGAGTAAAACCTGCATCTATTGAAAAATATGGAATCTCTGAGCAACTTGTAAAGCATGTTTTCCTTCAGCTCTCCTAACCTCTTCCTCTCTATAAGCAAGCACTGGTGGCCCTTGCCACAGAAAATGCATTTTTCCACAGCATCTAAAGTCAGAGAACCAGATGTGTGAGTTTAGGGAAGATGTTTACATTTCTGAACCTCTATTTTTTGACTAAGAGCTGGTAATAACAAGCGTCCTAGCTATGTTTCTTACCCAACACCAAAAACAACTCGGGGCAGACACTGCTTATTGGGCATATACATCTGTGGTCACAATCAAGTGAGGCAGAAACCCGGAGGCAGGAGGAAAAGCAGAAGCCTTGGAGGAGTGCGGCTTATAGACATTTTCCTCCTGGCTGATTCAAGTTGCCTCCCTTGTTTATACTACTTAAGAACACCTGCCCTGGGGTGACTAGGTTGTGCATTCATATAATTAGCAACTTAACATGTTTCACTGACTAGCATACCAGTAATCTGATAGAGATATGAGATTCAGATTTCCAAATGACTCTAGCATATGTCAAACTGAGAAAAAAATAAGAAGAACAGTTGAGGATACATGCTTCCTTGGTTGGTGAGAAGAATTAACTTTCACAGTGTCTAAAGATTTTTACTAATACCAGGCCATTTAGCAATCAGTACATATTTGATATTACCATTCACATTAAAATACCTAGCTTACATAATTTTGGACTATATAAATATAATGTATGCTAGTTCTAATCTCTAGCTAAAAGTGTTACATGAGAGTATTTTCAAAGAAAATGAGAAAATATAGTTATTATTTTAAAATATTAATTTTATTTTACTATTCTTTGGTAGAAAGTAAGTGGGACATTTTGAAAGAGCACTTGTGATCCTGTTTCAAAGGGTCACTATGTCTATCCTTAAAGCTGAAAGTATGGAGTCTTTGAAAAAGGTTATTGTAATTATGATACAAATCACAGCAGATTCAGGTGTATTCCACTGATACCAGTAAAAATGGTCATGTAATACATGTGGTGTGTAAATACTACACAACTTTTGCTACTGATTTGGATAAACATAAGAGAATAAATGATTGATGGGTTTACTGGAGTTTCAGTCAAGTATAGCTGGTCAAATGGAACGGTATAAACTGTCATGGTATTGGTTATATGAGAAAACAGTATAAAAGCTAGGAAGAAAGAAAGCAGTTTGCCTTTATGTATACTCATATTTCAACTTGACTAGGATGCACTTTCCGGTGAGGTGGTTAAAACTGAATCCAGAAATAGTTGCCCTTCCACATCCCAATTTTCAATTCACTTTACAGAAAAATGAAAAAGTTCTCAGTGTTTACAAAAAACATTTTTCTAGATAGTATTTCATAAACAAAACAGTATAACCAATTATGTCCTATTTATACTGAATGACAAGAAATAAATAATAATAAATAATGACTAAATAATTATAATATCTGGTCCTTTTTTATAGAGATACACTACAGGATGTTTATGTAGGTTAAAAGCAGAATTATGCCTTTTAAGAGACTGAGTACCTGTGCATTTGACTATCTTGTTGGGGTGGCTGGAAGTGCTAAGGAAAATAATTGATCTATAGATAGAGATTGGGAATTGCATCCCTGCCATCCCTGTGAAAAGCAGGTATAAAAGTGATTAAAATATAAGACTAACTATATAAGGGAGAATGTCCACTTAATGAGTGAGGATCTGGTTTACTTAATTTAAAAATAAGAATGGAATAAAGCATGAAGAAAAAAAAATAACTCTTTGAACTGGGAATTTAAGCCTGCTTTCCTGTTATTCTGCCCTATGGCTATAACATTCATAACTAACATTTGGAAGCAAGGTGCCTTTGGCAGAACTCTTACCAGCTCTTTCTTACTGGATCTACATCAATGGCTATTTTTGGCTGTTGTGTGAATCAAGGACATGGATGTGCCAGGTCAGAGCTAGAAGAGGGAAACTGGCTGCTTATCGATTTTTGGAACTTATGATGAGTCTATGTATATTAACTATATCTTGGAATTTAATAAGACTGTCTGAGCAAAGTGTGAACACAGAAAATACCTTAATGGTATAGATCTAATAGATATTCAGAGAGTGATAAAAAGACTAAGATGGAAACACAAAAGAGAACAGTAGCTAAGAAAAGAGTTGGAACAAGAAAAATAAAACACTGAAAGCAAAATAAAGTAGTTTCAAAGTGGAAGTAGATATGAGTCTATAAATTATAAAAAAGCATAAATGGTTTAGAAAATATAGATATATGACAAAATAAAATTAGGAATTTATTTTATGTTTAGGTATATACATTTTAATGTTTGAGATTAATTTCTGTGGAAGCATATCTTCAAATCACCAACAGCAATCACAAAAGACCTTAAACCTGATGACAGGAAATAAATATAACAAAATTACTTAGGAAGGAGAATACTGCACCTGAAGAGATCCTCTGTTTTAATTTTTAGAGAATATATTTAAACACCTGAGAGCCTGTGTCTTGTATCTGTGATACTATTATGAATTAGGATCTTACAATACTTGGAATGATGCAGAAGAAAATGGACATATTGTGACCCAGTAGTGGATTTTAACCTCAAGCCTGCATTCTGGAAAGAAGCCCACATGACATCAATGAAGTTAGATGTGCACAAATCCAGAACCAAGCCAAGCATTCCCCTACTTACTAATTTATGAGCTTGGAGAAAAGCTCGTGCACAGATCCATGTGGCGTCAAGTACATGGTGCTCTTTGAAGCATTGTTTCTTAGAAGCAGAGAACTGAAATCAACCTAGCTGTCCTGAGAGAGTAATAAATAAAATACAATATATTCATTAAATGTGATGCAAAAAGTCGAAATAATGAGTAAAAGTTATACATAGTAAATGCATTAAACCAAAGAATGACACTCAGTGGAAAAATATGAAATCTGGGTCAATGTTATTTTTCAGATGAAGTGGGAACCAGGAAAACGATATTATGTGTTTAAGTATAGATTGGCTTCAGGTCACATGTTACACATTTTCTCGTGTCCATCTCTGGATAGATAGGGTGTATAGATGGAGAGGGAATTTACTTTATAAAATATTAAGAAGAAATGAATCTTTCAAAGACCATGCTTATATTGACATCTGTAAAGATGCAGGTGTGTGTGAGAAATTCCTTTAACACACAGACTCATAGTCACCTTTCAGAGCCTATATAACTTCTTCATTAATGTCACTTCTTTAAAAAAAAAACTAATTTCACGTCTTTTCTGGCAAAAATTTTTCTTTTCAGGTGGTCAGAAAAAGCAGTGTCACTAACATGCATGCTGATCTTTGTTTAATGTCTGGTTTCTGCTCCAAATAAAGTCTTTGCTGGTAGAACCACTTAGTGCCTTAGTGTAGAAGAACTGGGTCTGCTTTGAAATGATAAAATGGGAGAAGTAAGTCTATGGGATTTTTCAAGCTACCATTCTTCCATTATGTCATATAAGATGTGGGTATGTTCATGGGTGAAAGTACTTGAAATGCTAGCTAGAGCAATAAGACAACAAAATGAGATTAAGGGGATACAAATTAACTAAGAGGAAGTCAAGGTATAATTTTTTGCAGATGATATGATAGTATATACAAGTGATCCCAAAAATTCTACCAGAGAACTTCTACAGCTGATGAACAACTTCAGCAATATGTCTGGATATAAAATTAACTCAAACAAATCTATACAAATGATAAACAGCCTGAGAAAGAAAATAGGGAAATAAAACCATTCACAATAGTCACAAATAATATAAAATACCTTGGATACCTAACCAAACACATGAAAGATCAGTATGAGAAGAACTTCAAGTTCCTCAAGAAAGAAATTGAAGAGGGCCTCAGAAAATGGAGATATCTTTTATACTCTTGGATTGGTAGGATTAACACAGTAAAAATGGCCACCCTCCCAAAGGCAATCTACAGATTCAACACAATCCCCATCAAAATCCCAACACAATTCTTTATAGACATAGAAAGAGCAAGTCTTAATTTCATAAGGAAAAAACAACAACAACAACAAAACAGTATAGCAAAAACCAATACTTAGCAATTAAAGAACTTTTGGGGGAAATCAACCATCCATTACCTGAAGCTATGCTACAGAGCAACAGTGATATAAACTGCATAGTATTAGTACAGAGATAGGAAAAATGGTCAATGGAATAGAATTGAAGACCCAGAAATAAAGCCACACACTTATGGACACTTGATCTTTGATAGAGAAGTGAAAATATACAATGGATAAAAAGAAAGCATCTTCAATAAATGATGCTGGTCTAACTGGCAGTTGGTATTAACAAAAATTAAAATAGATCCAGATTTATCACCGTGTATAAAGCTCACATCCAAGTGGATCAAGGGCCTCAACATAAGCCTGATACACTTAATCTAATAAAAGAAAAAATGGAAAAGAACCTCAAACTCATTGGCCCAGGGGGGAATTTCCTAAACAGAACTCCAATGGCTCAGGCTCTAAGATCAAGAATTGATAAATGGGAGTGACCTCAAGAAACCAAAAAGCTTCTGTAATGTAAAGGACATAGTCAATAGGACAAATGGACAACCTACAGATTGGGAAAATTGCTTCACTATCCCCACATCTGATAGAGGACAAATATCTAAAGTATATAAAGAATTCAAGAAGTTAACCTACAAAAACCAAACAAACCAATCAAAAAGTGGGGTATAGAGCTGAACAGAGAATTCACAAAAGAGTAATCTTGAAGGTCTGAGAAGCACTTCAAGAAATGTTCAAAATCCTTAGTCATCAGGGAAATGCAAATCAAAATGACCCTGAGATTTGATCTTACACCAGTCAGAATGGCTAAGATCAAAAACTCAAGTGATAGCACATGTTGGTGAGAATGTGGAGAAAGAAGAACACTACCTCAATGCTGGTGGGATTGAGAACAGGTAAAACCACTCTGGAAATCAATCTAGAGGTTCCTCAGAAAATTGGAAATAGATCTACCTAAAGAGCCAGCTATACTACTCTTCATCATAAACCCAAAAGATGCCCCACTTTACCATAGGGGCATGCTCCACTATGTTCATAGCGGTCTTATCTGTAATAGCCAGAAGGTAGAACCAAGCTGATGTCCCACAACAGAAGAATATACACAGAAAATATCATTCATTTACACAATGGAATACTATCCAGTTATTAAATTGAAGGAAAAAAGCTCTGAGGGCCAGCACAATGAATGGAAATAATGCAACCGCAAGTGTGGGAAGTGAAAGACTCTCAGGATGAAATACCCAACAGTAGGAAGAGGTAACTTGTAGAGCCTATCTCCATTAGAAAGACAGAGCATCAAGTGGAACAATGGAGTTTCCATCTCAGTATCAAAAACTCTGTCCCAGAATTGTCCCTGTCTAAAAGAACTGCAGGGACAAAAAATGGAAAGAGACTGAGGGAAATAAGGTCCAGTGACTAGCCTGAATTGGGATCCATCTCTAGGGGAGGCTCCAAGGCCTGACACTATTATTGATGCTATGCTGTGCTTGCAGACAGGAGCCTAGCATGGCTGTCATCTGAGAGGCCCAACAAGCAGCTGACTGAGTCAGATGCAGATACTTAAACCCAACCATTGGACTGAAGTCAGGAACCCCTTTTGGTTGAGTCAGAAAAAGGCAGGAAGAAGCTGAAGAGGGCCATTCCATAGGAAGACCATCAGTCTCAACTACCTGAACCCCTGAGATCTCTGAGACACTGAGCCACCAACCAGGCAGTGTACATGAGCTGGTCTGAGGCCCTGGACAGATACACAGCAGAGGACTGTCTAGTTTGGCCTCAGTGAGAGAAAATGCACCTAACTCTCAAGAGACTTGAGGCCTCAGGGAATGGAGAGTCCTGGTGTAGGGAAGTGACCATCCTCTTGGAGACATGGGGGAGAAGGAATGGGATGAGGAGCTGTGGGAGGGCAAACTGGGATGGAGTAAGGACTGGAGTGTCAAAACAAAAGTAATTAAAACAATTAAATAAAAATGTTAAAAATGTATGTGTTAGGTGTGTGTGTCTGTGTTTATGTTTGTATATATAGTCTTAAAAAGTATGCATATACTAAGAAATATAGAAATCTATAAATCTATTGGTGAATACACAAAATAACAACATAGTCTCTTGCAATCTGTTAAAAGTCCATTAACTTCTATCTCCTCACCAAAATTTTATTAATATGTTAGTTATTGTCTTATAATTCTATTGTGCAGTAAACTCAGTTTGACAAAGAGGAAGTGCAGATTTTCAAAGTACTGACCAAGTCAGAAAACTGTCATATAACAATCTTTTCCAAGTGACCTCTGAAAGGTTCTTCTCTACGGCCATTTGATTTAAGTGATCGAAAACACAGCTCCCTTCTGCTGGCATTCTCACTTAGCTTTGTGATTGTCAAGGGGGATTTACTTTGAATGTCTCAACAAGTCGATTGATTAACATAACAACATATTCTAGGTCAGAAACTGCCACAGAGCCTGATGTATCGATTGCACAATCAACCGAAATACTGAAAAGAACATTATGTAGAAAAGAGTCCAGTTTTTAATGTTTGTTTATAAATCTGAAAGCATAGTAATGGGAAAGCAATGAACACAGCTTGATCCCTCCCTTGAAATTGTGTGTTAGATTTTAAAGGTGTCTAAAGGAGTGAAGCAGTCAAGAAAATATTTGATATTATCAAGTATTTCAAGGCACTGATAGAAACATCTTCAATCATGTCTAAAGACAGGTATTATCTGATTTACATTCAAATAAACTAAAAGGAAAAAGCTGAAACCCACCCTGAGATATGGCTTTAGAAACTCCATTACCCTAATTAATGAGAAAATATGGTTTACTTTAACTTGCTATATTTACTCAAATACTCAAGTTCATGATGTGTGGCTACAAAATATGATGTACCTCCAGCACTTTATAAACAAACAATCAAAAAAGGAGCTTTATTTTCATCACTGTTCTGACGTCTGAAAGGCCCAAACAGCATTGGTTGTAACCTGATAATGTCTACAGCCACAACTTCACATCTGCTTCCTCTACAACCCCCATCCCATTGATGGTTGTATTACAATAATGTGTACTTACAAAGGGATTTAACTATGTTTATGAGTAACAGGGAATGAGTTCATGAGACATTAAAGAATTCAAACTGGCTTTACAATAACTTGTTCTCTCAGGAAGTTGTCTAGTTCCGTATGACTTGAACCTGTCTTAATTGCACAATATTAACCTATTCATGAAATCAGATCTCGTGTCCTAGTTATCTTCTATTAGCTCTACCTATTAAAGCCACTTTCTTCTCAGTCCTACTAGCCTGGAGGCCAAACTACAGTTCGTGAATATCTGGGGAACAAACCATAAGCAAATTACAGTCCATCCTAATTTTCAAATCTGATGAGAAAATTAGACACATGCAAGAGACTTAAATGATTTTTTCAATATCATGAACATCATATATCAGAAGAGTGTGCACTGGCTCAATTTACGTTTATCTTCATGGTTTAGAAACAAATGACCACATAAATGCCTTATATTCTATTTATTTCATTAAAATGTGATTCCACCTATGCTCATTTAAACAGTCATTTAAAACAAAATTATAAAACAGTCATTTCTACAATTTTCAATTCTTGCCTTGGCAAAGACATTAATGAATGCTATAGCTTTGTTTCTTTTCTTCCTGAGTGCTATAGTACAGATATGGAGTCCTATTACATAAAAATAACAACAACAACAACAAAAAAAACAAAACAAAGCAAAAACAAAAACAAACAAAAAAAATCCACTAGAAAATCTACTGTGTCAGGGTTAGAGTTAGGGTTAGAGGGGTTGGTACTATGGTTATGATTAGGGCTATGGTTATGTTTTGCTTTAAGATTAGGGTTAGGGTTAGCATTCCTGTTAGGGAGGTAGAAAGTGTACAGCCTACTTACTTCATTCACTATTTTTATCCCATTGCTTCCTACTATACGTGTAACTTTGAAACCATTACAGAACAGACTTTGTATACCATTTTGCATTTAGTATAACATATTGCCATAATATATACTCCATCTTCTAAAATATTTTCCATGATCACATCACTGATACCTTAAATAAAAGAGAATTCTGGGTTAAATGGCTCATTGAGAATTATATAGAATAATATTTTCTGAAACGAATCAAGTCAAAATCACTTTTCTTTTTTTTTTAAATATTTTTTTCTTTTTTCTTTTTTTTTTAATTAGGTAATTTCCTCATTTACATTTCCAATGCTATCCCAAAAGTCCCCCATACCCACCCCCACAGTCCCCTACCCACCCACTCCCACTTTTTGGCCCTGGCGTTCCCCTGTACTGGGGCATATGAAGTTTGCAAGTCCAATGGGCATCTCTTTGCAGTGATGGCCGACTAGGCCATCTTTTGATACATATGCAGCTAGAGACAAGAGCTCCGGGGTACTGGTTAGTTCATATTGTTGTTCCACCTATAGGGTTGCAGTTCCCATTAGCTCCTTGGGTAATTACTCTAGCTCCTCCATTGGGGACCGTGTGACCCATCCAATAGCTGACTGTGATCATTCACTTCTGTGTTTGCTAGGCCCCGGCATAGTCTCACGAGAAAGAGCTATATCTGGGTCCTTTCAGCAAAATCTTGCTAGTGTATGCAATGGTGTCAGCATTTGGAAGCTGATTATGGGATGGATCCCTGCATATGGCAATCACTAGATGGTCCATCCTTTCCTCACAGCTCCAAATTTTGTCTCTGTAACTCCTTCCATGGGTGTTTTGTTCCCATTTCTAAGAAAGGGTAAAGTGTCCACACTTTGGTCTTCGTTCTTCTTGAATTTCATGCGTTTGGCAATTTGTGTCTTATATCTTGGGTATCCTAAGTTTCTGGGCTAATACCCACTTATCAGTGAGTACATTTTATGTGAGTTCCTTTGTGATTGGGTTACCTCACTCAGGATGATACCCTCCAGGTCCATCCATTTGCCTAGGAATTTCATAAATTCATTCTTTTTAATAGCTGAGTAGTACTCCATTGTGTAAATGTACCACATTTTCTGTATCCATTCCTCTGTTGAGGGGCATCTGGGTTCTTTCCAGCTTCTGGCTATTATAAACAAGGCTTCTATGAACATAGTGGAGCATGTGTCCTTCTTACCAGTTGGGACATCTTCTGGATATATGCCCAGGAGAGGTATTGCGGGATCCTCCGGTAGTACTATGTCCAATTTTCTGAGGAACCGCCAGACTGATTTCCAGAGTGGTTGTACAAGCTTGCAATCCCACCAACAATGGAGGAGTGTTCCCCTTCTCCACATCCTCACCAGCATCTGCTGTCACCTGAGTTTTTGATCTTAGCCATTCTGACTGGAGTGAAGTGGAATCTCAGTGTTGTTTTGATTTGCATTTCCCTGATGATTAAGGATGTTGAACATTTTTTCAGGTGTTTCTCTGCCATTCGGTATTCCTCAGGTGAGACTTCTTTGTTCAGCTCTGAGCCCCAATTTTAATGGGGTTATTTGATTTTCTGGAGTCCACCTTCTTGAGTTCTTTATATATTAGTCCCCTATCTGATTTAGGATAGGTAAAGATCCTTTCCCAATCTGTTGGTGGTCTTGTTGTCTTATTGACGGTGTCTTTTGCTTTGCAGAAGCTTTGCAATTTGATGAGGTCCCATTTATTGATTCTTGATCTTACAGCACAAGCCATTGCTGTTCTATTCAGGAATTTTTCCCCTGTACCCATATCTTCAAGGCTTTTCCCTACTTTCTCCTCTATAAGTTTCAGTGTCTCTGGTTATATGTTGTTCCTTAATCCACTTAGATTTGACCTTAGTACAAGGAGATAGAAATGGATCAATTCGCATTCTTCTACATGATAACCGCCAGTTGTGCCAGCACCATTTGTTGAAAATGCTGTCTTTTTTCCACTGGATGGTTTTAGCTCTCTTGTCAAAGATCAAGTGACCATAGGTGTGTGGGTTCATCTCTGGGTCTTCAATTCTGTTCCATTGGTCTACTTGTCTGTCACTATACCAGTGCCATGCAGTTTTTATCACCATTGCTCTGTAGTACAGCTTTAGGTCCGGCATGGTGATTCCACCAGAGGTTCTTTTATCCTTGAGAAGAGTTTTTGCTATCCTGGGTTTTTTGTTATTCCAGATAAATCTGCCGATTGCCCTTTCTAATTCATTGAAGAATTGAGTTGGAATTTTGATGGGGATTGCATTGAATCTGTAGATTGCTTTTGGCAAGATGGCCATTTTTAATATATTGATCCTGCCCATCCATGAGCATGGGAGATCTTTCCATCTTCTGAGACCTTCTTTAATTTCTTTCTTCAGAGACATGAAGTTCTTATCATATAGATCTTTCACTTCCTTAGTTAGAATCACGCCAAGGTATTTTATATTATTTGTGACTATTGAGAAGGGTGTTGTTTCCCTAATTTCTTTCTCAGCCTGTTTATCCTTTGTGTACAGAAAGGCCATTAATTGTTTGAGTTAATTTTATATCCAGCTACTTCATTGAAGCTGTTTATAAGGCTCTGGTGTTTATCAGATCTCTGGTGGAATTTTTAGGGTCACTTATATATACTATCATATCATCTGCAAAAAGTAATATTTTTACGTCTTCCTTTTCAATTTGTATCCCCTTGATCTCCTTTTGTTGTCTAATTGCTCTGGCTAGGACTTCAAGTACAATGTTAAATAGGTAGGGAGAGAGTAGAAAGCCTTGTCCAGTCCCTGATTTTACTGGGATTGCTTCCAGCTTCTCACCATTTACTTTGATGTTGGCTACTGGTTTGCTGTAGATTGCCTTTATCATGTTTAGGTATGGGCCTTGAATTACTGATCTTTCCAAGACTTTTATCATTAATGGGTGTTGGATTTTTTCTAATGCTTTCTCAGCATCTAATGAGATGATCATGTGGTTTTTGTCTTTGAGTTTGTTTATATAATGGATTACATTGATGGATTTCCGTATATTGGACTGTCCTTGCATCCCTGGGATGAAACCTACTTGGTCAGGATGGATGATTGTTTTGATGTGTTCTTGGATTCGGTTAGCAAGAACTTTATTGAGGATCTTTGCATCAATATTCATAAGGGAAATTGGTCTGAAGTTCTCTATCTTTGTTGGGTCTTTTTGTGGTTTAGGTATCAGAGTAATTATGGCTTCATAGAATGAGTTGGGTAGAGTACCTTCTGTTTCTATTTTGTGGAATAGTTTGTGAAGAACTGGAATTAGATATTCTTTGAAGGTCTGATAGAATGCTGCACTAAACCCATCTGGTCCTGGGTGTTTTTTTGGTTGAGAGACTATTAATGACTGCTTCTATTTCTTTAGGGGATATAGGACTGTTTAGATCATTAACCTGATATTGATTTAACTTTGGTACCTGGTATCTGTCCAGAAATTTGTCCCTTTCTTCCAGGTTTTCCAGTTTTGTTGAGTATAGCCTTTTGTAGAAGGATCTGATGGTGCTTTGGATTTCTTCAGGATCTGTTGTTATGTTTCCCTTTTCATTTCTGATTTTGTTAATTAGGATGCTTTCCCTGTGCTCTCTAGTGTGTCTGGCTAAGAGTTTATCTATCTTGTTGATTTTCTCAAAGAACCAGCTCCTCGTTTGCTTGATTCTTTGAATAGTTCTTCTTGTTTCCACTTGGTTGATTTCACCCCTGAGTTTGATTATTTCCTGCCTTCTACTCTTCTTGGGTGAATTTGCTTCCTTTTGTTCTAGAGCTTTTAGGTGTGTTGTCAAGCTGCTAATGTGTGCTCTCTCTAGTTTCTTTTTGGAGGCACTCAGCGGTATGAGTTTTCCTCTTAGAAATGCTTTCTTTGTGTCCCACAAGTTTGGGTATGTTGTGGCTTCATTTTCATTAAACTCCAAAACGTCCTTAATTTCTTTCTTTATTCCTTCCTTGACCAAGGTATCATTGAGAAGTGTTTTGTTCAGTTTCCTCGTGAATGTTGGCTTTCTATTTTTTTGTTATTGAATATCAGCCTTAGTCCATGGTGATCTGATAGGATGCATGGGACAATTTCAATATTTTTGTATATGTTGAGGCATTTTGTGACCAATGATGTGGTCAGTTTTGGAGAAGGTACCATGAGGTACTGAGGAGAAGGTATATCCTTTTGTTTTAGGATAAAATGTTCTGTAGATATCTGTTAAGTCCATTTGTTTCATCACTTCTGTTAGTTTCACTGTGTCTCTGTTTAGTTTCTGTTTCCTTGATCTGTCCATTGGTGAAAGTGGTGTGTTGAAGTCTCCCACTATTATTGTGTGAGGTGCAATGTGTGCTTTGAGCTTTACTAACGTTTCTTTAATGAATGTGGCTGCCCTTATTTGGAGCATAGATATTCAGAATTGAGAGTTCCTCTTGGGGAGGATTTTACCTTTGATGAGTATGAAGTGCCTCTCCCTGTCTTTTTTGATTACTTTGGGTTGGAAGTCGATTTCGTTAGATATTTCAATGGCTTGTCCAGCTTGTTTCTTCATACAATTTTCTTGGAAAATTGTTTTCTAGCCTTTAATTCCGAGGTAGTGTCTATCTTTTTCTCTGAGATGAGTTTCCTGTAAGCAGCAAAATGTTGGGTCCTGTTTGTGTAGCTAGTTTGTTAGTCTATGTCTTTTTATTGGGGAGTTGAGACCATTGATATTAAGAGATATTAAGGAAAAGTAATTGTTGGTTCCTGTTATTTTTGTTGTTAAAGTTGGTATTCTGTTCTTGTGGCTGTCTTCTTTTAGGTTTGTTGAGGGATTACCTTCTTGTTTTTTCTAGGGCGAGGTTCCTGTCCTTGTATTGTTTTTTTTTCTGTTATTATCCTTTGAAGGGCTGGATTCGTGGAAATGTAATGTGTCAATTTGGTTTTGCCATGGAATACTTTGGCTTCTCCATCTATGGTAATTAAGAGTTTGACAGGGTATAGTAGCCTTGGCTGGAATTTGTTTTCTCTTAGTGTCTGTATAACATCTGTCCAGGCTCTTCTGGCTTTCATAGTCTCTGGTGAAAAATCTGGTGTAATTCTGATAGGCTTGCCTTTATAAGTTACTTGACCTTTTTCCCTTACTGCTTTTAGTATTCTATCTTTATTTAGTTCATTTGTTGTTCTGATTATTATGTGTTTCTTTTCTGGTCCAGTCTATTTGGCGTTCTGTAGGCTTCTTGTATGTTCTTGGGCATCTCTTTCTTTAGATTTGGGAAGTTTTCTTCTATACTTTTGTTGAAGAAATTTGCTGGTCCTTTGAGTTGAAAATCTTCATTCTCATCCACTCCTATTATCCGAAGGTTTGGTCTTCTCATTGTGTCCTGGATTTCCTGGATGTTTTTAGTTAGGATCTTTTTGCATTTTCCATTTCCTTTGATTGTTGTGCTGATGTTCTCTATGCAATCTTCTGCACCTGAGATTCTCTCTTCCATTTCTTGTATTCTGTTGCTGATGCTGGCATCTATGGTTCCAGATTTCTTTCCTAGGGTTTCTATCTCCAGCGTTGCCTCACTTTGGGTTTTTTTTATTGTGTCTACTTCCCTTTTTATGTCTTGGATGGTTTTATTCATTTCCATCACCTTTTTGGTTGTGTTTTCCTGCAATTCTTTAAGGGATTTTTGTGCTTCCTCTTTAATGTCTTCTACCTGTTTAGCAGTGTTCTCCTGTATTTCTTTAAGTGAGTTATTTAAGTCCTTCTTGATGTCCTCTACCAACATCATGAGATATGCTTTTAAATCCAGGTCTAGCTTTTTGGGTGTGTTGGGGTACCCTGAACAGGGTGAAGTGGGAGTGCTGGGTTCTGATGATGGTGAGTGGTCCTGGTTTCTGTTAGTAAAATTCTTACATTTACTTTTTGCCATCTGGTAATCTCTGGCGTTAGTTGTTATAGTTGTCTCTGTTTAGAGATTGTTCCTCTGGTGATTTTGTTACCCTCTATCAGCAGACCTGGGAGACTAGATCTCTCCTCTGAGTTTCAGTGGTCAGAGCAGTCTCTGCAGTGGTCAGAGCAGTCTGTGCAGGGAAGGTGCACAGTTAACTGGCGTTTGGACCTCCGCCTGGCTGAAGATGAAGGCCCAAAACAGAATCTTTCCCAGAAGCTGTGTTGCTTTGGCCTGTCACAGAAGCTGTTGATTCAGTAGTCTACACTCACCTGTGTAGACTACTTTCCATGGAGTTCCGGAACCAAGATGGCTACCGCGGATCCCGAGGCAAAGGCCTCCCAGGCTGGGCGGACACCTGTCCTCTGGCCCGGAAGGTGGACGGATATCTGGTGGCGAAAATGGCACTGCCCCAGAAGTTCTTTGGCTCTCGTGTGTCTCAGAAGCTGCTAGCCTCTGTATTCTAATCTCTCACCTGTGCAGACTGCCCTCTGTGGAGTCCGGAACCAAGATGGCTTCCCCGGAACCTGAGGCAGAAACCTCCCGGGCCGGGCAGACACTTGTCTCTGGCCGGGAAGGTGTCCGGTTGTCTGGACCACAATCCCTTTTCAAAGATATATTTTTACTTGATGTCTATAAATTTTTGTCTGCATGTATATGTTTGTACTGCTTGCATGTCTAGTGCCCATCAAGGCCAGAAGGTGAATCAGATCCTTGGGTGCTGTAATTTCAGGCAGTTTTGAACTACCATGTGGATGCTGTAAATGGAAACCAAGACCTCTGCAGGATCAAATATCCTTAATTCCTAACCTATCCCTGCAGCCTTCCCAATTGTTTGTAAAAGTAGGTCTCAGGCTTACATAAATAAATGGCCTAGGGTTGTTTGTTTGTTTGTTCTGTTGTTTTTATAGTTTTAATAAAATGTTTTTCTTTTCCATAATTACAAAGTGACCTTTACACACAAATCAAATTCACGAGAGACTTTTGCATATTGTTGATCTTAACAATAAGTAAATCTTACTGCCTTTCCCTACAAGGGTTACTGATAGAGCAAGGAGCAGGCTTCCAGCTCCACACCCAGTGAGTCGTTATATCTTATGCCTAAGGGATGTTATCTGTAAATGTTTTATTGCACATATATATTTGTAAACTTCTTCATAAATGCATAGGATATAAATTGTAATGTCATGACTTCACCTTCTACTTTGGAAAAAAAAGAGAAATTTACTAAGTATTTTCCAATAAAATAAATTACAAAAATTTAGGAGCTTAAACCAAAAGAAATGTATTGTGTTACAAATCAGAAGACCAGAGTTCTAAATCAAGGTGTCAGCAGGACCACACTCCATCTGGTGCCTTTGGGGAAAAAATCTGTTGTTTTCCTCTTCCAACTTCTACTGTCTACTGTCTTCCCTGACACTGTTAGTCCCATATTTCTGACCTCATGGCCACCGTCTTCCTTTCTTTTCCCTGTGTACCTTCTTTGTTTCATATATTCTTCTTCATTTGACTTCTAAGGAAACTGTCCCTCACATTCTTAGATGATTGACTTAAGATATAAAAATATAATTATGTCTGGTAAGATCCATCCTTTTTCTAAATATGATAGCATTCATAGGTATTTGAAATTAAAACATGTATTTCGATAAATGAGAAGTTATTTACTCTACAGTAGCTCCAATCATTCTATCTCCTCCAAATCTAAACTCTTTATGGGATCACCTATAAAGTGCAAATATTACTTTATACCCCCAGTTTAAAAGTATCAAATCTCATTACCCAAACTGTCTTAACAAAGTTAGGATGAAATAGTAAATATAAAACCTGTAGTGGGACAAAATTCTCCTCTATTCCTGGATATGTGAATTGAAAATATAAAATCCATGCTCCCCAACTATGATTTAAAAACAGGCAGTAGCTAGCCATCCTGTTCCTACAGCTAACAATGAAAAGGTATAAATGGACCACTTTTCCCACTAATGTGTGATATCCAACAGGGTCATTTCTATTGGGCTTCAAGGCCAATAACATTTTGTTGAAACTAATTGCTCTGTCTTTCTTCCTGGTCCCTTGCTCTGGCAATATCTGTGGCCATGGAAACACCTCTTTTCTTTTTTCTTTTTTTTTTTCTTTTACTTTTCACTTGTTGCCAAGGAGTCCCCTTAGCTCTCTTTTGGACTAGAGAGCTACCCTTGTGACAGCTTCTGCATCTTATCCCATTCATTCCAGGATGACAGTATTTTCGCTGAAGTGACACATGCAAATGAGTTTGGAGTTCCCAATCACAACTTGTCATGTAGGAAAATCAGAGCAGGAAATGAAGCAGGGAAGAAACCTGGGGACAGAACTGAAGCAGAGACCACCATGGAATACTGTTTATTGACTTGCTTCCCATGACCTTCTCAACTACTTTCTTATATAAACCAGAACCACCTAACCAGGAGCTGTGCTGATAACAGTGAGATGAGACTTTCTACATTAATCACTAACCAAGAAATTTCAACAGACATTTGCCTACAGGCCAATCTGATACAGGAATTTTCATAACTGAGGTTCCCTCTTCCCAGATAAACTGTGGTTGTGTAAGATTGACATAAAAACAAAACAGCACAAGTATATACAATGAAGTTAACCAAAAGTGTTTTGTCATTGGGAACATATCTAAGAGATATATTTCAATAAATGTATTATATGTGTTCTCTATAATAATATACATTCTCCCTATTTGCATTTTCTACTAAGGGCATATGCCAGTGGCTATAGTGTCAATATATGTGTATAAGAAAGGAATATGTCATATATATTGTCTATAGTTTTAAGTGTTTGAGGCAGAATGCTTATAGATAACTGAAAAATGTGGTACAGGATACAATATTGGGTCATTCTGTTCTATTGCATGCGTTACTTCCTTCTTCCTCTCTTTGAAGCAATATGCATTGGTTTGCATTTACAGTCAAAGCAATTATTATTATCTTAGTTATTTTTCCTGTGGTTGTGATAAAATACTCTGACAAAAACAACTCAAGAATGGTAGTATTATAGCTCACAGTTGTAGCAGATAATTCCCTGGGCTGAGAGTTTCCTACAGCAGCATGTTGAAGGCAGGGAGCTGAGAGTTGTGGTGAATTCTTGTCCTTAGCTCCTTCCCACCTGTTTATAGAGTTGAGAGCTTAACCCTACAAAATGGTGCCACCCACTACGCTAGATGTTCTTCTGACTTCTATTATTCTAATCAAGATAATCACTCAGAGGCATGACTACAGGCTTGTTTCCTCAAATTGATAACATTGCAACAATGAGTATTATAATATATAATATTATATAAGTATATTACATAATTGTATATTTTATAATGATATTTATAATGAAGTTATTATGTATTATATACATTAACCTTCACATATGGAATTTCACTAGAATTATGGGATATCCTTTCTCATGTGTACATTTTATCTAACTTCATGTCTTCAAACATGGTAGCCAAAGTATTCTTTTTAAATAAAAGCCAAAATTTTAGCATGTTTTCTGATCTTTGCTGACCTTTCAGTCCAATGCAACATTTTACCCTCTCTGAGCAGTGAATGTTCCATCATTTTCTTCTTCTATTAACTGCCATTAATTAGTGTAGATATTTGAAATGTTCATGTTGCTAGAGTTGGTTGTATAGTCATTTTTTTATTATTTTATTTTTATGAGTACATTGAAGCTGTCTTCAGACACCAAAAGATAGCATTGGAACCCATTACAGATGTTTGTAAGACACAATATGGTTGCTGAGAATTAAACTCAGAACCTCAGGAAGAGCAGTAGATGCTCTTAATCACAGAGCCATCTCTCCAGAGCTCCGCAGTCTTTTGTTCAATCAGCTAACTGGTTATCCTACTTCCCTACCCATCTCAAAGCTCCACCCACTCAAAGCTCTTTTTGTGTGTTGTTGTTGTTGTTTTGTTGTTGTTTTGTTTTGTTTTGTTTTGTTTTTGGTAAGAGTTTCCATTCTCCCTTGACATGATTGACATACTTGGGATGAAATAATTATAGAGTAGTTGCTTAATGACTAGATTGTAGGTTGCAGCGTCTTTTTGTCTTTGACATTTAGACAAATTATTTAATAAACAGCATGCAACATACTAAATGCAATGGCTATTTTAGGAGTGAATCGAGACTGAATAAATGGTCCAAAATAGGTGAAGAGTTAGGTAATTGATGGACAAATAAATGGTTGGTTTTTAGAATACCTAAGTCATGAATAGAGAATAGGTCTTGGACAGACACATATATGATGATTGTCCTCTATTCTGCTCTTCACTAGAGTCTTAAGTCATGATTTCTGAAAGGACAAGAGCTTTGGAGGGATCTTGGTAATTTGAAAACATAAAGTCTTAATAAATGTTATACATCTGAAATTCATTTGTACCCCATATGTCTTCTGTATTTTCATACATTTTTCCATAGGTGATTAATTTTTTAAAAAAAAATTCCCCTTAATTCCAAATAAAAATCTCATTTGAATTACTACTGAGAATATTTGGGACTATACCACACCCCAGCCACATAAAGAAAGGATATAACTGTCAACATGAATTAATACATCAAAGTCACTCATGAAGAGGTCTTTCCTAACTAAAAATACTTTGAATATCAAGCAAATTTTCATTGATGTTTACAAAATTCTGTCTTGACTGCCATATTTGATAATAAAGAACAATTAATAGAAGCAATTGTCTGATATTTTTCATCCTGTGAAGATTTCAATAATTGGTGCTCAGTTAACATTTGTTATGGGCATATTGCACCAAAATTCCCACAAGATCAATTCTGTATCTTCAGAATCATCCTTTGCAGTTCAATCAAACATGGACAGAAAATACTACCCCCCAACTACCAAATGCATTTTTGTTGAATAGAGACTTTGAACTTGGCATTATTCTTTGAGCATAGTTCTTCCCAGAGTAATTGTACTGTATAAGATACTAAGGATGACTTAAAATATATACAAGGCTGAATATAAATGATCTAGAATAACATTATAAGGAATTTGAGTGTCTATGGACTTTGTCAACCATAGTTTTTGTCCAACCCTCTGTATATATTGAATAACAAATCTAAAGGTCACTTTGTGGTTCACAGTGGTCAGAAATAAGAAATTTCATGTGGCCTACTTAACAAAATAATTATTAGTTTTAGGAGATATATATCAGAACACTAAAGAAAGTAACTATTAAATTTATTTTGCATGTGAGCTTCTGTTGTGAAAATTGCACACATGTGCCTTTGGAGACCAGCTGAGAATTCTGAGAGTCCTGCTTTCTCATCTTCCACATTTGCCTTTGAGACAGTGTTCTTCACTGAACCTAGTATTAGGCTGGCAGCCATTAAGCCCATTGATTCTTCTTTCTCTGCCCCTCACTGTTCTGGAATTACAAGTTTGCACAGCCAAACTTTTTGTAACTTTTGGTATTAATCTTGGGGATTTGAACTAAGCTTTTTATGATTGCACAGCTAGTGGTTATCTGCTGCTTGGGAGCCCTCAGGTTTTTTTTTTATTTGAATGTCATGATGATTAAAATATGACTAAGTTATATTTAAGAGTCATTATAGGTCCAGTTTATTTTGACTTCTCCAAATCTGTGTTCATTTGGTGCTCTTTTAGGTGTGAGCTTATAGTATCAGATATTTTAAGTATAAAATACATTTATTTACTGCTTCATAGTGTATCATTCTAGGAATGATGTTGAACTATGCTCATTGGAATAATTTGAAAGTCAAATATAGACACACACACATGTGTAGAATAATAGAAGGTAAAAAGTTTTTTAAAAATCCAGAATGGGCAATATTTTAGAGGCAGTTTCTAATAGTCAGTTTTGAGAAATCAGGAAGACTCCCATTTCTTTAAATCCCATAACACAGATATCTATATCTATGGTTCCATGTTTTATGTCACATTTAAGTAAAAATTGGTTCTTTGATCTTTAGAGATATAAGATGGCCTATGTAGACAATCAGTTCACTGTAGTTTTATAAATTGAATAAATGTAGAGTCTTACTATAATCCTAACTAAATATATAAATCAATACAGTGACATTCTTATTCAGATGAATAGCCAATAAGTGAATTTGAATGAGATGAAAACCCACTTTTCATAAATGTTTCAGGCAAATGGATGGAACTATTAAATATCATCATCAGTGAATTAACTTAGACCTAAAAGCACATGCATGGTATGTACTCACTGATAAGTGTAGATTAGCCAAAATGTACAGAACGCCTAGGATACAACCTACAGGCCATTAGAAGTGTAACAAGCAGAAATGCTCAAAAAAGAAGGTTTAAATCCCTTAGAGGGGAGAAAGAAATAATCACAGCAGGCAGAGGGAAGGAGGGACCTGGTTGGGAGAGGAAAGAGGGAGGGGAAAAGTAGAACAGGATCAGATATGAGGGGAGGGGACAGAGAAGAAACACAGAGGGCCAAGAGAATGAACAGAAATAAGTAGCCTCTGGGAGTAGGGACCCTTTAGAGAGTACTGGAGACCCAGGAGGTGAGACACTCTCAGGACTCATTGGTGGTGACCTTAGCCCAAAATGCCCAACCTTGGGAAAAGGGAACTCTGAAGAGTCTACCTCCAGTAAATAGACAGGGCCTCAAGTGGAGGAATAGGCTTACTAGTCCATAGTTAAAATCCCTGACCCTGAATTTTTCCTATCTAAAAGCACTGCAGGGACAAAAATAACTGCAGAAACTCCCAACTTGGGATCCATCTTATGGGGGACACCAAGGCCTGACCCCATGATGTGCTTACAGGCAGGAGTCTGGCATGGCTAACCTCTGAGAAGCCCTACCAACAGGCAACTGAGACAAGAGCAAATACTTACACCCATCCATTGGATTGAAATCCGGGATCCCTTTGGTTGAATTAGGAGAAGGATGGAAGAAGCAGAAGAGGAGTGTGACCCCATAGGAAGACCAAGGGAGCTCCCAGACACTGAGCCAACAACCAGGAGCATATGCAGCCTGGTCCGAGGCCCCTGGCACATATGTAACAGAGGTTTGCCTGCTCTGTCCTCAGTGGGAGATGTGCTTAGTCCTGAAGAGAATTGAGACCCCAGGGAAGAGGAAGACCTGATGGGGGTGGAAGAAGGGAAGCACCCTCTGGGAGACCAGGGGTAAGAGAAATGGGATGAGGAATTGTGGGATGGAGGACAGAGGGAGTGCAATGACTGCAATCTAAATAAATAAAATAATTTAAAGAAAAGAATTGCACCCAAAGCTTCAGGTTAAGCCATTTTTAAAAATTTACAAAAAAGTTTCAACTGAATGAGGAGAAATGCACGTTTACTGTAGCATAACCTAAAATGAGTATAGATAGCCCTGTTGAATTTGAATCTAAAGAATGGTTTTCCCTCCTCCAATTAAAGCTACAAAATACACACCGTGCATACATTTTCTCTGACTGGCAACTCCAATTTAAAAATATACATTGTGACTAATAGAAAGAAAATGGGAATGCACAGATCAGTTACAGCTATTGAATTGTTTGTTTCAGAAAATGAGAACGTGTTAAATTATACATGACTTCATTGTATGACATAGTATTTCAACTGACAACACTGCTATTGGCAAATCTGGTTTAATGGCAAGCTTATCTCTACCCATACAGCCTTATTTAATTGCCTATTACATATCTATTGTTATTTGGAGAAGGAATACAACTATGAATATTCAAACACATCCTATTTGAATTTGATACAATGGATGTTTAAGATAGAATAGGATCTTCAGCCAATGGTTTATAAACTCTAGATAAGTAGCAGTAAACACATTCTAGCAATACCATTGATGTGATGTTACCTACTTCCAAGATGTATTAGAAAATAAAAAGAAGTATAAAACAGGGGTGGTTTATTGATTATAAACTGAGAAGATGTTCCTAATTATTTTAGCCTTGTCCATACATTTAGATGATGCTCTAATTCACTTGCCAATTTAAAGGTACAGTTTCCATCATCCTTACTTTCTTTCATGTGTCTGACAATTCATGCCACCAGATATGGAATAGGGAAGCCAAAATAAAATGCTACACAAACGTCGCCACCAGTTATATGTTATTAGAATGGTAATGTAAAATCAGGCGTGGTTTAATGATTTATTTTCAGCACCTCCAAACGTGTCCCTGTTTGTGATGCTTTGTTTACAAAGCAAAAATTGAATATTTTCACCAGGATAAAGTTCCTCTGTGATTTATCTTTTTGGCTTTTGGGAATCTCATTATGTAAATGACTGAAAAAGAATCCTTAATGATTTATTTCTGCAAAGACTTATTTAGGAGAATAACTAGTTCTTCCCATGTGATAATATTATTATAGTATTATAACATCATAATATCATATATATCAAATAACATAGAATTATGTTATGAATCCAGTTTCTTCTTGATGTTCTAGATTTTCTAGCTTTACTATTTTGCAAGTGTCTTTACCTAACAACAATAGACAGATTCCCTACATGTAAGATAGGAAACAAGTATTGATTTAATGAAAGAGAAAAAATAAATAAAAGACAAAAAAATATGGCCACATTTTTAATATCCTTGGATATTTCATTTGTTTTATTTATTATGCTTTGTTATGCATAATTATATCAATATATGTCATATAACCTCTTTAATACTTGGTTTCCTCACATTTAAAATGAACAGGTCAGATATGGTGACCATCAAGGCTAGTGTTATATAAGCATATTGATCACCGATGTCTTATAGTTTTAATAATTCTGAGTCATCTAATTACTTAGCTCATTCTAGTGACTGCTTAGAGACTTTGTGTCCCTAAACTCCATACTAATATTTTTCTAGGCACAATATCAATTCCAAGAAGGGATATTTACAGGACTTTTCAGCATTGAAGGTGGAAATAAGTAAAATTTGTCAATGTTAGTAGGCCCAACATTAAAGATATAGGTATTAAAATAAATGTTATTTCAGTTTAAGACCCAATCAGTGACCTACTGCCATTTCTGTCTCATACCACTGCCATTTTCTTGCTAAGGCAAAATATGGATAGTCTTTGTTCCTACAAATTTTTCTTCTCATTTTGAAGCTAATTATAAAATATTATTTTATTCATTTGCATCAGAAAGTTGAGATAAAGTGGAATATTTATAAAGGAGATAATTCTTTATCTCTGTGGATTATATATTTTTTTCTTCTGTGCAGTCACAAAATCCTTTCTGAAAATGTTCAGAAACACATTCCTCTTTGCAAGCGATTTGCTTCAGTGCACAGGTAAGGGGTGATTTGCTATATTTGCCGTATGTGGTTTGACCCTGCATAACTTAAGCTGCATTGCTAAATTGACATAACTGATCATCAGAATACTTCAGTGACGAACTCAGCTGTTCTAATGCAATATCTAGGAGAGTAACTTCATAGAGAGCAAAAGGTAAAAATACTTCCATCTGCATGGTATCTCATTCATATATATATATTTGAAATATATATATTTGAAAGTAAAGATGCACCTGAGACTATGGTGAAACATGAATCAGTAGGTCATATAGAACAGACTTATTTATAGTGTCAGCGAAGCATATCATTTTGATGATTGCATAAATCATATGAATGCCAAAGGATTAGAGCAAGGCTGTTTCCTTAACATTTCTCATCTCTCCACCAAAAAGAGTACATGGCCTTATTTAAACTAATGGGGTGGGTTAAATGATTAGCCATTTTAGAAATCACAAAAAAGGACCTTATACCATATTTTTATTCAGTAAAATTTCATATTTGAGCCAAACATATCTTAATTTAACCATATATTTATGTATTGTTTTTACAATTAAATTTTTCTTTTGCTTTTTCTGAAGGTTAAAAGGAAATGAATTTTTAGTGGAAAGAGAATGGTTGGAATTTATATTTTTAAAATTCTTATTTAATAATATAATATAATATAATATAAATCATTCCTCCTTCCTCTCTCCACACCCTCCCATAGAGCCTATTTGTTCTTTTTTCTAAATGCATAGTCTCTTTGTTCATTCATTTCTGTTGCATATATATTTGTGTGTGTGTGGGGGGGGGGTGCATGTTTGGTGTGTATGTGTGTTCTTGGGGCTAACTATTCACTCTTGACAAACCATTTGAGCTCTTCCCTGGGAAAGATCATTTCCTTTGCTCTCAGAATTCTTTAGTTTCCGGTAGGTCTCTGTGGTCTCTGTGTAGGGCTTAGACCTCCTGGGATTTCTCCCCTCCATGTTAGAATTCCGCACAGTAGAACTGGGCCTATAACTCTATAGGAGCACGGTGCTTTCCTAATATGCTCGTGACTATAAGGTTTTCTCAAACCCCTTTAAAAAACTGAAGTATTTTGATGTATTTCCCCTTTTATCAATTTCAATTTGCTTCTTTCTCCTAGCGCACATTTTCATAATAAGTACGAATTATAACAGCTTTGAGTAGTTCATTTATGATATTAAATTAGTAACCCATGAAAATGTCCTTGATTATTAATATTTCCTTGGTATTCAGCTAATCCTGGTTAGAGATATAATAAAAATGATTAAGAATGGCACCTAGTTTCAAAAATTGAGAAAAAGATTTTGTTGAGGGATGAATATGAATGAATAAGTGGATGAATGAATATATAGAGTGTACAGTTCAGATTTCCTTCCAGGAAGGGCATCAGAACCATAGAAATTCTTTGCCAAGAATTTGCTTATCATCCTTTTTCTTAAAATATGTCCAAAATCTTCAGTTATTTCATAAAAAGATTATATTTTCCTAACTATAGATTACATTTCATAATTATTATATATAATATATTATATTATAATATATAGTAATTATGTATAATATACAGATTATATTTCTTAACTCTTAAAATAATGAAACCTCTTAGGTTTCATTAACTCATTGTCATTTAGTTCCTAGAATTAGGGGTATTTGTTCAAATATGGCTTGGACCACCTGAAGCCAAGAAACACCACCCATAGGCTAGTGATGTTTTGGGACCTGGTACATTATATTCACTGTTGTCTCTTAGAGTCCCAAGTTTGCAGGAAAACAGTAAGGATTATTTTAGGAAATAGGCATATTGCCAGGCTAAGTCACAGCTCTGATTTGCCTGTGGCTCATATTCCATTACTATTATTCAGTAGGTCGATCCTAGTTCTCCTCATTATATGTCAAACAGATTTTTATGCCAATGACATCAGACCCAAAATGCTGTCAGGTGAATTCTAGATCGTGACAGTATATTTGAAAAGGCTACGTTTTACTTTGTTTCTTTTCTTTTCTTTTCTTTTCTTTTCTTTTCTTTTCTTTTCTTTTCTTTTCTTTCTTTTTTCTTTTCCTGCCCTCATGATCTCAATACTGCAAGGTCTAGTGTCACTTTGCTCATTCATAAACATGGTGCCTCCTACCTCCCCTTCCATCCACCCAACAGATGCTGTAGAAGATAAGTCATGATGTTGCTTTTAAAAGGAAAGCAGTTCAATTTTATTTTTACCTCATAAAAAAGCCTGAAGCAGATGCACATGCTGAACTTCTCTCGAACACTGAGGTCACAGCTCATAAAACATGGTTTAAAATGTCAAAAACTCTTTAAAAATCATATTTCAAGGCAGCGTTTATAAGAAGTCCTTTGTTTTGAACATGGATAATTTAATTTTGAAATTCCCTTTGAATTTAGTATTGAAGTGTGTGCATGTGTTAACATATAATATATATACATATTATATATGTTGTGAAAATAGGCCTCCAAGAAGATATTTCCAAATTCTTGGTGATATAACAATACGGTCAATCAGTGTCAACTTAAATATCTTAAGACAACATTCTGCTAACTGTATTCTCTGATGTCATTGGCATCAAAATCCGCATGACATATAATGAGGATGGCTAGAATTGACCTCCTGACTAACAGTAATGGGATATGAGCCACAACTGAATCAGAGCTGTGACTTAGCCTGGCAATATGCCTCCTTTTCTAAGAGATGAATCAAGACTGCCAGGCTAGTAAAGGCTATGTGCCATGTCTTTGATCTCAGCAACACACTTTCATTTCAGCCCCGGTTTGTTAGCTCTCATCATCAAGATGTAGAAACTGTGTGAGACTGAACTAAACCTAACCTACCTGTTGATAAACTGAGGCTTCCACCAACATGACTTGATTATCATAATGTTTTTTCATTTCTTATAGACACACTTAATAGGGCTCAAATCCATTGATTTCGCTGGCAAATAATCATTCATGTTGATTTTGTGGTTTATGTGTTTTCACCATTATCCTTAGGAAAATGAACAGTATTGATAGGTATCTGTCTGCCAAAGAGCATGCAAGTGTTGGTCTGTCAACACTCAATCCATTCTGAAATAATTACCAAGTTTAGCACTCCTTCAGGTAGGAACTCCTAGGAACTCATTTGAAAGAACAATGAGTAATGGGATCTTTTTGCATAAATATAAATTGCTCTGCATGTTGCCATCCTACTGGCATGTGGCAATTTCCAGCTTTGTTTTTTAAGAAAGATCAGAGGAACTAATGAGCAAGAAATTGTTTCCAAAAATGGTCAGTAAACATTGTTTCCACTTTGATTTTCCATGATAATGAGGAACATAACTTTTAATCATAGATTTTTCCCAGCCAGTCATATTGACAAGCATATCCTGTGTGCATTCAGTTCTGCAAAACAGAATATGCTGGGTGCTCTATATATGCTAACAAGAAAGTACAAGAAACACTTACAGGATCAAAATACAGAAGAGGAGAGGGACCCAAGCTCAGCCATGAATGTGGGACAGTCTGGGTATAAATCACTTTGAGCCCAGGACCTGTAGAGCAGCAGAGAGGGTTACAAGAGAAAGCAAACGGTAGTGTGTGCCAGCGCATTAATGTCAGTGACATTACTCTTTTTGACAATCTCAGTTACCTCTGACCTCTTGGAATTATAGTTATCTTTGCCATGTGATTTAGAATTTTCATTACATCTCTATGTAACTCAAGAGATAATGCAACACTATATAGTCATTTTACCCCTAGAAACCCACCCAAAAACTCTTGATGACACAGGATAATAATGATATTGTTTGAAAACCTGTTAGACCTGAGATTTTGCAGTACACTCTCTTGGAAGACAGCTAATTAGAAATCACCTTTTCAAGTGACTGATAAAGTAAGGCAACAGGGAAGGGGGGGGGGGGTGGGCGCCAGGGACTCCGATAGATTATATTGCAAATCATGAAGAGAAGTTCCTGGAAGTCACCGGCCTTAGACTGTACAAAGTTGAAAACCTGAGAGACAGTTCTATATTGTATGTCAAAATCACAAGGCAAGTGAGAGGCAGACATGGGTTCAAATAGAGTCAACTATAGGAACCTACTCTAGGACTAATTGCATATAGGTTAAGTGGCAAGAATTAGAAATATGTGAAGTATTTTGTAGGGTTTTTAATTTTTTTCAGGACTCTTAGATTGCTTTCTCAGATTTATTGCTTCAGTATTCACTGGCTTTATCATGTGAGTATATATTCTGTTTTAAGCAGAAACCAGGGCTGGTTTTCTGTTATGGAAGTCTTTGTTTATGTACAGTCTTCATTCAGGAGTTATATATAAAAGACGAAAAAATGTTAAGTGGAGTAAACGTGAAAGACATCACATAATGAATACAACACTCCATGGAGGTGTCACTGGTTGTATCAACAGCTTCTACACTCCTTTTAAAATGACCTCATCTCATTCTCTAGAGATGATTCACTGAAAAGAATAAATATTACTTGAAGGAAGCCTGGTGTATACAACTTCTGCTGAATATATGTGTGATTGTCTTACTTCCTCATCTATATCATTAATGAATGTAACTATCATGACTTTTAAGGAGTATATTGCAAAGTGTGAAGAGAAGCTTCTGGAAGCAACTGACCTTTGACTGTACCAGTGTTGAAAACTTGAGAGACAGTTCTTCATTGCATGTCAAAATCATGAGGCAAGTGAGAGATAGACATGGGTTAAAATAGTGTCAACTAGAAGAGCCTATGACATTCCAGGAAGTAGTGGCATTTCTTCAGGCTCAGTCATAGGTGCCAGTAGAAGCTGTGGTTGGTAGCATCCCTTTAGGAGGAGAAGCATATAGTGGTATTTTCTAGCAGATGAGAGTAACCTCTGTTGATGTGCCTTTTGAAGGGATCCAAATTAAAGGTAGAGAATACAGATGAAAACATGTTGAGAAGAATAGGTATGACTATATTAGCATGGTGAGTTTATCCTATCTCAGAAAAAAAAAAGAGCCCTGTTGCAGCCATACCTCAGAAAAAGACAGAATGACCAATGCTTACTGACAAATGCCAGGCAACACATTGTTTGCTGGAGAACATCCTCAGCCTTAAATATATGCCTATGTGATGATTGGACCATATACATGTATAATGTATATAAAACACATATGCAGGTTTAATACTGCCTATTTCAAACCCTACAAAAATAAGAAAAATAATGGAACTGAGGTGTTGCAAATGTCACTCCTTTGGCAAGTACTTGCTGAGTTTGGTGGGTTATATCCTTAGCCTCACCTTAAACTGGGTAAGGTGGTAAACAACTGTAATCCCAGCATTCTGGAGTTCTGATGTTTTCCTTAGTTGGTTACATACCAAGTTCAAAACTGGTCATTATGGGCTACCTAAAACCCTATGCCCAAAACAACAACAACAACAACAACAAATCAACAATCAAGCAAACAAAAAACAAAAAAAAAAACAAAAAAAAAAAAAGAAAAGAAAAAGAATCAGCTCTTTCCATGTAGTCCAGTGATCTTTCCATTACAGTCCTTTATGTTGTTCATCTGAGATTTCTTTACCAGACTTTACAGTTTTTATAGGTCCACTTTTTCAGTTTAACACACATAAATATCACCTTTGATATCCTCTGCCACATTGCATATATGGTATTGTTTTTCAGTTCTACCGTGAACTAAAAATATACTTACCATCAAGACAGACTTAGATAAAATGTTATGTTTCTGTTTCATCACAATGAATAATGTGTCATGGCAAATGGGTTAGATGCTTCTTTATTAAGTCAAAGTATGGGTGGCTTTGGAAAGTAAAACAGGTGTAACATCCATCTTTCGAATGAAGAGGCTCTGTAAAGCACAAGGGTGATATATAACAGCTTGCAATAGCATACTAACTGAGTCAGGCAACAGAGGTTCCTTAGGCTTGCATCCTAGCACACTTGCGCTTTGTATTGTTTCATAAGAGACAAAGCTAGAATTCAAAGTCATTTAAAAATATAAAAGAGGATGTGGATATCAACTTGTCACTGGAAAAAAATAGGTTTTCCCTCCCAAGAGTGAGGCTTTTATTTCCATTTTAAAGGTTAAGGGTAAATAAGAGTGGGAAACCTTGAAAGACAAGCTGAATATTTTCTATACCCATGGAACATTCTACATCACCAGTGATCATATCACATAAGACCAAAAAAAAAATTATAACTCGGTATGTCTACCAAAAACAGATTATTTGTATTTTCTAACTCTACTTTCTTTTTTTCTTTTTATTAGATATTTTCTTTATTGACATTTCAAATGTTATCCCTTTTCCTAGTTTCCCCTCCAAAAAAAAAATCCCCTATCCCACCCCACTCTCCTTGCTCACCAACCCACCCAGTCCCACTTCCCTGTCCTGGCATTCCCTGTCACTGGGGCATTGAGCCTTCACAGGATCAAGGGCCTCTCTCACATTGATGTCCAACAACACCATTCTCTGCTAAATATGCTTCTGGAGCCATGGGTCACTCCATGTGGACCCTTTGATTGGTGGTTTAGTCCCTGGGATAACTGGGGGTGGGGTACTAGTTGGTTCATATTGTTGTTTCTCCTATGGGGTTGCAAACTCCTTCAGCTCCTTTAGTCCTTTCTCTAGCTCCTCTATTGGGAACCTTGTGCCCAGTCCGATGGTTGGCTGCAAGCATCAGCCTCTGTATATGTCAGGCTCTGGCAGAGTCTCTCAGGAGCCAGCTATATAAGGCTCCTGTCAACATGCACTTTTTGGCACCCAACATAGCGTCTGTGTTTGGTAAGTGTATATGGAATGGATCTCCAGTTGAGGCAGTTTCTGGATGGTTTTTCCTTTAGTCTCTGTTCCATATTTTGTCTCTGTATCTCCTCCCATAGGTATTTTGTCCCCCCCTCTAAGAAGAACCAAAGTATCCACACTTTGGCTGTCCTTCTTCTTGAGTTTCATGTGGTCTGTGAATTGTAACTTGGGTATTCTGAACTTCTGGGCTGATACCCACTTATCAGTGAGTATATACTATGTGTGTTCTTTTGAGATTGGGTTACTTCACTCAGGATGATATTTTCTAGTTCCATCCATTTGCCTAAGAATCTCATGGATTCATTGTTTTTAATAGCTGAGTAGTACTCCATTGTGTAAATGTACCAAATTTTCTGTATCCATTCCTCTGTTGAGGGACAACTGTGCTCTTTCCAGTTTCTGGCTATTATAAATAAGGCTGCTATAAACATAGTGGAGCATGTGTCCTTATTACATGTTAAAGCATCTTCTGGATATATGTCCAGGAGTTATATAGCTGGGTCCTCATGTAGTACTATGTCCAATTTTCTGAGGAACCACCAAACTGATTTCCAGAGTGGTTGTACCAGCTTGCAATCCCACCAGCCATAGAGGAGTGTTCTTATTTCTCTACATCCTCGCCAGCATCTGCTGTCACCTGAGTTTTTGATCTTAGCCATTCTGACTGGTGTGAGGTGGAATTTCAGGGTTGTTTTAATTTGCATTTCCCTGTAGACTAAGGATGTTGAACATTTCTTTATGAGCTCCTCAGCCATTTGGTATTCCTCAGTTGACTCTACTTTTTAGCTCTACTTTCTATCAGAGAAACATCATATTTATATAAACAAATATATCATATGCAAATCTTGTTTTAGAAGATCCCTTTCTCCACATCCTCCTTTCCCAAAATGTGAAGACTAACTCTCTGATTCTCTAGTTTGGATGATACTGTGCTATTTTTTGTATTCCTTATGATATGATTTCTATTTATATTAGAATTTTATTCCTTGTAACTAAGTACCACAGCAAATCTTTGTCTTAAAAAAATGAATTTGTTATCCTATAATGCTGTTTATATGAAGTCTATAATAGGTCTCATTGGACTTAAATTAATATGTTGTCAGGGTGTCTCTGTTTTCTAGAAGTTAAAGAGAAATATTAATTTTATGTTTCTCAGTGCATTTTAGAAGCCATCTACATTTCTTGGTGAGAAAGGGAAGCAGTCCAAGTATTAGAGCCATCAGTGACTGTTTGGGTTACTTTCTGTCATGCAAACATCACCCTGATTTGCCCTGTCCACATTTCCACATATAAGAACCCTTTCATGATGTAGATCTGTCTGGGTAGTCACAGGACATTACTGTACCTTCAGGACAATTTGATTAACAGGTTAACTCAATCAGATTCACATGTATATAGCCATGTTCCAGGGCTTATTCTCAGATCACAGGAATCATTATGTTATGGATAACTATTGGAAACCAATATTATATTTATTGTACTAGCCCATATATTAAACGATATTATCCCATTTAAATTTTAGTATTTATTACTCTTCTTAGAAATACATGATCTGTTTTGCACACGTTATGGTATGCCTTATTTGTTATTTTCATTAACAGGAAAAATTAAAACATGACGTATTTATTCAGCAATATGCCAAGTTATATATAGATGCATATTTATTTATATGCATATTCTATTTTCACAATCATAATACCTGCATAATAGCTGATGTGTCTGATGTCCGAATTGTTCCCAGTTTATCAATAACATCCATATGAGTTTTAGAGATTTTATATTATTTACCCATGACTATGAAGATCCCTTTCTCCACACCCTCCTTCCCCAAAATGTGAAGACTAACTCTCTGATTCTCTAGTTTGGATGATACTGTGCTATTTTTTTGTATTCCTTATGATATGATTTCTATTTATATTAGAATTTTATTCCTTGTAACTAAGTACCACAGCAAAAATTGAAGATACATTCCAAGCTCAAATCTATGGCAATAAAAACTGCTGATGTAAGCCTTATGTTAAACTGAGGGCATGGCCATTTTGAGGTTTGTCATGAATTGTTGTCCCCAAAATTGAATGTCATCGTGCAGGTGCTTTCTCTATAAAACACAAACATCAAAGCACAGTTTGTTCTGGGAACAGGTCAACAAACAAACATCAAACCACAGCCATAGACCCCGAACCTGGAACTTCTCAAAATTAATTCTACAGCAAAGTTGAAGAAATACATGAGAATCATTCAACAGTTACTTGGAATAACTTGAAGCATAATTATCATTTTTTACGACAGTCATATGTAAATTTCTGTACTCAACCCCTTTCTAAATGTTGAATTTATCTGATACATGGTCAGGCAACACTATCACAGAGCCACACTTAATATATGTTAGAATTTAAGATGTTATTAGTGCAATTAAGTTTTGCCAAACACATTTTCACACTGAGGTGTAAATTCATAGTGACTAGCTGTACACATCTTCTCAGGAGCAGAAGTAAAACATGTGCTTCATTTTCATCTCTGACAAAATTCACTATCTTAGAAATCAGAATGATATTTGTCTCCTTTTAGAAAATCAAATTGTAGCAATGTGGCAATGATTCTGCCATCCTTTTACTTTTTCTTTTTTCTTGTTTGTGTTTTTTAGGAAGAATAAATGGGGAAGCAAGAAGGTAACCTTAACCACTGGTATAATTTTGTTCCTCTAATATTTACTCAAGATATGTAGAAACTAAAATGTAGCAGAAGGTTGGTCTCAGCTTCATGAATTCTGTGTTCTATTCAGACTCATACTTTAACCATATAAGAATACAGTCCAATAAAGATATAGTCTCCATAAATATCAATGGAAGTCTCAATAAATTTAAAGACAGTACAGGTTGTTCTTCTATTAAGTTTTAATAATTATTTTCTATTTAACTAGGGTGTTTTGGTGTTGGGTGGATCCATATTTATTATTCATTTATTCATATTACCATCTCTAGTAATATATCAATGGCTTCCCTTATATTATCTTTGTCTCTTGATTTGAAGTATATTTTATGTGCTATAAGTATGCAAACCAGTTTCTCTTTTATATTAGCACTGAATTTTGAGTCTATATTTATACTAAGGGATTAAGTGCTTATAAGTTAATTTGTGGATAGGTGACTAGGTGTAGCCATTCAGACAACAAGCAGGACATTGATTATATTGTTGGCCATTATAAATACTTAATAGGCGAGTGCATCTAACCCCAATGTTGGGCTTTAATGAATGTGCAGACGTGCTTTGCTTTTTATGTGCCTTTGGAATATGTGAACTCAAAGCCTCATTTTTGCAGGACAAATTTTCTTCCCTATTGATCCATCTCTCCACACACCAACTCTGAGTTTTATTGAAAGATTCAATCCATAAACATTTGAGATAAAGTCTTACAACTGCAACCATTTCTTAATGAATTTTGTAGTCTTATTTATGGTTTCTTTAGACCACTCTTACTTTCCTTTATTGTGGTTTACACTCATACTGAATCTGGACCCTTGCAAATTGTTTCTGCATTATTCTTTTAAAGATTTTTACTTTGTGGTTATCATGAGGGTTATAAAAATATTATTATTATAACATGTTACAAGCTATTTTGAAATCAAAATATCATAACCTTATTGCTATTTCTCTGTTAATGTTCCTTGAGTATTCTGAAAACAAAATTTAATATTATATCATCTCTAAGTACTCCCACATTGCTTACTATCTGGTTGGTATCTGGTCTGTTATTTTAGCATTTAAGTGAGGTCATAGCTTCCTAAGTGCTTTTGAAACTTGATTGTCAGTCTTTGTAATTGGCTTTGTTTGTTTCTGTCACTTGCCACATTCAAAGCAGTTTATTTTCTCGATCCTGTAGTCAATCTCATTATACTAGATGCCAAATTAACACCGCATTTTCAAAGAGACTGCCACTGGTGTTTCATCACTGGTCTAGTACTAGAGAAATATTTGTGTTTGTCACAAAATGGTATCTGGTACATTTTCATCATTAGCAGAACACATTTGTAATGACTCCTTCTGAGTCTCTTCCTGTAGCTCTAGTGTTCAGAATTCATGTCATACTCATCACCTGGTTATCAAGTACTACAATATGCCCATTTCACGGCAGACTCATTTTTGAGGAACAAGTCTTAGAATTCTATAATGTGCCCATCACCCATAGTACCACAGATCTGTTATATCCTACGCTTTCAAAAATTGCATCATATTAGAGTAGGACCAAAACTTATCAGAATGCATATAATTTACTTGGCCATGTGTCCAAGTATACTGGCTATTTACATTCCTATACAGAGATTCTGAAGTCATTTGTAAGAAGGTACCCCAAATGAGAAAATTTGCCCATCAGATGGGCCTCTATATAAGATGTGGTGTAATTTCCTGATTTATGCTTGATGTGGTAGGCTAAAGCTCATTGTTGGAGGTACTACTTCTAAGTTGGATATTCTTAGTTCTACCAGAAATTAGGTTGAGCAAGCCAATAAGAGCATTCGTACATGTCTACATGTTAGTTCCTGCCTCAGGCTCCTGCCATACTCGAATTCCTCAGAAATAAATCATTACTACTTCCTAGTAAAGTTTCCTTGGTCCATGATGCTATAACATAACAATAAAATGTCGATAAGACACAAAGTATACTACAACCGTCTTCCCTGATGAAGAGTGGGACTGATGTCTATAAGGTATCTCTGCTACATGTACATCAGTTCCAAGGGTCTGTTCACTGCCTTTCCAGTGTCTACTTAAGGTATTTTCAGAACTAAATGTTGCCAACTTAGCAGAGTTCAAAGGCAAAGTCCTGTGCTATTTACCTGTCCTGCACTATGTAAAAACGGTCTTGTGTCATGGTGCATTGCCTGAGACATATAATCCTTTTGTCTGCAAAGTAGACTCTAGATCAAACTTGAGTTTGCCAGATGCAACTGTGGGTATAATGTCATGGGTAAACCCATGTATATTTTGGAGCTAGCAGGGTTGCTGGCTAAATATATCTCAATTCCACCAGCTTACCTCATGAGACCTAGTGAGGAATGCCCTGGAAATAGCTATGCTATATAGAGTCACATGGTAAAGACAATGTACTCATCTGCAGAGCCGATGTAATCTGGGTCATAGTAGACTTACCCAGTGGTAGCATTGACACAGATCAAAATGCAGTTATATCCCAGGTCATGAAAACAAGGTGAGTTTAAAGGCTCTGTCTGTGAGCTCTGTTCTCTGTAAGAGTAGTCCTTCGGCTGTGGGTCAGTCACTTACTTTTAAAGCAAAAGCCCATGGTGGCTTTCTGCTCTCCAGTGGTTTGGTTTTTTTGTTTTTTTGTTTTTTTTGTTTGTTTGTTTGTTTGTTTTTTTTTCTTCCGCAACACTCAGCTAGCCAATGTTGAAGGTGAAATCGTAGAGATAAAATAGAGATGATACTTAACAGTATTTATCAACATTCTTCATTTTTCTCTTTTGGCTAAAGTAGAGCTCATTTATAATAATTTCTCCCTTCTCTCTAATTGCACCTGTGAAGGTATTTGTTGTATAAATGAATGAATGGTTAAACTGTGATAGACATTTGCAGGAGAGTACACCTTACCTTCTCTTTAAACATACTTTTTTGATAGAAAGATGGTAGATCTATTCTAAATATGACAGACGGAATAGAAAATGTTGTTTAAAGGGTTATCTTACTATTTAAGGGGACTAAATTCTACACTATTGATATAAACATAAGGAAAATATATCTTTTAATTAAGTATTGAGTGTTAGGAATAAAAAATATAGCTAGAAAGATGATAAGAGAAGAAACTTTGAAAGTTAACTGCAAAAGCATGGCCTTGAAGGCTTATCTGAGAAGATAAGACATAAGAGAAATGAGAGAACACACTAGTTGAATAACTAATTAGAAATGACAACAAATCAAATATTGTCAGATGATGTCTACTGGAGTCTCCAAACAAATCCAGAAGGCAAATGAGTTTGAAACCAAAAGGAAAGTATCAATAACATTTAGTTCTGTTGAAGGATAAGATTAGATGTGATAGTGTGGGTTAGTATAAGTACATTGGTTTTAAATTGTAGAGGATAACATTTGCTGAAAATCTTGGATAAGTGAATGACAGGCTGTGAGTCACTACTTGATAATGCCATTCTATCTCGATGGAGAAGAAGATAGAACTGGCTATAGTTGGGATGTCCGTGGTAACATAGAAACAGGGGTAGCATTTACCCAGTTGACAATGAAGAATTGGGAGTTGGTTCAATTTGGGTATATATTTTATACTAGAGTCTATTTAATTTTATATCCACTTAATTGTTCAAAGTGATAGTTGATATTATTTATAATTTTATGATATGGCATACAGATGTAGCTACATGTTATTTCTGAGTTATGCCAGTTTCTGCATTTTATATAAAATTAATCTTTAAACACATAGACAGAAGCATATGGCTATTGCCATTGCCTGTGACGGTAGATGATAGCCAATCTTTTGAATGTCTGACTAAACAAAGCATAGAGAAATGATGTTTCAGTTTCCCTGATTGATAGTGTAGGCATGAATGAAAACCCTGCTCCTTTTCTACACTTGGACTAGAATTCAAATCTAGGGTTTTAATTCTAAAATCTACATACTTGTACTAGAATTTAAACACAGAATTTCTCTGGTTTTCAAATTAAATCACTAATATTCGAATTGTACCAGTATATTGTATTCGTAAATATTTTGCAGGTGAAAGATTAAGAGAGTCTTCTACTGATATATATATATACCTTATATAGATGAGCACAAATGTAACAAACATGTAAGTATAATCACTTAAGTGTTCTGATTCTTTGAAGGATGCTAATACAGTCAGAAAATAACTGTATGAAAGGAAGGGATGAACATTAGAGAAAGTCTTATTAGGAGCTACAAAATTGTCTCCATGAGAAAGAACATTTCAATACTAGAGCCCCAGTTCAATCCCTGGAACCCAATTAGTGGAAGAAAAATGATTTCAGAGAGTTGTCTTCTAGCCTCTGTCTGTGCAAATGCACAAGTACACGCATGTGTGTGAACATATGCACACACACACATGCACACATGCACAAATGAATGAATGAGTGAATGAATGAATGTAAATAATAGAACATGGCGTAATGAATATAAAATTAAAAGGGCAACATTCTTTTTACTTGGTGCTTCACACCAGTTTGTTTTCAATAATAATACATTCGATAACTTTGATAAAGCTGTATATGATATGAATGAGACTGTTGATGAAATGGAAAAAGAGAGAGGAACAGAGGAAGAAAGGAAGGGGAAAATTTCAAATTTTCCATTATTGTAAGGGACACATGCTTCCTTAAAAGTGGTATAGTGTTATTTAAAGGAAGTCTCAGATAAGTTGTAAATGTATGTTATAGGCTCTATGTAGGACAATAACTTTGAAAAGGGTTAAGAACAGATGTATAACTAAAGAAAGGAGACAAAAATGACCTAAACACAGATTGTCTACCGGAAAACTTCTTTAAAGACCCAAATTGATTAAAAATAAAATTGTGTAAAATATAGATCCAACACTGTCCCTAACCTAACAGTTAAGCTGTTAACTTCAGACAATGCAGGGCATTTAATAATGTCTGTATAAAACATGTGTAAGAGACACTAAGAAGACCTAGAAATATTGTTATGTGACAAGAACCAAAACACCAGTATAAATGAAATAAACACTAATAACACTAATAAGTTTTGGAACACTTTCATTTACCTAAGTGCTATATGTTATTGTATCATTATTGTATCATTTGTCTATTAAGGATAAAGAGGTTTCATAGCTTTAAGAAATATATATATATATATATAAACATGGTTGTGGCGGTAGTGTATACATGTGTTTAGGTGTGTGTATGCAAGCCATATACATGCCACACTCATACGGAAGTCAAAAAAAAACGTCCCTGGGGGTGATTCTCTTCTCCAACACTGCAGTCCTGTCTTGATTTTGCATCTTTATGCTTGTAACTCTGGCACCTCTATTCATTGAGCTATCTTGATGGCTCACAATTCTGACTTTGTTATTAATAAAAAATTTAAATTCATTGTAGTATGAAAACATGCATTTCATTGATTTTTTTTGGGGGGGCGGGGTTGGTTTGGTTTGGCTTGGTTTGTGTTTGTGTTTTTGTTTTTTAGGGTTTTTTTTGTTGTTTTTTGTTGGTTTGTTTGTTTTCGTTTTTTGGTTGTGTTTGTTTTTTGGTATAGAAGTTTGGGATAGTGTCTTTTATAGATCAGGCTGGTCCCAAGTAGTGATATAATCCAATCTGGCCTCAGACTCAAGGCAAACCTATTGCCTGAGCCTCTCAAACGTCTGGGATTATAGATATCAGCTAATGCTTGACTTTGATGTTTTTAAGGTGTTATGTGTTTCATAATTTAACATACCAACTTTATGAGATGAGCAGGAGCAGTTGAGAAGTCAGAAGTGGCAAGTTGTATTTTAAGCAAATGGTATCTTGGCCATTGTTTTATTGTTATGAAGACACTCCCTGACCATTGCAATTATTAGAAGAGAAATTATTAAATTGGGTGCTTGCTTATCACTTCACATGTTTAGTCCATTATCATAATGGAGGAAAGCACGGTGCCATGCTCTCAGACTCTGGAATAGCAGGTGAGAAAGACATCCTGATCTGTAGGTAGAGAGAGATTCTGAGGTTGGCTTGGGATTTTCAAATATAAATGCCCACCCCCAACAAGTTACATGCGTTTTCCTACAAGGCCATGCCTCTTTTTTAAATTTAATTTTATTTTTGTACTTATTTACTTTATATACACTCACTGTCCTCTCCCAGTCACCCCATCCCAGAATCCTTCCCCCATGCTCCTTCCCCTTCTCTGAGCAGATAGGGACCCTCCTGTGTATCCTCACACCCTGGCACTTCAAGTCTCTGTGAGACTAGATGCTTCCTCTCCCATTGAGGCCAGACAAGGCAGTATATCTAGAAGAACATATCCCACATACATGCAACAGATTTTGGGATAGCACCTGTTCCAATTGTTGAGGACCCATATGAAAACAAAGCACAACTGATATATATGTGCAGTGAAGCCTAAGTCCAGCCCAAGTTCTGTGGTTCTGACTCTGGGAGCCCAAAGTGTCCAGGCTAGCTAACTCTGTTGGTCTTCCTATGGAGTTCCTATCCCCTTAAGGGGCCACAATTCTTGCTCCTATTCTTCCTTCCGTAAGAGTCCCCAACCTCCATCCACTATTTGGCTATCAATGTCAGTATCGGTATGAGTCAGCGGCTGGGTGGAACTTCTCAGAGGACAACATGCTCCTGTCTGCAAGAACAACAGAGAATCATTGATAATTTTAGGGATTGGTGCTTGCCCATGGGCTGGATCTCAAGTTGGGCTGGTTCGTGGGTGACCCTCAGTCTCTGTTCAATTTCCCAAGCCTGCATTTCTTGTAGACAAGATAAATGTTGAGTTGAAAGTTTTGTGAGTGGGTTGGTATCTCTGTCACTCCACTGGGGTTCTTGCCTGGCAACAGGAGGTGGCCTCTTCAGGTTCCATATCCCCAGTGTTGTGAGTCACAACTGAGGCCATCCCCATTGATTCTTTGACAAATGAGGACCTTATCACAGGTCTCTATTTCTTCCTGAAGATGACCCTCACCTCCTCACCCCAGTCAGTTGCATATTTCCATTCATTTTCATGGCTATCTAGCAATTTCTCCGGTCCTTCCCCACACCTGATCCTGAAACAGCCTTCTGCTCCCAATACCTTCTCTCTTCCAGTCCCCCCCCACACACACCTCCATCTGCCTCTTATGATTATTTATTTCCCTTTCTAAGTGAGATTCAAGCTTTCTCACTTGGGCCTTTCTTCATTTTTGGTTATTTGTGTCTGTGGAGTAGAGGATGGTACCTGTATTTTATGGCTAATATCCACCTGTGAGCGAGTACATATTGTGCATGTCCTTTTGGGACTGGATTACCTCACTCAGGATGATATTCCCATGTTCCATTCATTTACCTGCAAAATTCATGTTGCCTTTATTTTTAATAGCTGAATAGTATTCCATTGTATAGATGTACTACATTCTTTGTCCTTTCAAATAGTGCTACTCCCTAGTGATCAAGCATTATAACCCATGAGCTTATGGGGGTCATTCTTATTCAAACGACAGATGAGTTTATATGTCATGTTAACCAGAAAGATATTTGATGCTTAATCACGATTATCAGTGTCATTGACCTGAGAAATATCAAGGAGATTACTAAAACATACCTGTAGATATGTGTATGGGACTGTTTTCAGAGATTATAATTCCCACATGAGGTGTTGAGGGAACAGGAAAAGATCTGCTGTAAGTAGTGTGGTACTATACCACATGGTGAGAGTGTGGGAGAGTGAGAGGGGAAGAAACTGAAAGACTATTGCTCAGATTATTTTCCTCTCTGTGTCCCAGGCAAAGTGGGTGAGTAGGCTCTGCACATGCTTCTGCCACCTTCATGTTCTGCCTTACCTTAGCACCGGAGTAGAGTCGGCAGCTGAACTCTATATGAATCATTAGTAAACATTTAATTGTTCATCTTTTATATTTTTTCCTCTCCAGGAGGTGTCCTAGTGATGAAAATACTGTCTGACACTTATTCATTATAAGAAGCAGCATTAGTCAAACATCACAAGTAAGTGAACCCATTACAAGGAAGGAAAGTGGGTTGATCAAAACTTCTCATGAACATAGCAGCCAAAACTGTAACAAAAGTAAATTAAGGGCAAAAATAAATCAAAGCAAGTAGGTCCCAACCCAAGATAGATACATGTTAAATATGTAGGACCAGGTTATCATTCAAGGATCAGTTATTATAAGCTATTATACCAGTAGGCAAAAGACAAAAAAAAAAAATAAATGACCATATTATAGAAGAAAAAAGTAGCATTTGTTAAAATCTAATGTGAGTCTGGAAAGATAGTTTAGCAGTTAAGGGCACCAGCTTCCCTTCCTAAGGACGTAGGTTTCATTACCAGGCCCCACATGGTGGCTCACAACCTTATGGAACTCTAGTTCCAGGAAATTTGATTTTCTCTTCTAGCCTCTGAGGGCACTGTTCTCATAGTGCACAGAAAGAAAATGCTAGCAAAAGATATATATATATATATATAATAAAACTTAATAAATAAATATTTTAAAAATTAATGTTTCGCCAGGTTAGTGGATGCACATGCCTTCAATCTCAGCACTTGGTAGGCATAGAGAGGTAGATCTCTGTGAGTTTTAGGCTAGCTTTGTCTACAGAGAAAGTTGCAGGATAGCCAGGGCTATACACAGAAACCGTGTGAAAAAAACAAAACAAAACAAAACAAACAAACCACACACACACAAACAGAAACAAACAAAAACTAAAAATGTGTAAGCAAACATTTAATATTTACTTTAGTATATTATTACAAATTTATGAGATATAACTTCACCTCAATGAAACATGTCCAAAAATTTTGTGCAAATATCTTTCTTATTGTCGATTCTGTGATTGTGATTAGTTTACTTTTCTCTATCATTTTTCTTCATCTAAACATTTTGGTATTGTTCCCTCAGAAACCTTCAAATACAAGGTATTTTTATTTCAATAATTGGTATTGCATGCACATATATATGTATATATACATACATACATATATATATATATATATATATATATATCATTCAGTGCATATAATGCTATGTGTATGCATATTATATGAAAATATCTATTTTTGGACTTAAAAATCTTGAAATACAACCCAGCAACGATGTTCCTTGGAATTAACACAATTAGCTTAAATGAATGTTTACCCAGGAAAGTTGTACATGAAACCAGTAAGAACTATTTTCTGAGCTGGCAAGTTGTGGAAGAAATGAAGATGGTTTTCAGTAAGGGAATCAAAAATTAAATTTTATACATTCAAGTAATAGAGTGGCATTCAGTTATAAATCAGTGAGAAATCATAGCAATATAAAATACAAAACAAACAAACAAAAACCACTGATGATCCCTTGGATGCATGCTGCTAATTAATGGAAGTTACTAAGAATAGTCTACATCCTGTATCATACCATATATAAATATTCCAGAACACACACAGGCATTTTCAGTAAAATGAAAACCCATGTGGAATTATTTGATAGTAGATACATTTCAATACCGATGGGCTTGTCAAAACATAGATTTTATACTGAAGACAAACTTTATGTTAACCGTTAACTGTATAGGATAAATATACATTGCTATGAGTTTATTGTTTGCAACAAAGGAACCACCCTCTTCTAGGATGCTGATAATGGAAGGGAGTGTGTATGTGTGAAATAGTTATTATAGGAAACCCCCCTAAATATTTTATTTCATTCTGCTGTGAGCTTAAATCTCCTCTTAAAATTGCATATTAAAAGTTTCCTAGGTAGTTTAATCAAATTATATCTTGGCTCTAGAGAGATGGCTCAATAGTTAAGAGCCCTTGAGGGTCCTTCAAAGGACCCATTTTATTCACAATACTCCTGCTGCTTGGCACAGCACTCAGTACTCCAGTTCCAAAGGATCTGTCCCCCTCTTCTGGACCTCAAGTGTACTTGCATGCACATGTTACACAAACATACACACATACATAGATAAACATTACACAAGTCTTTAAAATGTACCTTTGGAAAATATATTAATAAATCAGCCAGTTATCTTATAAGTAATAATTGTTTATTGTTCATAAAATAAGAAAATGAAAAATAAATACAATAGAACTATGTAAATCTCAGTTTTAATATCTTAGCAAAGTAAAATATGTTTTAATAATAATATTAGTGCTAACTTCTGTAAATTCTATAATTTTAGTTTATAACCATGATCTCATTTACTTAATTTTATTAAGACTATGTGTTATGTAGATAACTAAATGTTGATAGCTTATTTCATTGTAAGGATACTGAGACACATTGTCTTGCCCCAAAGTATAAAAATAATTTAAAATAGTTAAATAAAAATCTTAAGAATAAATGTCAGTTACTCAGTTACTTTATATGATAGCAGATGAAGATAAGTGCCCAATATTCAAATCATTCCTAAGGTATTCTGACAGTAAAAATGATTTGCATAACATTAATTCATTTTTAAAAATGAATTAATTTCAACTATTTCATTTAAGCCCTGCTTTATTATTGAGAAAATGCATTACCAACTGTAGTCTGTAATATAAAATAATTACTTAAATATTCTTACAAAGAAAAGGATGATCATGTCACAAAATCAGGTTTGTGGTTAACTTTTTTAGTATTTAGTTTAAGTTTTAAAATGAAAGCAATATATAACACAAAGATTACTGAACAGGGAGCGAGAAACTTACAAATTCTGGGTCCAAATCATTAATTCACAGGGTGGCACCCATCTTGAGACTCCATTTCTGTTATGTAAAATAGCAGGGTTGTAAGTATACATCTTAAGATTTCTTTCCACTTCACAAATTTTCTAAACACATAAGACAAGATATTTTAAAGCAGTGCACCTTTTGTGAAGCAGAAAGAAGGAAATAAACAAGTGTAAGTGGTACGTGTCATAACATTCGACTCATGTATGCAGAGTCCACTTCATGACTCATACATAAAAGGACAGGATAATTTATAGGTGCTCTCTGGGAAGCAAGATTTATGAATTTTCTGATTTTTCTTTTACTGAATCTTGTTCTATGGGTCATCTATGGAGATAAAGGGAATACAGAGCCAGTTTCTCATTAATATATCTTAACTTCTAAGAGGAAGAAGAAAATGCATTTATTTTGACATTGCAATTAATTACATGAATCTTAATGACTATTAGTGCTAAAGTAACCGAGCAAATTAGCATTTTCCCATATGCCTTACTTTGAATGATTTCAATTAGATCTCAATGAATTAAAGTAGTGGACCTTAGGGATGTCTGATCGTGTCTACTTCTCAATTCCTTTACCTTTTTGGTCAGGTGTTTGGGGAACTAACCAATTTGAAACTGATATTTTGCTTTCTTTTGTCTCTTTGTTATACTTATATACATAAGGAAGCTTTACATAGAATCCCAGGCATGATAAGGTTATTAAACACTGTGAAATAAAAATATTTTGTGCTGTGGAAATATTCTGGCAATAAGATTTACCCTGAGTATAAATAATCAGTCTACTATAAAAATGTATTTCAAGTATTGTGTATGAATGAGAAAGGTTTTAATTATTATCTACTCAAAGTGAAAGTAGGAATCTAAGTCAATGTTGTGAAAATTGCCCAAAGACAATATATTATAAAGCAGTAATGATGTTATAGAAACAAAGTTAAAAACAAAAGGGAAAATGTATATATTGCAAGTAATTATTTCTATATCTCAGGATGTTTATCAAACATGTTTGTGTAATCTGAAGAGACGAGTCAGGAGTGAAAAGAAGTTGCTGCCTATTCAGAGGACTCATGTAGTAGCTCACAATAATCTGTAAAACCAGTTTAAGGAGATCTACTGCTCCTTTTCTGTCCTCTGTGAGAACCAGGCATGTTTTAGATGTAAATGCGTACAGGCAAATGCTTATTGACATAAGATGAAAATAAATGTATTCATTTTAATGGGTGGTACTCTTAACTGTATGATTACTTGCCAATGCTGCACAGAGGGCGATCTGATTCAACAAGTGACATACTCCAAGAAAGACTGCGTAAACTGAAGATCCTCATGCCTGTAGCTGTGTCATTTACGTTGAGGTGTTCCTGTTCATGTAAGATCTACAGTGGTATTCCTGTCCCTCAGGGGGGGGTAAAAAACCACCACCAACAACAAAAAAAAACCTAATGTCTGTAGGCCTTGTCAAATGTGTTGAAATGGTACACACCACACACACACACACACACACACACACATCAAGTATAAAGGGTTATAGAATTAAAAAGACAAAAAGAAAGAGAGACTCGGGAGTTTGCCAATGAGGTAGTCATTCTGAGAGAAATCCTATTTATTTCATATTTTTAACTTAGCCAATGGGTGGCCACTCTTATACTGGGAGAGTTAAAACAACAATGGCTGTATAAGACCACAGTTGAATGTACTAGTATGCTTCTGCCCACTGTTGCTCACCACAAGTCTGAGGTTATAAATGAGAGTGGCAGCCTTATTTATTTTGAATTTGCCTTTGCTTTGACACCATCCATAAAGAAAGCACCATGAAAAGCCTTCAGATTTCAGAGCAGTAACTCTCACTTGCATACCTTACAGATTGGTACAATATATAACATAGAGTGGTTCATTGCACACTTAAGGATGCAGAACCAACATGGGTGTTAGTGGAAACAGGGGCAAGGCAGCATTACTATTCTAAGGATAAATTATATAAATCTTTCTTCACCAGGTTTCTCCACTAGGATAAATAATTTTGCTGAAAGGAAATAAATGGATTGCTGGCAGTCTCTGAGTTTTCTGAGCCATTGCCAAGTACAAACAAGGACCTGAACTCTCTACTATTGTTAACAAACACCTTTCTGCCATGTCAGACCTGCAAGTGAGAGACTAAGAGATTGCATAGATAAACATTTATGGCAAGAACTTATTATATTATATAAAATGAAAATTGAAGCTAAATTATTGTAAATTAGTAGTTTACCTGTTCTTAACTTTAAATTTGATAACACAGTTTTGCTTGTTATGCAATGGAGGTGCATTATTTCGAATGTTCAGGTCTGCAGATGATACTGATCTGTTTTGGGGAGTGAGTAACTAGTGGAAATAATCCAGGGAAAGATGTTACTTACAAGGACATAAGAAAGGGCTCAGAAATAACTCTCTAATGTGTTACTGTCATTGGTTCTTACTATATTTAATGATTGGTCTAAATAATTCCTAAGCAATAATGTTCAGCTTTTTATCGTCACAATAAAGGAGAGCTAAAGTGATTTAAAGAAATTAAAATTACTGAAACAACAACTTCCGAAGACAGGATATATCAAGAAGTTATTTGTAAATAGAATAATATGTAGATCTGGGTAACAACACCATACCTATAATCAAATAAAGTATTATCTAAACATCACAGTGAATTTTAATAAAGCTATACCTATAAAGCTTTGTTCTTAAAACATCCCTTCATGGTGTATGTCATGAAAGTTAAAATGTTTGTTGCACAAGCAGTAAACATCACCAATAAAATTAAGTGTTTTTGTATAAAAACAAACTACAATATGAAACATTTATTTTAAATCACAATGTATTCATTATTTACAAATTCTTGAAAATTGTGAATAAAATGGACAAGTATATTTTCAACAAAGTCCATAACAAACTAGCAGATAGGCAGTGATGAAAGATGTAACAATAAAAGACTGTTAGGAGCTAACTTCATATCTTGTGTATCATACAAACAACATGGAAAATGTTCTATGGTAATATAATGTCAAATTCATTTATTTGAGAGTTATTTAAATAAATATATTGTATTTGAACTTAACATGGAACTCAATTTCACATTAGGTAGAAATAAATACTATCTCTCACTGATCTGGCTGGGATATTAATGGCAATAAATGAGATATTATTTATAATGCTTAGCTAAATGGAAAAATGTAAAGTTGAAAAAAGTTACTTTGTAATTGCTTGTAATTCAGAACTTGATTGTATTGTGTCTAGATTACTCCATCGATGTAAGTCTTCTGACTAGTCATACAACACATTTGGACATCTCCTTCCACATTCATTCAAGATTAGTTTTGGAAATTGTATTGATCAAGAGGAAAGGAGCATCACAGCTCTGGAAATGAAATGTCCTTTGGATGGAAACAGGTGGTTTTTCTACTGGAGATCCTCGCTATGCCATGAAAAGAAGCCTCAATAGCAAATAGAAAATATGTGTCCTTTCCACCTCTAGGGTACCAGGGCAAACCAAAAGTAGCAGGACATTGGAGTCAACACTAAACCTTTTAGATCTAAAAATGTTAATACAAACAAAGTATAGAGTAAAATGTAGCTCAGCCAGGGTGGTTGGAACCACAATGTCCGATGTACCCACTGAAGAACGTGCTGAAAAGATGACTGTTTTTAAACCAATTTGTTTTGTTTTACAGAAAATTTATTGATTTTAAATTTTTGAAACCTACAGTCCTGGCATACTAGCTATAATTTTTTTAATTTCATCTTCTGTATTTTTAAAAATGGGATACTTTACTAATTCTTTGGGAATTATATATAAGATATTTTGATAAGATTCCTCCTAGAAGCAAGTTCTTCTTTACATTCTCCTTGTGATGGACTTCTTTTAAATACAAGAGGTCACTTCTTTTGCAGAGGATTTCCATGTCACGTGGCTCCTACAATCTTCCTAAACCCTTTGCTGAGATATTCCCTGGGCCTTAGATATTGAAGTTGTGTTGTGGATACATCATTGGGGTTAGGCACCATATGGTTATTTCTCCTCTGCCTTTTGACCAATTATAAATTTCTGTAATGGTATTTATATTCTTTTAAAAAAATAATAACCCTGAGATTCCATGTCACACCAGTCTGAATGACTAAGATCAAAAATTCAGGTGACAGCAGATGCTGGCGTGGATGTGGAGAAAGAGGAACACTCCTCCATTGTTGGTGGGATTGCAAGCTTGTACAACCACTCTGGAAATCAGTCTAGCGGTTCCTCAGAAAATTGGACATAGTACTACCGGAGGATCCCGCAATACCTCTCCTGGGCATATATCCAGAAGATGTCCCAACCGGTAAGAAGGACACATGCTCTACTATGTTCATAGCAGCCTTATTTATAATAGCCAGAAGCTGGAAAGAACCCAGATGCCCCTCAACAGGGGAATGGTTACAAAAAATGTGGTACATTTACACAATGGAGTACTACTCAGCTATTAAAAAGAATGAATTTATGAAATTCCTAGGCAAATGGATGGACCTGGAGGGCATCATCCTGAGTGAGGTAACCCAGTCACAAAAGAACTCAAATGATATATACTCACTGATAAGTGGATATTAGCCCAGAAACTTAGTATACCTGAGATATAAGATACAATTTGCAAAACACATGAAACTGAAGAAGAATGAAGACCAAAGTGTGGACACTTTGCCCCTTCTTAGAATTGGAAACAATCACCCATGTAAGGAGTTACAGAGACAAAGTTTGGAGCTGAGACAAAAGGATGGACCATCTAGAGACTGCCATATCCAGGGATCCATCCCATAATTAGCCTCCAAACAATGACACCATTGCATACACTAGCAAGCGTTGGCTGAAAGGACCCTGATATAGCTGTCTCTTGTGAGACTATGCCGGGGCCTAGCAAACACATAAGTGGATGCTCACAGTCAGCTATTGGATGGATCACAGGGCCCCCAATGGAGGAGCTAGAGAAAGTATCCAAGGAGCTAAAGAGATCTGCAACCCTGTAGGTGCAACAACATTATGAACTAACCAGTACCCCGGAGCTCTTGACTCTGGCTGCATATGTATCAAAAGATGGCCTAGTTGGCCATCACTGGAAAGAGAGGCCCATTGGACACGGAAACTGTATATGCCCCAGTACAGGGGAACGCCAGGGCCAAAAAAAAAAAAAAAAAAAAAAAAAAAATGGGAATGGGTGGGTAGGGAAGTGGGGGGGGGGAGGGTATGAGGGACTTTTGGGATAGCATTCTAAATGTAATTGAGAAAATACGTAATAATAAAAATATTTTTAAAACAAAAACAAGCTTATTTGATGAGGAGCGAGAGCTACACTTATCTGTGGATAAAGAGATAGGTATTAACAATCTAAAATCTGACAGGCCAATCAAGGACCTTACATGGACATCAGCTAGGTCTTCTACATATGTTATTATTGTGTAGCCTGATGTTCTTGTGGGACTCCTAGCAGTGGAAATGAAAGTAGTCTCTAACTATTTAGCTGTTTGGGGACTCTTTTCCTTCTATTGTTTCAGCCTTGATATGAGAGTTTGTGCCTAGTCTTATTGTAACTTGTTATGCCATGTTTGGTATATACTTGAGAGGTCTGCTCTTTTTTGAAGGCAAACAGAGGAGCAGTAGATCTGGGGGAGCAGAGACATCTGTTGTTTGGGATAGGCTGGGAGGAGAATGAGGGGAGCAGAAAGTGCAGCAATGATATAATAATGTATGAGTAGAATTTTTTTTTAAATGCAGACAGAGATTATACTGGCTCAAAAAAGGTTGTCTTCTAAGTTCCATGGATGCCCAGTCCACATGTGGTTGACTGGGTTTTTAGTACCAAACATAAATTCCCCCATGTAGAATGGGCCTTATTCTGTTTAGGCTACTGTTGGTTAGTGTCAGGATATAAATGCCAACAGTGTTCACTTATATCCTGACAGCAACCCCATCCTGATCATCATGCGGTTTCTAACAATTGTATATGTCACAAAGTTCCTGTGATTACCAAAAGCTAGTACCCATGGAAGAGATGTCCCAGTCGGTACCATCTACATTCCTCCAAGTCCTGATTCAGAAGTGGGTGGTACTCTCAGTAATAGGGTATTCACTTCTGGTTCTGGAAGGGAATTCAGCACAAAGTCAATATAAGGCTAAATACCATGCATGGTATTTGTTGAGAAAATACTGAGATGACATATAAGAGAGTTCTTTGAAATTGTTAAAACAGTTCCAGATCAAAAAAAAAAAAAAAAAAAAACAACATGAACATGAATGAAGCATTAAGTTGAATTTCTCAGATTTTTTTCCTTATATTCTGTAAACTTCACTTAAGTTATCTGAACAAGCTTTGTCTGGAACATCAACAGTTCTAGTTCTGAAAGGGAAATATAGGAAGCTAATTTTCATTGTGAAAAATATAAAAGGGGATGTAACTTATCCACAATTCCACATGGACAGTATCAGTATAAGTGTCAGTGGTACTGGTGAGATGGAAAATAGGCCAGCAACCCCTTCCCATAGGATGGCCCTATGGGAAAGCATTTTAGGTCACCATGGTGATGTCAAAAAGATTTATTAGACATTTCTTAAAATCCAGAAAAGCACACACACACACATACACACAGAGAGTCACACATCATATATATATTTCTACACACACACACACACACACACACATATGCATATTTATAGAGAGAGGGAGAGACAGGGAGGCAGAGAGAGACACACAGAGAGAGAGAGAGAGAGAGAGAGAGAGAGAGAGAGAGAGAGAGAGAGAGAGAGAGAGAGAGAGAGAGGTTAGAAAACTAAGGTCCTGTTGTATATATCACAGGGAAGTAGGTTATAATCTGTGTCACAACCTTTAAACTGCTGAAATAAGGTCAACGGTTTTCTTTTATCACTATATTTGCAATGTCAGGATATAATCTTTACATAATTAATAAACCAAGAGTAAAAAAATACAAAGTTTCTGATTATAACTTCAAAGCACATACCAAAAAATGATTTCAATAAGTAATGAACATTACTCTGAATCAAATAAAAAAATAACAAGAAAGCATCAGAAAACTCAGAATAATTAAAATAAATGACCAAAATGAAGTTAAAGACTGCCCTCTCTCTCCTTTTCTTCCCTCACCCTTTTTCTCCTACTCCCCCAACCCCCACTAGAACTGCCCTGGCCTTGGTATTTGGGGCCAGTGAACTTGACAGAGAGCAGGTTCCCAGTAAACCTGCATTTAATATAATCTTAAAAAGAAGTTAAAGGCTTCTTTTAAAGTTTTGTACATTAACTGATATTTTAAAAAGCTCATTTGAACAAGACAACTGGCAATGATGAGGATTCAGAGAGGAAGAAGAAACTCCTGGGCAGAATAATGACATTTATGCAACCTGATAAAAAGAGAAAATAGAATATGCACCATTCTTTCTGCTGTTAAAGGAAAAAGACTTCAGAAAATAGGAATTATAAGACAGAGTATGGCCCAGCTGTATGGCTGTTGAGTATTTACTTGAAAGACTCTAAGGGAACACACCACAATAAGTCTGAACATGTGATGGATCCCCAGGTGGGGCAGTCTCTGGATGGCCTTTTCTTCAGGCTCTGCTCCACACTTTGTCCCCTAATTTCCTTTAGACAAGACAAATTCTGGGTGAAAAATTGGAGGTGTGTGGGTGGCCCCATCCCCCAACTGGGGGTCTTGCCTAAGCTCTGATTATGCTAACTACAAGTTCTTCCTCCACTTTGTTGGCATTTCAGCTAATGTCATCCCCCTTGGGTCCTGGGAGCCCCTTGCTTTCCTAGCATCTAGTACTTTTTGGAGGCTACTCCCATTTCCCCATCTCCCACTGTTACATATTTCTGTTCAAATTCTTGACCCTCTGTATATCATCCCCCCACCTGATCCTGCCCCTCTTTTTCCCGTCCCCCTCCTCTCTTACTCCCAAGTCCCTCTCACCCTCTATCTCCTGTTTGTATTTTATTCCCCCTTCTAAGGACTGAAGCATCTACACATTAGTCTTCCTTCTTCTTGAGCTTCATATGGTCTAGGTATTGTATCATAGACATTCTGAGCTTTTGGGCTAATATTCACTTATCAGTGACTGCATATCAAGTATGTTCTTTTGTGACTGGGTTACTTCACTGAGGATGATATATTCTACTTCAATCCATTGGTCAAAAAATTTCATGAAGTCATTGTTTTTAATAGCTGAGTAGTACTCCATTGTATAAATTTACATTTTCTGTATCCATTCCTCTGTTAAAGGACATCTGGGTTCTTTTCAGCTTCTGGCTACTATAAATAAGGCTGCTATGAACATAGTGGAGTATGTGTCCTTGTTATATGTTGGAGTGTCTTTTGAGTATATGCCCAGGAGTGGTACAGCTGGGTCCGCAAGTAATACTATGTCCAAATTTCTGAGGAACCACCAGACTGATTTCCAGAGTGGTTGTACCAGTTTGCAATCCCACCAGCAATGAAAGAGTGTTCCTCTTTCTCCACATTCTTGTGAGCATCTGCTATCACCTGAATTTTTGATCTTAGCCATTCTGACTGGCATGAGGGGGAATCTCACAGTCATTTTGATTTGTATTTCCCTGATGATTAAGGATGTTGAGCATTTCTTTAGGGGCTTCTAGGCCATTCAACATTCCTCAGTTGAGAATTCTTTGTTTAGTTCTATACCCCATTTTTATTAGGGTTATTTGATTCTCTGGAGTCTAACTTTTTTGAGTTCTTTGAATATATTGCATATTGTCCTTCTATCGGATATAAGATTGGAAAACATCTTTTCCCAATCTGTTGGTTGCCAACTTGTCCTACTGACACTGTCCTTAGCCTTACAGAAGACTTGCAATTTTATGAGGTCCCATTTTTCAATTGTTGATTTCAGAACATAAGCCCTTTGTATTCTGTTTAGGAAAATTTCCCCTGTGCCCATGTGCTCATGGTTCTTTTGCACTTTGTCTTCTATTAGTTTTAATGTAGCTGGTTTTATGTAGAGGTCTTTGACCAACTTAGACATGAGCTTTGTACAAGGATATAAGAATGGATCAATTTGCATTTATATACATGCTGACCACCAGTTTAACCAGCATCATTTGTTGAAAATGCTGTCTTTTCCAGTGCATGGTTTTAGCTCCTTTGTCAAAGACCAAGTGACCATAGGTGTGTGGGTTCATTTCTGGGTCTTCAATTCTAATCCATTGATCTTCCTGCCTGTCAGTGTACCAGTACCATGCACTTTTTTTTATCACTATTGCTCTGTAGTACAGCTTGAGGTCAAGGATGGTAATTCCCCCAAAAGTTCTTTTATTCTTGAAAATAGTTTTTGCTATCCTGGGTTCTTTGTTATTCCAAATGAATTTGCAAATTGCTCTTTCTAACTCTATGAAGAATTGAGTTGGAATTTTGATGGAATTTCATTGAATCTGTAGATTGATTTCAGCAAGATGGCCATTTTTACTATATTAATCATGCCAATCAATGAGCATGGGAGATGTTTCCATCTTCTGAGATCTTCTTCGATTTCTTTCTTCTAAGACTTGAAGTTCTTGTCATATAGATCCTTCACTTGGTTGGTTAGAGTCACACCTTATATTTTATACTGGTTAGAGTCACACCTGATATGTGACTATTATGGAGAGTGTCACTTCCCTAATTTCTTTCTCTGACAGTTTATCCCTTGAGTATAGGAAGGTTACTGATTTGTTTGAATTAATTTTATATCCAGCCACCTTGCTGAAATTGTTTATCAGGTTTAGTAGTTCTTGTGTAGAATTTTGGGGTCATTTAAATATACTATCATATCATCTGCAAATAGTGATATTTTGACTTCTTCCTTTCCATTTTTGTATACATTTGACCTCCTTTTGTTGTCTACTTGCTCTAGATAGAGCTTCAAATACAATATTGAATAGATATGGAGAGAGTGGGAAGCCTTGTCTAGTTCCTGATTTTACTAGGATTGCTTCAAGTTTCTCTCCATTTAGTTTGATGTTGGTTACTAGTTTGCTGTATATTGCTTTTACTATCATTAAGGGTGGGCCTTGAATTCCTAATCTTTCCAAGACTTTTAACATGAGGGATGTTGAATTTTATCAAATGTGTTTTCAGCATTTAATGAAATGATCATGCTGTTTTTCCTTTGAGTTTGTTTATGTAGTGGATTACATTAATGGATTTCCATATATTGAATCATCCCTGCATTCCTGGGATAAGCCTACTTGATCATGGTGAAAGGTTGTTTTGATGTTTTCTTGGATTCAGTGTGAGAAATTTATTGAGTATTTTTGTATCAGTATTCATAAGGGAAATTGGTCTGAAGTTCTTTTCCTTTGTTGGGTCTTTGTGTGTTTTTGGTATCAGCATAACTGTGGCTTCATAGAACAAATTGAGTAGTGTTGTTCCTTCTATTTCTATTTTGCTGAATAGTTTGAAGAGCATTGGTATAAAGTCTTCTTTGAAGGTCTGATAAAATTCCACACTAAACTCATCTGTACCTGAGCCTCCATCTTATGCACTGTTCTCAACTTTATCTTCCAAGCTCCTACACAACATTCAACAGAACTCTTAACACTGGATTGATCTTCTGGCCCAAAGTTCCAAAGTCCTTCCACAGTCCTTCCCAAAACATGGTCAGGTTGTCATAGGAATACCCCACTATGCTGGTACCAATTTGTCTTAGTCAGGCTTTCTATTCCTGCACAAACATCATGACCAAGAAGCAGGTTGGGGAAGAAAGGGTTTATTCGGCTTACACTTCCACATTGCTGTTCATCATCAAGGAAGTCAGGACTGGAACTCAAGCAGGTCAGGAAGTAGGAGCTGATGCAGAGGCCATGGAGGGATGTTACTTACTGGCTTGCTTCCCCTAGCTTGCTCAGCTTGCTTTCTTATAGAACCCAAGACTACCAACCCAGAGATGGCACCACCCACAAGGGGACCTCCCCCTTTGATCACTAATTGAGAAAATGCCTTACAGCTGGATCTCATGGAGGCATTTCCCCAACTGAAGCTCCTTTCTCTGTGATAACTCCAGCCTGTGTCAAGTTGACACAAAAGTAGCCAGTACACCACTCTTCTGTTAATGCCAAAGGTGGTGCCATAATAGTAGCGTATTTGTACTAAGGAAAATGTGTTTAAAAAGTAGCATCTGAGGAGAAAGCCTGTGAGTAATGCACTTGATTTGAAAGCTGAGGATCTGAGTAACAATTTTTAAAAATTTAAATCTTATGGAACAAGCCAGATGTTGCCATGATCCAGAACTATTGGAAGGACAATGGTGAAAAAAAAATTACAGATACTTGTGAGGCATCAGGCTAGCTCTATCTGCAGCAATTAACCTTGTCTTGTAAGGATAGTCTCAACAGTGAAAGAGCAGGGTACCTAATGTCATTCTCTTGTTTCATCATGCACATACAGAGGGCATATATATTAGAAACAAACATGAACAGACATATAACACACATCTATACGCATGCACACAAATACAAGTAATGAGTACCTATTTACCCTATTTGCAATGAATAAAATGAATTGAAAGGTATATGCAAGATGGTAGCATTTATTGTTTTAAACACATGTGAAATATCTTTATTAACAGAGATACATATAGTTTCAGAGAAAAAAAATCTGTGAAAATACAAATATGTTAATTATTTTTAAAGCTATGATACATCCTAAAATCGGTAACTGTACAGATGGAAAAATGAATCATTATTGAGGATGGCAGCCAAAGATCAATTCTTGCCTCATCTATAATATTTTAATTTATTCTAACAGAATATATTAGCATGTTACTTGTATATTTTTAAAGAGGTGTTCACATACAACATAAATAGTTTTCAATTATGTTCAACTACAATACAAGTTTTAAGGAGCGAAAAACTATCTTTAAAGTCTGAAATATTAGCTAAGAATTTAAGCTAGGAATTTAAGTAGTTCTAAATCCATCTTGGTTTTCAAGACATAATTATCTTGACAGCGGAGACTGCAGCCAGGGTCTAGGTCATCTTCAGGAAGGCCCTTATGTATCTGTTAAGGTTGCCATGGGCAGAGTTCTCAAGGTCAACTCAGAAAAGTAATATTAGTGCAGAGTAAGTTTTTACACAGAGGGTCTGCTTACAAGAAGCCAGAAAATAGGGCAGCGAGTCAAAGGCCAGGAGAGCAGGTGAATGCAGCTTGTGAATGAACTGAAAATGACAAGTTGCCAAAGAAATTGAATCACCTTGTGCAGAGAAGAGCGACAGCATGACTCAGTTGGGCAGGGTTCGATTCAGTGTGACTTACAAACATGACTCTCCACACATTGTGGCAGTAGCCAAAAGGACCGAGCATAATTAGAAGCTGATTATAGTCATTTTCTGGGTTGTATCATTTTCTTTCTTTAGAAGAGGTTAGGACTTTGATTCTAGCCTTAGTGGGTTGACACTGTTCATAAGAACATTTTTCATGCCAACAAGTTTGACTTTTCATTTTGTCTTGGTTTTATAAATTTTAACAATCATGAGTCCTCTCACAATATCATATATTATCTATTTCAATACTTGTCATTTATTCTTTGTTTTCTATTATTCTTTTGTTACACCAGTGAGATGGGTTTTCTGAATAACTGAATATGTTTCCCAAGTCTCCTAACTTTCTTGCCATGGTCACAAGTCATTTTACCTGTTACTTTTGAAAGTTCAGTGACTTCATTGGTCATCATTTTCTTTCTTTTTTTTTTTTCTTTCCATTTTTTATTAGGTATTTAGCTTATTTACATTTCCAATGCTATACCAAAAGTCCCCCATACCCACCCACCCCCACTCCCCTACCCGCCCACTCCCCCTTTTTGGCCCAGGCGTTCCCCTGTTCTGGGGCATATAAAGTTTGCATGTCCAATGGGCCTCTCTTTCCAGTGATGGCCGACTAGGCCATCTTTTGATATATATGCAGCTAGAGTCAAGAGCTCCGGGGTACTGGTTAGTTCATAATGTTGATCCACCTATAGGGCTGCAGATCCCTTTAGCTCCTTGGGTACTTTCTCTAGCTCCTCCATTGGGAGCCCTGTGATCCATCCATTAGCTGACTGTGAGCATCCACTTCTGTGTTTGCTAGGCCCCGGCATAGTCTCACAAGAGACAGCTACATCTGGGTCCTTTCGATAAAAACTTGCTAGTGTATGCAATGGTGTCAGCGTTTGGATGCTGATTATGGCGTGGATCCCTGGATATGGCAGTCTCTACATGGTCCATCCTTTCATCTCAGCTCCAAACTTTGTCTCTGTAACTCCTTCCAAGGGTGTTTTGTTCCCACTTCTAAGGAGGGGCATCGTGTCCACACTTCAGTCTTCATTTTTCTTGAGTTTCATGTGTTTAGGAAATTGTATCTTATATCTTGGGTATCCTAGGTTTTGGGCTAATATCCACTTATCAGTGAGTACATATTGTGTGAGTTCCTTTGTGATTGTGTTACCTCACTCAGGATGATGCCCTCCAGGTCCATCCATTTGCCTAGGAATTTCATAAATTCATTCTTTTTAATAGCTGAGTAGTACTCCATTGTGTAGATGTACCACATTTTCTGTATCCATTCCTCTGTTGAGGGGCATCTGGGTTCTTTCCAGCTTCTGGCTATTATAAAAAAGGCTGCTATGAACATAGTGGAGCATGTGTCCTTCTTACCAGTTGGGGCATCTTCTGGATATATGCCCAGGAGAGGTATTGCTGGATCCTCCGGTAGTACTATGTCCAATTTTCTGAGGAACTGCCAGACTGATTTTCAGAGTGGTTGTACAAGCCTGCAATCCCACCAACAATGGAGGAGTGTTCCTCTTTCTCCACATCCTCGCCAGCATCTGCTGTCACCTGAATTTTTGATCTTAGACATTCTGACTGGTATGAGGTGGAATCTCAGGGTTGTTTTGATTTGCATTTCCCTGATGATTAAGGATGTTGAACATTTTTTCAGGTGCTTCTCTGCCATTCGGTATTCCTCAGGTGAGAATTCTTTGTTCAGTTCTGAGCCCCATTTTTAAATGGGGTTATTTGATTTTCTGAAGTCCACCTTCTTGAGTTCTTTATATATGTTGGATATTAGTCCCCTATCTGATTTAGGATAGGTAAAGATCCTTTCCCAATCTGTTGGTGGTCTCTTTGTCTTATTGACGGTGTCTTTTGCCTTGCAGAAACTTTGGAGTTTCATTAGGTCCCATTTGTCAATTCTCGATCTTACAGCACAAGCCATTGCCGTTCTGTTCAGGAATTTTTCCCCTGTGCCCATATCTTCAAGGCTTTTCCCCACTTTCTCCTCTATAAGTTTTAGTGTCTCTGGTTTTATGTGAAGTTCTTTGATCCATTTAGATTTGACCTTAGTACAAGGGGATAAGTATGGATCGATTCGCATTCTTCTACATGATAACAACCAGTTGTGTCAGCACCAATTGTTGAAAATGCTGTCTTTCTTCCACTGGATGGTTTTAGCTCCCTTGTCGAAGATCAAGTGACCATAGGTGTGTGGGTTCATTTCTGGGTCTTCAATTCTATTCCATTGGTCTACTTGTCTGTCTCTATACCAGTACCATGCAGTTTTTACCACAATTGCTCTGTATTACAGCTTTAGGTCAGGCATGGTGATTCCACCAGAGGTTCTTTTATCCTTGAGAAGAGTTTTTGCTATCCTAGGTTTTTTGTTATTCCAGATGAATTTGCAAATTGCTCCTTCTAATTCATTGAAGAATTGAGTTGGAATTTTGATGGGGATTGCACTGAATCTGTAGATTGCTTTTGGCAAGATAGCCATTTTTACAATGTTGATCCTGCCAATCCATGAGCATGGGAGATCTTTCCATCTTCTGAGATCTTCTTTAATATCTTTCTTCAGAGACTTGAAGTTTTTATCATACAGATCTTTCACTTCCTTAATTAGAGTCACGCCGAGATATTTTATATTATTTGTGACTATTGACAGGGGTGATGTTTCCCTAATTTCTTTCTCAGCCTGTTTATTCTTTGTGTAGAGAAAGGCCATTGACTTGTTTGAGTTAATTTTATATCCAGCTACTTCACCGAAGATGTTTATCAGGTTTAGGAGTTCTCTGGTGGAATTTTTAGGGTCACTTATATATTCTATCATATCATCTGCAAAAAGTGATATTTTGACTTCCTCCTTTCCAATTTTTATCCCCTTGATCTCCTTTTGTTGTCGAATTGCTCTGGCTAATACTTCAAGTACTATGTTGAAAAGGTAGGGAGAAAGTGGGCAGCCTTGTCTAGTCCCTGATTTTAGTGGGATTGCTTCCAGCTTCTCTCCATTTACTTTGATGTTGGCTACTGGTTTGCTGTAGATTGCTTTTATCATGTTTAGGTATGGGCCTTGAATTCCTGATCTTTCCCGAACTTTTATCATGAATGGTTGTTGGATCTTGTCAAATGCTTTTTCTGCATCTAACGAGATGATCATGTGGTTTTTGTCTTTGAGTTTGTTTATATAATGGATTACATTGATGGATTTTCGTATATTAAACCATCCCTGCATCCCTGGAATAAAACCTACTTGGTCAGGATGGATGATTGCTTTAATGTGTTCTTGGATTCGGTTAGCGAGAATTTTATTGAGGATTTTTGCATCGATATTCATAAGAGAAATTGGTCTGAAGTTCTCTATCTTTGTTGGATCTTTCTGTGGTTTAGGTATCAGAGTAATAGTGGCTTCATAAAATGAGTTGGGTAGAGTACCTTCTACTTCTATCTTGTGAAAAAGTTTGTGCAGAACTGGAATTAGATCTTCTTTGAAGGTCTGATAGAACTCTGCAGTGAACCCGTCTGGTCCTGGGCTTTTTTTGCTGGGAGACTATTTATAACTGCTTCTATTTCTTTAGGGGATATGGGACTGTTTAGAAGGTCAACTTGATCCTGATTCAACTTTGGTACCTGGTATCTGTCCAGAAATTTGTCCATTTCGTCCAGGTTTTCCAGTTTTGTTGAGTATAGCCTTTTGTAGAAGGATCTGATGGTGTTTTGGATTTCTTCAGGATTTGTTGTTATGTCTCCCTTTTCAGTTCTGATTTTGTTAATTAGGATTTTGTCTCTGTGCCCTCTAGTGAGTCTAGCTAAGGGTTTATCTATCTTGTTGATTTTCTCAAAGAACCAACTCCTTGTTTGGTTAATTCTTTGAATAGTTCTTCTTGTTTCCACTTGGTTGATTTCACCCCTGAGTTTGATTATTTCCTGCCATCTATCTACTCCTCTTGGGTGAATTTGCTTCCTTTTTTTCTAGAGCTTTTAGATGTGTTGTCAAGCTGCTAGTATGTGCTGTCTCCTGTTTCTTCTTGGAGGCACTCAGGGCTATGAGTTTCCCTCTTAGAAATGCTTTCATTGTGTCCCAAAGGTTTGGGTACGTTGTGGCTTCATTTTCATTAAACTCTAAAAAGTCTTTAATTTCTTTCTTTATTCCTTCCTTGACCAAGGTATTATTGAGAAGAGTGTTGTTCAGTTTCCACGTGAGTGTTGGCTTTCTGTTATTTTTTTTTTTTTTTTGTTATTGAAGATCAGCCTTAGTGCATGGTGATCTGATAGGATACATGGGACAATTTCAATATTTTTAATCTGTTGAGGCCTGTTTTGTGACCTATTATGTGGTCAATTTTGGAGAAGGTACCATGAGGTGCTGAGAAGAAGGTATATCCTTTTGTTTTAGGATAAAATGTTCTGTAGATATCTGTCAGATCCATTTGTTTCATCACTTCTGTTAGTTTCAGTGTGTCCCTGTTTAGTTTCTGTTTCCATGATCTGTCCATTGGTGAAAGTGGTGTGTTGAAGTCTCCCACTATTATTGTGTGAGGTGCAATGTGTGCTTTGAGCTTTACTAAAATTTCTTTAATGAATGTGGCTGCCCTTGTATTTGGAGCATAGATATTCAGAATTGAGAGTTCCTCTTGGAAGATTTTATCTTTGATGAGAACGAAGTGCCCCTCCTTGTCTTTTTTGATGACTTTGGGTTGGAAGTCAATCTTATCAGATATTAGGATGGCTACTCCAGCTTGTTTCTTCATACCATTTGCTTGGAAAATTGTTTTCCAGTTTTTTATTCTGAGGTAGTGTCTATCTTTTTCTCTGAGATGTGTCTCCTGTAAACAGCAAAATGTTGGGTCTTGTTTGTGTAGCCAGTTTGTTAGTCTATGTCTTTTTATTGGGGAGTTGAGACCATTGATGTTAAGAGATATTAAGGAAAAGTAATTGTTGCTTCCTGTTATTTTTGTTGTTAAAGTTGGCATTCTGTTCTTGTGGCTGTCTTCTTTTAGATTTGTTGAGGGATTACCTTCTTGTTTTTTCTAGGGCATTGTTCCTGTTCTTGTATTGGTTTTTTTTCTGTTATTAACCTTTGAAGGGCTGGATTCGTGGAGAGATAATGTGTGAATTTGGTTTTGTCGTGGAATACTTTGGTTTCTCCATCTATGGTAATTGAGAGTTTGGCTGGGTATAGTAGCCTGGGCTGGAATTTGTGTTCTCTTAGTGTCTGTATAACATCTGTCCAGGCTCTTCTGGCTTTCATAGTCTCTGGTGAAAAGTCTGGTGTAATTCTGATAGGCCTTCCTTTGTATGTTACTTGACCTTTCTCCCTTATTGCTTTTAATATTCTATCTTTATTTAGTGCATTTGTTGTTCTGATTATTATGTGTCGGGAGGAATTTCTTTTCTGGTCCAGTCTATTTGGAGTTCTGTAGGCTTCTTGTATGTTTATAGGTATCTCTTTCTTTATATTTGGGAAGTTTTCTTCAATAATTTTGTTGAAGATGTTTGCTGGTCCTTTGAGTTGAAAATCTTCATTCTCATCCACTCCTATTATCCGTAGGTTCGGTCTTCTCATTGTGTCCTGGATTTCCTGTATATTTTGAGTTAGGATCTTTTTGCATTTTCCATTTTCTTTGATTGTTGTGCCGATGTTCTCTATGAAATCTTCTGCACCTGAGATTCTCTCTTCCATCTCTTGTATTCTGTTGCTGATGCTCAAATCTATGGTTCCAGATTTCTTTCCTAGGTTTTCTATCTCCAGTGTTGCCTCACTTTGAGTTTTCTTTATTGTGTCTTCTTCCCTTTTTAGGTCTAGTATGGTTTTGTTCATTTCCATCACCTGTTTGTATGTTTTTTCCTCTTTTTCTGTAAGGACTTCTACCTGTTTGATTGTGTTTTCCTGTTTTTCTTTAAGGACTTGTAACTCTTTAGCAGTGTTCTCCTGTATTTCTTTAAGTGATTTATTAAAGTCCTTCTTGATGTCCTCTACCATCATCATGAGATATGCTTTTAAATCTAGGTCTAGGTTTTCGGGTGTGTTGGGGTGCCCTGGACTTGGCGAAGTGGGAGTGCTGGGTTCTGATGATGGTGAATGGTCTTGGTTCCTGTTAGTAGGATTCCTACATTTACCTTTCGCCATCTGGTAATCTCTGGAGTTAGTAGTTATAGTTGACTCTGTTTAGAGATTGTTCTTCTGGTGATTCTGTTACCGTCTATCAGCAGACCTGGGAGACAGATTCTCTCCTCTGAGTTTCAGTGCTCAGAGCACTCTCTGCTGGCAAGCTCTCTTACAGGGAAGGTGTGCAGATATCTTGTTTTTGGACCTCCTCCTGGTCGAAGAAGAAGGCCCAAAACAGGGCCTCTCTCAGAATCTGTGTTGCTTTGGCAGTTCCCAGAAGCTGTCAGCTTCTGTGGTGCAGACTCTCACCTGTGCAGAGTAAATTCCTAAGTTCCAGGGAGTCCTGGAACCAAGATGGCGACCGCTGCTGCTGAGGCTGAGGCCGCCTCCCAAGCCAGGCAGACACCTGTCCTCTGGTCCGGACGGTGGCCGGCTGTCTGCGGCCCGCCAAGGGTGCTGCCTCAGCGGCTCTGTGTTTCTGCCTGTCCCAGAAGCTGTCCGGTTCTCTGGCGCACCCTCTAACCTGTTCAGACTAATTTCCTAGGTCCCACGGAGTCTCGGAACCCAGATGGCGACCGCTGCTGCTGAGGCTGAGGCCGCCTCCCAAGCCAGGCAGACACCTGTTCTCTGGTCCAGAAGGTGGCCAGCTGTCTGCGGCCCGCCAGGGGTGCTGCCTCAGCGGCTCTGTGCTTCTGCCCGTCCCAGAAGCTGTCTGGTTTTCTGGCGCACCCTCTAACCTGTTCAGACTAATTTCCTAAGTTCTGCTGAGTCCTGGAACCAGGATGGCGACTCGACCGCTGCTGCTGAGGCTGTTCATCATTTTCAATGTGGTTAATTTTTTATTTTCATAGACCTATGTGTGTAATTGAATGAGATACCATATCACACTAAAACATTATCATTAATTAATTTAAAATACTACGTCCCCATCTTTTTTCATAGCCATAACATGTTCTGTATGTTTTTATCTTTGTGGCACAATCACTTTAGAAGTTCTAAAGAAAAGTTAAGTGTGTGTCTGTTTTGCTACTAGAATTTTCTTTTTTTTTTCAGATTTTTTTTACAATTAGGTATTTTCCTCATTTACATTTCCCAATGCTATCCCAAAAGTCCCCCATACCCACCCCCCACCTACTCCCCCTTTTTGACCCTGGCGTTCCCCTGTACTGGGGCATATAAAGTTTGCAAGTCCAATGGGCCTCTCTTTCCAGTGATGGCCAACTAGGCCATCTTTTGATACATAAGCAGCTAGAGACAAGAGCTCCGGGGTACTGGTTAGTTAATATTGTTGTTCCACCTATAGGGTTGCAGTTCCCTTTAGCTCCTTGGGTACTTTCTCTAGCTCCTCCATTGGGGGCCCTGTGATCCATCCAATAGCTGACTGTGAGCATCCACTTCTGTGTTTGCTAGGCCCCAGCATAGTCTCACATGAGACAGCTATATCTGCGTCCTTTCAGCAAAATCTTGCTAGTGTATGTAATGGTGTCAGCGTTTGGAGGCTGATTATGGGATGGATCCCTGGGTATGGCAGCCTCTAGATGGTCCATCCGTCTCAGCTCCAAACTCTGTCTCTGTAGCTCCTTCCTTGGGTGCCTTGCTCACAATTCCAAGAAGGGGCAAAGTATCCACACCTTGGTCTTCGTTGTTCCCGAGCTTTTTGTATTTCACAAATTGTATCTTATATCTTGGGTATTCTAAGTTTCTGGGCTAATATCCACTTCTCAGTGAGTACATATCATGTGATTTCTTTTGTGATTGAGTTACCTCACTCAAGATGATGCCCTCCAGGTCCATTCATTTGGCTAGGAATTTCATAAATTCATTCTTTTTAATAGCTGAGTAGTATTCCATTTTGTAAATGTACCACATTTTCTGTATCCATTCCTCTGTTGAGGGGCATCTGGGTTCTTTCCAGCTTCTGGCTATTATAAATAAGGCTTTTATGAACATAGTGGAGTATGTGTCCTTCTTACTGGTTGGAAAATCTTCTGGATATATGCCCAGGAGAGGTATTGCGGGATCTTCCGGTAGTACTATGTCCAATTTTGTGAGGAACCGCCAGACTTCGAAGCATGTTAACAAAAATTTCTCCCTTCAATTTCTGTTTGCCTGTGGTGATTGTTCATTTTTTCTATTCACCAATAATTAAGTTTCCTTGTTGTTGTTACCTTAGGGTTAGTGTGCTATGAAAATGCATTATGTGATTTTTTTTTCAACCTGCAAATAAAGGTCAATTATCTAGTCTCTCCTAATATCAAGATGTTAAAAGCTGGTCGAAGAAGGGTACCAGGTCTTAAAACTATTTTTTCAAACCTCTTGAGGTGACACATGTATATGCATTAAATTCTAAAATTAAATTTAAATTTTCACTCAGTAACTTCACTTGTGTGAATTCAACAAATTTTAATCATTTCAACACTAATTTATGATGCTTATTTCAGTACATTACTTTCAGTAGGATTTGGATTAAAGAATGAAGGATGCCTGGCTTCTAGCTTAGTTGATAACTCTCTTCTAAGGCAGAATATTAAATAATTTAATTTAGTTTATAAGAGACTGAAAATATAAAACAGTTATTGTCACTATTATTAATGTGCTCTATTTTGGCAAAAAAAAAAAAAAAAAAAAAAAAACCATTCCTTATTCAAATTTACTTGGTCTTCAATGCCTTCCCTACAAGAAATATACATATATTACCTTTAAATATAAAGTAGTGCAACTTAGGTTTTATTTTAAATGCATATAGCATAGAGCTTCTCATATGATCTATTAAGGATTCCATGTATTGGGATCCAAATGATTCAATTCATAATGGGAGACAAAAATATTAGCATTGCCATACACATTTTAATTTATAACAGTTACAATAGTCATACTGAATATGATGAGCATCCATAAACATATTTGTTATACACAGTGTTATAACTCTTTCAGGAGACATCAGAAAATTTCTCTACTGTATGGATAGAAATTTCACAACTAAATGTCTTCAAAAGCACTGTAAAATAATGTAATATTGAAGTAAAATGTTTGGCTTAGTGCGAATTTCTTCCATTGCTTACCTGGCATCTTTTCAATATTTACCTCATGTTTTGTTCTCACACATGATTGAGACCCACTTTAAAATATTTTCTACTTTGTCTCCAATGTCTCTATATCTTGAAGAACAATGAATTTTTCTTATCAGCTCCTTCCTGCTGGACTTCTGCATTTGGTAACCTGTGTTCATAGTCACCTTGTGTTCTTTTAAGACCCTTCAGGGTTAGTCATACGTAGACATTTTTATAAAGATATTAAAGGTTTTTCTCTTGTACTGAACAATATTTGGAAATATTTTTATGGCTTGTGGCTAAAATATGGCTAGACAACAAAATAGAGAATCCACTGGGTTCTTCAAATATTTCCTTGTAACAATCTTTGCTTAGGGGAGAAAACCAATATGGGAGTGTGAACTCTTAACAGGACCTTGTATTGTTCTGTTAACGTGGAAAAACATGGCTATAGTTTGGTGAGCTTGTATTCATTAAATCACATCAAAGGATTCTTAAAAAAACTGATAGCAAGGGGAGAGTGTATAATTATAGCAAAATAATTACAGTAAATTAATATCAAATTCATTAGGAGTAAATTATTTAAGGAAAGCTTTTGGTCTCCCTCTTCTGAAGAAGCATCTATACACATGACTAAGAAAACAGGCACATAGTGAAGAATACAGGAGAGATAGATATTGGATTACTTTTTACTCAAAGTTGTGAGATATGTTTTTTCTTATTAGTGTGTCTTTTAAGCTAAAAATGCTAACTCATTGGTGAAATGAGAGAATTTTTTTAAAAATTTCCCTAAAGGATTATATAAAGTACTCCAATCATTCTAAGTAGAAGGCTTCATGTCAGAGACAATTACTTTTGATATACACTCAATTCTCTATTAGTCTCTCCAAACATACAGATTTATATACCTTCCTAAAAGAATATAGAAAGTTATCATATCAATATATATATTGTTCACTGAGAGCTTCATTTTCAAAAAATAAATGATTATTAAAAAGCCTAAGGAATTTTTGCTAGAGAAAGTACCCAAGGAGCTGAAGGGGTCTGCAACCCGATAGGTAGAACAACAATATGGACCAACCAGTACCCCAGAGCTCCTGTCTGTATCTGCATATGTAGCAGAAGATGGCCTAGTTGGCCATCACTGGAAAGAGAGGCCCTTGGTCTTGCAAACATTATAGGCCCCAGTACAGGGGAATGCCAGTGCCAAGAAGTGGGAGTGGGTGGGTAGGGGAGCAGGGCAGGCGGGGAGGGGTATAGGGAACTTTTGGGATAGCATTTGAAATGTAAATAAAGAAAATATCTAATAAAAAAAGAAGAAGAAAAAGCCAAAGGATTTAGAATGTATTCCACTGGTCGAGCACACACATCTATATGAAAATTCCTGGTAAAATGCCTAGTACTAGGGGCAGGGGGCAGGGAATATTTGCAGAAGTTAATCCTACCATAAGGCTTTCCATTGGTTATTTTGGTTTCTGACACTCAAAAACGCTACAGAGCCATGTACTTTCTTCTTTCTTCTGACATTCTTCTTTCTTTTATAGAATGTTTAGGTTGATTACTATTTAGATGTTCATGGGAATACAAAAAGTGATTGTTTGAAATGGATCTGCTACAAAGATTCCGAATTTAACATTTGTTTGATTCTATTTCAGTTTAATCTATGCCTTCCTGTATAATTTATTGTCATGGTAACGGCACGCTTATCTAAACGGAAAAGATAGAATATTTAACTGAATATAAATGTGTCATAATGGAAAACATATCATTGACAAGTTAATATGCAAGCATGCATCCACATATACAGTGTAAAAATTAGTATCCATAAAATTATTAGGAAATCAATAATATATTACTGTTTTAATATAAAAACCATGTGTTGTATACAATAGTAATTATACATAATTGATTTAAAAACTTGTAGGGATTAAGGAGATGGCACAGTAGATAAAGTCATTGTTGTTCAAATATGAATACCTATCTGTGTCCCCAACTTCTCTGAAAATTCCAGACTAGTGGCACATATTTGCAATTGCAAAACCAGGAAGTAGAGACAGGAAAGTCTCTGGGGCTTGGTGGCCAGTCAATTAGCTGAATCCTGGACCTCTAGCTAAACTATGAAACCTTCTCAAATAATGAGGCAGAGGATGATTGAGCGGGGCATTTAACACAGATCTCTGATCTCCACACATAGCCATACATATATGTGAATTCATATATTTGTATGTTCACATACATGTACCATATGCATTTTTAAGGAATGCTTGGAAATTACATTGTGCCTTAGAAAGAAAATTAACCAGTATTTTTTTTAATTTGCAAACTAAACTTTACTAAGATTTTCATGTATTCCCTTTAGCTTTGGTAATGGTTCATTCATGTAGATTTACTTATTACATGTTGAGATAAGTTGGCTGGGATAGGAGAACACTTATACTGTGGCATCCCCACTTTATAATGTGAAGACTTCTTCCATCACGTCACCAAAGCATGCTCCTGAAGCCCCTGACTTGCTGTCTGGTACAAAGCAAGGAAAATAAAAGGGAACACAGAGCAGTGACATCTGTTTCTTTTATCAGGAAAGCAAATGCTCTTCTAACAGGTTCCTAATTTCAATTTTGCTGAAGTTATAATTTGATTCATGTCTTTTTCTTAAACACCAAATATTACTAATGGATACTCCTCTCTGTGTACCATATTCTGAAAGCTAAGTAAACGAGTATTAACTTCAAAATGTAGTGTGCTCGCAGATTGGGTCAGTGATGGTGGTGGTGGTTGTGGTGGTTTGGCATAAGTCAGCCTGTCTGGGGGATATAGAGTAGGAAAAAGGCATGAAATCATGTTGTGAATTTTCTAGGTATACTGGAATGAAGTACTGCAGGCTTTATAATGTTGCATGTATTTACTACCTCACAGTTATCAAGATTTGAAATTCAAAGTCAATACACTCGTACATTTGGTAGAAGGCTGCGAGAAATGATTATGTCCCAGGCTTCACTTTGGCTTGGAGATATCCATCTTTTCCATATTTTCTCCTAATCATTGCTCCTCTATGTGTATCCCTGCATACTAATTCCACTTCTTCTAGGGACACTAAGGGAATGAGTTAAACTCGTTCTCTATGTAGAGCCACTCTATCAATTTTACAAGGAATCCCTAGGTCACATTAGGAAGTACAGGGGCTAAGGCTTCCACCTAGGAACCTGGTAAGGGATACCATGGCTAGGGTATGTATAAATCATTGTAGCTATATCCTTATAGAAACAAGAACCCCAGCATTTACTGCCCAGCAGAGTTAAACCTGCAACTTTGTAGCCACATAATAGTTTGGATACCTGTGAATGTGGAATGTAACCAGCTTAAAAATTTAAACTTCCTTAAAATACTTTGAGATTTTTATGTTTTTTTTTTTTTACTTTTTTTGTGAAACTTGATTGTGTGTTTATCGAAGTTTGAATTATGTAAATGACAATGTTATATTTTGTTGCCCTACAAAATAAATTTATATATTTTATTGTTATGTGTGCATATAAATGTTTTTTAGGATGCCATGATATATGACTTCCAGTGACTTATCTTCCAAATACAGACAACTTATAACTATAATCAGTTACTTGTGTTCATGATGTCTTACTGAGTGGAAAGCAGCAACTGTCAATAAGGGCCACCGTGTCAGTAAGGGTGAACCACTGTAAAACAGTAAGTATTTGAGATATATACCAGCTGCTCAGTATTTTTGTTAGAGTACTAAGGGCACATCCACACTGTTGTCCTGTACTCTTCTTCTGATAATTCATTACCATAACCTCTGCTATGCATTGCTCATCTGGTGACATGTGGCAGTGCCCAAACCATGTATTTTATTTTTGTGTCAATTTCTGTAATACATAAAATAGCTCTCTTATTTGATTGTGTTGTTATTATAGTCTACAACATCTTGTAAGAAAATATAACCCCGTCAAAAGGGGTATGACTTAATTATGATTATTATGTGAGATATTTTGTTTATCTATGGTGATAACCTATTTTGTTAATCATGTTTAATTATTGATTGTGTGTTTAATACATGGACCAAGATATTCTTCATTCTGCATGGCCCAGAAAAACCAAAATGTGAGGCAACCATAGAATGAGAATTCTCATGGTACATACTCTGAGAACTTACAGAAGGGTAGAGAAGACTAGACAATTCTTTGGTGGCCACAACCCATGAATTCAAGTGAATTTGTTATGAAGTCTGTAAGACTGAAAGCTATCCAAACCTTAGTGTGTACTAGATCCTGTGAGTCTTCGTAAGATACCACAGTACAATTCACAAAGATGTTCTCTAACTACACAGGAGTGTTTCTTAAATGACCCAAAGAGCACCCAGTGAAAAGAATTCAATAATTAAGTGTAAATGCCTCATGTGAATACTTACTGATCAACCAAATCCTGTTTAGTGTTTTTATGTGTTTTTATGAGTTCAGAATATTGTCCAAAAGGGAATCCTTTGGTTAGTGAAAGTTGATATTAGAAAGAGTATTGCTAATTAAACAAATCTTATCAGCCAAAAAGGAATGAATAGTCCCATATTATACGGACAAGAAATAACGTTAAAGGATGGCAGCATAGTTTCATGATACTGGTTTTCCTGTAAATAAAAAAATTAATTTAAATATCAAATGAGCTAAATATATTTGGAAGGATCCTAATGATGAGTTTTGTATGAATCATTTACAAAGAGTATTTCAGATGATATCACATTAACTATTTAAAAATAAAAATACTTAGAGATTTATGAAACTACAATCTCTATCTTTCTGTAAAAAAAATTTCTGTCAATACAAAGCAAAACACATTTTTGTTACACATGGTCTCTTCAGATTCTTTTTTTACCCTTCCCTGGCAGCCATGAGGTAAGGCCTATCTTTGCTGATTTATTGTGAATACACTATATGAGTGAAATTGTAAATCTATATCCTTAAATAAAGTCTCTTAAATAAAGCAACATGTTTTTGAAATCCATACATGAGTGTAGTAATTCAATTTCTTACTAGGAGTGAAATAACCATAATCTGCAATGATTCAACACAAAGTGTTTAAAAATAGGATTAGTTTTACTTTTGGAATATTTGTAATTATATAATGAGATATTTAAGTATGAACCTAGATATAAAACAACATTTTTATGTGCAACCCATTTAATCTTTGTACACATACCCTGAAGGCAAACACACACAAACACACCCACACCCACCCACACCCACCGACCCCTCCACACACACACACTGCACAAACCCATGATTTTGGTGTGAAATTTTATGCTCTTGTTATCACATTGCAACTCAAATATTTCAAGGCTGGGAAATTTTTGGATTTGTGAGTTTATGGGGCTCACATTATACCTTGAGAAGCATGGATGATAAAATGGAGTTCATACATGAGGATTCCTTTGCTGCCTGTTTTCAGTTCTTTTCAGAATATACTCAGATATTATCATGAGATAATAAAATAATCTTGCCTTTAAACTGTAAGGAATGACCAAGGTATTCTCAAGAATGGTTAAACCAGTTTGCATCCATACTGGCAGTGTACAAATGCTTGGATTAGTGCACACACCAGTGAGTGGAGATGTACTAACTGACTGTAGATTTAGTTTAAAATTTTCTAACTTATTATGTTGAACTTTTTTCTTGACAATTCCCATTCTGTAGAATTTTTTTATTCTTTTCATAAGGTGCTTTGGCAAACAAAATTTAAAATTTAGATGAACTCTAGTGTATTTTTGTATTGTTTGTATTTTTGTATTGTTTGTATTGTTTTATTGCAAATGCTTAAGGGTTATTATCAGTGTGCTTCCTGTACTGGAGATAGAACCAAGAACCTTGAACTTGATAGCAAGGACTCTGCCACTGAGATACAATAGCAGCTTACTCATAAGTAACTTTTAGCAACATCATATACAAAGGAAACTTCAGGGAGATAATTACCAGCATTTCAGAATATATAATGATGGAAGTACAATCTATTCTTTATTTTGTGTGAGTGGACATGGTTTTCGTTAAATGAATACAATATGTACCTTATTAATTTAATCACATATTATTCAACAAAGTGAAGTAAGCATGAATATTATTTTGCTCTAAGGTAAACAGTGACATGAAGTGTAAGATTTTTTTCACTTAGTCACTCATCACATTTAATTATAACAAACACATAGCTCTAGACAGTGAAGGCATGCAGATGAAAAGTTGGGCCATTTTCTATGTTCACCGAGTATATGTTTTGATGTATATGTTTAAATAAATAAATTAAATAGTAATAAATAAATTCAGTACTTCTAACACCTAAAATATAAGTGAACATTGAGTTTTACCATACTATATAATGGGATGATGGTGGTTTATAAGGAACCTAATGCTTATGATAGATTAACAGTAATGGGTTTACATGAAGAAAAAATATCCATATAAATATCTGGAGCTAATAATTATCCATAAATTGGTCCAGAAGCTAGTCATTAAAAATGTGCTTTTATCAGGATTAAGGAGAAAACTTGTAGATAATGCAATAATCTAAGTTAAAAATGTAAAAATAAAGTGTCTTTCTTTTTTATCTTCACAAAATTCTTGTAAGTAAGAACATTTTAAAATTTCAGCCTCCCATAGCACAGGACCAGTGAAAGACTGGATGAAGAAAGCTTGCTGAGGTTGAAGTATAAGTAGCCCCTCTGCTGTGATGAAACCTAAGCAATATAAAAAGGAAAACACGATTTTTAAAACTGAAGAAAATAGTTGTATAGTCATGGAGTCTTACAGAATCATCAGATTATATGTGTAAAACAAGCATACTCTAAAGAACACGGAAAGACAATCAAAGTCTCAAGGTTCGGTGGCTTTGAAATCAGAACAGGTTGAGCATAGAGTGAATACTTAATTTCCACAGATACTCCAACCCTGAATCTGCATTTGGCTTAGGAGCCACTTACCATGTGTCTGTCAATAGATAGTTTTCTGTTTTGATTTGCTCTCTGAGATAAGGAGGCTAAGCTGGCATGGAATCAAATGAATGGGAGATTCCGTGTACAGGAAGTTTACCCATTAAAAGCCACTGTTTTTCCAGGGAAGTGTTAATAACTCAATTCCCTAAGTTTAGAGTGTTTACTTATCTGAAAATATACCTACTAGCCTGACCCAAATTAAATTTGTATCTATGGCAGGCAGCATTCTAAAATGGTTCCCCAGAGTGTCATTCTGCCACATACAGACACAAAGTGTCTAATTCCCTTCATTTAAGTTGCCTCAACAGTGAGAATATGATGAGAAATTCTTTCACTTAATTGCTACATTATATGACAAATGGTGATAGAATATTCATTAGCTGATGTAGTAGCTGACTGCATCGACAGAAATCATTAGAGAGCCTTTCTGCTTCTGTTCTGTGGGAAATGGATAACCATGATGCCTGCAGACTCTCTGGCGGGGACCTTAGTGTAGGGCTTAGTTGACTACAAGCAAGGGCACAGGGTTCTTGGTTCCTACGTAGAAAAGATGTGCATCCTGAAAACAGCAGGGCTGACCTGGCAAATGGCACTAAGCTTCAGCATCTCTGGCAGAGACTGTCATATGACTCACACGGTCGTGATTCAAATTGTTACACTGATCAGGAAGCCTACAGTTTTCTTTCCCTCAATAAGTCCATAGTATTTATTTCCTACATCTAGTACTTTCTTCCATATAGGATATTATAGTTTATATTGTTGTCCCCCATGCCCAAGTACTTATAGAAAAGTCCTTATTGTAGCCCTGCAGAGAAAGCCTAAATTTGGAGACTGTGTCTTTAAATAAACAATATAAATATATTGAGATAACAGCAGTAGAAATTAGTTCAGAAAGATTGGTATCTTTATAAAAAGGTAATTAAAACAGAGACACACAGAGGGATAGAGTCTATAGGAAGACAAAGTGGAAAGACTGCAATCTATATGCAGTGGAGACAGACTCCAAACAAATCAACCCTATTGGCATCTTGATCTCCTGCTCTGAGTGTAGCTAGCTATACAGGCAAAATCTGTCTTTAAAATCTGAGGCCCTTCATTATGGAAGTGCTATCAAGCTAATACAACTCAGCAATTTAATAACATGATAGAAATCCTATTTACCATCAGTTTTTAAAGTGTGATTTTGAAGTCTTGAAAAGTTAAGTAAATTAAATGTTGTCACAAATGTATTGCCAAGGAAATGAAAACATTTCATATGTTAGCTAGAGTAAGCAATGAATCTGTTATCCTAACTAGGACATTTAAAGAGTGTGTTCAGTGCTGTTAATTATTGTTAAAGGACTCGAAGAGTCATAGGACAAGGTCATACATTTCACCAGAAGTATTCTAATATCTGTGATAAACCAAGCAGTGCAGCTCCATTAGGTTCTCTTAACACATTCTGTTTGCAACTAAAGAAATGTAATAGACTGTTAATAGACATCAAATCACTGGTTGAATTTTTATTCAATGTCAACAGTAGATGTTTCTGATTGTAATAACAAAGGTGTTTATACTTCCAATGAACAAGCCATTGACTGACTTTAGAATATATGACTGACATTTCTATCTTCCAATGAGCCTAGAGAAAAATTTAGCCCAAATTGATACGTTGATTCCAGTATGAGTATTAGCATGGTGTACCATTGTCTTTATACACTCACTATTCTCGTGTGTTTTCATGTATTACTTCCTTTCCATTTTCCTTTTATGGATGATGCTGGTTTTAGATATCTTTGCAGTCTACCTTGAATCTCCTAGAATAAAGGTACCATGATGTATCAGTCAGTCATTCAACCATGTGACCGCATCACTTCATGTTGTTCAAAGAATGCTTTGCTACTCATTGTTAGCAACAACATCTACTTCAACATTCCCTGTTTTTGCATCACTCTTCCCCTTCCCTAGATGTTTACTAGATAGACTTATGTGATTGTGGGCAGTCAGTCATACAGAGCTGAATAGAGAGAGAGACCTGAAAAACCTAAGACTATGTGGAAGTAGCCCACATCAAATTGTAATACCTGCAGACATTCTTTAGTTGAAGTGAAGGAAAAGTAATTTTCCTTCTACAGAATCGAAACCATGCAATTAGGGGATTTTTTAAAAAATAAAAGAGCATGTACTGGACTATAGCAACACTTTCAGTTGCCACTAATTATAATATGCCACTTGACAGAAATTACCTCAGATCAAAAAGAATAATTCTAGGCTTGCTACCATGTACTTTGTATACCATACTAAAAATAGAACTTTGTATTGCTTAGTTTCAAATCTACAACTATCAAAATTTAGGTCAAAAAGAGCAGTTCCTCAGCATAATTTGAATAGAATTCTAGCTGTGCATTTTTTCCAAAGTACATATTTCCCTAAATATTTAATTTTAATACCCCTGTGGTACCTTCCAGAAATACATAGAACCCAGGTATCTAGTATGTTTGTTTCTGAACTGTTAATAAATGAGCAATGATATTTATGTTGTGACTCTATTTCGAACAGAGCTAACCTACTTCTTAGCGCAGGAGACAAAAGAAAAGAAATGACCCTTGCTATACCTCTGCCTTGTGTCAGCATTCAGTGAGTATTGAGATTTCTAATATTCATTTCATGGAGAAATTGTATGATGCTGTAGGCCTGAATGTATCCCTCACAATGAGAAACAGAAATAGAGAGGAGAGCAATATGGATTGGACTGTGTTTCGTTAACATCCATATGTTGAAGCCCTAAATCATAGAATAACACTATTTGAGATAATGAACTATTATAGTTTGACATCATGAGTTAATCAATGCAATGATCAGAGAGCAGGAAGAGATACCAAGGGTTCTAAACCTCAAAGAATGGGCCTTATGAAGATACAAAAAGGAAGCAACCATCTGCAAAACAGAGAAAGAAGATTCATGAGAAACAAACTTCCTAGTTCTCTTGAACTACGAGAAATGACTTTCTGTTCCTTAGACTCCTGGTCTGTGCACTTTTGTTGTGTCAGCATGGATGACAATCTAACATAGAAGGGGAAGAGAAGTGAGGAAGAGTTCATTTGTCTTTAATAATATGCAAATTATGTTTAATGCTATGCTAATTGTGTTGGAATGCTATTAACAAACCAAAGAGTAAGCAGGCTGTGCATTTTATATATTGGAATGTAGTCGCTGGAGAAATTATCTTCAGATTTTAGTCGTTGAATGGAAACTCTAAACCTCACCACAGAAGCTGTACAAGCGTGGGAACCAAAGATTGATTCCTAGAAACCTCATAATGGTGTAAGGAAAAAAAAACAACCCCAAAGTTTTCTGACTTCTTAGTGATATGTGAACCTGTGCATTCAGATGAGTGTGTGTGTGTGTGTGTGTGTGTGTGATTGTGTGTGTGTGTGATTGTGTGTGTGTGTGTTTACTCAAACACTCTTGGCCTTTTTCTTTCTTTTTCTTTTTTCTTTTTTTGTTTTTGTTTTTGTTTTTTTTTTTTTTGGTTGTTGTTTTTTGTTTTTTTTTTGTTTTTGTTTTTGTTTTTTTTTTTTTTTTTTTTTATAGCTCTGGCTGTCCTGGAGCTCACTTTGTAGACCAGGCTGGCCTCGAACTCAGAAATCCGCCTGCCTCTGCCTCCCGAGTGCTGGGATTAAAGGCGTGCGCCACTACGCCCGGCTCTTTTTCTTTTTTAAAGACTGGATCTACCACTAAACCTAAAGCTCAATTCACCATCTGTGCTGGGCTGTTCATCAACTATCAAGAATCCTTCAGAATTTACCCTTCCAGGAGCACTGTGGTTATACACATTTCCATCTCTGAGTTTTTGCATGTGTGATGGGGATTCAAACAAGAGATCCTAAAGCTTTACTTGAAATATATTTTACTGATTGATCCACATCCCCAGCATAAACGCACACAATTCTGAATGAAAACTTTACTCCTCTAGAGAAACCCAAATCTTTATACTTTGGAAATATCTGTAGCATGACATACTGTGGCACCAGATGTGTTTTGCAGACTTTAGATATTTCTTTCTTTCCTGTGGTTTTATTTATCCCTTTCCTTTTACTTAAGTGCTTTTTGAAGTAAGGATTAAATGTGCATGTCTATCTCCTAATTAAAGATTACTTTTGTCAAAAAGGCTAGAATTTTAACAATAAACTCTATGTCTTCATTGAGCATGAATTTGAATATAAGAACATGTTGTTTTAAGAGAAGTTTTAGCAAATGTTACATATAAAAGATAAAAAGCTTTATCTAAATAAGGATTTATTCCCAATTTGTAGTATATCTCCTTACAGGGGGGAGGTAAATTTAAAATAACTTCCTTAATACCATAGTTTCAAATGTAGTTTGGGATATGAAATGGTATTTAGTAAATAAATATTTTGCTAAGGAAATTATATTTTGAACATAATTGATCAATTTGGATTAGAAAGGAGTACAACTGCTGACTTTAGCGAAGCACAATCAAGACAGAAAGCCTTAGTTTGTCCCTAGTGGATCAGGAAGATACTGACCATGAGTCCACATTAATTATCCATAATCTAGGTAGTCTGACATGATAGTTCTGCTTATTCCTGCATGCTATACTTTTGCCTGTTTGGTCTCAGGGTTTCCTCCATTGTGCCAAAAAGGCAACTCACTAGTCATGTCTCAATCCAGCCAACTAATGAATGGTTTGATGAGCAGAAATTTGGGACATTATATTTTCTTACCTCTGTAATTATATCTTATATTAAATAAACATCTTATTTGAAATATTGGAAATTAAAATAAACTGAGGTGTGCCTGACTATAAATTCCCAAGAGAGTCATAAATAACTTACAGATAAAGTGTCACCAGCGTCTGCCCCAATCCAATCTCGCGGAACCTGAGACTGCTGTAACTAGGGAAGCAGACGACCCTGGCCTGACCTGGGGCACAAGTCCCTTCCACTCCACTCGAGCACCGGGGTGCCTTGCCAGCGGAGTCTCCCAACACCCGAAGGGCCCACACAGGATTCCCCACGGGATCCTAAGACCTCTGGTGAGTGGAACACAACCTCTGCCAGGAGGCAGGTTCGAACACCAGATATCCAGATACCTTCCCTGCAAGAAGAGAGCATGCCTGCAGAGAATACTCTGCCCACTGAAACTAAGGAGAGAGCTAGTCTCACAGGTCTGCTTATAGAGGCTAACAGAGTCACCTGAGGAACAAACTCTTGCCAGAGACAACTATAACAGCTAGCTTCAGAGATTACCAGATGGTGAAAGGCAAACGTAAGAATTCTACTAACAGAAATCAAGACCACTCACCATCATCAGAACGCAGCATTCCCACCCCACCTAGTCCTGGGCACCCCAACACAACCGAAAATCTAGACCCAGATTTAAAAACATTTCTCGTGATGATGGTAGAGGACATCAAGAAGGACTTTCATAACTCACTTAAAGAAATACAGGAGAGCACTGCTAAAGAGTTACAGACCCTTAAAGAAAAGCAGGAAAACACAACCAAACAGGTAGAAGTCCTTAAAGAAAACCAGGAAAACACATCCAAACAAGTGATGGAAATGAACAAAACCATAGTAGAACTAAAAAGGGAGGTAGACACAATGAAGAAAACCCAAAGCAAGGCAACACTGGAGATAGAAACCCTAGGAAAGAAATCTGGAATCATAGACGCCAGCATCAGCAACAGAATACAAGAAATGGAAGAGAGAATCTCAGGTGCAGAAGATTCCATAGAGAACATCGACACAACAGTCAAAGAAAATACAAAATGCAAAAGGATCCTAACTCAAAACATCCAGGAAATCCGGGACACAATGAGAAGACCAAACCAATGGATAATAGGAGTTGATGAGAATGAAGATTTTCAACTTAAAGGGCCAGCTAATATCTTCAACAAAATAATAGAAGAAAACTTCGCAAACAGAAAGAAAGACATGCCAATGATCATACAAGAAGCCTACAGAACTCCAAATAGACTGGATCAGAAAAGAAATTCCTCCCGACACATAATAATCAGAACAACAAATGCACTAAATAAAGATAGAATATTAAAAGCAGTAAGGGAGAAAGGTCAAGTAACATATAAAGGAAGGCCTATCAGAATTACACCAGACTTTTCTCCAGAGACTATGAAAGCCAGAAGAGCCTGGACAGATGTTATACAGACACGAAGAGAACACAAATACCAGCCCAGGCTACTATACCCGGCCAAACTCTCAATTACCATAGATGGAGAAACCAAAGTATTCCACGACAAAACCAAATTCACACATTATCTTTCCACGAATCCAGCCCTTCAAAGGATAATAACAGAAAAGAAGCAATACAAGGACAGAAATCACGCCCTAGAACAAGCAAGAAAGTAATCCCTCAACAAACCAAAAAGAAGACAGCCACAAGAACAGAATGCCAACCCTAACAAAAAAAATAAAAGGAAGCAACAATTACTTTTCCTTAATATCTCTTAATATCAATGGACTCAATTCCCCAATAAAAATACATAGACTAACAGACTGGCTACACAAACAGGACCCAACATTCTGCTGCTTACAAGAAACCCATCTCAGGGAAAAAGACAGACACTACCTCAGAGTGAAAGGCTGGAAAACAATTTTCCAAGCAAATGGTGTGAAGAAACAAGCTGGAGTAGCCATTCTAATATCGGATAAAATCGACTTCCAATCCAAAGTTATCAAAAAAGACAAGGAGGGACACTTCATACTCATCAAATGTAAAATCCTCCAAGAGGAACTCTCAATTCTGAATATCTACTATCCAAATTCAAGGGCAGCCACATTCATTAAAGACACTTTAGTAAAGCTCAAAGCACACATTACACCTCACACAATAATAGTGGGAGACTTCAACACAACACTTTCATCAATGGACAGATCGTGGAAACAGAAACTAAACAGGGACACAGTGAAACTAACAGAAGTTATGAAACAAATGGACCTGACAGATATCTACAGAACATTTTATCCTAAAACAAAAGGATATACCTTCTTCTCAGCACCTCACGGGACCTTCTCCAAAATTGACCACATAATTGGTCACAAAACAGGCCTCAACAGATACTAAAATATTGAAATTGTCCCATGTATCCTATCAGACCACCATGGCCTAAGGCTGAACTTCAATAACAACATAAATAATGGAAAGCCAACATTCACCTGGAAACTGAACAACACTCTTCTCAATGATACCTTGGTCAAGGAAGGAATAAAGAAAGAAATTAAAGACTTTTTAGAGTTTAATGAAAATGAAGCCACAACATACCCAAACCTATGGGACACAATGAAAGGAAAATTCATAGCTCTGAGTGCCTCCAAGAAGAAACAGGAGAGAGCACATACTAGCAGCTTGACAACACATCTAAAAGCTCTGGAAAAAAAGGAAGCATATTCACCCAAGAGGAGTAGACGGCAGGAAATAATCAAACTCAGGGGTGAAATCAACCAAGTGGAAACAAGAAGAACTATTCAAAGAGTTAACCAAATGAGGAATTGGTTCTTTGAGAAAATCAACAAGATAGATAAACCCTTAGCTAGACTCACTAGAGGGCACAGGGACAAAATCCTAATTAACAAAATCAGAAATGAAAAGGGAGACATAACAACAGATCCTGAAGTAATCCAAAACACCATCAGATCCTTCTACAAAAGGCTATACTCAACAGAACTGGAAAACCTGGACGAAATGGACAAATTTCTGGACAGATACCAGGTACCAAAGTTAAATCAGGATCAAGTTAACCATCTAAACAGTCCCATATCCCCTAAAGAAATAGAAGCAGTTATTAATAGTCTCCCAGCCAAAAAAAGCCCAGGACCAGACAAGTTTAGTGCAGAGTTCTATCAGACCTTCAAAGACGATCAAATTCCAGTTCTGCACAAACTATTTCACAAATAGAAGTAGAAGGTACTCTACCAACTCATTTTATGAAGCCACAATTACTCTGATACCTAAACCACAGAAAGATCCAAAAAAAGATAGAGAACTTCAGACCAATTTCTCTTATGAATATCGATGCAAAAATCCTCAATAAAATTCTTGCTAACCGAATCCAAGAACACATTAAAGCAATCATCCATCCTGACCAAGTAGGTTTTATTCCAGGGATGCAGGGATGGTTTAATATATGAAAATCCGTTAATGTAATCCATTATATAAACAAACTCAAAGACAAAAACCACATGATCATCTCCTTAGATGCAGAAAAAGCATTTGACAAGATCCAACACCCATTCATGATAAAAGTCTTGGAAAGATCAGGAATTCAAGGCCCATACCTAAACATGATAAAAGAAATCTACAGCAAACCAGTAGCCAACATCAAAGTAAATGGAGAGAAGCTGGAAGCAATCCCACTAAAATCAGGGACTAGACAAGGCTGCCCACTTTCTCCCTACCTTTTCAACATAGTACTTGAAGTATTAGCCACAGCAATTCGACAACTAAAGGAGATCGAGGGGATACAAATTGTAAAGGAAGAAGTCAAAATATCACTTTTTGCAGATGATATGATAGTATATATAAGTGACCCTAAAAATTCCACCAGAGAACTCCTAAACCTGATAAACAGCTTCAGTGAAGTAGCTGGATATAAGTCAAAATATCACTTTTTGCAGATGATATGATAGTATATATAAGAGACCCTAAAAATTCCACCAGAGAACTCTTAAACCTGATAAACAGCTTTGGTGAAGTAGCTGGATATAAAATTAACTCAAACAAGTCAATGGCCTTTCTCTACACAAAGAATAAACAGGCTGAGAAAGAAATTAGGGAAACAACACCCTTCTGAATAGTCACAAATAATATAAAATATCTCGGCGTGACTCTAATTAAGGAAGTCAAAGATCTGTATGATAAAAACTTCAAGTCTCTGAAGAAAGATATTAAAGAAGATCTCAGAAGATGGAAAGATCTCCCATGCTCATAGATTTGCAGGATCAACATTGTAATAATGGCTATCTTGCCAAAAGCAATCTACAGATTCAATGCAATCCCCATCAAAATTCCAACTCAATTCTTCAACGAATTAGAAGGAGCAATCTGCAAATTCATCTGGAATAACAAAAAACCTAGGATAGCAAAAACTCTTCTCAAGGATAAAAGAACCTCTGGTGGAATCACCATGCCTGACCTAAAGCTTTACTACAGAGCAATTGTGATAAAAACTGCATGGTACTGGTATACTGACAGACAAGTAGACCAATGGAATAGAATTGAAGACCCAGAAATGAACCCACACACCTATGGTCACTTGATCTTCAACAAGGGAGCTAAAACCATCCAGTGGAAGAAAGACAGCATTTTCAACAATTGGTGCTGGCACAACTGGTTGTTATCATGTAGAAGAATGCGAATCGATCCATACCTATCTCCTTGTACTAAGGTCAAATCTAAGTGGATCAAGGAACTTCACATAAAACCAGAGACATTGAAACTTATAGAGAAGAAAGTGTGGAAAAGCCTTGAATATATGGGCACAGGGGAAAAATTCCTGAATAGAACAGCAATGGCTTGTGCTGTAAGATCGAGAATTGACAAATGGGACCTCATGAAACTACAAAGCTTCTGCAAGGCAATAGACACCGTCAATAAGACAAAAAGACCAACAACAGATTGGGAAAGGGTCTTTACCTATCCTAAATCAGATAGGGGACTAATATCCAACATATATAAAGAACTCAAGAAGGTAGACTTCAGAAAATCAAATAACCCTATTAAAAAATGGGGCTCAGAACTGAACAAAGAATTCTCACCTGAGGAATACTGAATGGCAGAGAAGCACCTGAAAAAATGTTCAACATCCTTAATCATCAGGGAAATGCAAATCAAAACAACCCTGAGATTCCACCTCACACCAGTCAGAATGGCTAAGATCAAAAATTCAGGTGACAGCAGATGCTGGCAAGGATGTGGAGAAAGAGGAACACTCCTCCATTGTTGGTGGGATTGCAGGCTTGTACAACCACTCTGGAAATCGTCTGGCGGTTCCTCAAAAAATTGGACATAGTACTACCGGAAGATCCAGCAATACCTCTTCTGGGCATATATTCAGAAGATTCCCCAACAGGTGAGAAGGACACATGCTCCACTATGTTCATAGCAGCCTTATTTATAATAGCCAGAAGCTGGAAAGAACCCAGATGCCCCTCAACAGAGGAATGGATACAGAAAATGTGGTACATTTACACAATGGAGTACTACTCAGCTATTTAAAAGAATGAATTTATGAAATTCCTAGGCAAATGGATGGACCTGGAGGGCATCAACCTGAGTGAGGTAACACATTCACAAAGGAACTCACACAATATGTACTCACTGATAAGTGGATATTAGCCCAAAACCTAGGATACCCAAGATATAAGATACAATTTGCTAAACACATGAAACTCAAGAAGAATGAAGACTGAAGTGTGGACACTATGCCCCTCCTTAGAATTGGGAACAAAACACCCATGGAAGGAGTTACAGAGACAAAGTTTGGAGCTGAGACGAAAGGATCTACCATGTAGAGACTGCCATATCCAGGGATCCACCCTATAATCAGCTTCCAAACGCTGACACCATTGCATACACTAGCAAGATTTTTTCGAAAGGACCCAGATGTAGCTGTCTCTTGTGAGACTATGCCAGGGCCTAGCAAACACAGAAGTGGATACTCACAGTCAGCTAATGGATGGATCACAGGGCTCCCAATGGATGAGCTAGAGAAGTACCCAAGGAGCTAAAGGGATCTGCAACCCTATAGGTGGAACAACATTATGAACTAACCAGTGCCCCGGAGCTCTTGACTCTAGCTGCATATGTATCAAAAGATGGCCTAGTCAGCCATCATTGGAAAGAGAGGCCCATTGGACATGGAAACTGTATATGCCCCAGTACAGGGGAACTCCAGGGCCAAAAAAAATGGGAATGAGTGGGTAGGGAATTCGGGGGGAGTGTAGGGAGGACTTTTGGGATAGCATTGGAAATGTAATTGAGGAAAATATGTAATAAAATAAATAAATAATAAAAAAAGATAAAGTGTCACAATAACCTACCATTATGATTTGTGTTTGAAATCAAGGACAGAAATTCACTGGCTTTCCTAGTGAAATATTTGTTTGTCCATGTCCAGGGAAAAATACATTTTCTCTCTAATATAGACCTCATGAAACTAAATTTATAATTTCAGATAAGACAGAGAGTTCATTATGGCAGATCCACCTTGTGCTTTTCTTGGTTAACATATTTGTTGCTATCTTTTTCTTTGTTAGCAGCAATCCTGAAAATAACTTAATACAGTCTGGGGTACTTTATTCATTCTGTGAACTCCTGATAAGTCTCAAATGAGCTACAGAAAAGAAGCAATGCAATATAGGGTTAAATGTATTGTCAACCAGTGTTCAACCAGCCCCTGTGTAACAGAGCCCAAGGAACATGAATAATCCCACTCATTATTCACTTCTGGGTTGCTTGTGATCCCAAAGCATAAGCAGTTATTGCCATCATATGACTATGTAGTCCATTGTCTGATGCCTTTAACTACTTGTTCTGACATTACTATTACTATATTACATTATGATTTTATAGGTAGCTCAAATGCATTAATTTATTTCTGTATTAAACACTAGTTTTTGAAATTCATGTGTATGTTCGTGTGTGTGTGTGTGTGTGTGTGTGTGTGTGTGTGTCTGTGTCTGTGTCTGTGTCTGTGTCTGTGTCTGTGTCTGTGTCTGTTTGTCTGTGTGTTTATGTATGATGAGGCCAGAAGACATTTCTGGTATTATCATAAGGAAATCCAGCAGCTTCATTAGTGATAGGATCTTTTACTAGAGTAAATTAGCTATTAGGCTTAGACTGCTTAGAGAGAATCCTACTCATCTGCCTGCCTTTGCCTCCTCAGTATAGGGATTACAAACGCACAACAAGAAGCCTGAAATTTTCTATGGTTTCTGGGGTTCAAATTTGGATCTTTGCTCTTGTAAAGCAAAGTCTTTCCAAATAGAGCAATTCCCTTCGCCACAGTAATGAGATTCATAACCTAGGAATTGGGAAGAGACTGTGAACTTGAGAACATACAGGTTTAACTTCTCTCCTCATTGGATGACTGTTAGTGGTAGCTCACCTTTTAATACTCAACGTTCACTACCTCCTTTAAGTTTATGTGCCATCACCCCCTTTATATCTATAACAATGTTTATAAATGAAGTTGGATTAAAAGAAAAAAGCTATCACACATGTTGTGTAAGTTTTTTTTCCAAAAAGACTATAGCTACTTTTACAAATTAACCCTTTTGTAATAAATGATTTCATTTAACCCTGGTTTAGAAAATAGTAAATATCTGATGTTTCCTAATTGCCCAGTTGCCTTTCTTAAGTTACAGGAAAACCAACATTAAGGCATCCAGTGCTTCTCCTCATTTGTTTCCCTAATGCTATCAAAGACAGTTGTCTTAAAGGTCAAGTTAACTACTAACTTAGTTTGGCAAACATTGTATTCATAGGCCAAGTAAAAGTAGTACCCACATCTTTACCTGAAGAACAGAATTGGGTCACTTGCTCCATTAGTACATCCCAGACAATTTTTCACATGCTGAAAAACTGGAAGCCAGGAAGAAGCACTAGAAATGCAAAATCTCCTAATGATTAGTTTGTGTTTGAGAAACCAAAGTGTGTGCCTCTGAAGTGATTAGTTTCTGAAATGTTAACTTTAAAGGCTTTGTAAATCAAAGTGAATCCTGCAAATGCTCCTTAGCTCTGCCATCTGAAAATGGTCATGGAAGTTATGGATTTTACAAGCTGGGAGCACTCAGGTGGAAACAATTCTCCAGGCTCACTGTGCTGTGCCTCCCAAGTGGGTACATCCTTTGTCAAAGCCCATAGCCTCCCTAGTTGTGAAATAAGAACAAGAATTTCTCTGTCTCATGCCTGATTCATTGCCAGTTTCAAGTGCTCAAAATTCAAACTCTAATGAGCATAATAAAATAAAAGTCCTACAATATTAATGGGGCAGCTTGACAGAGCATCTAGTTTTTAGAGATGCACAATATTTTCAGGTGTTTCGATTCTTTTCCACCTAATAAATTTTATAAGCTCATCATCTGTTATCACTAGAAAGGACGGAAGCTTCTGGAAAATACACCATCCTTCTCTATACTCAGGGCAAGAAATGGCCAGTTTAAAAGCCTATTGGATTTTAATCTATTACAAAGACAATTAAAAAGAAATAAGGGTGAGATAGAGGTAGAAGAACTAAAGAACAGATGAAATTAGCAAGGAGGAATCTAAAGTTCTCAGGGAAACAAGTGCAGTCTACAAGCACTCCCCTCCTAATGGGAATCATGGCTAGACGTTCTCATAGGGAAAATTTAGAGTCTATTGTTCAACAGATGGATCAGTAGATAGATAAATAGTTAAAGGCAAATCACCAAACAATGATTAAAATAGAAAACATGAAAAAAAGAAAAATAATAACACTCACCATTTAGAAACAAGAATGTAAATAAGACTTGAAGAAGTTTCATTCAGTAGAGTAGTCCTAAACAGCACATTGGTAAAGGTTCAATTAACCTGGATGAACAAGGTAATGAATTAAGGTTTACAACCTGAGATAATAAGATAAGTTATTATTTGACAATTCCATATTTCATATATAAACATACATTCCTATGAGCATATTCATTACCAACTCTCCTATCTTATCCCCTTTCTTCCCATACCCCAAAATCCCTTCTTTCTTGCAAGTTGCCTTCCCACTTTATGCCTTTTTCTCCTGAAACTCCCAATGTTTCATTAATATTTTTTGTCTACGTCTTGGTTTGCTTCATTGAGTAATGCCAACTTGTCAGTGTCTACAATAAGGAAGAATATGACTCTCCCTTCCCAGCAACTATTAATTAGGAAAAGGATGGGGTCTCACAAATCCTATTCCTTTCTCTATGCTGCCCAAGCTGCTTGCTTCCTGTATCACATAAAGAGTGATATAAATGACCCATGTAGGGCTAAGCCCTAAACTAATTATCATCAGTTTGACCTGTTAGGAGCCTACATTCACTGCTGATATTTCTCTGTAGACTATACTACTCTGTGAGAGGAGTACAAATTTATGCCTGAAAAGCTAAATATGTAGGATTCAATTAGATGGCATGTTCACACAGCAAAATTCCAATATTAGATTTGCTCCTAGGGCCTATGACCTTCCCAAGAGCATGATGTAGTGCATCATTTTAACCTAGTAGAATGGCTCTTAAATCAAGACAGAAGGTGGATTGCAACTCTGTAACAGCTGTAACACTGTTACGTCAGGAGGCCCACCTTTTCTGGCAAGTCGGTATTATAGTTTTCAGGTCCACAGATAGGTATGAGTCTTGGTTGCCTTTTTCTTCTGGGAGGATGGTAGAGGGGGCAAAGCTTTAGGTTCTATAAAAATTAGCCAGTAGGGAGGAAATTTACAGCTCAGCTCCTGTTTAATATCTCTATGTCCCAAACAGTGAATGGTATCCTCCTCAATAGGGTCATATCATCACATTCTGGCAGGTAATCTATAGAAATGGAAATAAACTTCATTATTTGGGACTAGGGGATCTATAGCCTGCCTGACCAACAACTCATAGAAGGGTATCACACACCAGCACTCAGAATTTTGTTGAATAACATATGAGTTCTTTAGCCATCATGATCCATAGATACAGGGCACTTCTGACCCAATATTTACTTTTTTGGGTGTGTTTTAAGTCCATTTTAAATTAGCTTACAAGGTAATAGATTTCAAGGGACAATGTCAGTCTTAGATTGGACAACCTTGATATCACATACAATTTTGTTTGGTTAAGAAAAAAATTAAATTAAAATAAGCATACAGTACATAATTTCTTTTAAAAAATTAGTCAATGATTTTGAATATAGAGTTTATATTTGTTCATTAGATAAGGCGGGGTAGAAGGGCGTGTATACCAGAGGAAAGAGCAAGCTAGGAGTCTTAATGAACATTAGGGAAGCGAGATAAACCTTAGGTTTACAGTTCAAAAGAACATTACACCTCCCAGACATAAACATGAAACTTGTTAAGTTCATTGTCTAAAATTAATATTATTAGGCAAACAAACTTGTCCTGTTTGCTTCTCTGATAATATGTGGTTAGTATCCTCTTCATAAATCCTATGAGTTAAAATATTAACAAAAATACTCAACCAAATTTAAGTACACAATATATCTTATACTGAAAATTACAAAGATTGGTCATGGTAGCATGCAGGCATCAAGCTGGTATGTAGAACTGGGATGTTGAGCTTTTTGTCTGCTTGACAGTTGGGATTGAAGACCTTCTTTGCTTGCATAGAGCACAGTACACTGGAGCTGCAGTTAAACAAAGACAGGAAAGTTGAAAGAATCCATGACAGTGGAGTTAACACTCTCCCTCGACATTGAGTCTGTTGAAGGAAGATATGAGATTGAGGAGCAGCCTAGATCAGGATACTTCTGGTTTCTGTCTGCACCCTGAGCTAATCCTGTGCCATGGTGTGCCATACCGAAATACTGCCAGGAGAGAGCTACTCTCCCAGGAATGCAATCACACCTGTGAGCATAGGTAAGACCACCACTTCTCCTCAAATTCCTGGCCCAAGAGGGACCCTCACTAAGCCATCAGGACACAGGAACCAAAGGAACAGCCAGGGACAGGATCCTTCCAGTTTCTGTCTGCATCCCAGAGCAGAACCTGTGCCACAGCTCTCCATACTCGAATTCCTTCCAGAGAAAACTGGTCTCACAGGAGTACTGACACACAGATTTGCAGGAGAGAGAATCCACAATCAGAGACAGAATGACCAGCTAATACCAGAGATAACCAAATGCTTCGCAAGGCAAGGGCAAGAACATAAGCAACAGAAACCAAGGTTGTTTTGGCATCATCAGAACCCAGTTCTCCCACCACAGCAAGCTCTAGACACCCCAGCACACCAGAAAAACAAGACTATGATTTAAAATCATATCTCATGATGATGATAGAGGACTTTAAGAAGGACATAAATAACACGTTTAAAGAAATACAGGGGAACACAGATAAGCAGGTAGAAGCCTTTAAAGAGGAAACAGAAAAATACCTTAAAGAATTACAGGAAAACAAAACGAAACAGGTGAAGGAATTGAACAAAACTGTCATCCAGGGTATAAAAATGGAAATAGAATCAATAAAAAATTCACAAAGGGAGACAAACCTGGAGATAGAAAACCCAGGAAAGAGATCAGGAATCATAGATGCAAGCATCACCAACAGAATATAAGAGCTAGAAAAGAGAATCTCAGGTGTAGACGATACCATAGGAAATATTGATACAACAGTTAAAGAATGCAAAATGCAAAAAGCACCTAACCCAAAACATCCAGGAAATCCAGGACACAATGAGAAGACCAAACCTAGGGATAATAAGTATAGAAAAGTGCAAAGATTCCCAACTTGAAGGGCCAGTAAATATCTTCAACAAAGTTATAGGAAAAAAACAAAACAAAACAAAACAAAAAAAAACCTTCCCTAACCTAAAGAAAGAGATGCCCATAAATACACAAGAAGCTGACAGAACTCCAAATAGACTGGACCAGAAAAGAAATTCCTCCCATCACATAAGAGTCAAAACACCAAATGCATAAAACAAAGAAAGAATATTAAAAGCAATAAGGGAAAAAGGTCAAGTAATATATAAAGTCAGACCTATCAGAATTACACCAGACTTCTTAACAGAGATTGTAAAAGCCTGAAGATCGTGAGCAAATGTCATACAGACCCTAAGAGAACACAACTGAAGAGAAACAGCCCAGTATACTATACCCAGCAAAACTCTCAATTTCCATAGATGGATAAATGAAGATATTCCATAACAAAACCAAATTTACACAATAGCTTTCCACAAATCCAGTCCTACAAAGGATTATGGATGGAAAAACACCAACACAAGGAGGGAGACTTCACCCTAGAAAAAGCAACAAGATCCAGTCAGAACAGACATCAGAGACTAAAACATTTGTTGGTCTGGCCTTCTTAAGGCCAATCAACTCCCCCATTTTCCCTACCCTTCCTCCTTGCCTTCAGAGATATCTCAATGCCCATATTCAGCTTGAAGAAGTTATGAAGAGTTGTTGTCCCAGTTCTCGGGAGTTGGGGGTTTAGAGGTGATTATTCCAGTTGTCTTTCCAGGGAATGTTGAAATGGTCATAATCGAAAAAGGGAAGAATAGCTAGAATTAATTGTGTAACCATAATTTCATTTGGTAGAAATCTTTACAATAATTACTAAGTTGAAGTCATAATTTCTTATTTTGGTACAGAATTTATTTTGATACAGAATCAAGATTACCATTGGTGTAAATTTCTTCTATTGATACAAAAAAAATTAAAAGTACAAGGCTGTAGACCCAGTCCTTCGATAATGTTATTACAAACTGATCTGTGATGTTTAAGCCTGTGGATTAAGGGCCAAATAGCAAATTTATGGTTCTGAGGTTATTGTTAGGGTATTTTCAGATAATTTAATCAGAAAGAGCTGAGAGTAATTAATGGATAACAGTACAGATTGCATTACATAGACAGTTTTCAAAAACTTCATAAATCCACAAAATGTGAAATTTAATGTTAATTATTCTTTTGTTGTTGAAACATCTCTGCCCCTAGTAGTTCTCCTTTCTGGATTCAAAGAAATTGAGTGTCTCTACCTCCAGGTGAGGTAGTGCATTGTGGCTAGGTGGCCACTGGGCAGAAATTGCCTATCTCTCCTGCAGACCTATACCATCCTTGAGAGGACACAATTTACAGTTTAGGACAGCTTAGATCTGTAGAGACAGAATAAGATGGTCCTTCATAATTCCTGTTTTCAAAGGTCTGCCAGGTTATCCTGGACCAGAAGGCTGAAGGCTGATGCGCCACTTTCCTGACTGGCTGGACCTGTTACGGGTAGGCAGCTGTCTCTACAACTTGTCTCAGTTCTGGAAGCTGAGTTAGACTTCCTATATTTTCATATAATGTTGCTCATTCTCAGATTTCTGACAGGGTTGAAAGACTACTTATAGTCTCATAGAAAATCCAGGCTATTTATCATTGAGAAAACATATTTGAGAAGATAGTTCTCAGATTGTATACAAGCAAAACCAGAATATAACATATGGATTTACAAGTCTGTTAAATTAGGAGAAATGACAAAGTGCTCTATTTAATTATCAAAGATGATGGACTGGTTGCTAGGTGTATCTTATACTTTATAAATTACAAAATGGTTAAAAAAATCAGTCTGCAAAGAAAGAAGGAAAGAAAGAAGGAAGGAAGGGAGGGAGAGAGGGAGGGAGGGAGGGAGAGAGGAAGGAAGGAAGGAAGGAAGGAAGGAAGGAAGGAAGGAAGGAAGGAAGGAAGGAAGGAAGGAAGGAAGGAAGGAAAGGAGAGAGAAAGTGACAAAGCTGCCTCTCACAGAGTACTTAATCTGTATTTTTCCCTGCTTCTTACAAACACAGACTTAAGCATGAAACTATATTTCTCAAAATATTGCATTATCATCTTTCAGAAAAATCCTTTATGGCCCTGGTTCATGAGTGGTTTAAAGTTTTGACCTAAGCTGAATCTACAAAGTCCCCATGAGGTTTGAATGATGAATAATTGATAGCATGACAAATTATGAACGGTACCTCCTAGGCATGCAGCTAGTGTTAGGCTTGAGTAATGATTATTTTGGAAAGTACTTTAGCATGGACTGTCAAACTGGAGATGCAAAAAGTTATCCAAGGTAGCCACTTAGACTTAGAAAGTTTTCATTTGAACATTGTTATAATTTATTAGCATGAGTTTGGACAACATATCTAACCTGTGAAGGTTCACTTCTTTGTAAAATAAAATCGAGAATGTTATCAATTCTTACATAGATACTAATTGTAAACCAAAAAAAATTTGAGGAGAAACTTGTGTAATATTATTATATATGATGGTTTACATCACTGACTTAGAATACCCAGGGTAGTAATAAAAAATGTCTTATGTATACTAACCTGTAAACAATATATATAGTCATAAAAGAAGCTCAGGACTTATATGCCAGTATTGAGTTTGTCCTAAGGAATCCCACTGATCATTAGGTAGTGTTGTCTGGCTGTGTTCTCAAAGTCCAAGAAAAACAACAGGCTCTCTTGGCCTGCTTCATAAGGGCATTAATCCCCTTCACAGATTTTTCTTCCAAAAAGAATATGCCTCTTCATTGCATTTCTGCATAAGGATTTTAACATGACACAGACTTTCAAATCATAGCAACAACAAAATTATTATGGTTAATATTGTTGTTGCTGTTGTCCTTGTATTTGCATTTTCCATCATGCTTTACAAAGTCTCTACTCCAAGCCTGACACCTTTATTCAGATATGTAATCATCTTTGTAAACCAACCAGCCAAACTGAAATTACTGCATAAGTTAAATCTCCTACTAAATTTGTACATTTTAAAAAGGTTTTCTATGCCCATTGAGAAGAATCTTTCCTTGTGTCCTATATTGGCTTTTCATATGGATTTTTAAAAATGAAATTAGTAAGTTAATGTGGGTCGCCTACTAACACACATAGGCAGTGACAGGGAAAAGAACAAATAGGAATATTGGATTCTAAAAATCTTCTTCCTTCTGTACTCCAATTTCTGTGACTGTTTGATGCTGTATAGCTGCAATTGGTCACTTACAAAAACATCCATTAATTTTGAGGGAAGGTCTATGAGATTTACATGCAGTTTCCATTGCTTTTGTACTGATTATATATTCATTCTAACAAAAATCTATCTCATGGCCTTGTAATAAAATAGGCTGTAAGTGAGTACTATATAACCAGTCATTTTAGGCTCTGCAGTAAACATTTTGTTGGTGCCTGCAGAGTAAATTGATGTTTTCCTTACTCTGTGCCGTTGTTACTTCTCTCTCCTGAACCTAAAGGTTGCACTTTAATACAGTGATGCTAACAGAAATGTATGAGTAAATAAAACAAAAAGTGAAACATAGTCTTAAGTAGCATACCTAACATTGCTTTGTTAGAATATGATTGCCTTTGACAAAAGTTTGTTGGATTCCTCACTAATTTTTTATTCAGTGACTAGTGTCATTAAAATGTGATAGTTACCTGTCATCTGGCCCATAGATTAAAAAAGCTATGATTTACAGAAATGCCACATACACACACACAATCTCACATATATACACGAGCCTCACAACTGAATGCTTAGGAAACTAACTGAAAATAATTAACACTATATATCACTCTTGGTGGCTGTTTATTGCTCCTTGTGAAATCAATATTTAAGCACCTGGGACAAAACCCACTTTATCCAAGAACTGAATTAGTGTGTTGAATTATATGTTGAAATGATGCAGTTTCCTGGGATTCATTAATTATATTTTTTCCAGTAAAGCAGGATGATGTAGAGTAATTGCTGATGAAAAGAAAACAAAGTGCTGCCTTATTTATCTTAGATTATAGATGTTATCAGACCAGAAATATTTTGGTTTTCTATGTATATAAGTACATAAGATTTAAACCAAGGAGATATCCCGCCCTACAGTTTGATTCATATCCATTCTCATTCCACTGGAAGCTCATCCCCAAAAGTCAACAAGGGCTTTTTGAACCTCTTAAGGGGTCATTGTTTATTGTCCTCTTGGGAAACATACACATTTCATAAACTTATTTGTCTTCAAACCATCTCCTCCTTACAATATACCATTTACTAATATTTATCAAGATGTACTAGGTATAAACTCAATGTGAATAAAGCAGTAGAGTGTAATAACACAATACTGCCTCTTCCTATCCATATATTTTATGCCCTTGATCTCTTTAATAAGCTTGTTATTCCATATGCTCTTTCTGTTATAACGTTCTTGAAAGTTTGCTGTCTATCTTAAGTTTGGAGTATATTTTCTTTTATTAACTTTGAAGTCACGTTGGTCTGTGGTCAAGCCCCAAATATTCATGATGGAATTAATCATTTAGAATCTTCTAGTGATTCTATTGCTCATGAATTTGTATCATCTATAACCATGATTATGTCCAAAATACCATTTTGTTAAATAGAAAATTTTAAACAAGAAAATATAGTGAAAACTGTTGTGGTAGCCAGCATTCCTTAGTCATGAGATTACTTTTCTATATTGTAAGCCAAGCCCAGTGTCCTCTTCTCAGACTCCTTTAACCTTATTTGCTTTTAAGCATTGCTACATGGGAAGATATGACAGTTGAACCTTTGCCAATGAGTAAGCTATCAGAAGACAATGACGTGACCACATAAGCTGATCCAATATTTCACAATTTACCTGATGCATCCAGAAAGGTCTGGAGAATGAGATCTACACACTTTAAGTGTGTATTGCTTTTCCTAAACTGCATATGGTAGTCATTGTTGTTAGCAAAGGTAAAATAGGCTGCTTTTCCTACTGTACCTCATTATAATGGATCAGATTTCAGATATCTTAGCCTTACAATTTCCTCTTGTATGGCCATATTCATTTAACAGCTACTTCTTTGGCAATCAGAACATGAACAACATAAGTTATTACTCAAGATGTTTTATAAGCACAAGGTCTGGGGTCCTATCTCAACTCTACTGTAGACAGATCTAGAATCCCCCATTGTGGTTTTTAGAATAATAAACCTAATTCATAATGAATTTGACTTGCAGTTTGATTTTCAAAGAAATAAACATAAATCCTTACTTGTAAATTCATAATAAGAATACCTTACTTCAACTTTCAAAGTACGCAGTTATAAGTAGTACAGTTATAATGTAAGCACTTAACAAATAAGAGTTGGATGTGTTTGTGATCCCAGCACTTTAGAGGTTGATGGAAATTAACTGCAAACTTTAGGCTAGTTGAGCTTTGTACATAGGATGAAGCACCAATACACTCTTTAAAAAGCGAAAGAAAGAGCTAAAGAGATAAATCTGTGGGTAAAGTACTTACTGCTTAAACATGTGGGCCTGAGTTTAGATTCCCAACAATCACCTAAAAGCCAAGCATAATAGTGGAATAATAAATATTTATAATTTCAACCTAAGAATTGGAGGCAGAGGAATTCTTGAACGCCACTGGTCATCTAGTTTAGCTAAAATGGTTATTTCCAGGGTCAGTGAGAGATCTTGACTCCAAATATAAGGGGGACAGGTGTAGAAGAAGGCATCTGTCATTGCTCTTTTGTTTTCTCCACATACAAGCTTAGAGGTGAAGGTACCTTCACATGTATACACATGTACATACACACATGCAGCACATGGACAAGTAATAAATAAATAAGAAAAGATAAAAACCAGAAATTAAACAATCAAGAATTGAAAGAGTGTGGGTGGTAATATATTTTATGTGACTTAAAAAACATGCAGAATGTCACCTGGACCCTGAAACAGGTCAAATAATCAAGATACCGTTTATGCTATGGTTTAAAAGCACCATCAATGGCAGGAAAATAATGGAAACTTACTCCCAGTTGGTTCTGTCTTTTTATATTCTATTGCCTATTTTTGACAAAAAAAATAATTTGCAGAAGATATTCGCTTTTACATTTTACATTAAGCCCTGAAATTGCCACATTTCACTGTGCAACATTCAGAAGCTTTGTGTGGCTAATCCAGCATGCATGACAACCCGGGCTTTGCTTTAATACTGCCTTATAAAAGGGAGAAAGAACGGCTCAAGGAAGCAAGTCGTCTGTGAGAGCAGATGACACGATTCTTAGACAAGATCTTACTCTAGTAAACCCAGTGTTCATGGACCCATGGACTTTGAATTGAGATCAGTGAAATCTTTTAAAATGAATTCACTGGTAGGTTTTCAGAAATGCAAACAACTCTTAGTCAGGCTTTTACAGTGTGTTAGTCTTTCTAAATGGAGAAAATTCAGGTAAATTTTTATCGTTTTCCACCAATGAATGTAGAACATTTATTGCCCAGTGAGTTATATTTTATTAATCACTATACATTTCAATTGATGAAATTCTTTGGTGTATGAACTAAGTTCTTAAAATGTAAAAAAAAATAAATGTGTAAAGGGGTGCTTAAATGGAAATTACTTCAATCATTGCAAAGAAAAACATGTTTTATTTCAAAATGTCCAAAAGAATAGGTGCGATGAAAAATTTTCCAGCTTATTTTTGTTGAGGAAAAAAATCAAACACAAAGCCTTTGGCCCCAGAAATCAGAAGGTTTTTTTTTTTCTTTTTTTCTTTTTTTTCTTTTTTTTTTTCCAATACCACCTTTTGAACTTTTACTTAACTGCCTTGTTCTTCTCATACTGTTAGGAAATGCAGCATTGAAGAAAATTGTAGTCACAGGTTTGGTCAATACTTTTTAAATTTTTTGATACATTTATCTAGTTCTGTTGCATATGTGTGTGGGCATTCATACACCATGATGCACGTGTGGAGGGCAGTGAATGAATTGCAAGAGTTGGTTTTCTCCTTCAACAATGTGTATTCCAGGAGGCCAGCTCTTAAAGTTTGACAGCAAGGACATTTCCTTACTAAGCCAATTCAAAATTCACCTGCCCTCTCTTTAACTTATCATGTTGGTAAAACAGAATCATCCTGGCTGCATTCTTTGTGATGAGCATACATTTGTAAAGCTCATGATTTTAGATGATGGTCAGTCCAAAAACATGATATTTTGTTCTAATTAAAGTTGAACTTTGTGAGGCTTCCCAACATGGCAGGAAAAGGAAAATTACAAGAAAAGAGCAGTCCTGACTCCAGGGTTCCATATAACAAAGCTACTGTCTGTGAGTGACCTACCCAGTAATCATGACAATCCATGCAAAAGGCACAAGGGAACTCTCTTTTTTCATTCATTTTTCAACACTGATGCTACTAGGAATTATGTATCTCACACATGAACTTTGGGAGAGACATTAAAACCACAGCAATACCATATGTGATACAACAACAGGCACATGCCAATATTGTAGGAACAATATGCTAGCTTAATTCTTAATATATCACCTCCCCACCCCCATGTTTAAGTTAAATTCACTAAACACCATTGTGTTTACAAAATTGACTTGGACATATTAAATGTTTGCATAATAATTTATTACCAGAATGAAAAATATATATATATGTGTGTGTGTGTGTGTGTGTGTGTGTGTGTGTGTGTTTACTGTTAACACAGATGACACTGATAAAGCATTAATGTGAATGCAAATAGCCAACTAACCATTGGACAAAGTATGGTGACCTCAATGAAGGAGTTAGGAGAAGGACTGAAGAAGATGAAGGGGTTTGCAACTGCACAGAAATATTAACAATAACAACTAACCATACACCCCCAAAGCTCCCAGGGAATAAACCAACAAATAAATAGTACACACGGAGTTCCAGCTGCATAGGTAGCAGAGGATGACCTTATCTGGCATCAGTGGGAAGGGAGCCACTTGGTCCTGTGGAGGCTTGATGACCCAGGGTAGGGGAATCCTAGGCCACTGAGGCAGGAGGGGGAGGGTGGGTGGGGCACCTTCATGGAAGCAGGGGGAATGGGGGAGGGAATAGGGGTTTTAGATTGGAAGGGGGATAACATTTAAAATGTAAATAAATAAAATAAAGTAAAAAAGAAAGAGAACATGCACTGAAAATGTGATAGATCTAATCTACTCAAAAGTACAGAGTGACAAAGTGTTTCACATAGAGATAAAAAGGACTCTTTCCCTCAACTGGGAAGTCTCCTTCAAGATGCACTCAGAACAACCCTATTTCCTCTGGCACCATTAGTAGAGGGATGATCACCAAAAGAACCTCACTGCATACTTGAACTTAACTGTGCCATCTAGGTTGCTCTTTCTGAATGTCTCAGCTGATAATCTTATCAACTTCTGGTACATTGTTAAAATTCTTGCTTCATCCACAGCCTTTGGAAGAAAGGTAGATATGCCCCTGAAGGATTTAAGAGAAATTTACTTCTAATTTATCGTGTTCTACCAATACTCTCAGCCATGGTATGAAAAGTTAACTCAATTTTAATGTTAAAAAGACCAAGGCCACATTTACCATAACTCAAAAATAAAGCATTGGGTGGTATGCCACTGTGGTCAGGAAATAAGACTCTCTAGATGCTGTAAGACTAGTAGTATTTAATAATAAGTAAATTAATCAGCAGAAGGTTCTAAACCAATACTACCAAAGAAATTAGAGTGTGTGGATAGTAAGGCACTAAGGATTGCCCAAGTTTCTTGTGGCAGAAGCAATCTGAATAATTGGTTAGCCCAGCAATATGCTACTGATCAGCATTCCTATAACTCTCATCTGTTTCATCATCAGAATTGGCAACATTTAAGATATTCGTAAAGGAATGTTACTGCAAAATGCTTACCACAAATCAACCCTTTCCCCATTTTATATTTGTATATCCACCAAATACTAATAGCATGCTTTCTCTTAGTCCATTTCCTCTCTCTCTGTCTGTCTGTTTCTCTCACTCTCTCTGTCTCTCTCACTCTCTCTGTCTCTCTGTCTGCCTGCCTGTCTGTCTGTCTGTCTGTCTGTCTCTCTCTCTCTCTCTCCCTCTCTCCCTCTCTCTCCCACTTTCTCTCTCATACACACACACACACACACACACACACACACACACACACACACACACACATACACACACACACACACAAACAAAAAACAAAAAACAAAAACCTAACCTGTCTGAAGCCCCAATTTTCTCACCGATCTATGTATAACAAAAATGCTTGGTCTTACCAACATTTTTAGATCTACCCAAGCAAAAGCTGAGTAAACTTAAAAAATCATAGACCTCTAGTTTCTCCCAAGAATATTTGTAGATGATAAGATAATATACATAAGCAACCCCAAAAATTCTACCAGAGAAATTCAGCAGCTGATAAGAAACTTCAAAGTGCCTGGATGTAAAATTAACTCAAACAAATCAGTAGTCTTCCTTTATACAGATGATAAACTGAATGAGAAAGAAAATAGAAAAACACCTGTCACAATAGTCACAAATAATATAAAGTATATTGGGTTAACTCTAACCAAACAAGTGAAAGATCAGTATGACAAGAACTTCAAGTCTCTCAACAAAAAAAATCAAAGAAGGCCTCAGAAAATGGAGAGACCTCCCATGCTCATGGATTGGTAGAATTAACATGATAAAAATGGCCATCCTACAAAAGGCAATCTACAGATTCAATTCAATTCCCCATCAAAATTCCAAGTATATTTCTTACAAGCTTTACAATGAATTCCTTTTTAGATTGGCAGAGATAATAATTGTAAAATACCAGTAAGCCCCTTTGTTTGGGTCCTCTTCAATAATCTTATACAAAATGGAGAAGCCACTAGTCTAGGGTTGAATACCACACACACACACACACACACACAGAGAGAGAGAGAGAGAGAGAGAGAGAGAGAGAGAGAGAGAGAGAGAGAGAGAGAGTCACAATACTTGTTCTAGGCAGAAAACAAATGTACTGCAAATAACAAGATATTTGATAAATATCTCTCTCTCTCTCTCTCTCTCTCTCTCTCTCTCTCTCTCTCTCTCTCTCTCTCTGTGTGTGTGTGTGTGTGTGTGTGTGTGTGTGTGTGTGTGTGTGTATGTGTGTGGTATTCAACCCTAGCCTAGTGGCTTCTCCACTTTGTATATGATTATTGAAGAGAACCCAAGCAAAGGGTTAAGACAATAAAACTTTGGTTTTTGTTATTTACCAAAACACAGGGCCAATCTTTTCATATATTATGTGATTTTCTAATAAAGAATACAGACCCAAGACTTCTATAATGTAACTTGCCAGGATTTCCATGATCAGCAAGATTTTCATCCAGTTTTAGGCCGATTCTTCCATTCTTTTTTTTTTTTTGTTGTTGTTTGTTTGTTTTTTTTTTGTTTTGTTTTGTTTTGTTTTTGAGACAGGGTTTCTCTGTATAGCCCTGGCTATCCTGGAGCTCACTTCGTAGACCAGGCTGGCCTCGAACTCAGAAATCCGCCTGCCGCTGCCTCCCAAGTGCTAGGATTAAAGGTGTGCACCACCACGCCCAGCGTTCAGTCTTTCAGCAACTGACTGACCCTGCCCAAATTAGTAAACAATTATATTCAAAGTGCATGTAAAATTTTCACAATATTTCAATTAACATCCTTTCTTGGCTTTACATTTTCTTCATGCAAGTTAACTAAGTTTAATATTTCAGTGGTATTGTTCTAGGATAATCTCCACAGCCTACATGTGCTCTCCTACAAAATTGGGTCACTCCCTGGGAACTTTGAGCAGCACTGTTTTCACAGTATTTGATATTAGCAATTGGCTATTCTCTGCTCTGTGACAGTATGACAGTTTTTTCTCTGGGATGATAAATTGAATAGTCTCATTCGTATTTTACAGAAAACCCCCTTAAATATAAAGGTTAGCAATCCATTTTTGGATGGAAGGTGGTTTGGAGGAAACAGATCTGTGTATTTCTAAGGGTGTCTGGTACTTTAGATATCTAGAAGGATGTTGTGAAGTGCCTAAAAGTATTTACCCTGTGAGCTCTTTGGGTATTTGTTGTTGCTTTTAGTCATAGCTTAAAAGAAGTGGGAGTCAAGTAGATCCTATTAGCCATTTCCTGTGACAAGCCTCCTTTCCCTTTATTTGAAAGCTAAATTCATATTTCTTTTCTGTGTGTATGTAAGGTAGAGTCCTTTGCAGGGTAAATACTGGAAAAGGCTTTATTTGAAGAAGAATATGATGCCTGTTATTGATCAGAACTACATAGAATTGGCCATAGAATCTTGCTCCTTCCAAATGCTGAAAGGCCATTCATTCCCAAGGATGATCAGTTGCCACTGACTTTTATCCCTCCAGGAGCAGCTAGCTTCACAGATTAAAGGGAGGATTGTTCAGGATCTGGCAAAAATGAATCCTATGGTGTCTTTGTGTCCCCATGTTCCAACTTTTAACATGGCTGACACTTCATAGAAAAAAAAAAAAAAAACAGAAAAAACCACAAAAGCCTTGATGGAGCTCTAGGTAAGGGAAATATTTTCACAGTTATAGGATGAGAAAGATTGGCCTGGTTTGAAAACATCCCTTTAATGTTTAGAGAGCCATCTTGCTCAGAGGTTAGCTTTTGCAATGTTGCCTGTATTTACCCTGCAGTCTCATACCTGATGTCAGACTGTGTTCACAAAGATCCAAGGTTGTTCTTTGGTGGGAAGAAGAAGATGATGATGATCCCCACCACCACCAAAGACACCCTGTCCTGATGTCTTTACCTGTGAATACATAGTATGATTTTTCCGATAGGAATTAATAGATGTGGGTATATTAAAGTACTTGATACAGTATCAGTCTGAAAGGGTGTATATTTAAAAATCACAAAATCTTCCCTGATTCTGGCCAGAGATAAATGGGGTTATGAGAAATATTTTTGCCACAATACTGTGTCTGAAGATGGAGATAGGAAGCCACAAGGCAAGGACTAGAAATTCATCAAAAAGCTAGTAAAAGCAAGGAAATGGGTTATTTCCTCAAAGGCTCAGGAAGGAGTCATAATCCACCTTGATTTTATCTCAGGGAAACCTGCATCAGAACTAGGGACTAGTAAAGGTATGAGATTTTATACTAAGCAAGAGGTGATATCTTTCTGCAATAGCAGGAGGCTGACATGCACACCAGAATTGTGGCAGTCTCTCTGAATTTGGTAAGTTTCCATGTGTACGTTTTAGGTTTACCATTGTTCTAAGTTTATTATTTCTCATTTAGTTTTTGCTTTATAATAGTTTCCCCTTTATAATCTGGTTTTGCTTTATAATCTGTGCCTGATTTGGTATGCAAAGTTTAGCATGTATTAGTCCCAAACTATTATGCATAGTTATTCAAATATTACACATTTCGTTAGAATGTGTGAATTAAGGACAGGACTTTCTGAATAGAAGGAACATCCTTGAAGGGAGTGCTGCCCTGACAACCAGTAGTAACCTAGTAATGTTGAGGACACTCACATACCTGCCAAGTCCTCACTGTCCTATTCTCTGCATGTTCTAGGAAGATTTATTGTATAATAAGTTTATGCTGGTAATTATACATTTTGGAGTGCCTAGTACATGTTCTTCATTATGTCTAGTGCTTTATAGAATGGCAGTTATTGTCACTATTTGACTCATGGTGGGATGGTCATCTCTAATACCTAAGCCAAGATAGAGAAGATCTTTAATGAATTAAGCTTTTTGACTATTTTTCTCCATCCTTCTGTCTTGTAACATGTACTATAATAATGAATGTATCTCCAGATATTTTCCTTTGTGTTCATAAGCTCCTGTTGATATGCTTTACCTTTCTAATTTCAAGAAAAAATGTTACATTCTTTATGCTAAAGATTCCATCAATGATTTGCCAAAGTTGTCTGATTGTTGATGAATCTCTATTTAGGCAGGCCGTCCTAGACTCCTCCACTAACAAAACTTCTGATGTCTCTCTTAAATCATTTGTAATACCAATGACCCTTGCCATATTAACATATGCACCCATTCTAAAATCATCTCTTCAATATTCCTGACTTCCATAGAAATAGAAATTCCAGACACTAAAAAATCAAATACCACTTCTCTATAGAGACAGGGACTCTGATTCTGATTTCCATGTTAACATCTTGCAGATTGTCATAAAGATGAACTTTCATGGATTAATGCTGTTTAGATGAATTAATGATTCTATAGAATTCCTGACTTGACTCAAATAAATTTAGAAAGAAAGTTTTACAAGATGGTCTTAGTTGTTTTGCTAGAAAGATGTAATAAAGTTAGTATCAAGAAGACAATGTGCCCACTCCTCTTATAGTAAGTATTGGCTGAATAATAAGAAATACAATGAGTTTCGTAGTACACTAATAAATTGACCTGAAACAAATTTTTGTTCAAGAAAAAACATCCAGGTGCAAGAATAAAACCACAAGTGTAGACTTTGATAAGACAAGGCAATGTAAAAACTGTTGTTTTGAACTCATAATGAGAATATAGAATGAAAAACTGCTTTGAATTTATTATCCACCTTCTTCTGTAACTTCCATTTTATGTAACATTTATATTTGAGGCAATTTCCTAAAGTTTTTGTCTAAGAAGATATAAAAAGACCAAAGAAAAGAAATAAGGTTGCTACTTCAGGAGACTCTGCCCCATTCATTCCTTCATCTATCTATCTATCTGTCCATCTATCCAAATGTATATGTCTGTTTGTTTGTTTATATATACATATCAAGGAGTATGTGTGCATATGTTAGCATGCATGAGTACTTGTAGAGTTTATGAGACAGAAGGCTGGGCCAGACCAGAGTATGTATGTGTATGAATGTATATCTAAAAGCTATAAAAATCTAAAAGCAACAAATAAGGCGATGTAATCATTTTCCTCTTCACCTAGTGTGTGTGTTTTCTGTGTGAGTGTCTCCTTTCTTTTCTGGTTTGCAAAGAGTTAACTAGTCAAGTCAGTAAGGGCTTCCTGAATGGCTGCTCAGAGAAGGGAGCACCAGCAATAAATCCTTTACCTAAGACCTCTGCTTTTGGCAACAAGTGTCAATAGGTCTAGAGGCCTTCAGCTTCTGGCCTCAGAGTAACTTAAATTCAAGGTAAGTACATGTTATTATAGAAAGTAAACCTAATCTCTACCAAGACCAAGTCTTGCCCCACGGGTGCTCTTCCCCTTCAGCTACCATGAAGAGAGAACCAGAGCTCCAGATCTGGCTTCTGGCAAAGAATTTACACATTAGTGTATCATGATACAATATTTTCATACATGGCTACGGTGCCTAATGTTTTAATTGAACTAAGCATATTCATCTCCTTGAACATCGTTTCTTTTTTTGCGGATATTTTTATTAGATGTTTTCTTCATTTACATTTCAAATGTTATCTGCTTTCCTGATTTCCCCTTCAAAGACCCTCTATGCCATCCCCCCTCCACCTGCTCACTAATCCACCCACTCCAGCTTTCCTGTCCTGGAAATCCCCCACACTGGGTCATGAAGCCTTCACAGGACTAAGGGCCTCTCTTCCCAGCGATGACTAATTAGGTCATCCTCTGCTACATATGCAGCTGGTGTCATGAGTCCCAACATGTATACTCTTCGGTTAGTGATTTAGTCCCTGGGAGCTTTGGGGATACTGGTTAGTTCATATTGTTTTTCCTCTTATGGAGCTTCAAACCCCTTCAGCTCCTTGGGTCCTTACTCTAGCTCCTTCATTGGGGACCCTGTTCTTGGTCTAATAGATGACTGTGAGCATCCACCTCTGTATTAGTCAGGCACTGGCAGCGCCACTCAGGAGACAGCTATATCAGGCTCCTATCAGGAAGCACTTGTTGGCATTCACAATAGTGTCTGGGTTTGGTGGTTGTATATGGGATGGATCCCCAGGTGGGGCAGTCTCTGGATGGTCATTCCTTCAGTCTCTGCTCCATACTTTGTCTCTGTAACTCCTTCCATGGGTATTTTGTTCCCCCTTCTCAGAAGTATCGAAGTATCCACAATTTGGTCTTCCCTCTTCTTGAAGTTCATGTGGTTTGTGAATTATATCTTGGGTATTCTGATCTTCTGGGCTAGTATCCACTTATCAGTGAGTTCATATCATGTGTTTTTTTTTGTGACTGGGTTACCTCACTCAGGGGTAAAAGTTTCCAGATTTCTACTTCTTACCTTATAAAATTTACATTCCATTCTGGCTATGTACAGTCATCCTACTAAGAGAAGCCTATAAAGGACTTGCTCCTATCCAACAACAGTGTGTGTGTGTGTGTGTGTGTGTGTGTGTGTGTGTGTGTGTGTGTATGCTTTAGTAGAATTACTTACAGGCTCTGTTCCAGCTAATCCGACAATAGCTACCTATGAATGCAAAGTTTAGTAGTTTTTTCAATTATGGTATTGTATGTCAGTCTATCTCAGAGTCCAACAAAAGTGGATTCTAATGCTTGTGAAGGAATGGGCTTGCTAGTGATGGTGAAAGAAAGCAAGGAAAAGAGAAAGATCCTCCTTCTTCTATGTTTTGTATATTGAACAGGTGTGGTCCGGATTAAAGCATGATATTCCAACCCCCAAAGACCTGGATTAGAAGTGACTCTTCACACTTCAAATTGTTTAACAAAGAAAAAGAAATCCACACAAGTTTTTTCACTGATTTTGGTTTTAATTCATTCTAAATACAACTAGATTGACAACCAAGATTAAAATCATACCCTCTACCTCGCTAATCTCTGATCATTCTATACTGAACTCCCCTTCTCTCATCTTCATTAGCTCCTATGCACCATTAAAACATCTGTTTCTGAGATCAACAAATGATTCCACAGATCAGAAAAGAAAGTACTTGCCTCCAGCTTCTCACCATTTACTTTGATGTTGGCTACTGGTTTGCTGTAGATTGCTTTTATCATGTTTATGTATGGGCCTTGAATTCCTGATCGTTCCAAGACTTTTATCATGAATGGGTGTTGGATTTTGTCAAATGCTTTCTCAGCATCTAACGAGTTGATCATGTGGTTTTTGTCTTTGAGTTTGTTTATATACTGGATTACGTTGATGGATTTCCGTATATTGAACCATCCCTGCATCCCTGGGATGAAACCTACTTGGTCAGGATGGATGATTATTTTGATGTGTTCTTGGATTCGGTTAGCAAGAACTTTATTAGGATTTTTGCATCAATATTCATAAGGGAAATTGGTCTGAAGTTCTCCATCTTTGTTGGGTCTTTTTGTGGTGTAGGTATCAGAGTAATTGTGGCTACATAGAATAAGTTGAGTGGAGTACCTTCTACTTCTATTTTGTGGAATAGTTTGTGAAGAACTGGGATTAGATCTTCTTTGAAGGTCTGATAGAACTCTGCACTAAACCCATCTGGTCATGGGCTTTTTTTGGTTGGGAGACTATTAATGACTGCTTCTATTTCTTTGGGGGATATAGGGCTGTTTAATCATTAACCTGATCTTGATTCAACTTTGGTACCTGGTATCTGTCTAGAAATTTGTCCATTTCGTCCAGGTTTTCCAGTTTTGTTGAGTATAGCCTTTTGTAGAAGGATCTGATGGTGTTTTGGATTTCTTCAGAATCTGTTGTTATGTCTCCCTTTTCATTTCTGATTTTGTTAATTAGAATGCTTTCCCTGTGCCCTCTAGTGAGTCTGGCTAAGGGTTTATCTATCTTGTTGATTTTCTCAAAGAACCAGCTCCTTGTTTGGTTGATACTTTGAATAGTTCTTGTTTCCACTTGGTTGATTTCGCCCCTGAGTTTGATTATTTCCTGCCTCCTACTCCACTTGGGTGAATTTGCTTTCTTTTGTTCTAGAGCTTTTAGGTGTGTTGTCAAGCTGTTAATGTGTGCTCTCTCTAGTTTCTTTTTGGAGGCACTCAGAGCTATGAGTTTTCCTCTTAAAAATGCTTTCATTGTGTCCCATAAATTTGGGTATGTTGTGGCTTCATTTTCATTGAACTCTAAAAAGTCCTTAATTTCTTTCTTTATTCCTTTCTTGACCAAGGTATCATTGAGAAGAGTGTTGTTCAGTTTCCACATGAATGTTGGATTTCTATTATTTATTTTGTTATTGAAGATCAACCTTTGTCCATGGTGATCTGGTAGGATGCCTGGGACAATTTCAATATTTTTGTATCTGTTGAGTCTTGTTTTGTGACCAATTATGTGGTCAATTTTGGAGAAAGTACCATGAGGTGCTGAGAAGAATGTAAATCCTTTTGTTTTAGGATAAAATATTCTGTAGATATCTGTCAGATCCATTTGTTTCATAACTTCTGTTAGTTTCACTGTGTCCCTGTTCAGTTTCTGTTTCCATGATCTGTCCATTGGTGAAAGTGGTGTGTTGAAGTCTCCCTGTAATATTGTGTGAGGTGTGATGTGTGTTTTGAGCTTTACTAAAGTATCTTTAATGAATGTTGCTGCCTTTGTATTTGGGGCATAGATATTCAGAATTGATAGTTTCTCTTGGAGGATTTTAACTTTGATGAGTATGAAGTGCCCGTCCTTGTCTTTTTTGATGACTTTGGGTTGGAAGTCAATTTTATTAGATATTAGAATGGCTAATACCACTAAAATCAGAGACTAAACAAGGCTGTCCACTCTCTCCCTACCTATTCAACATTGTACTTGAAGTCCTAGCCAGAGCAATTAGAAAACTAAAGGAGATCAAGGGGATACAAATTGGAAAAGAAGAAGTCAAAATATCACTTTTTGCAGATGATATGATAGTATATATAAGTGACCCTAAAAATTCCACCAGAGAACTCCTAAGCCTGATAAACAGTTTCATTGAAGTAGCTGGATATAAAATTAACTCAAACAAGTCAATGGCATTTCTGTACACAAAGGATAAACAGGCTGAGAAAGAAATTAGGGAAACAACACCCTTCTCAATAGTCACAAATAATATAAAATACCTTGGCGTGACTCTAACTAAGGAGGTGAAAGATCGGTATGATAAGAACTTCATGTCTCTGAAGAAAGAAATTAAAGAAGATCTCAGAAGATGAAAAGATCTCCCATGCTCATGGATTGGCAGGATCAATATAGTAAAAATGGCTATCTTGTCAAAAGCAATCTACAGATTCAATGCAATCCCCATCAAAATTCCAACTCAATTCTTCAACGAATTAGAAGGGGCAATTGGCAGATTCATCTGGAATAACAAAAAACCTAGGATAGCAAAAACTCTTCTCAAGAATCAAAGAACCTCTGGTGGAATCACCATGCCAGACCTAAAGCTGTAATACAGAGCAACTGTGATAAAAACTGCATGGAACTGGTAATAGTGACAGACAAGTAGACCAAGGGAACAGAATTGAAGACCCAGAGAAGATCCCACACGCCTATGGTCACTTGATCTTTGACAAGGGAGCTAAAACCATCCAGTGGAAAAAGACAGCATTTTCAACAATTGGTGCTGGCACAACTGGCTGTTATCATGTAGAAGATTATTGCTAATTGATCCATTTCTATCTCCTTGTACTAAAGTCAAATCTAAGTGGATTAAGGAACTCCACATAAAAACAGAGACACTGAAACTTATAGAGGAGAAAGTAGGTGAAAGCCTCAAAGATATGGGTACAAGGGAAAAATTCCTGAATAGAATAGCAATGGCTTGTGCTGTAAGATTGAGAATTGATAAATGGTACTTCATAAAATTGCAGAGCTCTGCAAGGCAAAAGACACCATCAATAAGACAAAAAGACCACCAACATATTGGGAAGGATCTTTACGTACCCCAAATCGGATGGGGGACTAATATCCAATATATATAAAGAACTCAAGAAGGTAGACTCCATAAAATCAAATAACCCCATTAAAAAATGGGGCTCAGAACTGAACAAAGAATTCTCACCTGAGGAATACCGAATGGCATAGAAGCATCTGAAAAAATGTTCAACATCCTTAATCATCAGGGAAATGCAAATCAAAACAACCCTGAGATTCCACTTCACACCAGTCAGAATGGCTAAGATCAAAAATTCAGGTGACAGCAGATGCTGGCAAGGATGTGGAGAAAGAGGAACACTCCTCCATTGTTGGTGGGATTGCAAGCCAGTACAACCACTCTGAAAATCAGTCTGGCGGTTCCTCAGAAAATTGGACATAGTACTACCGGAAGATCCCACAATACCTCTCCTGGGCATATATCCAGAATATGTCCCAACCGGTAAGAAGGACACATGCTCTACTATGTTCATAGCAGCCTTATTTATAATAGCCAGAAGCTGGAAAGAACCCAGATGCCCCTCAACAGAGGAATGGATACAGAAAATGTTGTACATCTACACAATGGAGTACTACTCAGCTATTAAAAAGAATGAATTTATGAAATTCCTAGCCAAATGGATGGACCTGGAGGGCATCATCCTGAGTGAGGTAACCCAATCACAAAGGAACTCACACAATATGTACTCACTGATAAGTGGATATTAGCCCAGAAACTTAGGATACTTAAGATATAAGATACAATTTGCTAAATGCATGAAACTCAAGAAGAACGAAGACCAAAGTGTGGACACTTTGCCCCTTCTTAGAATTGGGAACAAAACAACTATGGAAGGAGTTACAGAGACAAAATTTGGAGCTGTGATGGAAGGATGGACCATCTTGTGATTGCCATATCCAGGGATCCATCCCATAATTAGTCTCTAAAAGATTGACACCATTGCATACACTAGTAAGATTTTGCTGAAAGGACCCATATATAGCTGTCTCTAGTGAGACTATGCCGGGGCCTTTCAAACACAAAAGTGGATGCTCACCGTCAGCTATTGGATGGATCACAGGGCCCCTAATGGAGAAGCTAGAGAAATTACCCAAGGATCTAAAGGGAACTGCAACCCTATAGGTGGAACAACAATATGAACTAATCAGTACTCTTGTCTCAAGCTGCATATGTTTCAAAAGATGGCCTAGTTGGCCATCACTGGAAAAAGAGGCCCACTGGACTTGCAAACTTTATATGCCCCAGTACAGGGGAACGCCAGGGCCAAAAATTGGGAGTGGGTAGGTAGAGGAGTAGGTGTGGGTGGGTATGGGGGACTTTTGGGATAGCATTGGGAAATGTAAATGAGCTAAATACCTAATTAAAAAAAAACTTGCAAAAAAAAAAAAAGAAAGTACTTGCCTTTTTGAATCTCCATTATATGACAAAATGAACAATCTATGCTATTATAAAAATGTGGGAATAAAAATTCTTTTTGTCGGGGCTGGAGAGATGGCTCAGCTGTTAAGAGCACTCACTACTCCTCCAGGTATCCTGAGTTCAATTACCAGCAACTACATGGTGGTTCACAACTATCCGTAATGGGATCCGATGACCATTTCCAGTGCGTGTGGAGACAGCTACAGTGTACTCCTATACATAGAGTAAATAAATAATTCTTACAAAAACTCCTCTCTGTGACTGAATAGCATTCTATTATATGCATGGTCCACATTTTCTATGTCTCCTTTCCTGTCTATGGACATACAGGCTATATGTATTTCCTAACTGTTTTTAAAAGTACTAAAGTTAACCTGCTACAATTGATTTTTCTTAAATTTTGGACAGCATTTATTTTAGAATTACAACCAGGAGTGAGACTACAGCTTCATGTACTATTATAGTCTTTGAACTTTCAGGACCCTCTGTGCTTTTTTCCTTAATGGGTTTATATACATTACCACTCAAAATTCTAATGTATTGCTTTCTCCTGTCCTTGAGGATAGCTGCTCCTTTCATGAATCTTTGGTTAAAGAGCAGTTTTCCCTGAGGTGACATGATTTCTCATTGTGGTTTTTATTGACATGTCTCTTTTCTCAGCATAGTGTTATTGAACTTTTTTTTTTAATTTTCAACTGCACAATGCCGTCATATATGCCTTCTCTGAATGATTTCAAGCATCTGATTTAAATTTCCATTTATTTATTGTTTACTGGAGTTTGAGCCCAGCATCTTGTGTGTACCAAGCAAATGCCCTACAATGAGAGGGATTCAGATCCCAAACAGATGGCTTGCAGAAGAATTATACAGATCAAATAAGTTTGTGAAAACATGCATGACACCAAGAGAACATCAATACAAGCTTCTCAGTGACAATAGATGTCTTATATGGAAATCTAAGTGTATAGAAGGCTAGGTATGGACAGAGGAAGGAGCAAGAAGGTAACCTGCTGCATTTTCTGAGAAATGTTGGTGTAATTTTAGGTCTTTAAATAAAAATTCTACTTAAAATATATGTTTAACAATAGTTGTCACTGAAGAAATAAAAATTAAGAATAAAATATCATATCAAAGCTATTACATTGGTTAAATTTTAAAACCAGATTAATCATTAATCATTTCTAACAGGATATAAAAGTACTATAGCCGATTTACAAGATGCTTTCATGGTTTCTAACAGTGTTAAAAAATGTCTTACCATGTAATTCAGTGATAGCACCCTTAGTGTCTTCCAGGCTGATACAAAAACACATGAATGCAAAATCATAGCAAGTAGTATTTCGAGTTTTATTTATAATCACACCAAAAGAGAATCAGACTTTTTGTCCATCAGTAGAATAATGGATAAGCAAACTCTGTATTGGGGATATTAAATTGGTAGCATCCTTGCTTATCATACAAGAAACCATAGGGCCAATCCCTGGGTTGACATAGACTGGATGTCGTGAGAACATGTCTATAATCCTAGTGCTCAAGAATGAACAGACAGGAGTATCTGACATTTATTGTCATTTTTGGTTCCATAGCAAGTTTGAAGTCAGTCTAGAATTCTTAAGACTATAAAGGAGATGATGGAAGATAAGAAAAGAAGACAAGAAGCAAGCAAGCAAATTATCAAAGAAGGAAGGAATGTTGTCATAATTACATAATAGTGTGAACTATCAAATAATGAAAATGCAATGATACATTGTGTTCAAAACATCATTTACATACTATTTCATTCAATGTATATGAAATTGTAAGAAAGGCGAAAAGTGTGTGTGTGTGTGTGTGGGTGGGTGTGGGTGGGTGGGTGTTAGAACCATGAGTAGTCACCATGGTTTTGAGTAGAGAAATTTTGGAGTAAGTTAGATATAGGAGAATTTAAGATCACATAATCAATTGTACATAGTACAATAAAGGTAGATTCCAGCCATATTTCATTTGTGAAAATTAATAGAGCTTTAAAGCAGAAAGTGTAAAACCTAAGGAAAAACAATTCTACTTAGGTACTTAGAGGACTCGGGGATTAATGAAGTCTGTACCACAATTTCTAAATTTGTTTATTTAAATTGTATTGACTGAACTATCTACAAAGTATTGGGGGGGGTCTGACTTGAGTCTTAACTATAAATAATAGGTATTTTATGATTATAAAAGAAAACAAATTGTGCATCAGCAACCTACTCTATAAAAGTAGCTCTCATGACTACAGGCTGGCAGTCAATCCATCACATATGTGTAGTGGAAGAGAATAATCAAGTTCACAGAGATGAACTTTCCTCAGTGGATGTTTTCAAACTAGATGAGAGTCCAAGACATTGAGATATATTTTTATTTAACATTGGTGCAGATAGAATATGTAGATGTAGATAAATTAAATAGTTGATAGATTAGATAGATTATATAGAGAGATAGAGAGATAGACAGATGACAGACAGATATTATCCTGGCAAACAGGAGATAGACAAATGAATGACTTGAACCACATACACTGGTACATTTCCACAGCATTCCAGCTGAAAAGGTCTCAGTGCTCAGATTTATCTTTGAAGAGATAATAAGGTTGTTTGATGAAATTTCTGATTCTAAAGATAAAAGAAGGTGCATGCCACCAGAACTTAAACCATTTGTGTAGAAATACAAAGTGAAGAAGTGCTAAAAGGTTCCAATTCCTGAACCCACACAAGAAAGCAAACTTCTCAAAGGACAAGTCATACCTTAGCAATTTACCCAAATAGAGCAAGTAGTAGAGTATGATTTCATAACCCAAAGTGCAAATTAAATTCCCGAAAGTTCACACATAATAAAAGGAATGGTGAAGAAGAGACAAGTCTATCCAGAAGAATTCCATGTCGCACATGTACCAGTCTTGAGGATGTGGTGCACCCCTTTCATCTGCTATGCACAGCCTGAGTTCAGTGCGTCCCAAAGTTCAATATGGAAATGAAGAGACTAGCTTTACAGATGAAAGTTCCAGGTTATAGTGAAGCTGACCATCAATTATGATGTCATGTTGATAGAACATGTGTCACACCTGTGTGGTAACGTGTTAGGCTGAAGAGAGTTCTCTGTCTGGCTGAAATCCTTCCGCATAACCTCAGTCCCAAGGTAAGCATAAGAAAATCACAACAATTCCCAGTTTTATTCTATTAATATGTAAGGTTATTTATTACAAGTACTCCGCAGAACTGTCCAATTCTTTAGAGAAAGATTGTATAAATAGTTCCACCCAAGGGATGCTTGTAATTTGGCATGAGTTCTGGGACAAAGAAATATCAGATCAAACATGAAGGAAATGTATCAATTTTGATTCATTAGATATGGCAATTACACTATATTAATGTAATAAGGAGACCAGAATGATTAATGGTGAGAGAAAGAATGTCAGGCACACCGCGACAGGTCTGATGCAGATCTTAGAAGGTAGCTGGTGTGAGATGTATAGGAATGTTCTGAAATTCCTTTCAGTATTCCTTTCAGTGCACATCTATTCTAAAATTGAACGCTCGTCGAGAAAGAAGACTCTCTGTTCCACTTACTGCATGGTGTCAATCATGTTACTTTCAACTCATCAAATATCATTTTCCTGCTTTATAAAGTGGGAGAATTCCAAACCTGTTGTGAGGATTATCTATAAATTTCCTATTGCAGTGCCTGGTGTATACCAGATGTTAACAAATAATGACAGCACCCCACCACCATGCATAATTCACTTCTAAAGGCATGTTTCATGTTCTTTGAAATACTGTTCTTTTAAATATTGTTCTTTTAAATATTCTTGACTAAAATCCATTTTCTCAGCAAGAATATTTTAAAATGGTAACATAATTTGAAGAGTTCTTAGAGGGAGACTTCTTTAGTCTCACAATAGCATTAAATATAACCAATACCTTCTATGAGAACTTCTATATTAAAAGATGCTTTTATAATTAAGTGATGATTTATAAAATTAGATCATCAACATTAGGCCTATGACCCTTATATAGAAACTGGGAAAAAAAACCTCACACAATTTAGAAACTTGTTTCGATTTGACTGTAGGTGAAAAAGTTAAGAGGGGATTACCTGAAGAAACAGTTTTAGAGGCAGTTTTAATACAAGATATGCAAATGTACTATTTTAAGTATCACCTAAAAAATTTTCTGGCAAAAAGCCATAGAATACTATTTCACTGAAAGGAGCAGTAAGATGATATATCTAAATAATAGAATACTTTAATTAGCTTGAAATAGTTTGAACTGCCTAAGGTAATTCTGCCTTATAAGTCCATGCCAATGCAGAAATAATTTCAGTTTTATTTTAAAATAACCACTAAATTTGCATGAAGAAATACATGGTTTAACTTGCGTTTTTATTTAAATATTAACTTTTCCTAACATCTGTATTATCTAATTATAGCCACTTGAAAATGTATATGTAGTATTATAAATATGGACATGTAGTGGGAAAGGGGAAAAATGTTTACAAAGTAATTAGCATGTCATATCTATGAATATCCTCAACTTTGAACAGCAGGGGGTATGTAGCACATAAATTTCTTCACAAGAAATACATTCGAGGGTTATTTTATCCTCATACTCATTTTATCACTGAATATATTATGCTCTAAGTAAGGTTGCAACTCAATAAACTTATTCCTTAAATACTTCCTGTTAAACCACAAAGTTTCCTTCCCTATGCTAGATGCCAGACTCATATTGCTAATTAGCCATGGCATGGTTCCCTCTATTAGGAAATGCCAGGTGACTTCATTACCTGTTACTGACCACCACGATCAGTGTAACCTTCCAGTTTAATGGCATTAGTGACTCAATCCTGTTACCTGAAGAGGAACCTGTATCAAAAGGTTTGGACATGTCAAAGGACTCCTCTAAAGAGTATATAATGAATGGATAACTCTACTCCAGAAAAAAAAGTCTATAACATACCTCTCTCGCTACTACCTCAGTGCAGGTTGAAATAAAAGAGAATAATTTAAATTTCTCTTTTTTTTCTCACCATTCCAACACATACCAAATAAGCTTTCTTACATATTTAGCTGCATGGTCTATATTTTCTAATATTTTCTTCAATATTTCTTTTCTGATTTGAAGACTAACTCATTTTGTAGAATGTTTGATTTATTATTTTCAAAGGACCAACTTAGTTTACAAAAATCAGACAAAGACAAATTTACGTAAACTGTCACCATCCCCATCAACATTGCAATAAGGGAGAATAAATGTATTTATTTATAGGAACATGTTTTAACATAATATTGGAAGATCTCATTATTCACTTCTAATCATATTTAAATTGTACCAAATCTTTGAGTTCTGAAATATATTTTTCTAAACAATAGGCTTATATTTGGTCAAGAGTTAGACATAATAAATGAATGCCTGTGTTCACAAAAGGGTTTAAAGATATTGACAGGGTGTGGGCATTTTAATCAGCTGTTTAGCCTGTCCATTATTCAAAATAACTGGTTTGATTCCTTTCATTTTTATTATGCCAGTCAAGTCAGTCATAATGGTTGAGATATTCCTGGTGTGCAGCAAGAAATGGTGTCATTCTCTTCACAAGTGCATGGTAAACTATTGAAAATAGGATCCATGGCCTTTCACTACAGCAGTACAGGTCCAAACAAGAGGAGTGGTTTGAAAGTCAAAGCACAGCCAAGCACAAAATGTGTTTTGATTTTTAAGTGCAAGACCCAAATATGTTTTTAGCTTGTCTCTAAACCTCTTTCAGAGTTTGATGCCTAAAACCTTCTCCTATGCCCACCCCCCCCCCAGCCCCATGGGATCATACTGAAGAATGTTTTGACATCTTAGTCATTTCCATAACAACAGATTACAGAAACAAGACAAGCAGTCAAACAAGGAAAATGGTTCAATTATAGAAACTGTTCAGGATCACCATGAAAAGAGAAAGATGAACCTGTGCTCTGCCCAAGAAGAGGATAACAGCCAAGTGTATTGGCTGATGAGAATCCCTTGAACAGATAATTGCCGAGACTTCTAAATATAATCTTACCATGCTTTCTAGAAAAAAAAATGTTTTCCCTTGTGTCCTGGTAAATTTTAACCTTTTGTTGGCATCCACTTTCGGCCATGTCATTCACTTATGGTTCCTGCTAACTTGTCAGTTGAGATGTGAAAATTCAGTTATCAGTATTGATGTGTCCATGACACTCAGAAGAAAAAATGCCACTGTGTGCTCATGGTCATCAGCCTCATAACAAACACCATTTCCTGGAGAAAGGTGCTACTAAAATTTGAATATAATGAAAATATTAGCATGCATACATTTTTTACAGAATTGGTTTTAAAACAGGTTACCCATGATGTCTGAGTGTGGTAATCAACAACTAAGGGTCACTCATATTAAGAAGATAGGAAAGTCACAGAACAAGAATAAAATGATGTTTATAAAACTGACTTGTCAACTGTACTGTGAATAACAATATACCCTTTTGAGCCTTAATTACTCAATGATAAAATGAAAATCATGATTCCAAGAATGGAGTTACATTTCAAGCTAATATTTGAAAAGCATCGGATTCTCATTTTGGGTAATCTTAACTACCAGTGTATCAACAATGAATGAAGACTTGGGAGAGCTCATGCAGGGCCATCTCTCAGGAGCCATTGTGAAGTAGATTATATACTCTGAGGAATAATAAGTGTGATACTGAGCCCTAAGTGCCTGGTACCATAGTAGGTAGTTCATAGATAACTCCTCTTTTGCTGTGATAATTATTAGCAATATTTACAATGGCTAAGTAGTCATAATGTTCCTTATCTGACAAAGCAGATTTTTTTTCTCTTGTATACATAGGGGATATGACTAAGCTGGGTCAAGATTGTCACCCTAGGTCCAAGGAATATGACTTCTTTTGAAGATAGGAAAATTGATCCAGCTATGTATCAGATTTTTCCCAGTTACATTTCCAATGTAGTCATCCTGGTTTATCAAGATCCATTGGGTTGAAATAATTTCAGCAATGAAGGGAGATCTATCAGATGATTGAACACATGTCTTGTTGGGTTGTGGCTCAATTACTGACATCCAGATCAGGGCAACATGCTGTTTCTTCATGTAGAATATTCATATCAAATCGTAGTGATTATATTCTCATTTCCAAAAGCCAATGTCTTAATCTGGAAATAAAGTAATATATAGCGAATTTTGATAACCCAGACACAGAGTCTTATACTGTATCTCTGTAGGGTGTGGAATTGACATTTCAGACTTGGATAGATTATAATTTACAGAGATCCACCTGCTCTTTCTGCTGAATGCTAGCAATAAAGGCTTATGCTAACATACCCAGCTAAAGAAGACACTACTATAAGTAATTTTATACTTATTGTTAACATGACAATCTAAGTACTCAAACATAAAGCACATGTTAGGATATTACACAAAAGAAAAATAACACATGCTCCACTATGTTCATAGCAGCCTTATTTATAATAGCCAGAAGCTGGAAAGAACCCAGATGCCCCTCAACAGAGGAATGGATGCAGAAAATGTGGTACATCTACACAATGGAGTACTACTCAGCTATTAAAAAGAATGAATTTATGAAATTCTTAGCCAAATGGATGGACCTGGAGGGCATCATCCTGAGTGAGGTAACCCATTCACAAAGGAACTCACACAATATGTACTCACTGATAAGTGGATATTAGCCCAAAGCCTAGGATACCCAAGATATAAGATACAATTTCCTAAACACATGAAACTCAAGAAAAATGAAGACTGAAGTGTGGACACTATGCCCCTCCTTAGAAGTGGGAACAAAACACCCTTGGAAGGAGTTACAGAGACAAAGTTTGGAGCTGAGATGAAAGGATGGACAATGTAGAAACTGCCATATCCAGGGATCCACCCCATAATCAGCATCCAAATGCTGACACCATTGCATACACTAGCAAGATTTTATCGAAAGGACCCAGATGTAGCTGTCTCTTGTGAGACTATGCCGGGGCCTAGCAAACACAGAAGTGGATGCTCACAGTCAGCTAATGGATGGATCACAGGGCTCCAAATGGAGGAGCTAGAGAAATTACCCAAGGAGCTAAAGGGATCTGCAACCCTATAGGCGGAAGAACATAATGAACTAACCAGTATCCCGGAGCTCTTGACTCTAGGTGCATATGTATCAAAAGATGGCCTAGTCGGCCACCACTGGAAAGAGAGGCCCATTGGACACGCAAACTTTATATGCCCCAGTACAGGGGAACGCCAGGGCCAAAAAGCGGGAGTGGTTGGGTAGGGGAGTGGGGGTGGGTGGGTATGGGGGACTTTTGGTATAGCATTGGAAATGTAAATGAGCTAAATACCTAATAAAAATGGAAAAAGAAAAAGAAAAAAAATGTGGAAATGTGGAGAGAGGGGGTTTTAACATATGGAAATGGGGTGAGAATCAAACATGGCAAGTCAAGAACTTAGCAAAAAAGCAAAACTAAGCACAAGGGCTAGAGAGATGGTCTGGTAGTTAAGAGTACTGGCTGCGTTTTCAGATGACTTGAGTTCAGTTCCAGCATCTGTGTTGAATGGCTCACAACTGCTTGAAACAATAGCTCCAGGTGAATGGATGCTATCTTTTTTGTGCCCGCAGACACTCACAAGCACATGTGTACATACATATACACTACAACACATAATTTCTAAATGATAAAATAAAATTTAAAAAGGAAAAACAAATGTGAGCATGAGAACTTCTGCAAAAAAAAAGAAGCAGAAAAAAAAAGAGCCGAGTTAAAGTGAGCAGCAAACTAGATCTGACTCAAGAATGGATAAAAGTAGTGGATGCTTGGTAAATGAAGCAATAAATAATTAACCAGAAGAGCAGGTGAATTGGGCATGTATACGAAGAACGAATGATAAAACTGAAAAAAATAGAACGTCTGCCTGACCTGTTTCCACTCCCTTTGGGCATGAGGAAGTCTTCCTTTATCCTCTCTATCTGACAAGTAGGTTAAGGGATTGGACACCATAAAAAATGTAAGGAGGTTCATTGTTCACTTGAGTGAGACTCTGCCATACAGTGTTGGTGGGAAGCAATGAGAACTTTCTTCTCCAATTATCATTATTCTCCCTATGTGAAAAGCTTTCTTCCGTCTTGCCTGGAGCCTGTACTGATGGAGTTTCCAACAGTGTCAAACAGCACGGCATAATTCCATTACTCCTGCAACTATCCTTCCGTATTTATCCCTGCTGCTGTTTGTGATCTCAGAAAGGTAGTTTGAATACAGATGAAGCTACATGATATGAATATAAGTTTCCCTTGTTTTCTATTGTCTGGCTAAATTAAATTCTAGACGGAGAAACAAGACATCCTTTGAAAGTGTTGCATTCACACATAGATTTGCTCTGACTATAATGCTGTCCGGTATATGATGCTCACACATACATATAAACTATTAATTATCCCATGCTGGCTTAAATCTCTAGTTCACTAGGATAATCTGATGAGATAAAATATATGAGAATTTTGAAAACTATAAAATTCTTCAGCACTGAATTTGACAGAGGCCCCGGGTCTCCCTACTACTTCTTAGGTTTAGACACAGATTAAGAATATAAAATATGGCATGAAAATTCCAGAAGAGAAGAAATGTTCATTTCTTACCAAGAATTTTTATAGATGAATAGAAATTTATGGCTTTCTCAGGTTCCAACAAATAATTATGTCTCAAAATGTGCTTGTAATTCTTAATATGTCAAAAGCTTTACTGACTGATAATGCGAACCCCTGTTAATTTCCTTGTATCATGGGGAATAGGAACCTCATATGAGGCACCAAAACACCAAATTAATGACATTACCAGCAAATGGCCATTATAGCAGGACTGAGCATTGTAAGTTTTTTAATAATTCAAATTCATGTTAAACACCGCTTGATTCATCTCACAATTAACAACCACTATTCCACTCACACTTTAACACAGTTTATTTTACCTCTGAGTATTTCATAGAACTTTGTGGAGTTTCAAGAACCTTCTACCTTCTAAACCCTCCTATTTTAAGGAAAAACGTCAGGACGATGTGAATTCAATTCCCTATATTTTATTTGATATTACCAAGAAACTGACTTCATAGAATCACATGAATCTTGTTACTTTTTATTACAATGAAAGAAAATTTATTTTTGTAATATCTCTTGAGTATATTTTCTTAAAAAATCAAATAGAAATCATTCTATTTTAGTCTATTTCATCATGTGAGTTTGTTTTCATTCAATTGACTATTTATAATATTTTCCAAAGAAGGTCTCTAAGTTTTTATCCTAAAGTTTAAAATTGGAGATTTTCATTTTGAAAAGAACAAACCAGATAGAAGAATGAATAAGTCTCTAATTGTTAAACTACAAAGTATATGATGTGGTTAACCTGCCTATTTAGATGGAAAGTTATTATAAATAAACATATTTTAATGATTTCATGGTATTGTTTTGCATCAATTTGCATGCTTATAAAATATATTCTGAAAAAATAGAAATATTTAAATAGATATAAATGTGCATTTGAAGTCATTTATTAATATATGGAAAATAATTCTAGTACTATAACTATTATCAAGAGAAAGTATTTATATATGAAATATACCAATTATCCTATATAATCTGATATACAATTAAAATAATTATTGACATAAAACTATTTTCAAGAAAGAAGTGGTCAAAATGAATGACATAAGATTTATAGCACCAGACATTTTTCATGATCTCAGAAAAATCTAAAATTATATTGTAATATAGAAAGTACATATACATAAAATTAGAAAATTCTCTACAACATAAATCACAATTTGGCCAATTAGTCATTGGTATCTCTTACAGAGTCCAAGTATAAAACATTACATATCAATTATAATGTCCTTTGTTTATTCCTATAGGTTGACGTGATGGACTGTTTTCTTAATTAGACAATGTCTATTTATGTATCTTGTTTCATTTGTGATTTTGGAGCCAGATTTACATTGTTTCTCCTCAATTTGTTTTCCTACAATGGTGCTGTCCTGATAATTTCAGTGATTAATATTTTACTTTCTGACATGTTAGTCCCAGTTTCTAGAATTGTGTCTGAATTATTGTACAGTTTACTCTCCTGTCTCTACATCTTTTACCTTTTTATTCATTATTTCCAGCTTTTCTGTGTCACTCTGCTAATCATAATTATTTTTAGTTCCTTGTCTCCTATTCAAAGATCAGATTGATTAGTAGAAATATTTTTATGATTTATGTAATTGACTTACATAATCATATTTTTCAGACTTTTCATGGAGAGAATTATTTTTTAATATTTTTTTCTGTGCTAGAGTCTGAACCCATACCCTTATAATGTGAAGTACACCACACCACACTGTGGCTAAACTACGAACCCAGCTGTAGTTTTGTTTGTTTGTTTGCCAAATACAATATATAGGTAAAAATGCAGAGGCTCCATGGGTTATCATATGGCAATTCATATTGCAGCTTTCATCAAATAACGTGAATAATGAATGTAGTACTCGCTGTAGAGCTACACTGTAATGTTTGTGAGACTTGGTCAGTCATAGAGGTGTCTCTGCCCCTTTGGGCAGGGCACAGCTTTGGCTAGTAAGTAGCTTAGCTGTGTCTATGATCCTTTGGTTCCAAGAAGCTTTAAGTACAGTTTTAACTTCTTAAAACTTTTGGCTTTCAATTATGTAAGCACTGCATTTGTGGAAAATCTCTGCCCTCTATAGGAATTTTCTATATTTCCTACATAGGATTTTTCTGGAGCTCCAGACTCCTAGGACTCACTGATGTCTTTTTAAAAAATCTTTTATTTATTTATTTATTTATTTATTTATTCGTTTATTTATTTATTTATTTAAAATTCCAGATTTTATTCCCCTCTTGGTTCACCTTCCAACTGTTCTACATCCCATACCCTGCCAGACTTCCCCACTCCCTGTCTCCATGAGGATGCCCCTACTCCCAAGCACCCACCCCACCAGACCTCTAAACTCCCTGGGACCTCCACTTTCTTTAGGATTAGGTGCATCTTCTCTGAATAAACCAGACACCATATTTAGATATCTTCATAATATTTTATGGACCATAAAGATATTTATCCCCTTGAATAAGTAGGATCTTATTTCTAAACCTAAGTTATATTCCATAGCATGACTAACTTTGAAAAAGCGAGAGTAATTTCCAAGGTAGGCTTAACCAAATATTAAATCTTATATTAAAACACAGCACAAACACGTGTGCACGCGCGCACACACACACACACACACACACACACACACACACAATCTCACTCACTACTGATCACAGAACCTTACTTTGGAGGCAAGCCCTCTGCATGACTTTGAAAAGCACAGATATTCATTGGCCTGCTAATGGAGATGAAACCTCTAGTCATGGAGATTATCACAGCTAGAGACACACATTTTATTATTAAAAAATTATTTTATGTATTTACATTTAAAATTTGTCCTCCCCTACGAGTCCTCCCTCCCAGAGTTCTTCACTCCACACCACCTCCTTCAACTCTGAAGGGTGCCCAAACTCATGCATCCCCCTCCCCTAGGGCATCAAGCCTCTACAGGATTAGACAAATTCTATTCCACTGAGGCCAGACAAGGCAGTCTCTGCTACATATATACAAAAGGCCCTGGGCCAGCCTATAGATGCTCTTTGGTTGGTGGCTCAGTCTCTGGGAAGTCCCAGGGCTCCAGGTTAGTTGACACTGTTGGTCTTCCAATGGGGTTGCCATCCCCTTCAGCCCCTTCAGTCCTTCCCCTAACTCTGCTATAGTGGTCCCCATCCTTAACTATCTTCATCTGTCTCCGTCTGGGTAGAGCCCCTCAGAGGATAGTCATGCTAGGCTCCTGTCTACAGTCACAACATTGCATCAGTAATAATGTCAGAAATTGGTTGCCACCCCTGGAATGGATCCCAAGTTGGGCCAGTCAATGGTCTGTCATTCCTTCAATCTCTGCTCCTTTTTTGTCCCTGCACTTCTTTTAGACAGGAGCAATGCTAGGTCAAAAAAATTTGAAGATGATTTGGTATCCCCATCCCTCCAGGAGTGCTGTCTGACTACTGGAGGTGGTCTCTTCGGGTTCCATATCTCACTGTTGGGCACTGTTGTTTGGTTCTAAAGCATAAGCAGATAAAGGCAAACAATCCAAGGGAAACTACAGAATAAGGGGAATTATATCAAATATTTGGCTTACATTGTATAGTTTCCCCATGCTTGAGTAAATGCAAATTGGTAAAATGGAAAAGGACAAAGCAATCTATAAGGTTCAAATTTGACAGAAATTGGGGGAAATGATGAAGTAGGTGAATCATGGATTCAAGTAACACATAGTTTTAATAGACACAAACCAAATGGTGAGGGAATAGCCTAAAGTGTCCACATCAAGGTAAGTGGTTACATTGTAGAGAAAATTCAAGCCATGAAGAGATCTTTTTGTCTACTCAAGGAGTAAATATATAAACAACCATTCATGTATACGTGGTGAATATATGCTTAAATATATGCAATACAGCTTTTGAGGTTTGCTTGAAGTAATAAAATATAGATGTCATTGCCAAGTTGAGGCTACTGGATTGTTACCATTAACACCACATGGAAGAAGACAGATCATAAATAGTAGAAATTCTTTGTTACAATATATTGCACTGTCAAGAAAATTTAAACTGCTTGTGTGGAAATGACATAAAATCCTTTGGAAATTGATTTTTTTTAAGTTGTATTTTAATGAATAGTTGTCAGAACTATTAAATACAACTATGCCTCTTACTCATCAATTTTCAGGTCAGATACATAGTTTGCTGTTGAGATGCTAAAAATAGCACAGCTAACAATGTATATAACTTCAATGGGAGCAAATATTAGCTGCAGCTTAAGGGAATTATTTTATGTAGATACCTGGTAGACACACTCAGCTCACAGTAGTTTTTCTACCAGCTATATCAATTAAAGCTGCAATGTGTGCAAGAAATTGCTTTTACTTGGTATTTTAATCCTAATAGGAACACAAGCAGTTTATAGCCTGGAGGAGACTTCACTGGGTGATTGGTAATGAACAACAAATAATTATAAATCATCACTACATGTGATAAAGAAGAAGGTCAGCATTCAGTGAGAGGCTAAAATAAAGCAGCATATTATCTTACAAGAGACTGAGGAAACCTCTTACCAGGAAGTAAGACGAGAAAATCAGAGGACAAAGTAATTATACAGGCTAAGACGGGAAGAAACAGAGCAGTGTGTGATGATCCTCAAATGATGTAAAGTCAGCAAGAAGCAAAAGAAGCTTCCAGTCTTACAAGAACACACAGTACTGTTAAGTCCATCCTTTGTGCTCTCCTTGGCAAGCCCACTGAAAGTGTCTTCACAGGAAAGTACTGGGCTTGGTCCCTGGAATTTTTATCAACAATAAACAATGAACTTCCAAATTTTTAATAGCATACACACAAACACACACACACACACACACACACACACACACACACACACACACACATATCATCTAGGCACAGCATTTATTGGCAGAATCTTATCAGTTGACAGAGATGATTTTAGTAAGTGATCTTTAAGAGTAAAATGTTTGGAAGATTATTTATGTTTGTTTTTATTTACTGTTCCTACATGTAGCAAGCTCATCAAAGGCACGGTGGGTAGCTAGCAGTGAGTATAATTGTATAATGAAAACTATTATTCATAAAATACATTCTAAACTATAAGACACTTTCTAGCTGATACAGCTTACAAATTCAAATGTAACTTTGACAGTGGCACAAAACGTGAGGTTGTCAAGCTATTTCTGATCTGAGACCACTCAGCTTATAAATGACAGACTCTGCCATCTTGGTTTGTTAAAGACCAACTGAAGAGACATATGTGGGAAATCTGTGCAGTCTGTCCACACTCACATGATTAGTTTGCCTTTCCATCTCCCCCAACTAGGAAGAAGCTGCCAACAAGCTAAAATATTGTGTAGCTGGAGATCAATCCTTCATGTTATAAGTTGTTTGCTGGCAGAGGATTGTGAATCTCAGATGTGTTATGGGGCCACATTATAATAAAGGAAGAGACAGAAAATAGAACAATCAACATGCCAATAATTGAGATTGAGAGTAGAAATTTTTCTTCTTCTCTCTCTGGATCAAAAATTCTGTAGCCTTTGAATAATAGACTTACAAAACATAACCTTCATCAGCAACCAGTTTGTCTATTTTAATATAGAACAAACCTAATACAGCCATCCCCAGCCATATTGGAAAACATTAGGAAAAGAAACAAGCCAATTTAGTAACTGAAAATGATGTATTAGGGGTATGAAGAGACAAAGAGTGTGGGCCATCACTAGAATTTCAGTTAAACTCAGCAATGTCTAGGTTGTGTAAATCCTGGAAATCTAGAGTAAAGCTCAGTATTCTAACAGAGTTGCTCTATTTTGAAATTCTAAGATTGTGGTTCAGTTTGCTGAGTGCTTTCTTTGTATGCAAGAATCCTGGAGTTTATCTCAAACACTGTATAAACAGGAGATAGAACACACCAATATTATGTGCACTTCTTGGATAGAGACAATATAATCAGATATCCAAGGTCTTCGTCAACATATGTATAATATATAATAAGATTAAACAAAAACTATCGCATCAGAATTGGGCAAAACAACGAAAGAAAGAAAGAAAGAAAGAGAGAGAGAGAGAGAGAGAGAGAGAGAGAGAGAGAGAGAGAGAGAGAGAGAGAGAAAGAAAGAAAGAAAGAAAGAAAGAGAGAGAGAGAAAGAAAAAAGAAGGAAAGAAGGAAGAAAGGAAGGAAGAAAGGAAGAGAGAGAGAAAGAAAAGGAAAAGAACCCAAGAGAAGGCGGAAGAAACAAAGACACACTCACTTCCATACTCAGGAAACCCATAAAAGCACTGCTTTGAAATCCATCAGCTGCAGAGTAAGAAGAGAAAAGAAAAATGCAACTAAAGTAAAATTAAAATAATACAAAATATGATAACAAAATGACATTAAACAGAGAAGAAAAACCTGACCATAATTTTGCAGGACAAGGAACCTCCAAGGATGCCCTTGTATTTGTTTTCTGTTGCCCATCCTCTGCTGGCATGCACCTATCTTTAACTGTAGTTTTTTGTTTCCTAGTGAAAATCCCTTAGAGGAATCTAAAGTTTCACTTGCAGATATTTAGCAATTGGAGTTTGCTTTTGGGTTATCCATGGGTTCCATGTCCTCCTATCCTTTCAGACCTATACAGACCCTATGTACAATGAGTCAGCCTCTGTGATTCATATGTGTATTCATCATGCTGATTTAGAGGGTCTGATTCCTTGGGCCTCTCTCTCCTCTGGCGCTTAGACTCTTTTCCAGTTCATTTTAATTACACAGTTCACATAAGTGTCACAGCAGGTTTCAAGCATATATATCTTCTGTGTTCATCCCCTTTATTAACCTGTCCCCTACATTTCTTCTATTCTGCTTTCACAACCCTTACAAGAGCCTCTACTCTACTTTGAACATACTCCTCAAGAGAGAAAAACTGTTACATGTCTTTCTTACAATTTTGAATTATTTCATTCAATGTGGCAATACAGAGGTCTATCAGTGTTTTCTGAAAATGATAAGCCTATACATGAGTCTTCTTTGAAGATTAGTCAAATATCTACACAGTCATATTTCTTCCATAAACTTATCCATATGCATATTCACTAAACTTGTTTATGTAAAAAGAAACATACATGGGTTTGTAAGTACCTCTAGTGTACATTGACTTGCATTTCCTTGGCAAATAGCTCTATATGCTATGGAAGAAACCTATGGTGATAATTTTTTAATATGCTGAGGAAACTTCATACTCATTTCCATACTGGGTATACACTTTATACTATCAACAATGCACAGGGTCCAATTCCCGTACCCCACCCCCCGGATCATCGTATCATTTATGCCATTTGCTTCTGTGAAGCTAGCCATCCTGTTTAGGGTGAAATGCAAGCTCTGTTTCTTCAGAATTACATTTTTTTATGGTGGCTAAAAGAATCAAATATTTGTTTACATATTAATAAGGCATTTTACTTCATTTTAAAAACACATGCTCAGTTCATTTACCTGGGTATTGATTTAATTATTTGGTTGTGAGATGTTTAATTTTTGAGTCCTTTTTTATGAAGCAAAGGTAATGTTTGTGGATGATACATTTTAGAATAGATTTAGGTGCAAAGGTTAAGGGCGTGGGAAAAGAGAGAAAGAAGGGGCAGAGTTATAAAGCTGAGACTGACTTAAAAATCAATGATATACAATGAATAATTTCAGGTTTCTTAACAAGTCCACATTTAAATGGCTTAAATATATGTATTTACAAAGGATAAAACATGTATGTATGGCATTTTAGTGTCTTTTTAAGTCATCTGCATTACAGACCTTAAATGGATATCTAAATATTTTGGTATTCTTTTCATGTGAAGAAATTTTTTCTTTAGTAAAAGAAATTATGAAGCAATATAGCAAGTACATTATATTATAATTATATTAAAGTTTATAGACTGAAAAGATAAAAATGGAGCTCCAAAGACATCAAAAGTTACAATATACATGTTTCATGACACTTCGTTTATAAATAAATATAGTCCAGTTTATAACTTTTTCCAAGAATAAATTACAGGAGTACAGGTGTGTATATATATATAATTTGTCTTATGCATAATCATTGCAACTTTAAAATTTGGCTAGAAAAAAATATCCTCCTGACATGGGAACATTGTCTAAATGTTGGTAACTGTCACCTGAACTTCTGCTGCTTCTGGCCTGGTTTTGGAGATTCAGCTACTGAGGGATGACTGCCACACTCTGCCTTTCCTTTCCTGTGCCCCTTAAGTCTAACTTGTGCTTTAGACCTGCCACACTTCCCTAGAATTCTTTGATTCCTTAATCTTAAAGAATGACAGTGGCCAAAGTGTCATTTTGTTCAGACTTTCCATGTTGAAAAAGGTTAGATACCCTGCCTACCTGGTAACAGGAAGGTTTGACCAGCCTGATCACCCAGGGTTAAGAGAAAGTCTCAGCTTTAAGACTAGAAGATCAGTATTAGGTTTTGAGCATCAGCATTAGATTTTCTTAATCCTTTGTTCATTTGATTGATGGTTTACTTATTTGCTCAGAGGATTCTCATTTGAAGGCCGTTTACTAATCTCAAGGTAAATAGCTGGTAGAGAGCCCACCCCTGCCTTCCCATTCCTTACAATTCTGATTGTTTCCTTTAACATACAGTAACATTTGAAACAGACTCAGATCTGTCAGTTTGGGAGATGTTATGAGTTGAAGCCATGGCCTTGTGCACACTGTTTCTCTACTTCTGCAGTTTATCTTCACTCCTCATATGGCAATTTCCTGAGCTACTGAGGAACTCAGACAGCTTTTTTTTTTTTTTCATCTGTCTAAACTATGAAGGTCTTCTCTTGTTTTCCCCTAGTAGATTCAGAAATTCAATATTTTGGAAGATCTTTAAGCCATGCTTGAGAGGATGGAAGGAAACAATCTCTTGGGGCAATGATTAAATAAAATTAAACTGAGGTTCCACGATAATGGACAAAGAAACCTGATAATTCAACTGCAAGGCTTCCATTAAGAGAAAGAGTCATTATTTTGAAACATAAAAATATGATTTTCATAAATAAAAATGACTTGACTATTCATAAAATCATAAACAGCACATTGTAATATATAGGAAAAATACCAAAAAATTAAATGAATTTATTAGTAGCCTTAACTTCATATAAGCTCATTCTTTCTGTTTGGGCTTAGAGTCTTTATGATACAAGATCTTGAAGCAAAATCTTAAAAACACTTCATCTATATAAATCATTATGTACATTAGATGAGTTTATAGAAACCCAGATGGTCAGCCTCAGATGACAGCATGCACTACAGAATGCGGAGAATGGAAGTTTCACTGAATGATATGTCAAAAAGATGCTCTTAACACAGATTTTTAGCGACAATATCAAGTGGCTTAGGATGGAGAATATTTTCAGATGGGAAGATGCAACCACAAACAGAACAGTTAGGGATTAAAAAAATAGGGACTCTGGAAGGAGTTGTACAGTAGAGTAGCTACATGATTTTTTTCTCATTAATGCCACTGCAAACAGATATTTTCACACATAAATACACACACACACACACACACACACACACACACACACACACACACACACACACACACGACAGGAAGGAGATGTGTCCAAGACATTGCCTGTTGTTGGCTGTCAGTAGTAGAACCAAATTCTTCATTGCATTTGTTTGCCAGTGTTTTCTGTATTTTTTTTGTAAGGAATATAGAGTACTTTAATCTTAAACTCTATCAAGATTTTAGAGAGTTTTACACACCATTACATACTATTCTAATTCCATTTTTAAATACCAAGATTAGACAATAAAAACTATCCTGCATCTGAAGTTGTACTCAGACCCAAATACCACTGTATTAATGAACACCGCTAGGATATTGCACCTGCCTAGTGCATTTATGGTTTTATTGCTGATATATATTCTCTATGCTAATCTCCAGGAAGCACTATTGCAGCTGTATTTTATAAATAATGTTCTTATTTGTGGTAATGCAGAGCTTAAATGCAAGAAGTCAGAAATATTTTAGTTGTTTTTTTTTAACTTTTCTTCTTAAGTGCCATTTTTCGAGCTTTGTAAACATTTCAATTACATTTTATTTTTGCCTTTACTATATATAAATATGGGAAAGTGGGAGCAAGCTAATTAAATATCTTGCTTATATTTACTGAGTTCCTGTAGTTCTAGTTTGCTTGTTATATAATACCTTTGCCAAGTAACTACCACCCTATTCTCCCTCCTCTCCTTCTCTAGACCTGGACTAAACCATACTAGTCTTAGAAAAGATTTATATTTAAGTGGATCTGTAGCTACCTAGAGCATTGAATGCAATATCGGGCATTGGTTCATAGCATTGGACTTGATTCTGTGCTGCTTTGTGGTATTAACTTTATCATTCATTATATAATATGTGCATTTGGAGAGATCATTTTATTTCTATATATTCCAGTTCTCATTTCTATAAAATAATGATAGAAACAGCATTTACACATATGGTTTGCACTAAACACAAGATTAACTAAATGACACTTCTTACACATAGGAAAAGGTAATAAAAGCTAGCCTAGAGATTTTTGTTTCCTTAAAAGAATAATTTTTGTTAAAATGTTATACAAAAATCACTGTATTGTCCAGAGAACATACTAATAATTGGATATTTGAGTTTAGAAAGTTATTAAATTTTAGGAATAGAAAAAAATTACCAGTGACTTATAGAAATCTATCATTGTATAATTACTGTCCAATGAAAGGAAAATTTGACAGACATTTTTAAGTTGCAAGATTGACTAAATCCCAGTTTTATGAAATTTGAGCTAGTGTTTCTAAGGAAGTTGATAACTCATGTTCATTCTGGTGTCAATGTTTATTATTAGATAACATTTCTTTGGGTCAAACACTATGTCAAGCCCTGATTATATAGTAGAACAATCTACAAGTATACTGACAGGTATGTTCATGCGTACCATGTGCTCTTGTGAAAATATATCAATGGCTTTACAAAGTGATAGTGACAGTCAGATGTTGACTATGTAACACTTCTATACTGACATGGTAGGATGACCTTACACACAAAAATGTATATTGACCATGAATCAAAGAGAGAGTTTGCGTGTCTAATGCATGAAGGAGGACAATAAGTTTTCAGGAAAAAAATAAAAGAAAGAATATATCTGTGTTTATTAGGAACATCAGTTTTTTACTTTTTTGTCTTTTCTGACTAGTTAACATTTCTCTGAGGTTCTAGTAGACATCTGCAGTAAATCCATAGGGTCCTGAGCTTTTTTTTTTGGGGGGGGTGGTATAGGGGCAGAGTGGAAGACTTTATTTTGAAATCTCATCATTGGTTATAGAATTATTTAACTTATTTAATTCATCTTGGCTTGTTTGCTATATAATCCAGGATACACATATTTCTTTGCCATTTTCATTCCATTTTCTATTTTCTTGCTTGCATAGAAGAAGAACCCGAGGAAATGAAGAAACAGGACTGCAGCACTCAAGGCCCATCGAGGGAAAACTATTTTCTTCTACTCAGGAGAATGAAATATCCAGTCTAGGCAAAGACCCAACATTCGAGTTTTTCCTTTAAATAGTCTCAAAATTTTCTTCAAGCCTTCTCTTAGTCTTTCCATAACGGCTTTTGTCAATGAGACTAAGAACACCACGAGGGGGATCCAGGTTCCTTGGTATCACTTGATGTAATGACACCTTAGAATTTCTGAAAATAATGCCAACCATTTTCATACAACTTGTTGTGTTTATAAAAAGAGAAAGAGAAAGGGAACATGTTTTGGTGGAGGGGTAAAATTTTTAAATAGAAGAAGAAAATAGTAATCATACGGTCAGGCATGGTCTTTCTATACAAAGCACACTGTGACCATGCAGAGAGATTTTATAACACCTGAAGTTGGAGACCAAATGATTTCCAGAAAGGTGAGTATATCACTACATTTGGTAGTAGTATTCTGATTGCTTGAGTCAGATCTCTCTTGATTGGGCAGGTCGCAGAAAATGTGTATTAACCTCTATCTGCTTCTAATTGACTGCCAATTTTAGCAAGGATTAGTCGCACACATGTTATAAATGATGTTGATCAGTTATATAGCATTGAAATTGATGCGTTTCTGTTCTTTCGTGACAATTCAAGGACCCATCTTTCTCTTGACTGACAAAATATTATTCCTCAATGTTTACCAAGTTATTAAAAAAGGATTATAATGAAAAAAATCATAGCCAGAAATTTTATGAAATAAAATTATGAAATAGTATGACAGATCAAATATTTTTGCTACTCTCATTGCTAATAACATAAACATAATTGAAAGAAAATTAGTCTGATCAGCAGGGGATCTCTAGTTTTGAAAACAGCAGAAAATATTGTGTTGCATTAATTCTCTGACTATTAACATGAATAAATTCTGCACAAAATAGCAAATGGTCTAATACCACAATTCAGCAAACAGAAAGAACAATGCCACAATAAGATTTTTTAATCTTGAAGATTTGCTCCTGTATTCTGAAATTATAGGCCGTAAAAATAAAAGTCAGATGTAAAGATCTTAGGTCCAACGAAATCTCCAATTTCCCAAACTCCAAAAAGCAGTCCAAATATCCAAAAATGAGCTCAACCTGGACTACAGGAGGATTTCTAGGAGTTAGATAAAAGCCAGCATTATGCAGGAACTTGGGAAAATGGTTCTCTTCTACCAAAAGAGTCACTTCCCTTGCCTCTGCAGGAATGAATATATGGCTACATGTGGTGTCTATTAGCATATCAAAGATCTAGCTGGCTTCTAGGTGTCCAGAGTCCCAAGTACCTGTTACACATTTCAAAGTCCAGGTAGTTTTCTAGCCCTTCCACTTTCTTCCTTATCCTAAACTCCCTCAAGCTAAAGGACTCCCCACCCCCCACCCTCAGCGACCCATTCTTATCACCCTGCTGTTCTTGCTATGCCCCACCCTCTCTCTTTCATCTATATGTCTGTCTTTCTCTGCCTCTTTTACTACCTTTTCTGTTCTCTATCTCCTATCCTCTGCTGTTCTCTCCGAACTGACAAACAACCCTGGAGAGAGTGAGCATGCTGGCCATGTTCTGCTTTCTCTCTCTACTCTAGACTTCTCTGGGGGCTTCTGACTGTACTCTCTCTTACATTTCCATTAAAAGCCTCACCATAACCATGCCGTGGAACAGTCCTATCATCAGTTCCCATTGTTGCTGTAAGTTGGAAAAATGACTGAGAAGGAGGGCACTATTGGTACAAAACCTAACACTTTAGCATTGTGTTAAAAATCTCACCCACTCAGCTAGGGAAGTGTCCTGGCTTCTCTTGCTGAAGACCTGTTTGGCTCCCAGCACTGATATCAGGAGGATGACCACTACCTCTCTCATGTGTTTCAGAGGATCCCACACCTTCTTCTGACCTCAAAGGGCACCTATACATAGGTATCAACACACGGATACATGCTGACCTTTTTTAAAATCTAAAATAAAATTAAAAGTGGCAATGCAAAGGAGAGATTTAATAAATCTTGAAGCAAGCAGGAGTTATGAGCCAGAATTTAAAAATATTCCTGATTCTGGGAAGAAATTGATTTTCAAGTATTGATAAGCTCCATCAACACTGACGAGAGTGTATCCCCTTCCTGTCTCCCTCGTAAACCCAGGACTAAAACTTATTTACTTAATGGGTCGGTAAAGTCAGAAGACTCATTTATTATAAACAAGACCCTGAAAAATCAAAGAGATCTATGATCATTTAAATGCCTTTCTACTAGACAAAAATCTATATATTTGGAAGAAAATCAGCTCCAGAGGGTCCACAAAAAGGTCATCTACAGTTTCCTGTGTACAATTAAATTGCTATACACACACGAATCATTATCACTGAAAGATAATAGAGAAAATGAACAGATAACCCAGTTGTCAAATTTAGCAATGATTAAAAAAAAAAAAAGTTTGAATGTTTACAGGTTGAGAGGAAATCAACTTGAAAGAAAGACATAATCAAAACTTCAAATGACGATTATAGAGTTTTTTTAAAAGCAATAAAACGTATATTAGGGATGGGATATTGCTCAGCTGTAAAGAGTTTGCAGCCCATTCACGGGGCCCTAAGGTTCAAACCTCAGTTCAGGAAAGAGAGAGTGATATAGAGAAAGCAAAGCAGAGAGCAAGGTAGGAGAGCAGGGGAGAGGGAGTTCAATAATTAGCAAACAATGGCCACATAGATGGGGAGGTATGGTAACCTTATTAAAGAGAAGTCATTAGAAACTAAACACAGAGGATAAGGCCTAAAAATAAGTAACCACAGCTCAGCAAAGATACATTTTTAACATTTTAAGCAACCAATTTTATGAGAAACTTTCAATGACTTCAGTACTTTGAATAAACTCTCCACCTTCTGTTAGACTGAAACCCATTCATTGCTGAGTCTTAAACTTTGCGTGTATCTTTCATTCAAGAATCATTGTATAATATCATTGTTGTGTTTTATTAAAAAGAAAGAAAGAGCCAGGGCATGTTTGGTTGAGCCAGGTATGGTGAGGTCGAAAGAGGTGCCTTGGCAGGCCCAGGCAGAGAGGCCAGCAAGGAACAAGTGGAAAAAGAGAGTGCAAGGGGTAGAGAGAGAGAGGGAGAAGGGGAAGGCAGTAAGAGGATAAGAAAACTAGAAGGGGATCCTATGCTCAATCCAATGGATGGCTGCGAGCATCCACTTCTGTATTTGTCAGGCACTGACAGAGACTCTCAGGAGACAGCTATATCAGGCTCCTGTCAGCAAGCACTTGTTGGCATCTACAACAGTGTCTGGGTTGATGATTGTAAATGGGATGGATCCCCAGGTAAGTCAGTCCCTAGATGGTCATTTCTTCAGTCTCTACTCCACACTTTGTCTCACTCCTTCCATGAGAGTTTTGTTCCCCACTTCTAAGATAGATAGAAGTATCCACACTATCTATGGTCTTCCTTCTTCTTGAGTGTCATGTGGTTTGTGAATTGTATCATGGGTATTCTGAGTTTCTGGGCTTATGGGCTAATATCCACTTATCAGTGAGTGCACACCATGTGTGTTCTTTTGTGATTGGGTTACCTCACTCAGGATAATATACTTCAGATCCATCCATTTGCCTACAAGTTTCGTAAGTTCGTCGTTTTTAATAGCTGAGCAGTACTCCATTGTGTAAATGTATCACATTTTCTGTATCCATTCCTCTGTTGAGGGACATCTGGGTTTGTTCCAGCTTCTGGCTATTATAAATAAGGCTGCTATGAACATAGTGGAGCATGTGTCCTTCTTACATGTTGGAACATCTTCTGGGTATATGCCCAGGAGAGGTATTGCTGGATCCTCCAGTAATACTACTTCCAATTCCCAATGAGGGAGCCAAAGACCTGAAGGCTTTTGCAGCTCTGTAGGAGGAATATGAACTAGCCAGTACCCCCAGAGCTCCCAGGGACTAAACCACCAACAAAAGAGCACACATGGCAGCATTCATGGCTCCAGCTGCATATGCAGCAGAGGATGGCCTAGTTGGACATCAATGAAAGGAGAAGCCCTTTGTCCTATAAAGGGTCTATGCCCCATTGTGGAAGAATGCCAGGGCCAGGAAGTGGGAGCAGGTGGGCTGGTGAGCAGGTGGAGGGGTGAGTGGGTAGGGGGAGGGGATTTCTCAGAGAGAAAACTAGAAAAGGGGATAACATTTGAAATGTAAATAAAGAAAATATCCAATAAAAAAGGGAGTTAAAGTTGTCAAAATGTAAAAAAAAAAAAAAAAGAAAAAAGAAAAAAAAACAACAAAAACAAAAACAAAAAAAAAATACAACCAACCAAACAAACAAACAAAAAAAACCTAGAAGTTGTCAAACAGCCCCTTTTATAGTGATTCAGGCATACCTGGTTGTTGCCAGGTAACTGTGGGGCAGAGCATATAAAGAAAGATAACAATCATAGACTGGTTTTTTTTTTTGTTTGGTTTCTTGTTTATTTTCAGTGTGGTTCTTTAAACGGTATATATTTCCACAGTTGACACACTGCACCTTGTGATCTCGAAAGCCACATACATTACTGCTGTCATCAATTCTCTCAGATGCGTCTTTAAGCACTTGAAAGTTGGCAGAAGTGTTTTGAGCTTCAAAGTTCTGATTAAAAGTTGTTTTGTCACTGTTTTTTGTTTTCTTGTTTTTTTTTTGTTTGTTTTTTCTGAAAAGATGGTATAGTAAGTAGTCACTGTAAATAGACACAGTTTTACTTTGGAAAAATAATGTTCCTTTTTAAAAGCAAATATTGTCACTTATAATTAAGGCAATTTTTGTCAAAATAGCCATTTTACTTCAGAACGTGTCAATATTATGTCCATTTCCCATCAAGTCACAAAGAATATTAAATTTATATGTCATCAAGGTTTTCAACTTAGCTACATTACTGAGTTTTGCACATTTATCCAGGACACTTATGATTTTGCCCTACCACGGTTTCTCTTCTCGCCTCTATTTCTTTCCACTGTGAAGAAAACAATGACTTCCTGTGCAGTTTATCAAAACTGGCATGATTATATATAAAAAAAAAATAGCAGATTTATTTTTACCTAAAACTGCTTTTGTTGTATTCTTATAGATGTCAATGTGAAAGAAAAGTCAAATTAAGATGAAAACACTTCTAACATTTTTGAACGTTTAAAGGTTTGCAGGGGTCCGTCCTCTAGGTACCCAAGCTGAATACATGTAGCCAATATACAGTACAGTGACATCTAAAACACTCTAATCACATAGGAAAACCATGCAATGACTGCATAGACTTTAGATCCCTACCTGACCCAGAGAGCAAGTCCACTCTCTGCAAGATAACACTAATGAGAAAAGAGGACATATATCCAGGAAAATATTCAAAGACTGTCACAGCATCCTATGGTGTATAATAGCAAAAACGGGGGTGAGGTGGGGTGAGGAGAACTAAATATGCTAAAGTAAACAATAGCATTAAAATGAGTGTAAATCTGCTCATAAGACAATGCTCTTGAAAGTTAATTGGAGAAATGTGGATATATCCAACAACACAGAAATCTTAAAAACCATATTTTGAATGAAATAGCTGTTACATACAGATTTGATATGGTGACATTTAGATGAAAGATGACTAGGAAGGATAGGACAATTTTTTTTACAGTACTTCATTTAAAATGCCCTTTATATAAAAACAAACAAACAAAACAACAACAGAAACACATTGCAGTGGCCTCAGTGGATAAGGGAGCTTGCCATGTAAGACCTGAGTCTGATTCCCTAGAACTTGTGTGAATGTGGGAAGTGAGAAGCAATTCCACAAACTCCTCATATGTGTACTGCACCACACAAGACTCCCATGCAAACATATACACGCACAATACTGAAATATCTGAAAAACATCTTATGATCACTAATGTTCTTTTGTGAACAAACTACATTTTATTACCAAAGTTGTGTTTCCTTTTGGCTAACTACTACACACTTTATACATACATGTATGCTACTAGAATGACAGTAAAGATTATCCTCATTAAACTATAGCTGAATTGAATGTGCATTTATGATCTGTTGAGTAAGTGACATGCTCTGGTACTATGAGATACATTGCAGAGTGTAATAGTTCCTAAGAACTTAATATTTTATCTATGTTTATTAGCAATATTTAATATCTTAGAAGGCACATTGGAGGAGGAAATGTTTCATGTTACTTTCAGAATCCTATTTTCCCTTGGTGCCTGGTCTCTAATTTCTATAACTTAGGTTTTTAAAATGTTTACTAAAAATTATGTCTCTTTATAGTGTATATATGTGTATATATATATGTATATATATATATACTAAATATATTTGATATAAATAACTATAAATAGAACATAAATAACTATAATTATTTTATTTATAATTATAATAATGGCATATATGCACTAAGTATATATATACTATATACATAAATAAAATTATATATAATAATGTCAAAATGAGGATAGCCAGTTTTATTTCCCAGTTATTACTTTGTGGTAAAAATCTAAAATTCTTTCTTGCTTTGTGAAACATACAGCATATTATTATACTTTAGTTATCTTTCATCAGCAGCATAGAACAGATTTTAATATGTACATATAGTTCAGTGCTTATGGGACAACCTTACTCTATCCCTTTCTCCCCTCATATCCCCTTCCCTAAAGCTTCTAGTAGCAAACATACTACTTCTAGCATCTTTAAGATCAAGGATTTTAGATTCCACATATGAAAGATGTCCTGGAATACTTCTTCTTTGCCTGGTTTATTTCACTTAGCATAGCTGCTTCCAGTTTCATCCCTCCTGTCACAGATCTTAGGATTGTATCCTTATAAATTATTGCTGATCATTGAATAGTTGTATCATATTTCTCTGTTCTCAGCCTTCACGAAATATCTGTTATGCATTCAACTCACCAAACTGTGTGTATTAAGTATGATGTAGCCAGGAGAAATGGCTGTGTCTAAGAGTAATCATATATTTAATCACAACTAACTGTAACTCCAGTTCCAAGGACACTATTACCTCTTCTGTCCTCCCTGTGCACTGTAGACATGTGGTATACAGACATACATGCAGCTCACATACATACACATAAAATAAAAATAAGTAAATCATTTCAATGAGAATGATTTGCTCTAAGTCAAATGTCAGTGCATTTAATTTAAAAATATTTCTAGAAATAGTATAAAATGTATATACACATATAAATACTATAAATATATATTTTATTTATAAATGAACTTCATACTCTTAATGAGACACATAGAAAAAAACAAATGTCCTAGATTGCCTAACAATAAAACAAAACAAAACAAAACATGAGAGGATGACTTAAAACATGTTCAATATAAAAATACTGGAGAAATTTCAAAAATATCCTAGCAAATTTCAAGATGCAATTTAATATAGAGAAGGGAGTTAAAAAAAAAAATAAGCTTGTAACAAATAGAAACCTATGGATGATGCATTATAGCTTGGTAATCCAATTTCTAAATATGAAAATTAAAATTATGTGTATTCTTAACTAAAAAAACATAGACATATAAAGTTTAACATAACCTCTTACCCTTGAAAGTAAAGTAAAATATAAAATTTACACATGCGCATTATATAATTTATTTACCTGTGTGCTGGAAACATAAACCCTCAGGTATGAAACAAGCATGGTGGTAAATCTTTAACCTAGATTTTCAATATTTAACATGCAAAAAGAAATACAAACAGAGCTAGTCAGCAACCCAAATTTAATTGGAAAACTTTAACAATGTTCTGACAGAGTAAGTAAACAAAAATGGGTCTGGGTAATATATTAATAGGGCTTATTTTATGTGTGATTATATTTCAAATCCTAAATCCTATGTAAGCACTGCTTCTTCTTTTCAAGAGCCAATGGAACATTTACAGTGATTGCTCATATATCAAGCTATAACGAAAACACCAATAAATCCCCAAAAGGAGAAATAAATCCAGCCACATTCCCGGCAGTTTATTACTGTACAGCTAAAAACTAATAACAAAAGTTATATCTTAACTTGATTTATTTTAAGATATGTACCTTTGTAGCAATTTTCAGAATATAGAACATGCTCTTGGTTCTGCAGATTAGAGTTACTGCTCAGATCAAAATATGAATTTTGAAAAAAAATACCAAAGAAACAAAAGGTCGCAAACCAGGAGGGGAAAATAGCCATTAATCACTTGCATTGATAATTAGACATCTTTCTTTTCCCAGTTGGACTGTTGCTTTGCCTAAAAGCTGCTTCTACTCTTAATGCAAACTTCTTTTGTAATCTAAATGATGAAGAAATCTAAGTTATATGATCAGAGTAACCAATAATTATGGATCTTCTAATAAATCAATGAATTCAAATAAACAGCATATTCCAGCATTTAGTAACTCAGCTGTGGAAAGAGAGGTACTTTTCAAGGATAGTTTGAATTCCAACGAAGTGGGATCTTGCACCCACACTGAAAGGAATTGGGGAAGAGAAAGGAAAACCTCAGCATTAGAGGTGCTAGATCCAGATTATGAGAAGCCTTGGACTAAAGTACTTGGCTGATTTTCTTGCCCTTACTTTTATTTGTGTGTGATCTAGCAGTTACAATCAAAGTATAACATACGTCTATGAAAACGGAAAATCAAAATATTGCATTATGTAAAGCAAAACCAAAAATAGTCTGAATTTCAAGAAAATGAAACCTCCTGCTAATGAGTGGAACAAAGGAACAAGAGCTGTAGCTAAAACTATTTCTTTGGATTTCAGGTAAGGTCTCTTTAGCTAGGCCATAGGACCAGTGTGGTAGATTGGATTGCCTCCCACAGATTCTTATCCTCAAATCTATGATCCTCAATTGAAAGAATGATAAAGGAAAAATTAGGAAGGGTGCCCTTGTTTGGGCAGGTATATCACTTGAGGTCAAGATTAACATTTCAAAAAAACATTCCTAGTGTTTTCATTTGCCTCATGATTGTGCATAAAGATGATAGCTCTCTGCTGTTTCTTCACTCACATAGACTCTAATACTTTAAAACTGTAAAGCCAGATTAAACACTTTCTTTTATAAGTGGCCTTGGCCACGGCTTCTTCAGTGTTCCTTAATTTGAGTTAGACTGGTAGGTTCGTCATGATCCAAGTCAAATTTGACAGTTTCAATGAAGCAATCAGTAAAGGATGCCTGTTAGTGCAGGGTATCTCTCTCTGTTTCCCCATCACCAGTAACCTTTAAGTCTTGTCTTGCTTAAAATGAAGTAAAGCTCCCCAGACTTCTCATCTTTTGTTCTTAATTTCTCTTTGTGAAGTTTTTGCATCTTCTGTGCCATGATATTGAAAATATCCTCTCCTTAAGAAAATTAGTTTCCATGGTTTGAGCATCCACTGATAAACCTTTCTCATGATAACTATTACTATGGTAGCTCCCCAAAAGGAACCTGAATTATATCAGGTCTCCTATTGCCACATCCACTCCAGTAAAAACTATGTACAGGCCCAAATGCTTGGCCTCAGTCCTGAGGCAAAAATTTCATGGAAACTGGTCTACTGGAGCCTTGATATCTCGTAGTACAGATGTAGTCCAGATTTGTCCTTGTGATAATCGGTGTTATATTATAAGTAATGCTACTCATTCCGACATAATGCCTCCAGTGTTGATAGTGAAAGAAATCAGACATTGCAGTTTACTGTGTAAGAGCTGTATCTCAGGACAAGTTTTACAAAGTAAACTTAAAATTACCGCCGAGTCTCTCCCATATGCAGGAATTTACAATGGCCTAGGAAGAAGGGGGGTTGTGGTTGAAGGAGGAACTACAGTATTGCATCATTCATGAAAATACTAGAGATCAGAACCCCCTGGTGCAAGCTTTCACAAAGCTCAGAGGAATGGCATAAATTGTGACTAGGGTGTGAAATCCTCATGTGGCTCCTATAATGGCTGACTTTAGAAAGGGCTCCCTTTGATCTTAATTGTAACCACTGCCTAGTTCCTGCCAATCTTTATGTACGCATTTCTCTGTTTTGTGTCAGATACCTTCAATGTACCTCAGCTGATGTGTCCCCTATCTTCTATTTTTTCTTCTGTATATAAGTCTGATGCCCATTTTGAGAAATTACTTTCAGATACAGCAGTCTCTCTGTATCAGTGTCTGTCACTTTTCACTGACTTCTTGTCCAGCTGAGTACCAAAATCCTGGATCCCTGTGGGTTGAGAGACCGACTGAATCCAGTCCCCAGCATCCTATCATTGTTTGCTGTCACTGCAAAGGATTTGTTTCCCCCACTACTGGTTCTTTCCCTGTGTTATTTGTCTCCTCAATCAGCTGTAAATAAGGTAAATAGACATCGTAAAAATACTTTTATTCTAATTATTATTCTCCTATGTTTCTTAGTATCCTTATAACATCTATACTCCTTTCAGTAGATCCTAACTTATGTACTTGCAACTCTTAGTACCCTTGCTCCCCCTAGCTGACATATCAAGCCATTTCCTTTCCCTTTGCTGAATTACTCACAGTGTATTCTTCCTATTCATAGTTCAGTGGTCATTACAAACATAACAAGGGTTGATCCAGATTTGGGAACTCCTCCTTTTTTTTCAACCCCAACACCAGGACTGCCTTTTTGATATTAAATAAAAGTGATTTCTCAAAGTTTTAGCCATCGCTTACCCTCACCAGAAAAAAAATATTTGCTTTCCTGTAGAAAATGAACTATCATCATGATACTGACCACGGCCTACTCTCAAGCTAAAAGGTATACATTCAAACCCTTACACTAAGCCCTTTATTTCTAATGGTCAATCCCCTGTAGAAGCTAACTGTATTTTCTCAGTCTCTGAAGTCTTCAATCATTTATATTGTTATCATTATAGCACTATAATATAAGCAATATATCATTAATTGTTTATAGTTATAATTAATATATAATACAATTAATATAACATGATGATAATCATAATAATATAGTACAATAAAAACAATTATCATTAATTGTTTATAGTTTATGGTTAGCAAGAGAATTTGCTATAACCCAGAACACTTGAATAATAATCCTCTAAACAAACAATAGAAAGAAGTAATGGGCTGTCCAATCTGGCATGAAAGCAAAGTTGATGTCCTTAGACTTTTCATATTAAGCAAATGCCAGAAAGGAATAGAGTTTTCTCCAGCATTTCTAAAGCATAATAATAAACTTAAAACTATACAACCATCTATGATGATTTTCTTGGACAGCAATGACAACAAATGATACTTGGGCATATATGAATATTATAATATACCTTCTTTGTTAAATATCAGTGTCCTCAAAGACCTACTCTAAAAATATGGCTCTGTGTAGCTCTTATTCCCTTTTAAAGATACTTCCATTTGCAGAAGATGGAAGCTACTACAGAAATCCACAACTGCTCAAAAGGCAGAGAATAAGAGACTCTGGGATGCCAAGTCTCAGATGCAATATCACCAACATGGTCCCTACCCCTAACGTGCAGAGGACATCATAGAAGAGGGGCAAGAAAGACTAAGTATGGATGAAGAAAATAGCACAAGACTCTATCTATAGATGAAGTGGCTACTGAAAGATGGAGAATGAGCCTCCTGAGCCTTCAATAGGTTATCTAATTACAAATAGCCCTAAGAAAATGTACATATGAGCAATATTAAGTTGGCTCAGTAGTATGTGTGTGTGTATGGGTGTGTGTATGTGTATGCACATGCATACACACACACATACACTCATGTGCATATGCATATGTGCAAACACATGTAGTGAGTTAAACAATAATTATAGAGGAGCTCATAACTTAGAAGGGAATGGACAGCATGATGGAGAGAGTTTGAATGGGTTGGGTGAAGGGTGGAATGGTATAAATACAGCAACATTTTATATATATATATATATATGTATATATATACGTATATATATGTATATATATGTATATATATATATGTATATATATGTGTATATGTATATGTATATGTATGTATATGTGTATATATATATATATATATATATATATATATATATATATATATAGTGTACATATATATATTCTTTCTTTGACGACATGGATAACTTTGTGAGAGTTTCAGATCCCCTAGAGCTGGAGTTACAGACAGTTTTGAGCTGCCATGTGTGTGTGTGGGAATTCAACCCAGGTCCTCTGGAAGAACTTCAAGTGCTCTTAACAGTTAGCTGTCTCTCACCCCACACAGACAGTTTTTAAAACATCATTAATGTTTCTCTTTCAAAGTGTGAGACAGGAGTATCTTCATCGACAACCTTTAAATAATGTTAGAATGAAGAATTCAAAGGTCCACCCAGACTCAGTGAGTCAGAATTTTAATTTTACTAGTATGTCCCAATATCCCATCTGCCATTTAACTTACGAGTCCACATAAGATTTAACACTCTAAAATGTAAATGTTATTTCTGGCATTCTATCATTTATTTCCCTAGTTTAGATGTCACAACAACACAGTAGCTAGGAAAAATGATGTGCAAATAAAGCCCTTGATGAAATATGTATGATAAAGACTTGGAACAGTGAAAACAGCACTGGATGAGATGATTTTCAGTTACTGTGGTTTCATCTATACAGATTTTTATGGGCTGAAAAATATTTGCTATGTCATACTGAACAGCAAAAGAAGAAACAGAAGACTGCATGCCGTGCATCTGAATGCCAGAAACAATAATCATAAATAATTACCAGATGAAATATGATATGATGCTGGGGAACAATTTTTTGGTTGGTTCTTACAGATTTGCACTCTCCCAATAATCATGCATTTTCAAATGAGAAAATGTATTTAGAATAATATATGAATTTGTTTTCAATGTGGAAAACTGCAGAGGGAGATATTGTGGACATGTCATATGTCCTTCAAACAGATTATAACATCTTACACAGGATGTCATTTTCTTCCATTCTGTCTTCACCAGCTTAATACACAAATGCCTCTGTTACACCAAGTAATCAGGGAGATGTAGTGTTACAGTGAGATGTAGTGTTACAGTGAGATGTAGTGTTACAGTGAGATGTAGTGTTACAGTGAGATGTAGTGACCTTACTGTTCGAGGCCTTGCTTGCTTTGTTGCTACCCCTTCTCTGTGTGGTCTTCCTCATGTTTGGATAATAAGTTTTACATGTAAAACATGGTCATGATATAGAAATTAATGAGCCCAGGACCCATGAAACCATTTGAGCTTGAGAAAAGGATCTGTGTAAATAACGAAAAGCAAATTCAGCTATGGCCTACATCCTGAGATTATTGAAATAAATTGTTACTAAAAAGTTCCAGATGCCAGGTACCCAAGAGGTTCCCAACAGGGAGGACATTAGTTGAAATACCCAACAAAGGGGAGATAGAAGCCATAAAGACTATTTCCAATGGATAGACACGGCTCCCAGTTGAGGGATGGGCCACTCACCCAACTCAAAAATATTAATCCAGAATTTCTCCTGTCAAAAGGAAATGCAGGAACAAGAGTGGAGCAGAGACTGAAGGAAAGGACATTCAGAGTCTGCCTCACCTAGGGATCCATCCCATCTGCAGACACCAAGCCAAGACATTATTGCTGATGCCAAGAAGCGATTTCTGAGAGGAGCCTGGTATAGCTCTCCTCTGAGAGGCTTTTCCAAAAGAGCCTGACCAATACATATGCAGATGTACACAACCAAACATTGGACTGAGCACCGGGACCCCAATGGAGACATTAGGCCAAGGATTGTAGGGGCTGAAGGGGTTTGCAACCCCATAGGAAGAACAACAATATCAACCAACCAGAACCCTCACCCCCAAAGCTCCCAGGAATAAACCACCAACGAAAGAATACACATGGGAGAGCTGGGTGGTGGTAGCGCACACCTTTAATCCCAGCACTTGGGAGGCAGAGGCAGGCAGATTTCTGAGTAAGAGGCCAGCCTGGTCTACAGAGTGAGTTCCAGGACAGTCAGGGCTACACAGAGAAACCCTGTCTCAAAAAACCAAAACAAAAACAAAAACAAACAAACAAAAAAATACACATGGGAGGACCCATGGCTCCACCTGGATATGTAGCAGAGGATTGCCTTTTTCGGCATCACTGGGAGGAGAGTCCCTTGGTCCTGTGGAGGCTATATGTCTCAGGGTAGGGTGATGAAGCAGGAATGGGTAGGCAGGTGGGGGAGCACCCTAAAAGAGGCAAAGGGAAGAGGAGGGAATAGGGGGTTGGGGAAGGGGAAAATGGGAAGAGGTATAATATTTGAAATGTAAATAAATAAAATAAACAATAAAAATGAAAAAAATTAAACCTCTGAGTTGAGGATTTGTTTGTGCTATCCACAGAAAGTGTTCAGATTCACGTATCTTATACTTGGGAGATTATACTTGGGGGTCTTGTTGGTTGATATTGTTCTTCCCATGGGGTTGCACATATAAAGTTTGTTAGTACTCTGTTTTGTAATCCTATTTCTGTGTTTATATCATACTATTTAAATCTACCCCTATAAGTGTGGTCCCTTCCTCTATTCTTCAATTTCTCCTGCATCACCGACACCAACTCCATAAATTCCTACTGCCCGTTATAATTATTGTTTGTTGATATTCGAGCACAAATTATATATCTGTCATCAACTCTCAGTGCTAACCACCTGCCCATTAGCTTATGTTACAGTACTTAGTCACAATGGCAGCTCAGAAGCTTGGGGAGGCTGGTGAAGGCAGGGGATTAAGGATTTTCATGTTATATATACACACAATGATGATTCACTGGTCCTTACTCATATTGCTATGAATCCATTTGATTAGTTCGTATGACCCTGACATTCCTAGTCTTTTAGTAATTACTTGCATGCCATTGAATGTTTCCATAGTACAAGCAAACCAGGTCCATCCCCTGAGAAGGTTCACAGTCTCCCCCACATTACTAATAGTAAACATCAACAGGAGACAATATTGTTTCTTATTTAACAGAACTAGCTGTGGAATCAGGCAAACCCGTTTTATGTTTCCATACGTTTGCTCAGTATCTGTGTGACCCATGAGCAAATCATCTCCTAATATCTCAGTCTCTCCGTCCCATTTATTCATCTTGCTCTTCTCTCTAGAACTATATTCATGCGACTATTCAAATGACAACCCAATGTCCCCTCTTGTATCTAAATTAGGAACTTCCTAAACCAGCTTCCTTATCATCCCACAACACCCTGGCCCTGATATGTTTAAGTCTTATTTTAGTCAATATTTTCTAGAGAAAAAGAGCTAAATAAGATGTGTGTTGTTGTGTAAGACTGCCTGTTGCTTTCCCTATGCAAATGTCCATTTGCTCCACATAGGGAACCAAGAACAGAACAAATAATGATTTCATCAATGTCCAACTTTGCAAACTAATGAATTCATTGAGGTTACCTATAGGAACTTCGTAGGGAGTGGTTCCAATACTGTCCTGTTCCTCAATTGGTTCTTATCTGTCAGTAAAGAAAGCTATGGGCCAACTGCTGAGTGGAAGGGACTTCCAGGTCCCTGGAGGAAAAAGGCAGATGCAAGAAAGAAGAGAAGAAGGTTTGTTTTTTTTTGTTTTTTTTTTTTTTTTGGGTTTTTATTTTTTTTTCTTTGCCATGCTTTGGAGGAAGAAAAAGCTAGCAGCCATGTGAGGTCTTGAGAGGAACTTGGGCCTTGGCCACTACTGCAGGCAGGTAGATGGTCAGGGATGTTTGGCAGGGGCCAGATGAGATTAATCATGGAAGCTTTAGGGCTGGTGGGAGAGATGGAGATAAGAAATTGGTAAAGGCATGCTTTTCCAGGCAGAAGATAGCAATGCTCAGCAACTGTGTTAAGAGAAGTTGAAAAGGAACAAAATATCCAAAATATGCTACTAACCATTACAGCTGGGTGTGGGTCTTAACATATTTCAGCCACACCTTTTATTAAAAATAAATTATTTTATCATACAATAGAATCTGAAAACTTTTCTCCTCCCCTTACTCCTCCCCATTCTGGCTCCCTCCAGATTCACTTCCATTGTAGCTCTCGTTAGAATAGAACAGGTTTCTAAGAAATAATAGCCAACCATAACAAACTAAAATATAATAGGATAAAGCAAAAAGCACCACACCAAGACTGCATCAGGCAAGCCAATAGAAGGCAAAGAGCCTAATAGCAGGCACAAGAATCAGAGACCCACTTATTTACATGCTAAGAGTCCCATAAAAGTACTAAGCTGAAAGCTATAGTATATATACAGAGGACCTGGTGCAGACCTGGGTAGGCCCTGTGCTTGCTGCTTCACTCTCTGTGAGTTCATATGAGCCTTGCTCAGTTGATTCAGAGGAACTTGTTCTCCTGCTGTCCTCAATCCCTTTCACTTTTACTTCATCTTCTTCTTCCACATCGTTCCCTGAGTTCTGACGGGAGGAAGACGTTTAATGGAGACATCCCATTTAGGGCTGTCTGTTCAAAGGACATCCTTTCTTTACAATGTCTGACTATGAGTCTTTGCATCTTTTGCCATCTGCTGCTGGAGAAAGCAGTAAAGCATCTTCCTAAACTCACTTACCCAAACTATTTTTTTATGAGGAATGCAGGTGTAGAACTAGAAAGAATATACTCTCTGCCTTAGAATATTAGAATATCTCTTACTTCCAGGATAAGAAAGTTGGAGACATAGTTTGGCTTTTTCAGGAGTGACCAGGCAGTTACCTGTGTCTGCTGTGTATGCTTACTTCATTTCAAAGGAGACTTAGATCACTGGCATTTTATGTGGAAGACTGAAATAACCTTATGTGGACCAATATGAAATGAGCCATTATAACATGAAATTGACATTTCATGTCTGTTTCAGATACAGCTGAATGATACAGAAGGAGGATGCTGGCTCAGAAAGGCACTGAACTATGAAAATAACAGAATGTCACTAGGCTTTATTTCATTGTTACTTTTTTTTTCTTTAAAGGGCACTAGTATTTGATTTAACCTCTGTCTCTGGGCTATCTAGTCTCTGGTTCTTGGTCACCTAAGCAGTATGAGGTGTAGAATAGACCTTGAAACAAATAAAACATTGGTTGGTTACACCGATGAGATGTGTACCAGCATTTCACTAGCATGCATTGTATGCAGGATAGAGTGAAGATCACCCATTTTGTAGGTGGGTTGGTGTTAGGACCGGCCTGCAGCTCTCATGTCTGGGTTCGAACCTGGAAGGCATCTTGGAACTGGAAGAGAAGAGGGAATCTAGACAGGTTGAGAAATAATGGAACCAAGACAACTAGTCTGCTCAAGGTTCAAATTTTTAATGGTGGACAGGCTTTATAAAGGAGAGGGGAAAGCCCATTTCCACCAAATCATCCTTGGAGCTCACCTGCAGGTGAGCACGTGTAGGATTGGATGTAGACTCTGGAATAGCTAGGCAGACTCCCAGCCCAGCAGGTAGCAGCAGCGGCAGTGGCAGAACAATAGAGTGATCCAGGGAGGCAGGCTCCACCCTAAGTAATCTCCTCAGTGGCAAGCATGGTCAAGATCTGGCTCAGCCTGCTTCAGGCTTGTGGGAGACTACAGGTTAGTGTTTCCATTTCTCTTTTAGTAGCCCATGGAATAACTTCCCATACCAAAGACACTAGAATGTAGTTGGGGGAAGGTATCAGGTAGGGACCAGTTCATCCTCCATGTTCAATGAGTTGTGCAGGTGTTGTCTTCAGCAATGGAGCCTTGCTGTCACTTTGTGGAGAACAATCTGTTGTCTTGGCAACAGCATGGGTTATTTTCATGGGGCCTATTTGGCCAACAATTCAACTAGTTGAAACCCAGTCTTGTTACTAAAGTCTTATTGACAGGGATGGCTAGTTGGGGTTCTGTCTCCCCTATTATTTAGACACTTAGTTAGAATTGTGCTTATATTTTAGAAAGTTTCACTGCATTAGGTGTCCATATCACTGTCTAATGCCTCTCAATTCTAGCTGACTCCTCAAACCCACCCCCAGCATCATCTTTTCCCTTCCCCACCTGATCTTCCTTTCCCATTTTCTCATTGCCCACAGCCCACCCATAAAACCTATCCAGTTTCCATCATACAGGGAGGTCTGTGTGCCTTTCTCAGCCCCTTCCAGTATAAGTAAGTAAGTTATCTGGATCTATGGGTTTTAGCCTGATTATCATTTAAGGGCTAATATCGACACTTAAGCAAATACATACCATATTCTCTTTCTGGGTCTGGGTTACTTCACCCAGAATGACTTTTTTATCAGTTCCATCCATTTGCCTGCCAATTTCGTGATTTCATTTTTTTAACAGATGAGTAATACTCCATTATGGAAGTGTACCACATAATTTTTAATACGTCTTCTGTTGAGAGGAATCTTCTGATTCCTATTTCTGACTATTATGAGAAGGCCAGCGAAGAACATGGTTGAGCAAGTGTTGTCTTGCTAGACTCCTTTGGTCCTATGCCCAAGAATGGTAAAGCTGGATCTAAGGTAAACATTCTGAACATTCAGAAGAAATGCTGTTTTGATGTTCAGAGTGGCTGGACAAGTTTGCTTCCCCACCAGCGATGGAGGAGGGCTCCTCTTGCTCCACATCCTCCCTAGCATGAGCTGTCACTAAGTTATTGATCTTAGCCATTCTCACCGCTATCGTCAGTATATAGTTAGTATAATAAAAAAAATTAAAACAAGCTGCATTCTCTTTTGTTCATCTCTCATTAAGATTACATCTTGTCTTTAATCATAAGCAAACATCTTAAATTTAGCTTACTTTTTCGTCCATATGCTCATGTTTTTTAAACAAATATGCATTATTTTATTTTGTTTATTTAATTTTACTTATTCACTTTACATCTCACTCCCTGTCCCCCTCCCAGTCACCACTCTGAGTATACCCTCGCCCCCCCCCCCCCCGCACATCAAGTCTCTGAGGGACTATGTATATCCTCTCTCACTGAGGTCAGACAGGCAGCCCAGCTAGAGGAACATATCTCATGTATAGACAACAGCTTTTGGGATGCCACTCTCCAGTTCTTTGGAATCACAAGTGCTCATTTGCTACATACGTGTGGCGATGCCTAGGTTGGTGATTAAGGCACGGAGAGCTCCAAGGGTTCAGGTTAGTTGACTCTCTTGGGCTTCCTATCCCCTTTGGAGCCTACAATCCTTCCTACTCTTTTTCCTTAAGAGTCTCCAAGCTCTATCCACTGTTTGGCTATGTGCTTCTGTCAGATGTAATGATTGTAAAAATTTTTCGTTTCTACAGGCTGGTACTTTGTCCAAATGATGGAGTGCTTTCAGTTTCATGAGGTTGAATTTATTAATATTTGATCCTATTGGCTGCACTATCAGTGTTCTGTTCAGAAAGTACTCTCTTGTGCCAATAAATTCAAAACTTTTCCCCAAATTTCTCTTCTAGCAGGTTCAGTGCATATAATTTTATATTGCAGTTGGAGTTGAGTTTTGTACAGGGTGATAAGTGTGGTTCTCTTTATACTCCTGTACATATAGACATCCAATTTGGACAATACCATTTGTTGAAAATCCCATCTTTTCCCAGTATGTATTTATGGCTTCTTTATTAAAAATCAGATGTGCATAATTTTGCATATTTATTTAACTTGATTTAAATAAATTTAACTTGATTCTACTGATCAACTTGTCTTTTTATGCGAATATAATGTTTTAGTACTTTAAATTTTGTAGTACAAGTTGAAATTTGGACCAGTGAGATTTCTAGTAGTTCATTTATTGTTCAGGATTGTTTTAGATATCCTGGATTATTTTTTCATTCTTCATATTAACCTGTGAAATGTCCTTTTATGATTTGTAAAGAATTTTGTTGGGATTTTGATGGGGATTGCAATGAATTTGTAGATTGCTTTTGTTAGGTTGGTCACTTTTATGTTAAGCCTACTATTTCATGGGCATGGGAGATCTTTCTATCTTCTTATAGCTTGTTTACTTTCTTACTTTAAAAATTTCATGTTTTTATCATAGAAGTCATTCACCTGCTTGGAGAAAGTTACCACAAGAGACTTTATATCACTTGAGGCTATTGTGAAAAGTGTTCTTGCCACGATTTCTTTTTTAGTCCATTTTACATTTGTGTATAGAATAGCTACTGATTGTTGCAAGACGATTTTGTATCCAGCTACTTTCCTGAAAATATTTATCAGCTGTAGGAGTTCCCGAGGTGGAATTTTTAGGATCACTTATGTATCCTGTCATATCATTCCAAGCAAAGATACTTTGACTTCTTCCTTTTCAATTTGTATAACCTTACTCTTCTTCAGTTTTCGTTGTTTCATTTGGTGGTGGTGGTAGTATTAGTGTGTGTGTGTGTGTGTGTGTGTGTGTAAAAGTTTCATCTTTTGGTTTTGCTTGTGTGAGATGATTTATTTTATGTGAATTGATGGGTATAATTAACCACCTTAAATTGGAATTTTCCTTCTAGCATCTTCTGTAGGACTAGATATGTAGATAAATTCTTTTAAAAGTTGGCTTTATCATGGAATATCTTATTTTTTTCAACATATGGTGATTGAAACTTTTGCTGGGTATATGCCCTGGTCTAGCATCTATGGTCATTTAATATCTTCAGAAAATCTGTCCAGGCCCTAATTTGGCTTTATCATGGAATATCTTATTTTTTCAACATATGGTGATTGAAACTTTTGATGGGTAGATGCTCTCGTCTAGCATCTATGGTCTCTTAAAATCTTCAGAAAATCTGTACAGGCCCTTCTGGCTTTTAGAGTCTCTATTGAGAACTGAAGTGTAATTCTAGTAGATCTGCCCTTATATGTTACTCTGACTTTTTCCATTGCAGCTTTTAATATTATTTCTTTGTTCAGTATTTTTAGTGTTCTAATTATGTGCCAAGAGGATGTTATTTTCTGGTCCAACCTATTTGTCTTCTATATGCTATACATTTATAGGAATATTCTTTCTATGTTAGGAAATTTTTCCTCTACTATATTGTTGAAAATACTTTCTGGGCCTTTGAACTGGTTTTCTTCTCCATCCTTTATTTCAATTATTCTTAGATTTAATCATTTTGTTGTGTCTCAGATTTCCTGGATGATTTACATGAGGAGTGTTTTTTTTTTTTAGATTTAGCTTGCTTTTTTAACCATTGTATCCATTTTTCTTGCATCTTCCATGCTTGAGGTTCTCTCTTCCATCTCTGGTATTCTGTTGCTTAACCTTAGCTCTGCAGTTCCTGTTTGAATGTCTAAACTTTTCACCTCCAGCTTTCTCTCAGTTTGAGTTTTCTTTTTTAATTCTATTTTTCTTTTCAGAACTTGAACAATTTTATTCAATTTCTTCATGTTTGTTTATGTTTTGCTGGATTTCTTTAAGGGATTTATAGATTTCCCTTTTAAGAACATCTATCATCTTCATACTAGAAGTTTTAAAGCCTTTTGATTTTTCTTCTCATGCTTCATTTTGTTGGAATATTTAGAGCCTATTGTGGTGGGGTCCCTAGGCTCTCATGGAGACATATTACCCTAACTGTTATTGATTGTGTTTTTACGGTGGCATCGAGGGTTGTGGTAATTATAGACCTAGGTACTGTTTTCTAGTTTTGTCTTTGTTGGATGGATGTTTTGTTTTTGTGGTTTCTGTTTTCTCTATGGATTTTAGGAAAATGTGATGGTAGTCCTGCCTGGTGGGAAACTTTTGTGGTCCTGATATTTGTAGTCATTGTAGGTTGCAAGTAAATGTGCTTCTGGGTATTGGGAGCTGAGACTGGAGATCAGCTATGGATCGGAAAGGGTCTGCAGGAAGAGAAAGAAGAGAGTGTTCAACTAGGATCTGTTTAGCTAGTCCCCATTTGAACAGAGGTAGACTGTGAAGTGAGGTCTCCACAGAAGGCCTTTTAGAACACAGAGATATGATTAGATCTGTTTCTCTGGACTGCTCAGCTTGTATGTTCACAGGAATGCCTGCTTATCATAGAGGCTGATATATGAGATGTGTTTAGGAAAGTGAGATTTGAGGAGAAGGTCTTTGTAATTTGCTGAGGATGGTATCAGAAAGGAGAAACAGACTGCAGCAAGTATTCTGGTACAGAGCTGAGGATCAAACTGGAAGGGTAAAAGAAGAGATGAAGACCTGTAGCCAGGCTATCTTCTTCACTGACAGCAGTCTCTCTGCTTTGATTTTAATTTAACAAATACATACAGCACCTCATTTTCTCTACAGGCATTGTACTAAGGAAGACAATGTTCAACCCCATCTTTTTTCCTTCCTCTCAGGTGTTTTTAATATTTAAAGAAGTGAGTCATTACAAATACTAATCATAATACAATAATTTAATAAGTCATGTGAAGAGATACAAGGGCAGTTGCAGCCTAAAATGTCTTTCTCTATTCACCTCCCTTGACAAACCATCAAATGACAGAAATTCTGTTAGCTTACTAGCAGGTGATACTCAGAATTATCAGGAAGGAGGATGAGGTTCAAAGCGTCATTCTTTTTCATACCAGTGGGAGACCTTGGTTATAGAATAAGAAAATCATGACTTTCCCTTTCTTAGTCTAGTTGGCTCTTTGCTGTTTCAGTGGCTACTTTCTGTGATTGTCATGGGCACAATCCTGCATTTTCAGGGTCACAAATAGGCAAGAGAAACATTAGTTCAGCTCTAAGTCCTATAATAAGTCCTGCTGGTTTTGATGACATTTAATGGGCACAGGGGAAAAGTTCATAAATAGAACAGCAATGGCTTGTGCTGTAAGATTGAGAATCAACAAATAAGAACTCATAAAATTGCAAAGTTTCTGTAAGGCAAAAGACACCATCGATAAGACAAAAAGGCCGCCTAACTGTGGAAAAGGATCTTTACCTATCCTAAATCAGATAGGGGACTAATATCCAATATATATAAAGAACTCAAGAAGGTGGACTCCAGAAAATCAAATGACCCCATTAAAAAAATGGGGCTCAGAGCTAAACAAAGAATTCTCACCTGAGGAATACCGAATGGGTGAAAAGCACCTGAAAAAAAGGTTCAGCATCCTTAATCATCAGGGAAATGTAAATCAAAACAACCCTGAGATTCCATCTCACACCAGTCAGAATGGCTAAGATTCTGCAATACCTCTCCTGAGCATATATCCAGAAGATGTTCCAACTGGTAAGAAAGACACATGCTCACTATGTTCATAGCAGCCTTATTTATAATAGCCAGAAGCTGGAAAGAACCCAGATGCCCCTCAACAGAAGAATGGATACAGAAAATGTGGTACATTTACACAATGGAGTACTACTCAGCTATTAAAAAGAATGGATTTATGAAATTCCTAGGCAAATGGTTGGACCTGGAGGGCATCATCCTGAGTGAGGTAACACAATCACAAAAGAACTCAAATGATATGTACTTACTGATAAGTGGATATTAGCCCAGAAACTTAGTATAGTGAGATATAAGATATAATTTGCAAAACACATGAAACTGAAGAAGAATGAAGACCAAAGTGTGGACAATTTGCTCCTTCTTAGAATTGGAAACAATCACCCATAGAAGGAGTTACAAAGACAAAGTTTGGAGCTGAGACAAAAGGATGGATCATCTAGAGACTGCCATATCCAGGGATCCATCCCATAATTAGCCTCCAAACGATGACACCATTGCATACACTAGCAAGCATTTGCTGAAAGGACCCTGATATAGCTGGCTCTTGTGAGACTAGGCCAGGAACTAGCAAACACATAAGTGGATGCTCACAGTCAGCTATTGGATGGATCACAGGGCCCCCAATGGAGGAGCTAGAGAAAGTATCCAAGGAGCTAAAGAGGTCTGCAACCCTGTAGGTGCAACATTATGAACTAACCAGTACCCCGGAGCTCTTGACTCTAGCTGCATATGTATCAAAAGATGGCCTAGTCGGCCATCACTGGAAAGAGAGGCCCATTGGACACGCAAACTTTATATGCCCCAGTACAGGGGAATGCCTGGGCCAAAAAATGGGAATGGGTGGTTAGGGAAGTGGGGGAGGGTATGGGGGACTGTTGGGATAGCATTGGAAATGTAATTGAGGAAAATACGTAATAAAAAATATTTAAAAAAATAAATAAATAAAAGAAGTTTCACTTTTGAAAAAAAAACAAAAAACAAAAAAATAAACAAAAAACATTTGTGGTCTCAGGGCTATTCACAAACCTCTACCCGATAAAGGTAGAGAAAAATGAGGCTGCAATGACCCTTCTCTGGGGAATTATTACTGACGGGTCATTTCACCTCAATCTCTGGGTTCTACATAATCCTGTTCATGGAGGAAGAGTTTAGAAGCATAAGGGATCTTCACTGGAAATTCATGACATTTATCATTATGAAGTCTTTTCTTCTGATTTATCTTCATTTTCAATCCACACAAAAATCTTTGAATTGTACTGGTTCATTGAATCATCTCAGATATTTCTCCTTAAGGTGATCCCTTCCCTTAGACACAAAAGCCAAAGTCTTTTATGTACCTTTCTAGAGAAGACTAAGTAGACCAAAGAGCCAACAGAAAGTAAAAAAATCAGATACTACCAAGAGTTTATTGTCTAAATAGCTTTTTTTATATTTCTTGAAATAAAATATAGTAACATTTTATATGTCTTGGTACCATGTAGTCTAGATAATAATTACAAAATTAGCATCTCAGGGTGATAGTGTAAAGAATAGAAAACTGGAAAAGAATAATTGGGAAGCCAAGAAAAATGTGCTGAATATGGGAGCACATGAAGTAGCAAATATCTGACACTATAAAAGGAAAAAGTTGGGCAAAATGGATTTCCCATTAAGTGATCCTTAGACAAGTGGTTATTAATATGGTAAAAAAGGAAAGAAAATGCATCTGTATTATACAATATGCAAATATGCAAATATATTCTAGAGAGATTACAGGCCTAAATATCAAGGAAAAAATAGCTTAAAACCTTCAAAAGACAAGGTTTACCCTTTTTGCTGCAGGGAAAAAAATAATATAATTGATGAAATTTTGAGTATCTTAAAACTAAACACATCACAAACATAGTGATAAGAATAGGATATGTGCTATAGTGAAAATTTGTAATGTAAATCAGTCAGCAATTATTTATAGCAGAGTAAATAGTGAACAAAAGAACAGTAAAACAAACACAATGACTCACTACAGGGTAAGCAAGGCATACTTCATTGAAAAGAGAAGCCAAATGACCTGTAAACATGCAAAGTATGTTTATGCCCAATACATTTCATAAAATCCACAACAGATTTAGTATCAGAGATCATTTCCATCCTTTATTGCCAAAAATGTAATATTTTAACATTTCAATTATAAGTAGAGAGGCAGGATCTGAGGAATCTGGATGCTTTGTTACTAAGAAAATTAACTCACAGACTTTATTCAGACAAAACATTCATGAACCAAATGAGATAGTGGTCTATCCAGGGAGTACATGATTGTGTGCATAGCCTTGTAAACTACATGATGACCCATAGTAAGTAGACAAAGTTAAAGGGGACACACACACACACACACACACACACACACACACACACACACACACACAGAGAGAGAGAGAGAGAGAGAGAGAGAGAGAGAGAGAGAGAGAGAGAGAGAGAGAGAACACATAGATCTCAGAAACCTGAGGAAAAACTACAAATTACAAAATAATATGGTGCAGATGACACCACTTGGTTAATTTCAAAAGTACATAGGTATGATACCAAGTATTTATTATGGACATGAACACATGTAAAAGTTTCCCAATTGAAGAAGATATAACAAGATGTACAAATAATTATATTCTAGGACCTTAGCCACTGTTTATTTCTCAGAAAGATGGCCATTCAGTAGAAGAACCAGAGGAAAATCTTTGGGAAGAAAAGATATGGCCTGAAGATTTATTGAATATGTATTATTTACATCTCAGTATTCAATACTGTGAAGCAAATATTGGAAAATATCAGCAAACCTAGAATCTAGACTGTGGATAAATGCAATTTAATGTGAATTGAGGCCTGCATTTATGTCTATGTAGCATGTCCAGGTCTGCTGTCCAAGTAGGCCAGAAAAAGGCATCAGATCCCCAAAAGTAGCATTACAAATAGTTATGAGCTACCACAGGAGTTCTATGGATTAAACCTGGGTCCTCTGAAAGAGCTGTCAGTGTTCTTAACCACTTACACATCACTCAATCATTTAATTAAACTTTTTATTAAAATTTGCAACATGTAAAATACTAAACTAAGGACTTAACCTTCAAAAGGTCCTCTAACCTTATTTCTTATATTGTGAGATAATACTCTTAAATATTTAGCTAATTAGAAATAAAATTCCTAGAAGCTATACTGAGTATGGAATTTAAACATTGGGAAGATTTTGAGGACCAAGAGAAGAGACAATACATTTTATTTTCTACACACATGTGTATAAATGGATTTGTTACAGTCAACTAAAAATTTCTTTGTAGTTTTAAAAATAAAGCGTAATATTTCTGAGGATTAGATTACCAACATAGAAATAAGAAGCATAAGTTTGGATTTATCATGGAATATCTTGTTTTCTCCATTTGTGTTAATTGAGAGTTTTGCTGGGTATTGTACCTGGGCTGGTATTTGTGTTCCCTTAGTGTCCGTGTGACATCTGTCCAGGACCTTCTAGCTTTCATAGTCTCTGGCGAGAAGTCAAGTGTAATTCTGATAGGTCTGCCTTTATATATTACTTGATCTTTTTACCTTACTGCTTTTAAAATCTCTCTTTGTTTTGTGCATTTGATGTTTTGATTATTATGTGACAGGAGGTATTTCCTTTCTGGTCCAGTCTATTTGGAGTTCTGTAGGCTTCTTGCATGTTAATGGACATCTCTTTCTTTAGGTTAGGAAAGTTTTCTTCTATAACTTTGTTGAAGATATTTACTGGCCCTTTAAGTTGAGAATCTTCACTGTCTTCTATACCTATTATATTTAGCTTTGGTCTTTTCATTGTGTCCTGGGTTTCCTGGACGTTTTGGGCTGGGAGAATTTTGCTTTTTGCATTTTCTTTGACTGTTCTGTGAATGTTTTCTATGGTATCTTCTGTACATGAGAGGCTTTCTTCTATCTCTTGTTTTCTGTTGGTGATGCTTGAATCTATGACTCCTGATCTCTTTTGTAGATTTTTTATCTCCACGGTTGTCTCCCACTGTGATTACTTTATTATTTCTATTTCCATATTTAGATCCTGGATGGTTTTATTCAATTCTTTCACCTGTTTACCCATGTTCTCCTGTATTTTTTTTAAGGGAGTTATTTATGTCCTTCTTAAAGTCCTCTATCATCATCATGAGAAGTCATTTTATATCCATATCTTGCATTTCTGGACTGATGGTGTATCCAGGACTTGCATTGTGGGAGAACTGGGTTCTGATGATGCCAAGTAACCTTGGTTTCTGTTGCTCATGTTCTTGAGCTTGTCTCTCGCCATCTGGTTATCTCTAGTGCTACCTGCCCTCACTGTATCTGACTGGAGCCCATCCTTCCTGAGATCCTGGTTGTGTCAGAACTCCTTAGAGTCCAGCTGTCTCTAAGATCTTGTGATTATAGGATCCTGGAATCCAGAGATCCTGTGTGTGTCAGATCTCCTGGAAGTAAAGCTGCCTCTGGGACCCCAAGATCTTGGTGTGACCAAGCTCTTGAGATCCTGTGATCCTGTGATTCTGGGCATGTTAGAACACCTGGGATTTGAGCTTCCTTTGGATGTTGTGAGACTGTGTGTGGAGCCAGCACCCAAGGTCTGTTCAGGGCACCACTGGCTCAGACCAGAAGGAACCTGTGCCACTGGCTGGGCAGGGTTCCTGTGTCCCTGTATCCCACTAGTTACAGTTACTCCCTGGTGTTGAGGCCTATTTATGGCCTCCTCAACTATGAACCTATGATCATGGGTGTGTTAGAGCAACTGGGAGTCAGAATGGTTAAGATAAAAAACTCAGGAAACAGCAGATGCTGGCAAGGATGTGAAGAAGAAGGAATACTTCTCCATTGTTGATGGGATTGCAAGCTGGTACAACCAGTCTGGAAACCAATCTGCTGGTTACTCAGAAAATTGGACAAAGTACTACCGGAGTACCCAGCCATACCACTCCTGGGCATATACTCAAAAGATTTTCGAACATATAACATGAACACACGCTATTGTCATAGCAGCCTTATTTATAATAGCCAGAAACTAGGGAAAAAAAACCAACCAACCAACCAACCAAACAAACAAAACCCCAAAAAACCCAGATGCCCTACAACAGAGGAATGGATATAGAAAGTGTGGTACATTATACAAGTGGGTACTACTCCACTATTAAAAACAATGAATTCATTAAATTCTTAGGCAAATGGATGAAACTAGAAAAATCATCCTGAATGAGGTAACCCAGTCACAAAAGAACACACATGGTATGTACTCACTGATAAGTGTATATTAGACCAAAAGCTTGGAATACCTGAGATACAATTCACAGACCACATGAAGCTCAAGAAGAAGGAAGGCCAAAATGTAGTTGTTTCAGTCTTTCTTAGAAAAGGGAACAAAATATTCATGGGAGCAAATGCAGAGACTATGTGTAGAGCAGAGACTGAAGGAAAGGCCATTCAGAGACTGCCCTACCTGGGGATCCATCCAGTATACAGTCGCCAAACCCACACACTATTGGGGATGCCAAGAAGTGCTTGCTGTAAGGAGCCTGGTATAGCTGTCTCCTGAGAGGCTCTGCCAGTGCCTGACAAATACAGAAGCAAATGTTTGCAGCCAACTATTGGACTGAGCACAGGGATCCCAGTAAGAGAAAGGACTGAAGGAACTGACAGGGTTTGCAATCCCATAGGAAGAAAAACAACATCAACCAACCTGACCCTCTAGAGCTCCAAAGAACTAAGCCACCAACCAAGGAGTACTCATGGAGCGACCATGGCCCCAACTGCATATGTAGCAGAGAATCGTCTTGTCAGGCCTCAATGGGAGGAGAGGCCCTTGGTCCTGTGAAGGCTCGATGGATGTTCCAGTGTAGAGAATGTGAGGGTTGGGAGGCAGGAGTGGATGGGTGGTTGGGGAACACCCTCATAGAAGCAGGACTAGTGGGATAGGATGAGGGGTTTCCAGGGGAGGGTGGAAACTGGGAAAGAGAAAAACATTTGAAATATAAAGAAAATATCCAGTAAAAAATGTAAAAAAGAAAAAAAAAAGAAAAGAAAAGAAAAGAAAAAAGAAAAAGAAAAGAAAAAAAGAAATGAGAAGCATAGAATCTAAGAAAAACATTGAAGAAGATAGGCGTGATGAGATTATGTCATATGAAAGTAAATATGGGATTTTATGACTATTCAGATGGAACCAGCCCATGGTGTTGTGGCAACACATGTAGATTAAAAAATATAGACGAACCCCCATTTTATTGAAAGTTGATTAGTCATTTCTGACATATTTATGATTGTAAAGAGACTATTATTAAATATAATATCTTTGTCAAGAAATAGGGATTAGAATTTTCTAGAAGTAGTAGTAAGTTATTAGAGCAATCTTTTGTATTTTGTCAACTATTTCACCACAGGTCCTGTGGGAGCCTGGCATGGGAATCCTGCTGTGTTGGAAACCTAGATTGTCTTGCCCAGAAGATTTCTCAGAAATGGCGTGCTCATTTGGGAAAAGAGTTGTAAAGCACTTTATTCCCAGTCCTCTGGTAATGAAGCTTGGGTTCCCGCTGAGCCAATGTGAAGTGAAAACATGAAGATGGAAATCTGTTAGCATCAATTAAGCAATAAAGCAGTCAAACTTACTGATACTGTGTGTGAAGCATATCTAGCAAATTCCATCTTAATGAGGCAGTGGAGGTTAACGTATTAATTAGAGTTTCTTAGGCCCTGTGTTGTAATGTTAGCTGTATCCACCATAGGCATCTTTCCTCTTGGTCCAGTAGATTTTTTTTTTAATGAAATCAAAATGACAAAAGAATTAGCAAGCATTCTTCTTGGATTAACAAATGATACATTAAATTACCTAAGAATTTTGAATTCCAAAGATGTGTTGCAAAATTTATTTACTTATTTGGACGAGGCATTGGTTGTAAGTTCAGCATTTAATGTATAGCCTGCAGAACCCATTTTTATTCAGGTATTTATCTCTTTCCAATGAACCATATTACATTGACTCTGTCTAAAGCTCTGCTCTCATCCACATCCACTTTAGCTTTGCACACAGGCCTGTTCAGTGTGAGGCAATGCTTGCTAATCATTTGTCATTCTTCTGCACAGACCAGCAGGAGAGTGGATGCTTGGAAGTTGTATTTATTTCTTAGCATATTATTTCCACTGAAGTTCTTGAGATCACCCTGTGGTCTGCTCTGATTTATTCCATATTTTGTAAACTGCTGGCTTTAGTCTATTTGTGGCTCTAAGTGATTCCATTTTAATGTAGTATTTTGCACAATTTTGTTTGAATATATGCAATTTATTGAATGCGTAAAAAGCTTCCCCTGTCTAGCAACACTTAAGAAACACAGTGATAAACAATTTAGTCCTAAATATAAAAAGAATATCACCTTTTCAACTCAACAAAATTCATTGGGACCCTAAAAATGTGTGGGCAAATTAAAACCATATCATAAGTTCCAGTCATGAGACTTTGATGAATCACCAGACTAAAAAAATAATACAATACCCTCACCTGGACCTCATACATATAACACCTCATATTGTAATGTCAACAGAACCTAATTACCTGCTATCTGACCCGCAGGTATGGATGTCAAGGAACCAACAGTGATACTTTAGTTTTGCTCATATCACTGATGTGGCTTATAAGAATTATGATCTGTTAGTCTACTATTCTCCACTGGGACTTGATCCAGTGCTTGCCTCCACAGACTTATGGTTCTTTGTCAAACCTCTGTATCGAGCCTCAGCTGTAAGGCTAGGCTTCACTTTTCATCTCCTGCAGTTTGTCTCAGCTACAGATCTCCAGTTACATTCTAGATCAGTGATCCTCAGTCTGTAGGGTCATCACCCTGTTGAAGGTTACATGATCCTTTTATAGGGGGTCACCTAAGACTATCAGAAACACAAATACTTCCACTACAATTCATAGCAGTACCAACATTATAGCTATGAAGTGGCAATGAAAATAATTTTAGAATTGGGGGTCATCACAACATGAGAAACTGTATTAAAGGGTCACAGCATTAGGAATGTTTTAAAATACTGTTTTGGATTGATATATTAATGTCTTGTGTGAATGCTGTACCAACTGTTTCCATCTCCTTAAGCCTTCTCCCCCTGACTCAAGGAAAACCTTCATAAACTCCTTGAACTCTGCCATCTTTAATACTTCACAGACATTTTGTAGTGTGTGTGTGTGTGTGTGTGTGTGTGTGTGTGTGTGTGTGTGTGTGTGTGTGTGTGAGTGTGTGTGTATAGTGTCTATACATGTATAACATTACTGCTTTTTAGGTTACATAGTATTTAAGAGTTAATGTTTAGTAAATAATATTGAAATCAAAGACACTGTTTATACCACTGCCATCTATAAAAGGAATGATGACTAGATGAAAAAAATATGACACTGATTTAACTTGTGAATATATTATTAGTCAATGAATTCTAATATAGAAGACAGAAAATTGTCTGTCTATGTCTCTGACATAGCATATAATATTACTGTTATCAAAAGACTCTGGGAAACAACAATATGAAAAAACCAGTAACCCCAGAGCTCGCAGGGATTAAACCACCAAAGAAAGAGTACACATGGTGGGTCTCACGGCTCTAGCCGTACATGTGGCAGAGGATGGCCTAGTCTGACATCAATGGAAGGAGAGGCCCTTGGTGCTGTGAAGGCCCCAGTGTAGGGGAATGCCAGGGCCAGGAAACAGGAGTGGGTGGGTTCGTGAGCAGGGGGAGGGATAGGGGTTTCTGGGAGGAAAATCCAGGAAAGGGGATAATATTTGAAGTGGAAATAAAGAAAATATCTAATAAAAAAGGAGGGAAAAGAGAGACTCTGGGGGACAAATAATAGAGGGTGGAAAGAAAATGATCTTGTCTACCTGCTTCCACATCTGTGAAATGACTCAAAAAGTGAAGGTTGCCCTATCTGTGGAACCTATAGTGTGTTTGAGGTTTCTTGGTTTCCTTCCCCATAGCAGAGTAACAGTTTCTTCAGCAGCAGAAATATTTTCAAGGCTGGGGTTCTCCATTTCTGCCCTTATCTTGCAGGAATAGGGTAACAGTAGCTTCTTACACTCACCTATGTCAAACTCGACTAACACCATCAGTTCTCTGCTTTCCTTTTCTTTACTGATTTAGTCTAAGAAACATCATATTCCACAATAGTAGTTTCAGATATGGACCTAGCAAAGAATTTGAGACAATAAGAACAATAAGAATACAGAGAAAATTTGCTAATAAAGTCTGGTATGCTAAATCTGCCTACCTATTATCTGTCCATCTATCTGTGTATCTATGTATCTACCTATGTATGTATGTATGTATGTATGTATGTATGTATGTATGTATCTACCTATCATCATCTTCATCTGACTATCTCCTTATTTCTTTTTCTCTTTCTGCTTCTCTCTCTGTGTTTCCCTGTCACAGACACACACACACACACACACACACACACACACACACACACAAATATACACATACTTTCTAAACAATTGTCATCTGTTCAATTTTTCTAGTCAAGCCATTACCTTCCTAAAGATGAGGTCCACCCATCAAGTGAAGCAGAGTCAGAGCATCAAGAGAAATTACAGCTGTAAAGACAGCTGTATTATACCTGATGTGCCCCATGCTTCTGGGCTATTGGTAATGGAAATCCATTATTTTTAGATCAATAGGTGATAGGGTTTCTGTTGTTGTATCCTGTTTGATGCAATCAGAATCTTTGTGTGAAAGGTCAGGGAAGAATTCACTGAACCTAGAAAACACGGCAGAATGAATATCTATGTATTTAACTATTTATTTATTTGTCTGTCTGTCTCTCTACCATCATCATCCATATTCTTTTTGTCTCTCTGTGTGTCTCTCTCCATCTCTCTTTCTGTCATACACACACTCACACAAACACACAAACACACACACACACTTTTTCCACACCAAGCCTATGGCAAGGACACAGGAATACATAGGAATATTTGAGGACATTCACTATCCAGGTGGAATTTGACAGCTTCATTTAAGTTAGTCTGTCAATGATGAAGTTTTTCTTTCTTTTTTTTTTCCATTTTTATTAGGTATTTAGCTCATTTACATTTCCAATGCTATACCAAAAGTCCCCCATACCCACCCACCCCCACTCCCCCTATTTGGCTCTGGCCTTCCCCTGTACTGGGGCATATAAAGTTTGCGTGTCCCATGGGCCTCTCTTTCCAGTGATGGCCGACTAGGCAGCTAGAGTCAAGAGCTCCGGGGTACTGGTTAGTTCATAATGTTGTTCCACCTATAGGGTTGCAGATCCCTTTAGCTCCTTGGGTACTTTCTTTAGCTCCTCCATTGGGAGCCCTGTGATCCATCCATTAGCTGACTGTGAGCATCCACTTCTGTGTTTGCTAGGCCCCAGCATAGTCTCACAAGAGACAGCTACATCTGGGTCCTTTCGATAAAATCTTGCTAGTATATGCAATGGTGTCAGCGTTTGGAGGCTGATTATGGGGTGGATCCCTGGATATGGCATCTCTACATGGTCCATCCTTTCATCTCAGCTCCAAACTTTGTCTGTGTAACTCCTTCCATGGGTGTTTTGTTCCCAATTCTAAGGAGGGGCATAGTGTCCACACTTCAGTCTTCATTCTTCTTGAGTTTCATGTGTTTAGCAAATTGTATCTTATATCTTGGGAATCCTAGGTTTGGGGCTAATATCCACTTATCAGTGAGTACATATTGTGTGAGTTCCTTTGTGAATGTGTTACCTCACTCAGGATGATGCCCTCCAGGTCCATCCATTTGGCTAGGAATTTCATAAATTCATTCTTTTTAATAGCTGAGTAGTACTCCACTGTGTAGATGTACCACATTTTCTGTATCCATTCCTCTGTTGAGGGGCATCTGGGTTCTTTCCAGCTTCTGGCTATTATAAATAAGGCTGCTATGAACATAGTGGAGCATGAGTCCTTCTTACCCGTTGGGGCATCTTCTGGATATATGCCCAGGAGAGGTATTGCTGGATCCTCCGGTAGTACTATGTCCAATTTTCTGAGGAACCGCCAGACTGATTTCCAGAGTGGTTGTACAAGCCTGCAATCCCACCAACAATGGAGGAGTGTTCCTCTTTCTCCACATCCACGCCAGCATCTGCTGTCACCTGAATTTTTGATCTTAGCCATTCTGACTGGTGTGAGGTGGAATCTCAGGGTTGTTTTGATTTGCATTTCCCTGATGATTAAGGATGTTAAACATTTTTTCAGGTGCTTCTCTGCCATTCAGTATTCCTCAGGTGAGAATTCTTTGTTCAGTTCTGAGCCCCATTTTTAATGGGGTTATTTGATTTTCTGAAGTCCACCTTCTTGAGTTCTTTATATATGTTGGATATTAGTCCCCTATCTGATTTAGGATAGGTAAAGATCCTTTCCCAATCTGTTTGTGGTCTTTTTGTCTTATTGACGGTGTCTTTTGCCTTGCAGAAACTTTGGAGTTTCATTAGGTCCCATTTGTCAATTCTCGATCTTACAGCACAAGCCATCGCTGTTCTGTTCACGAATTTTTCCCCTGTGCCCATATCTTCAAGGCTTTTCCCCACTTTCTCCTCTATAAGTTTCAGTGTCTCTGGTTTTATGTGAGGTTCCTTGATCCACTTAGATTTGACCTTAGTACAAGGAGATAAGTATGGATCGATTCGCATTCTTCTACATGATAACAACCAGTTGTGCCAGCACCAATTGTTGAAAATGCTGTCTTTCTTCCACTAGATGGTTTTAGCTCCCTTGTTGAAGATCAAGTGACCATAGGTGTGTGGGTTCATTTCTGGGTCTTCAATTCTATTCCATTGGTCTACTTGTCTGTCTCTATACCAGTACCATGCAGTTTTTATCACAATTGCTCTGTAGTAAAGCTTTAGGTCTGGCATGGTGATTCCACCAGAAGTTCTTTTATCCTTGAGAAGACTTTTTGCTATCCTAGGTTTTTTGTTATTCCAGACGAATTTGCAAATTGCTCCTTCCAATTCGTTGAAGAATTGAGTTGGAATTTTGATGGGGATTGCATTGAATCTGTAGATTGCTTTTGGCAAGATAGCCATTTTTACAATGTTGATCCTGCCAATCCATGAGCATGGGAGATCTTTCCATCTTCTGAGATCTTCTTTAATTTCTTTCTTCAGAGATTTCAAGTTTTTATCATACAGATCTTTCACTTCCTTAGTTAGAGGTCACGCCAAGATATTTTATATTATTTGTGACTATTGAGAAGGGTGTTGTTTCCCTAATTTCTTTCTCAGCCTGTTTATTCTTTGTATAGAGAAAGGCCGTTGACTTGTTTGAGTTTATTTTATATCCAGCTACTTCACCGAAGCTGTTTATCAGGTTTAGGAGTTCTCTGGTGGAATTTTTAGGGTCACTTATATATACTATCATATCATCTGCAAAAAGTGATATTTTGACTTCCTCTTTTCCAATTTGTATCCCCTTGATCTCCTTTTGTTGTCGAATTGCTCTGGCTAATACTTCAAGTACTATGTTGAAAAGGTAGGGAGAAAGTGGGCAGCCTTGTCTAGTCCCTGATTTTAGTGGGATTGCTTCCAGCTTCTCTCCATTTACTTTGATGTTGGCTACTGGTTTGCTGTAGATTGCTTTTATCATGTTTAGGTATGGGCCTTGAATTCCTGATCTTTCCAAAACTTTTATCATGAATGGGTGTTGGATCTTGTCAAATGCTTTTTCTGCATCTAACGAGATGATCATGTGGTTTTTGTCTTTGAGTTTGTTTATATAATGGATTACATTGATGGATTTTCGTATATTAAACCATACCTGCATCCCTGGAATAAAACCTACTTGGTCAGGATGGATGATTGCTTTAATGTGTTCGTGGATTCGGTTAGCGAGAATTTTATTGAGGATTTTTGCATCGATATTCATAAGAGAAATTGGTCTGAAGTTCTCTATCTTTGTTGGGTCTTTCTGTGGTTTAGGTATCAGAGTAATAGTGGCTTCATAAAATGTGTTGGGTAGAGTACCTTCTACTTCTCTTTTGTGAAATAGTTTGTGCAGAACTGGAATTAGATCTTCTTTGAAGGTCTGATAGAACTCTGCACTAAACCCGTCTGGTCCTGGGCTTTTTTTGGCTGGGAGACTATTAATAACTGCTTCTATTTATTTAGGTGATATGGGACTGTTTAGACGGTCAACTTGATCCTGATTCAACTTTGGTACCTGGTATCTGTCCAGAAATTTGTCCATTTCGTCCAGGTTTTCCAGTTTTGTTGAGTATAGCCTTTTGTAGAAGGATCTGATGGTGTTTTGGATTTCTTCAGGATCTGTTGTTATGTCTCCCTTTTCATTTCTGATTTTGTTAATTAGGATTTTGTCCCTGTGCCCTTTAGTGAGTCTAGCTAAGGGTTTATCTATCTTGTTGATTTTCTCAAAGAACCAACTCCTCGTTTGGTTAATTCTTTGAATAGTTCTTCTTGTTTCCACTTGGTTGATTTCACCCCTGAGTTTGATTATTTCCTGCAGTCTTCTCCTCTTGGGTGAATTTGCTTCCTTTTTTTCTAGGGCTTTTAGATGTGTTGTCAAGCTGCTAGTATGTGCTCTCTCCCGTTTCTTCTTGGAGGCACTCAGAGCTATGAGTTTCCCTCTTAGAAATGCTTTCATTGTGTCCCATAGGTTTGGGTACGTTGTGGCTTCATTTTCATTAAACTCTAAAAAGTCGTTAATTTCTTTCTTTATTCCTTCCTTGACCAACGTATCATTGAGAAGAGTGTTATTCAGTTTCCAAGTGAATGTTGGCTTTCCATTATTTATGTTGTTATTGAAGATCAGTCTTAGGCCATGGTGGTCTGATAGGATACATGGGACAATTTCAATATTTTTGTATCTGTTGAGGCCTGTTTTGTGACCAATTATATGGTCAATTTTGGAGAAGGTCCCATGAGGTGCTGAGAAGAAGGTATATCCTTTTGTTTTAGGATAAAATGTTCTGTAGATATCTGTCAGGTCCATTTGTTTCATAACTTCTGTTAGTTTCACTGTGTCCCTGTTTAGTTTCTGTTTCCACGATCTGTCCTTTGAAGAAAGTGGTGTGTTGAAGTCTCCCACTATTATTGTGTGAGGTGCAATGTATGCTTTGAGCTTTACTAAAGTGTCTCTAATGAATGTGGCTGCCCTTGCATTTGGTGCGTAGATATTCAGAATTGAGAGTTCCTCTTGGAGGATTTTACCTTTGATGAGTATGAAGTGTCCCTCCTTGTCTTTTTTGATAACTTTGGGTTGGAAGTCGATTTTATCCGATATTAAAATGGCTACTCCAGCTTGTTTCTTCAGTCCATTTGCTTGGAAAATTGTTTTCCAGCCTTTCACTCTGAGGTAGTGTCTGTCTTTTTCCCTGAGATGGGTTTCCTGTAAGTAGCAGAATGTTGGGTCCTGTTTGTGTAGCCAGTCTGTTAGTCTATGTCTTTTTATTGGGGACTTGAGTCCATTGATATTAAGAGATATTAAGGAAAAGTAATTGTTGCTTCCTTTTATTTTTGTTGTTAGAGTTGGCATTCTGTTCTTGTGGCTGTCTTCTTTTTGGTTTGTTGAATGATTACTTTCTTGGTTGTTCTAGGGCATGATTTCCGTCCTTGTATTGCTTCTTTTCTGTTATTATCCTTTGAAGGGCTGGATTCGTGGAAAGATATTGTGTGAATTTGGTTTTGTCGTGGAATACTTTGGTTTTTCCAACTATGGTCATTGAGAGTTGGCAGGGTATAGTAGCCTGGGCTGGCATTTGTGTTCTCTTTGTGTCTGTATAACATCTGTCCAGGCTCTTCTGGCTTTCATAGTCTCTGGTGAAAAGTCTGGTGTAATTCTGATAGGCATTCCTTTATATGTTACTTGACCTTTCTCCCTTATTGCTTTTAATATTCTTTCTTTATTTAGTGCATTTGTTGTTCTGATTATTATGTGTCGGGAGGAATTTCTTTTCTGGTCCAGTCTATTTGGAGTTCTGTAGGCTTCTTGTATGATCATGGGCATCTCTTTCTTTATGTTTGGGAAGTTTTCTTCTATTATTTTGTTGAAGATATTAGCTGCCCCTTTAAGTTGAAAATCTTCATTCTCATCAATTCCTATTATCCGTAGGTTTGGTCTTCTCATTGTGTCCTGGATTACCTGGATGTTTTGAGTTAGGATCCTTTTGCATTTTGTATTTTCTTTGACTGTTGTGTCGATGTTCTCTATGGAATCTTCTGCACCTGAGATTCTCTCTTCCATTTCTTGTATTCTGTTGCTGATGCTTGCATCTATGTTTCCAGATCTCTTTCCTAGGGTTTTTATCTCCAGCGTTGCCTCACTTTGGGTTTACTTTATTGTGTCTACTTCCCCTTTTAGTTCTAGTATGGTTTTGTTCATTTCCATCACCTGTTTGGATGTGTTTTCCTGTTTTTCTTTAATGATTTCTACCTGTTTGGCTGTGTTTTCCTGCTTTTCTTTAAGGGCCTGTAACTCTTTAGCAGTGCTCTCCTGTAATTCTTTAAGTGACTTATGAAAGTCCTTCTTGATGTCCTCTATCATCATCATGAGAAATGTTTTTAAATCTGTGTCTAGATTTTCAGTTGTGTTGGGGTACCCAGGACTAGGTGGGGTGGGAGTGCTGCGTTCTGATGATGGTGAGTGGTCTTGATTTCTGTTAGTAGGATTCTTACATTTGCCTTTTGCCATCTGGTAATCTCTGAAGCTAGCTGTTTTAGTTGTCACTGTTAAGAGCTTGTTCTTCAGGTGACTCTGTTAGCCTCTATAAGCAGATCTGGAGGGTAGCACTCTCCTTAGTTTCAGTGGGCAGAGTATTCTCTGCAGGCAAGCTCTCTTCTTGCAGGGCAGGTATCCAGATATCTGGTGTTTGATCCAGACTCCTGGCAGAAGTTTTGTTCCACTCACTAGAGGTCTTAGGATCCCCTGTGGAATCCTGTGTGGGCCCTTGCGGGTGTTGGGCGAGACTCCGCTGGCAAGGTAGCCCGGGGCTCGAGTGGATTGGAAGGGGCGTGTGCCCCAGGTCAGGCCCGGGTAACCTGCTTCCCTATGTACCGCAGTCTCAGGTTCTGTGCGATTGGATTGGGGCAGGCACTGTGTTCCACTCACCAGAGGTCTTAGGATCCCGTGGGGAGTCCTGTGTGGGCCCTTGCGGGTGTTGGGCGAGACTCAGCTGGCAAGGTAACCCGGGGCTCGAGTGGATAGGAAGGGGCCTGTGCCCCAGGTCAGGCCCGGGTAGCCTGCTTCCCTATGTACCGCAGTCTCAGGTTCTGTGCGATTGGATTGGGGCAGGCACTGTGTTCCACTCATCAGAGGTCTTAGGATCCCGTGGGGAGTCCTGTGTGGGCCCTTGCAGGTGTTGGGCCAGACTCTGCTGGCAAGGTAGCCCGGGGCTCGAGTGAAGTTTTTCTTTCAATACCACATTCAGAGTTCTTTTTTTTTTTTAAACCTGAGTTCTGGGTATCAAACTCAGGTTCTCATGTTTGTGCAGCAAGTGCTTTACAGACTGAGCTGTCTCTGCAGCCCCTTTTTAAATATATCTTGACAGATCTTAACTAAGCGTGTTTAAAGTTTAATTGCCTGTTATACCAGACAGACACTTTGTAGGAAAGGGAACAGGGTCTAGAGTGGCAGACTCCGTAGAAATATCTCACTCCGTAAAAATATAATGGTCAGAATACTTTAGACATTCAAAGACTGTTTTTTTCTTCTACTATATAAGGCTTTATAAAAATTAAATTTTTACTTTTTCTGTGTTTTACCCTAAAAATACCAGATTTATGGCTAGAATTGCATTGAACACAAAGTTCAGATCATGAGAAAGGTTAGAGTTTCTCTCTCTTGCTCTCTCTCACCTTCTCTCGATCTATCTCTGGCATTTCCTGAATCCTATTAACCCTTAAAAAAATTTTAAGCCACCCCCAAACTTCTTTCTGCTGTCACTTCCAATAAAATAGAGAAATCTAGACATGAAGAAGAATCTCTGTATCATCTACATACTGGATATCTTAGTAAGTATCTTTCTCAGAATAATGACTTCTGGCATGTTTGTTATGCAGCTTTGGCTATAGATCTACCTAGGCACCATCATGGAGGTTGCTTTCAGCATCCTTGGCAGTCGTAGGTGATTTGGGCACACTGCTTACCCATTTACTAGCTGGTTGTTCTACTGTGCCTCCAGGAATAAGGATAGCTTATCCCACAGGCAGGTGATGAAGATAGTGGCAGCTACAAGATACTCAGGTGTGACTATTCCAGTTTGCAAGTATCAGTCTCTACCAGATGATGAAAGTTTACAAAGGACCATTAATAGTGATTCTCCAAAAGGCAAATCCCTCTGGATCTGGCACTATCCTATCTGCATTGATAACAGATCTAAAGCTCTTATTCTCCAGCCAGCAGATGGTGTGAGTCTTTATGGGGGGAGGCTATGGCTAGAACTCCTGCAGTGCTCACAGCTTGTTCTGGGAGAGCATGCTTAGAAAAGGAGTGATGTGACTGAAAGCACGAACTTCATAGATGGTGTGTCATCTGAATCATTAGTCTCGTCTCTGCTGGTGCTCTCTTGGTGTACTGCAGAGAGCATTGTCTCTAACAGAGCTGAACAGTGATGCACTCGGCCCCTTAAGCCACATCCAAGGATGATGAGGACTTTCCTTGCCACTTCTTCATCTGGAGTGCCCACATGGGATAGAATGGTAGCAAGGCTCATCCAGAGCCAGGCAAGATTTCTGCTGACTCCATACTCCTGCAAACTTACATTTTTGTGGATAAGACCAAGAATGAAAAGAACTCTGTCTGGAGGCCTCTGTGGCTGAGGCAGCAGTAGGGTTCAAGGTCATAAATATCTATTGCCCTCTGGTGTAACTTCTGTCCCTTATAATACAGTGGTCCTAGGAAGGCAGGCTAAATTGGTCTTACCAGACAGCTACTGTCCTTATCAGTAGAGTGGGTTTCTGGGCTTTGCTCTCAGTCAAACTCATTTAGTATTTTATTTCTCAAGGTGGGTCCTGGGTGCTCATTGTGGGTGCTTGCTGAGGTTGATGCAAAATCTTTCTGAAAGCAAAGCTACTGCATGTATATTGAGTTATCTATCCTCTGTAGGCTGGAAGATATGAGGTGTGTTAAACTTTTTCACTCATTAGTATTACCACTGACTCACCAAGAAAAGTTTCTAGGACTCTTTCTCTCAATTTCATTCCTAAATAAGGAGACACCATGTGCCCCAGCTGTGAAGTAGTGATTGCAGGTCCTGGGATATTTATTTCTTTCGATCTTTATGTCCTGCTGCTCTTGTCTCTGAAGCTTAAGGAAATCCATTTCCATTTCTCTGTCTATGCCTCCTTCTGTGTTTCTGCCTTTGTCTCAGTCTCTCTGTTTCTGTCTTTTTCTGTGTGCTTTAATGACATATGTAAAAGTATCTGATAAATGATAGATAGTTTTCACATATCAGAGAAAATATGCAATATTCAATATTCTCTAAAGCCCACACTTTATATTTAATATATATACATGTAAATCAATTTAATAGATAAAAACCAATTTACCGTTGATTCTTTGATCAGCAAGTTTACACTCATTCCCTTGTGCTGTATTCTACTACTGTTCTAGTATTCTAGAAAGTTTATTTTACTATACGTCCACGAGCGGCCATCGAGAGATCAAAATATGGTTATTGGAACTGTGTAGGCTGAATTCACTCCAGGGTATCAAGCATTTTAAATTGAAACATGCTGAAGTGTACCTCCACCGAGAATATGTAGATGCATAAATGAAGTAAAATAGTATATTTTAGATGATCCTACAGTTGGGTCTCAATCTCTATGGGAATATGAATAAGAAAGTAATTTTTTTATCAAAATTAAATTTAAATGCTATAACATTCCTAGAAGTACGTATCTTAAGCCTCTGACAGTATTAATCAGTCACTTCTTTATTCTCATAGTATTAGAAAAGCCAGCAGATTTTCTTTCTCTGCTGCAGTTCTTAGGAGGAAATTCCATACTCTAAGCATTAATTTGCTCTCTGAATAGAAAGATAATAATGGTTGTGCTTTATAGAGATACGAGGATGAAATGAAGAAATCTATCCGATATGTTTTAAATAGCATCCATCACACTGCAAAGTAATTATGAAATATGTCTTGGGTGGTATTCATCCCCCTTATCGCTTTTGCAAGGTGAGAGTGTGTGATATTCATATTGTATTCTATAATCTTGCCTTGCCTTATAGAGGAATAAAAGGAGTTTATGAATGAATGAATGAGCCACAAAGCAAGACTTTTCAATTGGTCCAGCCTCACTGTTCTTTCTGAACTATTGACATTTTATTTTAGCATACCAGTTCTTTTTCCATTAACCAAGTATTACAGGAGAAAATTACTCAGAATTCCATTGTGAGAGAGACTGTTAAGCAGCCTTGCTACAGCTACAGTTTCCTTGTTGTGCATTGATGGACAGACAGTTAATTCCCAAACTATTTTCAAACTGTACTACTGAGTATGTAATATTCACTCAAGCAACACTGAGCCATTTGGTGCTATTTCAATTCTGAGCAAAACAGGAAGTTCACTGTGAGAAAGGCTTATGAGAACAGGCCTGACTCAGAATTAATGGGAGGGGTGGGGGAGGGTGGGGGAGGTGGAGAGTGGGGATGGGGGGGCTGATGCTTCTGCTAATCTTTCAGTAGGGGCGGGGCTAGAAAATGTAGGTCTTCTGAGCTAGCTGTGTTTAATGCTGTACTTTTTTCTTCCTAATGTCCTTATCTTCATTGTAAATCTGAGTACCAGGAACATTAGACAGAACTAAAGTATAATCCTGATAGAGAAGAAGTAGAGGCAATTAAATTTTCCCTCTCCATAAGGTAAAAGAATGCAGGTTAACTCAAATGTTAAAAAACAAAAACAAACAAACAAACAAAAAAAGAATTTTCTTTTCTAAGCAGTGGAAGATTTATCAGCAGTGATTGCATAAAGCAAGGTTTTATTTATGAATTCATTTTCCTACATTCTTAAAGAATAAATGCTGAGAACTGAATTCCTAGAATTTGTTTGTCATGGGTCTCAAGGACAGTAAAATGTTTTAAATTCTACTCCTATCCTTAGAAGACTTTTGTCTTCTGTTGTCATCTATTTTCTTTTGCTATATAGCAGAATACTTGAGACTGAATAACTTAAAAAGAATAAAAGCTTGTTTTGCTTGTGGTTTGGCCTGCTAAGAAATCCAAGAACATGGCACTCATGTTTGTTCAACTTCCCAAAGAACTCTGCTTTTCCAATATATCATAGGAGTAACAAGGAGTAACAGGAAAAGTGAGTAACTGTACAAGATCCAAACGAGAGGAGAGCCTCTCTCAGCAACCTCTCACTTCTTCAGTTATTAATTCAGCCCTGGAGAGCAGAACATGGCAATAATTGTCCCATTCTTGAAGAAAGGGAGTATATCTGCTTTAGCAACCTCATCATCTCTGAAAGGCACCACTGTATCTAAATGTCATGGCATATCACTTAAGGTCTAACAGGTGAACTTTGAACTATTTCAATTGCATTAACTCCTCTAGATACCTATGGAAGATTTCCATGATTTTAGAAGAAAGAAATCACTTTAGATTATAGCTTTTTTTAATTTCACAAAGGTGGTTGAGAGCTGATTTCCAAAAGGGTGATGCTTCCTCTGTTGGTTTATCAGATATATCATATTGCCTCTAATGATGTGAATAACAAGAGACTGAGCATTTCAAAATAGAGCCTGTATCAAGGTGAGTAACCACTTCAACATGGAGTTTGTATCAAACCTTAAAAGTAAAAGCCGTTGTGGGAAATAGCATGATTTGTTCACAACACACAGTGGTACAAATGCTTAGAAGCAGAATGTATAAAGGGGAGACCAGAATATACGTACACCTCATAGAAATGTACAAAAATCCATGCTTTGTGACAGAACCACAATCATCTAAGAGCCGCCAACCCATACAGAAATCTTAATCTTAAATTTTATTTTGGTTTTGACTCTCATTTCATTTTTAGATGGTTTAAGATACCTTTCTTGAAATTAAAGAATTTCAAAACAATAAGACATAAAAAGGGACATTTTATATCATCAAAACTAACTGAATGATCCATATTTTACCAATAATTTTCAATATCAAGTCAATAACCCTTTCCATTTGCCACCTAACCTTTTACAAATTTGCATCAGATAAAAGATGGCCAATACATAATGATTAGGGGCTATATTTTGGTGGAGGTTGCTTTTGTTTTAGTTTGTTTGTTTATTTGCTGTGACATTAATCTGTAGGTTACTTTCCCAATCTTTCTGCTCCCTTGCAAAAGATTTGTGTGGTTGATCCCCAAAATACATTATAGTCCCAGGCTCTGAAAAATGGTTGATAAAGTTTCATTTTTGCTTATAAATGTAAACAGTAAAAAAGTTAACAAGGATACAATCACCTCTCTTGCCTTGCTTTTACTGGTGACACTTCTGTCCAGCATATTTGATATTTTTTTTCTTTCCCCTTCCTAAAGACCTCATTAGGGTTTCACTCTCATGTACACGATCAACAAAGAAAGAAAGCCCATCAATGTAGTACCAACCTACAGTACAGAACTTCTCTGAGAGTCCCTCAGACCTCTCAGACTCAGTATCAGTGACAAGGAAGGCTTTCATTGTCTGCCTTTAATCCGGCTTTAAACTCATATTCACCTGGAGTAAAACAGTTTTACGACTGCAATGTTCACTTTGACTTTAACATCTCAACCAAGGTTTGGAACTATGGATTTATGTCCCGATTAATGTTCATATTTCTGAAAAACTGAAACTCCATTGTTCCTGTATTATGGGGACCTATTCTAAAGGATAGATAATGAGGCAGATTAAACTAAAAGATGACTAAAGCAAAGGAAATACAGATTCCAGGAAGTACATAAACAAAAAAATCAAGTACCTGAGTACCCTAAAGGTGCCTAAGATAAAATGAGTTGAGCTTAAACCTAGTGAAGTATATCCTAAGGTACTTGAACAAGCAGGGAATAGAACAAACAAGTCCTTAGTACTTTGAGGCCAATTGAAAAGGGATGTCCTAAAAATCCCTTTGGAGACTCATACATACCATTTGCTGTCCTTTCTTCTGTGTTTCCTTCTAAATATATCTCTGTTTTTGTCTTTTGTTTCTGATTTCTGTAGTTAAAACATAGCATAGATTCTGGAAGTATCAGAGTCATTGAATGTGGGAAGTTGCTTTGTTTTCTTTTGTTTTGTTTTATGTTGATCTGAGCAATGCTAATCTTAATATGATACCCAAAGCTTAGGCAAAAAAAGAAAGAAAGAGTAAAAAACCAGACAAATAATATTATCTCAAACTTAATATTCATTTTGCACAAAGGAATAATAGTAGAATAGTGAACCTTCAAAATAAGAGAAAATATTTGTGAAAAAAATATGTCTAAGGTATTAAAAGTCCCAACAGAATTCAATTCAATACCAAGAAAGCAAATATCCTTATTTTTTTTAAGGAAAAAGAAATAAAGTACCAAATTGACATTTTTAAAAACAACATAAAAGTTATGCATGGTGGCACACGCCTATAACATCAAAATTTGGGAGCTTTAAGTCACTATCTACCAATTTCTCAAATAACATTTGCATGCAAAATAAAATTATCTTCATAGATTTTACTCTTCAGATTCAACCTGTCAAATAAGTAACCCCATTAGTGAATTTGGCGACTAATAAACATAATATTCTGATGAGTTAACTTATCAAAATTAGCATTCAACTAAAAGTAAGCCCCATGGGAAACAATAATTCAGGTATCATGGGTCAATTAGACAACATTTAGAGCAGTAGACATTCAGTCATTTCTCATTTCCTATATCCCTGCACATGTCCTGTGTCTTTGGCTAATGGTACACACATCCTAAAAGTGCACTTAGACATTTCAAAGTTGGACAGAAGATATAGGAGACTAATGTTTGTGGAGCTTTTGCCATCCAGTGATAGATGGAGCTGATGAGTTCACACATAGTGTCCAGGCCCCTCAATGAGCACTATAGTATGTTCAGTGCTCAGTCAGTTAGGGTCTCTCCAGAATGATGGAGCCCAATAGCCAGAACCTCCACAGAACTTACTTGACTTTCTATTTCTCAATGCCCTACTTCCTCAATTCTTCTCCAGTCTTGAACATTACTATTTAAATGAGCTCTAAGTATCCGCTTTCTTTTCTCAAAAATTTCTTTGGAGTGTTGAAAAAATAGCTCAGTGGGGAAAGCACCACGGAAATGTGAAGGCTGAGGTTCAAGATTCCTACCATCCACATAAATGCCAGATGAGTGTGGCAGGCAGGATGTAATGCCAGAACTTGGAAGACAGAGAAAAGAAGATCCCCTGGAGTGACCTAGCTAGCTAGAGTAAGCAATCATATGCATGCACATACATTTAACCCAAAACATGTATACACTCCACATATATATGCACCCACATACACATATGCTCCCATGAGAACATCTGTACATATACTCTACACTACACTCACCCAAACACACACACACACACACACACACACACACACACACAAAAACACACACACATATCTTGTTTGTACAGAACTCAAATTTAGACAATAGTACTTATTTTTATACCTTTTTGCTGTCAAAATTCATGTCACTATAATTAGGATTGTTTTTCTTGCTTCTATTTGTTCACATTCAAACACGATTTCTCTAACCAGTATTAACATCTGACTTGGATTTATTCTGGAACATTCCAAAGTGAGTTTTAAATTGATTCACTTTATTATTTAATCTCAAACATGGTAAAAATTATGTGCAAAATCACATTGCAATATGATAGCAATTCCTTTTATCTAATGCATATTTAAAGCCACTTTTAATATGTTGCTCATGTATCACAGAAAATGATGTTGCACATGAACATGTGGTATGAAAAAGACAAATAGAAACTAATTCTGCCCCAGGCCCCTGATAACACAATTAAACTAAGGGGGAAATGTCTGTCAAATACTTCATGAACAATGCCTCTGGAGTGTTGGGGAAGCCCACAATTCTTGTTGGATGATTATGTCTGAATTGACAGTACCTGTATTAGGTATATGTTTCTTGTCAACCTGATGAGCTTCTTTGATGTTAGCTTTGAGTACAGTAATGCCAAAAGAAACAAAGGAGTTAATGACAGTAGTAGTTAACATCACTTATACATCCATAGAAATCCACTTACAAATCTCATGAAACTGGAAAATTAATATATATAGGCTCATAATCAGAACTGGTATTTAAAAAATTGATATTTTTTTTAAAAAAAAACTTTTTAGGAGTTATTTTCATCTGGTTGGTTTTGTTTTTGTTGTGTTTTTGTCTTGTTTCCCCCAGTATTTTTCTCTGAAACACAAGCCAGGATGAAAATCATTGTATAAGAAAGAATTCTTGTTTATATTTGTTTCTGAAAAGCCACAAAGCCACTCTGAATTCCTTTTAAGTATTAAAACATGCTTGCGGGACATTCAACTGCTGTTTCTAACCTTTCAACTACAGATTGCTTATCACCAACAAATCTAATTTGTTTAATATGTGACACGGCATGCATGAGTGTGTGTGTGCGTGTGAGTGTGTGTGTGTGTGTGTGTGTGTGTGAGAGAGAGAGAGAGACAGAGACAGAGACAGAGACAGAGACAGAGAGACAGACAGACAGGCAGAGACAGACAGAGACAGAGACAGAGAAGAGATAGAGACAGAAAGACAGAGACAGAGGGGCAGACAGAGAGACAGACACAGACACAGAGAGGCATAGAGACTGACAGAAACGAAAGAGTCAGTGAAGAGAGGGGTGGAAGAGAGAAACACACAGAGCAGCAAATATACTAATAAAGAGAGATGGACAAAGGTTGAAATCTGCTTGAATGATCAGACAGCATCTTTTAAAGTCACTATTTTTGTAGATCTAGTAGACAAGGATATGAAATTATATAGATGATGAACATCTCAGTTGATTAAATGAAATGGAAATACATTTTCTCTTTCATATTGGAAGAGGCTTAACATTAAAAAACTAATCTTTTCTGAGATAAAGTTCATTAACACAATGATTATTCATTTGGCTTTTATAATGATATTGCTGCTTAATCACCAGAACATTGCTTCCTGTGCTCCGTGGGAACCAGCAGGAAGCATTGGAAGAGCTAGGCTTGCCTCTAATGTGAAGGAGAGGGAATGGTGCTCTCCCTGCTCGCTCACTCTTCCTTTTAAAAGTGCAGTGCATTCCTGCTCAGAAGTCTAAAACCCCTTGTCCAACAGTGTGAGCCTTAAACCCTACATTAAACACAGAATAAAGTCATATAACCCCGAAGGCTAAATCTTTGCCTCCGGTCTGCTACTTTTCTGGCATGGATTACATGTAGAATTGCTCTGGAGGCACATTTTCGTATAGATAGTGATTTGAGAGGTTTGATCCTGGTTGTTGCAGATAGGGTGGTAACAAATCCAACAGCTCAGTTGACTGTTTAGCTCATCAAACACAGGTATAAGCAAAATAGAAACCAGCTCTAAATCTCAAAAGCTAAGAACTTCTATCCAGGACATCCTAATTCACCAGAGTGGTCCTGCAGTGGAATTGGAATGGAAGTAAGCCCATTAGGCAGGCTGTAGTCCAACCCACAGAAGCAGTAGACCAGAGGCAAAGATTTACCTTTTCATTATAATGGAGAGATGCTTAGAACATATTTTCAATTCACTTAAACTATGAGACTTAAGATGGCTCAGGAATAAAGAATATGCATTTCTGTATAATAGTCAAGTTCAATTCCTAGCACCTCTGTTGGGATCCAATATACTTTCTGGCCTCTGCAGGCACTGGTGCTCAAGCGCACAGACCAACAGACAAACATACATATCCAAATTTTAAAATAAGTTTTTTATTGATACTAAACAAATCTTGATTTACATCTTCTCAAGTTGCACTGCCCATTAGCCCAGATACTGGACGTGTGTTAATGCCAGGAGCTAAATGATCTCTTACCGGCCATGCATGGGGATTTCCTGGCCTACTCTAAATTACACACAACCTTTGGTTAAGCAGTCAGCTGTAAGAAAAGAAAGGAGTGCCACACATGCTATTTTTAAAGGTCATTTTCTAACCCTTAGGTGTATTTTCACCATGTTATCATATTTGAAAAGAGGGCTATGAAAAGAAGGCCTTAAGAAAGAAGTAGATATCTGTGGAGTGCACTGATCCCTATTTTATTATGTCCAGGGCACTTCCGAACCTAAATCACTGAACTTACATGATCGGGAATCTACAAAGAAGCCTGCCTCTGGGGAGGTGCATGCTCATTATGATATTCTATTTCGTTATTTTGCAAATCCCTGGTGAATATATCTGCCTTCCACAGGGCTCACATCTGAAACATTCGCTGTGAGACAAAAGCACACAGACTTAAAATCAGAAAGAGGTCACTGAGACATGGAAAAAAGCTGTGTATTGACATTTATCAAATGTTAACCAAAACAATGTCCTTAATCTTCTGCCTTTGCGTTGCAAAGGATAACATCAGGAGCTGTTGGGACCCAAAGAATCCAAAGAAGGAGCTAAGGTAAATCTAATTCATACTCAATTAACAGATAGATGATGTCGTTTTTAAAACTCTATTAGCTCTTGTGTTTTCTTTTGGGTTCAGTTCCTTGAATACAGCTGAGCTGGGTGACAAGCAATTAAAGAGTATCAGGGAATAAAGATGACTAAAACTTAATTCAAAAATAGGAGAAATTTTAGCCAGGCACAAATGTGTCAGAAATAGAGTAGTTGAAATTAGAGCCTCTTGGCTAAGAAAATCTTTTGTTCGGAGACAAATGTGAAATAAACAGCCAACTGTGATGTAAAAGCATTTGTTTGAGAAGACTGAAGAACATAGTGCTAGTGATAAGCAAATACTAAATTTAGCAAGGATTTTAATGAGAGTTTTAGCTGAAAAACAGGATGTTATTTGCTGAGGGACTGTGTCAGCCAGCTTTGGGTTGCTATGACAGAGTGCCAGAGATAATCAACTTGGAAAGTTGAAAGGTTAGTTTGACTCATTGTTTGGGAGCTTCCAGTCCATAGTCAATAGTTCTGTTGTTTTTGGCCTCTGGTAAGACAGCACACCATCAGAAAATCTGTTTTTCCAAGGAAACTATTCACTTCCTTACAGCAGGAAGCAAAAGGAAGAGGAAGAGAAGGGGAAAGATGTCCCAGTAATTTCATCAGAGCAGTGTTCCAGGGTTGAGGCTAGAGTTCCTGCATACAGTTGCTTCTCTATCATGTGTGTGTGTGTGTGTACACATTCTTAATGTGACCTACTCAGTCGGGATACTATTTCTATGTCCCATATTTTCAGGACTGAGCATTTGGTATTGGGAAACCAGTTTGTTTAGGCTTTCTTTGGGAACAATGCTTCATTTCCACTTTTTTTTTTTTTTTCTCAGCAGTCTATATCTAATCCAAATGCTGAACTGTGAAGCAAAATCCCACGGGATACATCTACAAAATAACCTCTGTAACTAAAGTTCAGTGATCATAGCTGAAGAGGGGATGAGAAGATTGTGTGAGCCAGAGGATCAGGGAGTTTTTCTATGAGATCCTGTCTCCTTTAATGTCAGAAGCTACATTCATAGTATGTCCCTAATATGACTGCCTTTACATGAGCTGAACAAAGACAACAGCAATACAGATGGGGAAAATCCAAGAGATCTCAGCCCAGTACAAAGAGCTACGGGCAACTAAGGAATGTTCAGAGTAGATGTTTCATGTCTTAGGGATGTCTTAAAATATCACTACAAGCTGAGGTCCAAGATTTCAAAACATAAGCTCTTAGGAGACATTCAGGATATAATCTGTAGGAGGCCCAAAACTTTGATCTAAGATGGAGAGGCAACTGCATGCAGGAGCTCTAGCCCTAACCTTGGGTCCCACTATGAAAGAAATGGTATCGAGGGGCAGGTAGATGAACAGTACTGTGGTGGATGATGTGGTTAATATCAAAGCCATTACCTAAGTTTAAAGGATAGGCAGAACTGACTGATAAGGGACTCGTGTGTTAAATACTTTCTACTATACATGGAGTCTTCCACTGCAAATATTACAGCCATGCCAATTCCCTGCTTGCGATTTAAGTTGTATCAAAACTGAGGAGGATTTAGGTATGCATTTTGAAGCTAGCTTTCTATTTTTTCCCCTATTTTCCTTTGCATTCTCTCTGAGAATATTCTTCTCTCTCCCAACATTCCCTGTCTGATTTGCACACTGTCTACCTCATCTGTTGAGCATCAGATGGGGGCCAAAGAGACACTTCAGTAGCTAACAGCACTGATTGCTCTTGCAGAGGACTTAGGCTGGATCTCCAGAAACCATAAAAAGGAATCACAACTATTTATATTTCCAGTTTTAGGGAATGAAATAACCTTTCATGACTTCCATGGCTACTACAAGCACATTTTGCACATGCATACATACATGAAATACACAAAACACTTACATACATGAAATACAATAAATAAAATACCTGGCAGGATAATCTGCCTCTTCCCTCCCTTCCCCTCCCCTCCTTTTCCCTCCTTGCTCCCATTAAAAATTTTAAATCAATTTCTTCAGAAGACCAGATGTGATGTTAAACAGCAGTAAGTGTGATGAGCAAATGTTATTGTGGAAACTGTCTTTGTTGTTCTCTGACTAGGGTCAGGCTGGATATAATGCTCATTTATGCAGATGACAGGGGCTTCAAAGTCCCATTTATCCTGTTTAGTTTCTCAAGTTGTCTCTCTACCTTGCTATACTCTCCTCAGCTGAGATGACTGTTACTGGCTGAAACCCAGTATGGGTTCTAGAACTGAGTGTGTGAGCCAGGTTAGCTTTCTATTTTTCCAACCATGTCTTTATTCCCTCACAGAAGATGTGTTTAACCCTCAGTCAAATCACTTAATAATTCATGTTCTCAATGATTTCATTTTGTTAGTGGATGGGAAGTGGGAGATGGTATCATCCAAGATCCCTTTCATACACGGGAACTAGTAGAAGCAGTCATTCCATCAAAGCTGACTCCCTAATTCAAGGCTGGGGTATTTTAGGCTTGAACTTGAATAAGAAATTTAGACAGACCCAGCTTTATTTTTTAAAAGCAGCTAATAGTGTTGACTTGTCAACTTGACACACAAACACATCACTAGTAAGCCTCAACCCTTTACTTTTTTATTCATCCCCAAGATCTAAATAACTATAAAAGTCCCACAGTCTTTGCAAATTTTTAAAATTTCAATCTCTTTAAAATATCCAATCTCTTTTAAAATCCAAAGTCTTTTAAAAATTCAAAGTCTCTTAACTGTGGGCTCCTCTAAAATACTTTTTTCCTTCGAGAGGGAAAAATACCAGGACACAGTCACAATCAAAAGCAAAATCAAACTCCAACCATCTAATGTCTGGGATTCAACTAATGATTTTCTGGGCTCCTCCAAGGGAGGTCACTTCTCCAGCCATGCCCTTTGTAGCACACACTTTGTCTTCTAGGCTCCAGCTGCCTGTACTCCACTGCTGCTGCTGTTCTTGGTGGTCATCTCATGGTACTGGCATCTCCAAAACACTGCTGTCTTCCACTGTAACTTGGCTTCACTAATAGGCTCTCTTCATGGTGCCAAGCCTCAACTCCTTTACATGACCCCTTCAATCCTGGGCCATCAATTGCAACTGAGGCTACACCTTCAACAATAGCCTTCAATGGCCTCTCACAGTGCAGAGCCTCAGCTGCTCTGCATGACACCTTCATGCCTTCAAAACCAGTACCACCTGGGTAACTCTTACACATTACCAAGTCCACCCACAGCACAAGGTATAGCCTTGCCTATCTCTAGAACACAGCCTCTGTGCTCTCAGAAAACTCGTCCCAGAATATGTCATCTCAATAATGCTGGTCTCTTCTTAATCACAGCTAATTTCTTAGCTCCAGCTAACCAGCATCAATAGTCCCAGTAATACAAAGCTTTAACTTTAGTAGTTCTGGTATCTTGTTAATCACAGCTTATTCTTCATCCCCAGATAACCAGAACCACGAATCTTCACAATCAAAATAGCAATGGCCTGAAAAGAGTCCTTAATCTTCCCTCTGAGATTTCACAAGCCAGACCCCCATCTCTGCACTGTTCTCAACATTATCTTCCAAGCACCTACACAACATTCCACAGAGCTCTTAACACCGAAGGATCTTCTAGCACAAAGTTCCAAAGTCCTTCCACAGTCCTCCCCAAAACATGGTCAGGTTGTCACAGGAATACCCCACTATGCTTGTACCAATTTGTCTTAGTCAGGGTTTCTATTCCTGCACAAACATCATGACCAAGAAGGAAGTTGGGGAGAATAGGGTTTATTCAGCTTATACTTTCCACATTGCTGTTCATCACCAAAGGAAGTCAGGAGTGGAACTTAAGCAGGTCAGGAAGAAGGAGTTGATGCAGAGGCCAAGGAGGGATGTTACTTACTGGCTTGCTTCCCCTGGCTTGCTCAGCCTGCTCTCTTATAGAACCCAAGACTACCAGCCCAGAGGTGGTCCCACCCACAAGGGGCCCTTACCCCTTGAACAGTAATTGAAAAAATGCCTTACAGCTGGATCTCGTGGAGGCATTTCCCCAACTGAAGCTCCTTTCTCTGTAATAACACCAGCCTGTGTCAAGTAGAAACGTAAGAGTTTCTAAGGAAAGTCACATAAATCACCATCCCAAACCATGACAGAAGCATAGTTCAAAGTAGATGACTAAACTGGATGAGTACTTGAGAGCCCAACCAAAAAACATTTCTTGCTTTCCAGGAGCATCTTGTCTACTGACTTACACATGACAGTTAGTTTGAGGAAAGTATTTTGTAAAGGATGAAAAGAATTAATTTCAGATTTAAAATCACATACCAGTGGGGATTTTTTCTAATTCATCAAAAAGATAAATCCTAGAAATTCTACCCTAGAATGTCACACCATATTCTACTGATGAGTTAATAATTTAAAAATATTTATAAAATTTATAAAAGCTTTGATTTGTTAATAATTTAAAAATATTTATAAAACATTACGTGGACTATTATCTTTCAGTTGTTACTATAAAGCATTATCAACTCAGAGTTTTTCTTTTAAATTAGATTTGTGGAGTAATTCAATAAAATCTCTCCATGTAAATATTTGTAGCAGATAGTCATATACACATAGTTAATGGGTGTGTTCAATGGATGACTAGAAGCATGCAAATAGTACTTGCTTAAAACAATCATCACACCCTTCAGCCATTCTGCTTTCTCATGATAATGAAGAAATGCACTACGGAAAATGTTTTTAATCGAAAACAGATGGTCTTGATAATAATGCAGAAGTGAATGTAGCATCGTTTTCAGCTAGGACATCAAAGTTTCTGGTAAAGCTACTTACCAAGCCATGTGTAATATCAGGCACAATTCTTCTAATTTTGCTTTATTTGGTGGGTTTTGTTTGGTTTTCTGAGACAGAGATTCATATATCTCAGAATGGCCTAAACCTAACTAAGAAGTCAGGAGTGACCCTGAATCACTGTTCTCCTTGTCTTCACCTCCAACATGATGAGATTGTAGACCTTCCCAGCCAGATCTAGCTAATACATGTATTTTTGTCAAATATCAACTCAACACGTGATCTGAAGAGATTAAAATCTGTTATACAATACTGGAAGCATTTAGTGAACCAACACACTAGGAAACAAACGTTATTGGATTGTTACCAACGAAGTAGAAAATCCTGAAAAAAGTTGAAATCCAAGCAATGGAAATTCATAGGGGCTGGAGTAATGGCTCCATGGCTAAGAGCACTTGCTGCTTTTCTAGAGGAGAGGGTTTGATTCCTAGAATCTATAGCAACTCATATCTGCCTGTAACTCCACCCCAGGTGATATGATATCTTCTGCTGTACTCTTTGAATTTCCCTACACACACATGACATAAGCATACATGGATCCAAAAGTAAAAGTAACGATCTTAATGGAAAAGAAGAGTATGTTTGTTATATTACTATAATGTATTATATATGATATATAATAGAATTTCAAGTGAAATTTTTCTGAGATCTTTTCAATCTAACCTTTGGATTAGCAATCTTGCCTCATTTGGATTCCTGACACATGAACCTGTCCCATTGATTTGAATTATCCCTATTTCCCTGAACTATCTTGTTTAGCAAGTCAGGCCCATCAGTGATCTTTATCACTCCCTACACACATCAGCAAAATTCACTGCTTAATTGTTTCTGTATTTCCTCTACCAGCTTCCATAACTATAAGACAAAACAGGAATTTTCCTTATAACTTTTCACTTATTTCTGTCTACTTATCTTAGAATACATACAAATTCAACAAATTTCTCCTCAGAACTATAGTAAGAATCATTTCTCAAAAGTCTCAACACAAATATTTGCTATAGGAATGAATTCGTATTTGTATGAATACATGTTTTTAGATACAGATAAAATGGACTAAAACATTTAGAGAAATATGGCATTCAAATTTTTCTTTACTTTCTTTCAATTTCTCTGTTCTTTTATAATTAGCTTTTTGTGTTTCTATAGCCAAAAACCTAAAGTACTTTTATTTAATAAAGAATAAATTTCATTGATTTGCTATGAAATAGAATTACAGAGAATAACCAAAAGGTATATACTCTTGTCTAATTCTACAGAGAAAATAATTTTGACTTTTCAATCAAAGTAGCCCATCCTACCATTCATTTTCCACAGCTCCTTTTATAGTCTTTTAGCACTGTGAATTTTTAAAATTTATTTTCATTCACTTGATCTTTTTATTATTGGATAATAGAAATAATCCTATCATGAGATTTTTTTTGTTTCCAAAAACGTGGTTAAAATAAGAAATATGCATGTTGTAAAATCATCTTATAGTAATTAAAGTATGTTGAATAAAATAAAAACAGTTTAAATTCAAATAAAAATATTATGTGCATACAAAGTAAGGAATTCTTTATGTCCTATGAATTAATGAACAACAATATTATTGTATTTTCTCTGAAGTCTAAGAACTAGTTTTTGTTGTAGTAGATAAATGTGTCATTGACTTTCCTTAGCAACATCTGCTTATTTATAAAATAGAAGATGGTTAGATCTTTGGTTTTACCTTTAGGAAAGAGAATGATGATGATTCATAATTCTACTTTCGTTTAAGCAGGACAGGGATACTAGTTAATTATACAATTACCATGTTTTCACCCATTTTCTTTTCTAAAAGAGTGGCAGCTTAGAGTTTGAATTACAGATCTATTCAAATCAAAACAAATATTGCTATTTATTATATATTTATATTTATTATATATTATATATATTATATAAATATTGCTATTTATATATTTATTATATAAAATATATTATATGTTTTCATATATTTTCTGTTCCTTAATGGAAGAATTTTATTTTAACTGGTATATTCTTCATGAAATGCTAATCAACTATGACAGGAAGGCACTCTGCTTTCAGTATATATACACAACTCTATTTTATTTTAAGATTGTATAGAAAGAGGAAGTCATGATCATGATAGATACAAAGATAGAAAGATAGACAGATAAACAGATAGATATGCATATATACATACATCAAAGCAATTGTACAACTTCTGTGCACTGAATAAGAAATATCAATAGAAGCTTTCTAATGTGTGTGTGTGTGTGTGTGTGTGTGTGTGTGTGTGTATGGATGTGGTCAAATGGAATCACCAAATAACAAGGTATAAGAAGCTCCAGTTGGGCATCCCTTGTCAACAAAGTAAACCTCTATGTCTGAGAACTGGTTACATCTAATGGAATTGTTGGCCAACGTGGTCCCATGGGAGATTCCAAACAACCCAAACTATTCTAAAGGCTGTTGGATGTTCTCTACAAACTGGTTATTAGGCCCTATTGCTAAAGACAACACCTACACAACTCAGTAAACATGGAGATTTTGAGGTGATATGTAGCCTTTACCCTAGTGATTACTGTTAAGGGAACTGGAAGATACACTGTACACTACTAAACAAGAAAGGTAGGTAGCAACATAGATAGCTACAAACCTTTCTGTAAAGCATTTTTTTTTAACTGTCCAGAGTTAATTGTCATCTCGGAGGCTTACTGCCTCAGTCTGGTAACCTGGTCCTAGTTCTGAAAGCTTCTAGCCTCTATAAAATCTTATCTAGGCCTAGGGTGTTTTCTGCCTCTGAGACGTCTGAGTAAGCTTACACTTTCTTGTGCTTTCTGAACTCATGCTGGCTGGTTCAGCTCCGAGGTTCTGGCTCAAACTCCTCTCCAAGCTGACTTGTTCAATCTGGCTTCTCTCTCTGTCTCTCTTGAATTGCTCTTCTTGGCCTCATACAAAATTTGGCAGTATGTTCTAATATTCTGGCTCCTTTTCTCCCTCCTCATTCTTGGGCTCATTCTGTCTCTTTGCAATGTCTCTGTAAAATTTTCCCAGTAAAACTCTCTCTCTCTCTCTCTCTCTCTCTCTCTCTCTCTCTCTCTCTCTCTCTCTCTTTCTCTCTCTCTCTTCCTTTATTGGATATTTTCTTTATTTACATTTCAAATGTTATCCTCTTTCCCTGTTTCCACTCCAGAGACCCCCTATCCCATCCCTACTTTCCCTACTTCTATGAAGGTGAGCCCCACCCATCCACCTACCTCTGCCTCCTCACCATAGAATTTCTCTGCACTGGGTCAACAATCCTTCACAGGACCTAAGGCCTCTCCTCCCATTGATGCCCAACAAGGCCAACCTCTGCTACATATGCTGCTGGAGTCATGGATCACTCCATGTGTACTCTTTGGTTGGTAGTTTAGTTCCTGAGACCTCTGGGAGACCTGGTTGGTTCATATTGTTGCTCTACCTATGTGGTGGCAAACCCCATCAGGTCCTTCCACCCTTTCTCTAACTCCTCCATTGGGGACCCAGCACTCACTCCAATAGTTGGCTGCAAGCATCTGCCTCTGTATTTGTCAGGTTCTGGCAGAGGCTCTCAGGAGACAGCTATAACAGGCTCCCATTAGCAAGCACTTCTTGGCATCCATAATAGTATCTGAGTTTGGTGACTGTATACTGGATGCATCCTCAGGTGGAGCAGTCTCTGGGTGGGCTTTCCATCGGTCTCTATTCCACACTTTGTCTACATATTTCCTCCTTTGAGTATTTCATTCCTCCTTCTAAGAAGGACTGAAGCGTCCACATTTTGGTCTTTTTTCTGGAGCTTCATATGGTCTGTGAATTGTATCTTGGGTACTCTGACCTTTTAAGCTAATAACATTTATCAGTGTGTATATACCATGTGTGTTCTTTTGTGACTGGGTTAACTCACTCAGGATGATGTTTTCTAGTTCCATCCATTTGCCTGAAAAATTCAGGATGTCCTCATTAGCTGAGTAGTACTCCATTGTGTAAATGTATATTTTCTGTATCCATTTCAATATTGAAGGATATCTGGGTTCTTTCCAGCTTCTGACTATTATAAATAAGGCTGCTATGAACATAATAGAGCATGTGTCCTTGTTATATGGTGGAGCATATTTTGGTTATATGCCCAGGAGTTGTATAGCTGGGTCCTCAGGTAATATGTCCTATTTTCTGAGGAACTACCAGACTGGTTTCCAGAGTGGTTGTGCCAACTTACAATCCCACCAGCAATGGAGGATTGTCCCTCTTTCTCCACATCCCCTGTAGCATCTTCTGTCACCTGAGTTTTTGATCTTAGCCATTGTGACCTGTATGAGGTGGAATCTCAGGGTTGTTTTGATTTTCATTTCCTTGATGACTAATGATGTTGAACATTTCTTTAGGTTCTTCTTGGCCACTTGATATTCCTCAGTTGAGAATTCTTTGTTTAGCTCTGTACCCCATTTTTAATAGAGTTATTTGGTTCTCTGAAGTCTAACTTCCTGAGTTCTTTGTATGTGTTGGATATTACCCCTCTATCAGATGTAGAGTTGGTAAAGATCTTTTTCCAATTTGTTGGTTTCCATTTTGTCCTATTGACCATGTCCTTTGCCTTTCAGAAGGTTTGCAGATTCATGGTCCTATTTGCCAATTGTTGATTTTAGAGCATAAGCCATTGGTGTTCTGTTCAGGAAATTTTCCCCTGTGCCCATGTGTGTAAGGCTATTCCCCACTTTCCCTTCTATGCATCTCTCTCTTAAGCAGCCTCTCTTTTGTCCTATTCTATTCTATCTCGTTCTAGCAAATATTTTGCTGATTCATCACTTTGTCTGCCACTCAATTAGACATCAGTTGTAAACATGGGTGCTTGCCTCTACAAAATAACTGTACCTTCTTTGTTTGGGATGAAAGATGTATACTAAGGGTATATCTGTATTCCAGTAAGAGGGATTAAAGGCATGTGCTATGGCTGAGCAACACCACTACTAGAAATGGCTTTTGATTTTTTTTTCATGATAAAACAGCATCTAGGGTGTTAACAGTATGATCAAATATCCTGTAACATTCATCAATCTGTAAGGGTGACTTGCATGTCAGATGCACTGATACAATATTGGAACAAATCCCCTGGGAATAACCAACCAATATTCTATTGGGTTTAAGTTTCAATCCAAGAGATGGAACCTGTTTACACCAATGGCCAAGAACCTGAAACTGTAATGCAGGAACCTATGAAAAAAAAACAATACTACTATTTTGCTAAAGAAACATAGCAACAAAATAATTCCTATCGACATTCTGCTATACTCCTAGATCAGGGTTTTCCTCAGTCATAATCTCAGAAGCTTCTTCCTGCAGTAGATGGGAAGAAATATGGAGACCCCCAGCCTGACAATGTGCAGCTAATGAGAGACCTTGGATCAATCCTAAATGAGACATTTCTGTCAACTCAGTGCTCATGGAACCCTGAAAGAGTGTAAAAGGCAGAGGAGAAAGAGAGCAACAGGAGATAATAAGAGACCAGGGAAACAAGGTATTCTAAATACAGCGGGATTGTCACACATTTGAACTCACAGAATGAGTGATGGAAGTGTGCCTGGATACTGCACAGGTCAGCAGAAGATGGGGTTCCAACCCTGAGAGGAAAAGTGGATCCAAGCCCACATTCTTCACTGAGAAGCTATCTCCAATTAATAACTCCTCACAAATAAAGATTGTTGCCTGAGTGATAGAGTCACATGCCTTTAATCCCAGCACTTGAGAGGCAGAAGTAGGGAGGTCTCTGTGAGTTGGAGGGCAACTTGTTCTACAGAGTGAGTTCAAGAAACCCTGTCTCAACAAAACAAAAGCAGTTTAGTTTTCTCCAAAGGAGTCTCACTGAATATAGAAACCACTCTTAAGGCCCTGCCCTAAACCCAGCAGTAGAAGACCAATACAAAACAAAGTCAATGGAAACATTTTAGTTGTTTTTGATTTTCTGCATTTTTGTCATATAAAGCTTTGTCTGAGTTTTTAATGCTTTTTTTTTAATTTTCTTTCATTCTTTCTTACCCTACAGATCTTTGGCTTATGTTTCCAATTTAAAAATTTTGCTAATGGATTTCTGTGCTTGCCTATGTGTATCTCTTGTGGGTTTTTTGGGGGGATTGTGTTTGCTATTTGTTTTCCTGTTTGTTTTGTCTTATACTTGTTTGATTGTTTTTAGCTTATCTTTTTTTCTTTTTTCTTTTTTTTGTGTTTGGATGGAGAGAGAGAGAGAGACAGAGAAAGAGAGAGAGAGAGAGAGAGAGAGAGAGAGATATTTGGATTGCATAAGAGGGGAAGTGGAAAAATCATCTATTTTCAATACGAAGGTAAAAATAAAAAGAAATATTCTCCATATGTATAGAAATGTTAATCCAGAAATATGGCTGCTCTGGCATGAGATCACATCCAAAGATCTAAGTTTGTGTAATGGGGCTGAAATGACACACCTTTAAATCCTCTGCCTGGAATACAGACATGCCCTTAGTACACACTTTTAATCCCAAACAATGAAGGTAAGATTAGTTTGAAGAAGGAATCAGTCATGTTTGAAGGTGACAGACATAGTGACCAAACAAAAAACAACTAAAAAGGTACCATTGACTATGTTTTGTATTGGTCTTCTACTGCTGGGTTTAGGGCGATGTGTTAAGATTTGACAAAATGGGTCAGAGATAGAATATGCCAAGTCTCACTAGGAGAGACTGGAAAGAATCAGTCAGTTGGAAGTCAAAGCAAGGCAGTGGAGTTGAATTCACTTGTGAGTTCATACTGTTCAGTGCTGGTCAGCAGAAGCAGTTGAAGGCAGAAAATAAGATGGAGCCAGAAGATTAATTGCCAGAGTTAGTTTGAAGTGAAGCTGAGCAATTCTGTCAGAAGTTGAGAAAGCCAAATTGAATCAGTCAACTTGGAGAGGACTTTGAGCCAGAATTGCTGAGTTGAACTATCCAGAAAGAGTTCAGAAAAAGTGAAGAAGAGTGAGCTAATTCAGCAATAAGCTTCAGATGACAAGGTCACCACCCAAAAAGAGATACTTGTACCTCCCCCTAGGCTCAGGTATTTGAATACTTTGTCCACTGTTAGTATTCCTGCTGGCTAAGGTCAAGATACCTTTAGGTGATGGAGTCTTTTGGAGAGAAGAACATCAATGAGAATGGACTTTAGGAGTTTATAATGTTGCCCAGTTTTAGTCCCCTGTCTCTGCTTTGTACATGCCCTTGAAAATATGATCTTTCATCTGTCTTCTGCTGCCTGCTGCTGTATACCCTCACATCATGGACTGTGTTAGTCAGGGTTTCTATTCCTGTGCAAAACATCATGACCAAGAAGCAAGATGGGGAGGAAAGGGTTTGTTCAGCTTACACATTCAAACTGCTGTTCAACATTAAAGGAAGTCAGGACTGGATCTCACACAGGGCAGGAAGCAGGAGCTGATGCAGTTGCCATGGAGAGATGTTACTGGCTTGCTTCTCCTGGTTTGCTCAACTTGCTTTCTTATAGAACCCAAGATTACCAGCTCAGGGATGGCACCACCCAAAATGGGCCTCCCCCCTTGAACACTAATTGAAAAAATGCCTTACAGCTGGATCTCATAGAGGCATTTCTTCAAGGGAGACTCCTTTCTCTATAACTCCAGCTTGTGTCAAGTTGACACAAAACCAGCCAGTACATGGACTTAACCTTGTAACTATAAACTAAAATAAACTCTTCTCTAAGTCACATTTACTCATGGTATTTTATCACAGCAACAAAAAGTATCTAATGTACTGTCCTACATATGTCTGTCTGTATGGGACATCTATTGATAGATACGTTTTTCGAAAAAGAAAAGAAATTTTGATTAAACACTACAAGAATTAAGCTGTTATTGTTCAGTGTCTCCAATTCATCCTATATACGGTTCCAATTCCGCTCATTTGAATTTGAATGAATACATTCAACAAAAGAGATATAGAGATATTATATGATACTGTATAAATGGTTCATACAGCTAAATTCTAAACAAAATGATTTCCAACTGTGCCATATCCAACTACCTAAGTAAATAACTAAAGCCCTACATCAGAGTTAAATGCAAATCATCTGTGATGCTTTTGTGTTAACAAGTTAGAACTGCATGAGGCCAAATCTGAAATTAACGGTTTTTTTCTCATCGCAGATTCAGATATAATAGCCAAAATTATTCAGCAATCTTGCGAATTATTTACATGTGAGCCAGTTATTAGAAAAAAAATCTCTCCCTACCAAATGGTTGCTTATGTTTTTCTGATTTTTTTTTCTTTTGCTGTTAGGTTTTGGACGTCAGTATTGGCTGCATGACAAATATTTTCTGCTAAGTGTTTAGAGTTAAGATTCACAAATGATGCTCAGAAACTGCGTTTGAATAGTTTTTAGTTGTTAAGCTTGCTATTCTTAGATATTTTTTTTTTGAATATATAAACCCTTTTCTATGGATTCACATTTGCCTGGGGCCATTAGTTTGTATTTCACAAGTGACTCTTGGGAGCCTGTGAATATCTTTTCAACTATGATAAACTTTCACAGCTCTGTGGCTATTATTATTTTCTTGGAGGGTTTTTTCCTCCTTTAGTTCCTTTTATGTGCTTACTGAGCATGCATTGCTGTAATGAGAGAGGCTGAAAAGTTTAATCTCAGGTAGATACTTCAGTACAAATCAGTCTTAAATTATGGAAATATAATACATGTATGTTAACTCTACAGCAGTATTATATATAAGCATGCACTTACAAGTATCTATATTTTATTTAATTATTATATTCAGCACACATTTATTGAGAAAGGGACTGTGTTGGTTACTTTTCTGTTGCTCTGATAAAACATGACCAGGGAAACTTATATAAGAAAGGATCTCTTCTAGCTTATGCATTCAGTGGATTAAAAAATCCGTTATGAAGCCGGGCGTGATGGCACACGCCTTTAATCCCAGCACTTTGGAGGCAGAGGCAGGCGGATTTCTGAGTTCGAGGCCAGCCTGGTCTACACAGTGAGTTCCAGGACAGCCAGGGCTACACAGAGAAACCCTGTCTCGAAAAACCAAAAACAAACAAACAAACAAAAAGAAAACAAAAAACAAAAACAAAAACAAAACAAAACAAAAAATCCATTATGTTGAGGATGGGGGCGTGGAGGAACGGCAGCAAGTCCTGTGTGCTGAGAACTCACATCTTGATTCATAAGCTTGAAACAGTGAGAACAAACTGGAAGTGTTGCAAATATTTTAATCTCAAGATCATTTTAGGGATGTACTTCTTCCAACTGTTAAATAGTAGACTGTTAAACCTATTTCTCTCACCAAACAGCAACACCAGTAAGATCCACATGTTGAAGTATCATACAATCTATCTGGATTTGTCATCGACTGCATAACTTTAGAGCCCTCCCATCCCTCCCCTCCACCTCAAAAAAAAAAAAAAATCCTTAATCTCTCTTCATGTTAATTCTCTCCTCAACCAAACCGGAGAGTAATATTAACAATCTCAATCTCACATAGTTGTCATGACGAATGATTTTAAAAACATATGTGTGGGACTAAGGACAATGTGAGGGTTTCTTATGAGACATGTCACCAGTAAATATTACAACTCAAGTACCTGGCTTTTGCTATAGTGTCTCCTGCACATGGTAAACAAAACCAAGAAACTCTCTGCTCTTGTTGAGCTCACAGGCAGTTTTGCAGGGCACATGAGTACAAGGAAACTAAAAATATGTTTTCATGTAGTAGCAAGTCCTGTGAGGGAGAAATTCAACAGTCACAGGCTTGTGAGGGAAGCTCTTCAGGCTGCTGGGGCCAGTGGAAGCTACACAGGGAATGTGATAGATGCTGGAGCTCAGTTTTGATTAAGATGAGGGAGTATGTCAGTCACACAAGCACCTGGAGAAGAAGGCCATGGAAATAGAAAAGTGTATTTGGAAGTTCTAACTTAAATATAATTTGCAGAGTCCAAAGTCAGAAGGCTGGAGGAGGTAAACCATGGCTAATCTAATAGGAAAAGACTTGTACAGAGATTGGTCTGCCAGGGCCAGTGGTTTCAATATAGTCACTTAGTGATTTATAAAATTAGCTTGTAAACAAGTTTTCTTCTTTAAGTTTTTTTTATTATGATTTAAATACAACATTTCTCCTTACCTCTCCCCCTCTCCAAACCTTCCCATGTGCTCCTTCCTGTTCTCCTTAAAGTTCATGCCCTCCATTTTTACCAACTGTTATTACATGCATATATATTTTTAATTATGAACTATTTGGTCCATATGCTGTTACCTGTTGTATGTGTACTTGTTTTCAAGGATCATCATTTGACACCAGATTGTGGTAAGAAAATTAGCATTGTTGGCAATAGTCTTATGATATGAGTTTGTTATAACTTATGGCTAGGTTTTTTTCTAATCTGTGAAATAAGGTAGTTAGGATCCAGATATGGATCCTTACATTGTTAAGGAGAATTTCCCCCTCTCCCTAATATTCCCCTAGCTTCTTATGATACTCTGGCGAGTGATTTTTTTTTAAAATCTATAGACTGACTGACATTATTTTCAGTTCCTCAGGGTGCAGGCCATTTTCCAAAATGACAATAACATTAAACTTATTGCTATTATTGGTATTAATAGCTCTAATAATATCTACCTGATGACTTCAAGGCTGAATTACCCCAGGGCTATTGAGAAGTAATGAGCTAAAATGGTCATAAAGTTCTTTTCAAATATTTTAGGTAATGCTAAATTATTACAAATGACAGGGTAGATGTTTCATGTTCCCTGGGAAATAACTAGTGTCTGAGAGTTAAGAAGAAAGCAGAATTAGCTTCGAAAGTAGTGATGGGGTCCTGGGGCTCAGATCTCCCTAAACTTTGGCTTGAAAATCTGTGTTAATAGCTTTATTTTCTAAAGTGAAATGGAAGTCGTTTCCTTAGGAATGAGGAAGTGAAAAGGCACTGCTATTCTAAACCTGAGCACTGCCTTATGACATTGTTGTCTTGTTTTTGTTCGTTTTCTTGTTTTGTTTTGTTCTGTTCTTTCTAGCTGCCCTTGTCATTTTCAGCAATTCTTTTTCATACACCAAACATTATGGCCATGATACCTTTGCCAAATGCTACCAAATCGGCCTGTCACTGAGTTCAGCCATAGGACCTTAAATATGAAGACTAGTCGTACCTAGCATGAAGATCTTCACACATCTTCCTGAAATACATGAAAATGAAAGGCCTAAGCCATCAGAGATTGGAATACCCATTTGCACTAAGCAAAACCTATCCCTTGCTCTGGAAACATGGGTCTCTGTAAACTGAGATGGGAAAACATCATCTGCTGCCTTAAGTTCCTGAATTGAAATTTTTGAAAACACTCCATTACCAAGTGTTTGTTCAGGAGTCATTTAGCCTTTGTACCAAAGCTACTATGAGGTATAGGATTTAACTCTTTGATACGGAAAAGGAACTCAAACTCTTCACCTCAACTCTCTGCTGAGAAAATCAGGAAAGAATAAACAAAAGAATAGACAGATGAAATACACAGTTGGAGAACTTAGTGACCACATAGCACATAGTAATACATACTTAAAGCTATTAAGAAATGGAAAAAAGATTCCCTTATAATATGTATCAGTGTTTAGAACAAAAGAGTTCAAATTTGTATTGAAATTTGTTAAATTGAAAATATTTCTAGAAATCCTGTTGCCTTGTATTATGGAGGCTGCACATCCCCCCCCCTTTTTTTTCTAATGGAAAATTATTTGGGGACTCAAGAAATTATGTGTTAGGATGATGATGAGATAAAATCAAACCAATTTTTCACCATGAGAATGTGTTTTAAATGAAAGTTAGGGCATAGAGCTGTGGCATGCTTAAGAAATCCTAAAACAGCATATAGATTGTTTTGACAAATCTTGAAAATTGTTTTTGAGCTTGTGACTATTTCCACTAAGAAAAAAGAACAGATCACTTTGTATGTTTTCAATGTTCTATAAAAATATGATCCCTGGTCCATTAGAAGATAAAATGGGATGACTCTGTGACATAAAGGGAGTTGGTGGGAAATCAGAGAGACACGTGTGGTGTATGGAGTTTTGCTTAAAGATAAAGAGAGATTCAAAATAATGAGTGTTGTCCCTATGTGTACCTCATCCTTCCAGCCTAGGGCTATTCTTGTTTACTAGTAATAGGAAGCCTCAGTATGAAATTATTGCATAGAAGAATCTACTTTGTATGAATGAGGTTGTACCAGCCGTACCCACTGGATAGCTGTACTGTTCTATCCTAATTTGTACCCACTGGAAGGGTAGGCCTTCCATGTCTTATGAAAATCACAACTATTTTCCCACCATAAATTTAAATAATAGTGATTAAAATGTATTGGTACCTTGATTGTTCAGACCATTTGTAGTATAGACTGTGGAGATATTTTCCATAAATGTGTTAAGAATCAGCTGGCTTGAATGCACTGTGCAAGTTTTGTAAAAAGACTTTTCCAGCTGGAAAGTACAAGGGCTCCTGTCATGGCTGTGTCTGTCCACCTTACTATTTAAAAGGTAAGTGCATGGAAGTTCTTGGATAGAAGATTACACATGAGTCTGATTTCTGTCAAACATTAGTATTTTACATATCATCTGAAACTATATTGGGATCATCTACTGTTCAGATAGAAATGGTTTTATTTTGCTTACTTATTATCCACGTATATGCATATATGTAATATATGTATATATGTATAAATGAAGACTATATATAGCTTGTTTGTTTTCAGATAAGTTTTTATTTCACTATATAGTCCAAGTTTGTCTCCTGAACTCATATGGAAGACCAAGTTGGCCTTGAACTAATATATATCTGCCTGTCTCTGCCTCTGTAATGGTGAGATTAAAGACCTTTAAAAACCCCTGGTTAACTCTTTCCTTCTTTATTTCTTCCCTTTTTTAGATTGTTGAGGCAAGATCTCACTGTGTAGTCAATGATAGACTGGAATTCAAAGAGATCTTCAAGACTTTACCTCCCAACTTCTGGGATTAAAGGTGTGTATCATCATGCCCTTTGTGTGTGTGTGTGTGTGTGTGTGTGTGTGTGTGTGTGTGTGTGTGTGTGTGTGTGTGTGTGTGAGTGTGTGTTTGTGAATGTATGTGTGTGAGTGAATGTATGTGTGTGAGTGTGTGTGTTTGAGAGAGAGAGAGAGAGAGAGAGAGAGAGAGAGAGAGAGAGAGAGAGAAAGAGCGCTCTCATGCAACACAAACTTGCCTCTAACTCACTACATATTTGGGGATGTTTAATTTTATTATCCTTTGTCCCTCTTTTTGAAGTTCTGGGGTTACATATGGTATGACCACATCTTTTTTTATGTATAGGAAATGAACTCATGGTTTATGCAGCTTAGGCAAACACTATGCCCTGCCATCCCTAGGTATCTCTAGCCCTTCAGAGCTTTTATTCTTGCCTCTTGACACATCATTTGACAGTACCTATAAGTGAATTTGATGTGTACCTGATGTCAACTGAGCAGTCAGTAGACACAGTCAACATGTTACTGGGTCCTTACATCGAAAATGGGTGTCATGACTCAGCTATTGGGCCCTGCTGTTAACTGAAGCCTGCCTGCTGCTGTCTGCATGATGGGTTCCCCATTTATAGTTCTGCGTTCTGGCAGAATTAATGGAACAGGCTCAGAGGAAGTGAGCTTTATGTTGGACAGAAGCAATTTAGCATCTAAAATCTGCCTCTTTGTAGCTATGAAACCAAGAAAGGGACATAAATCTCTGCAAGTCTTGGGTTACATAATAAAAAATCAAAATGACAGAAGCCCATTTTTGTGGATATTGTAAGAACTGAATGTGATAATACCAAATGTCTTTATAAAATGACAGGTAATATCTGTCAGTGACTCTTGGAGGAGGTAGTGGTGCTCAGTGCCCAGAAATGCTAGTTCTAAGTACATATTTGGACAAGACATAGTGGATCGTGACTGTAATCTCAGCATTTGTGGAGACTAATGGACAAGGATTTAGGTAAGTCTATGCTGCAAAGTAAGGTATGTCTCAAAAAAAAAAAAAAAGCGGGGGGCGGGGGGGGAACCTTCCCGGTCATAGCCTGTGTGTGATTTATTTTTTGCAAATTGAAGTCATATGTTTTATTTATGTTGTGAATTCCATTTACTGCTATATCTCTCAGGACTAGTGTGTAGGATGTAAGAGCCATTCAATAAATACTGGGCAAATATTAGGTAAGTACTAAATACTTAGTATAGCAGCCCCCATCCCTTTTTGCTTTACAACAGTTGTAAAAAGCAAGCAATTCCAGTCATGCTCTGTGTATTACATGCTCCCTAAAACTAGGGAAGGATTTGATGGTCTTTCTACTCTTCTCTCAGGTCAAATCTGTCTTCCTTATGGCCACGCAGAGCCATGAGGGTTAGACATTCTCTTCCATTCGTCTCACCATTCTTTCCCATCCGTCTGATACATAAGTATCTTGAGGCATAGAAATGAAGGTGCTTTCTCAGAATTAGACTCTCTGAGGTTTGTCTCTTTTGAAAAGTTCTATTCCTCCCAAGTTCTATTCCTCCCAGCAATATACTGAACAGTGCAATGCGTTCTTTTAGTGGAAAGATGTTTGTGGAACAGGAATTAATGTCTTTTCCTAAACCACAAAGAATCATTTGAACTACATATTCCACCCACTGCAATCCCATCTGTTCCTGAGACATACCTGACACAGATTAACAGTTTTTCACTCTTAGAAATCTGGTAGAAGTACACATTGTATACAGGGTTTCTCTCTGCAGAACAAATACAGCAGTAAACAGTATGACCTCTGTAATCACCATTTATTACTAATTTTTAATAAACATTGGAATGATAAGGATTTGTATTATCATTTAATGGCTTAATTTAGCAGAAAATATATCAAATTTTCAAAATAAAATTCTAGGATTATACAAAAATATTTTCTGAAGATATTTATTCATATTTCACCAGTTCACCAAGAAATGCTCTTTATGATTTGAGTCTTGTCTTAGACATAGCCTATGCTCAGTGATTATGTTTCTATAATCCTCTTCAATTTGAAATAATCTTTATTTTGATTTGACTGAGATATCTGTGAAGATACCTTGTCACTTTGAAGAATGCCTGTAATTTGGATTCACCCAAATGATTCCAGTGTCAGATGACCCCAGTTAGGTAATTTGCATGGAATGACATGAAATTGGTACCAGGATTTTCACCCACTCATATTGGGAGGCTCAAAGATAGCTGCCCCATAAATGGTAATACTAACTTTGCTCATTTGATTGAGATGAAGTTTGGCAGCTTTTACCTTTGTAATTTCGCCTCCTCTATTCCTAAGAAACATTTCATGAAAGAGTAGAAGCTCTGAAATTCAATAAAATCCCACTCTTCATACCTCTTTTCCTCACTCTAAGTTTTACTAGTTATTGTCAGTTACCAGTTACATTTTAAGCAGGTGAAACTCTAAAACAAGGGGTTGACTTTAGAGGCATCATGTAGAGAAAGCGTCCTCTGTTATGGGATTATGTATGCAATTATTCATCTTGCTCTGTTTTACTTGAGAAAATCCAAGTGTTTCATAGCATAGTGATATGCTATGAGACATAATTAGACTTGGAAATGGGTTGGGGATAAACAGCATTCAGGGGGAGGGGGCAGGAACATCAAACTCGATTGGTCAAGGAATTGGCACACATTAAAAGAAAATCTGCTAGTGTTGTAAGCCAGCTTACAAATTGTCTTGTTGTGTGTGTGTGTGTGTGTGTGTGTGTGTGTGTGTGTGTGTGTGTGTGTACTTAAAATGTAAGGAGTAGCATTCTATTAAAGAGAAGCGGATGCTCCCAGGAGCAATTGTCTCTCGAGAGGAGAGAAACTATATTCTTCAAGAAAAATGAAAATGTTTCATGCTTTCCTTTCATCTTCTCAAAGGTTACTTCTAAGAGTTAACTCCTAAAGAGAGACAGATGTGTCCAGAAATTAAGCATTCACTGCCAGGCCATGAGAAATCCTCTGTGCTTGGTTTAGAATTGAAAGCCTTAGTTTTAGCACCTGAAACATCCTCTCAGAATTCCCTTCCTGGGGGCCAGCACCGAATTTGGGGAGAAAAGGATGGGCCAGGGCAGGGCTCTAATGTAGTTCTGTTTTCCTTCACTGTGACCTTGACAGTCTGCTTGAGGACAACAAGCCCACTTTCCCCCTATTGACAGTCCTGTATAGACACACTGAGAAATGTACAGAGCAAACGCAGTTTCTGTATGTTCTTGTGTTTGTGTTTGCTTTCCTGAACAAATGTGACCTGTGGCAAATGCATCCATGGCTTCTGCTGAAGTTATTCCCTCGTTTGTATTGAATGCACTACAGAAATGCAGAGGAAATATTCCCGTGGAAACTTGGGTCACTATCAAATTTAAAAGTACACACATATGACAAATAATGAGAAAAATGTGGGGCACAAGAACATGGATGATTATGCTTAATGCTTCTCAACCAGCATCTTAAAGACACAGCCATCTTCACTCTAACAGATGCATGGCCTGCTTATAACACGGGAAGCAGTAATCTATTTCTGACATATTAGAAGCTGCCTTCTCTAGGTATTTATTTATATATTTATTTATTTATCATTCCATATTTGATTCCTGCCCCCATCCCAGTCCACGCTCTAAGGGCTCCACATCCCATAACCTCCTCCCCACTCCCCTGTCTCCACACGCTTGTACCCATCCCCCCACCCCACTTGACCTCTAAACTCCGTGGGGCCTCAATTCTCTTGAGGGTTAGGTTCATCATCTCTGAATGAACACAGACCCAGCAGGTCTCTGCTGTATGTGTGTTGGGAGCCTCATATCAGCTGGTGTATGCTGTCTATTTGGTGGTCCAGTGTTTGAGAGATCTTGGGGTCCAGATTAATTGAGATTGCTGGTCCTCCTACAGGGTCGACCTCCTCCTCAGCTTCTTTCAGCCTTTCCCTAATTCAACAACAGGGGTCAGCTGCTTCTGTCCATTGGTTGGGTGCAACTATCTGCCTCTGACTCTTTCAGCTGATTGTTGGATTTTTCTGGAGTGAGGTCCACTTTTGTGAGTGCTCCATAGCCTCAGTAATAGTGTCAGGCATTGGGACTTCCCCTTGAGCTGGATCCTACTTCAGGTCTGTGGCTGGACCCTTTTTTCCCTCAAGCTCCTCTCGGTTTCCATTCCTGAAATTCCTTCAGACAGGAACAATTCTGGGTCAGAGTTTTGACTGTGGAATGGCAACCCCATTCCTCACTTGATGCACTGTCTTTCTGCTGGAGGTGAGCTCTATTAAGTTCCTTCTCCCTGCTATAGGGCATTTTAAATAAGGTCCCTCCCTTTGAATCCTGAGAGTCTCTCACCTCCCAGGTCTCTGGTACATTCTGGAGGCCCCCCTCCCAACCTACTACCTCCAGAGGTTGCCCGTTTTTATCCTTTCTACTGGCCCTCAGGGCTTTAGTCCTTTTGCCTCACATAATACTAGATCAGGTTCCTCTCTTCCCCCCTCCAAATCCTCGCCCCCATCCACTTTCCCTCTCAGGTCACTCCCTCCCTCCCCACTTGTGATTGCTTTCTTCTCCCTCCCAAGTGAGAATGAGGTGTCCTCACTTGGGCACTTCAGCTTCTTGACATTTTTGAGTTCTGAGGACTGTATCTTGGATATTCTGTGTTAAAAAAAAAAAAAACTTTTTAAATATTTAATTTTTTTGGCTAATATCCACTTATTAGTGAGCACATACCATGCACATCCCTTTGGGTCTGAGTTACCTCATTCAGGATGATATTTTCTAGTTCAATTCATTTGCCTACAAAACTCAGGATGTTCTCGTTCTTAATAGCTGAGTAGTAATCCATTGTGTAAATGAACCACATTTTCTGTATCCATTCTTGTGTTGTGGAACATCTAAGTTGTTTCTAGCTTCTAGCTTCACAAAAAAGGCCACTATGAACATAGTGGAACATGTGCCCCTGTGGCATGGTGAGACATCTTTTGGGTATATTCTGAAAAGTGGTATATATATCTGGGTCTTCAGGTAGATCTATTTCCAAGTTTCTGAGGAACCTCCAGATTGATTTCCAGAGTGGTTGTACCAGTTTGCAACCCTACCAGCAATGGAGGAGTATTCCTCTTTCTCCTCATCCTCTCCAACATGTGTTGTCACCTGAGGTTTTGATCTTATCTATTCTGGTTGGTGTAAGGTGGTATATCAGGGTGTTTTATTTTGTTTGTTTGGTTTTTTTTAGGGTTTTTTTGTTTTTTGTTTTTTTTTTTTGTTGTTGTTTTGTTTTGTTTTGTTTTGTTTTGTTTTGTTTTGTTTTGTTTTGTTTTTAGAGACAGGGTTTCTCTGTATAGCCCTGGCTGTCCTAGAACTCATTCTGTATACCAGACTGGCCTCCAACTCAGAAATCTACCTGCCTCTGCCTCCCAAGTGCTGGGATTAAAGGTGTGTGCTACCACCGCAGAGGGTGTTTTGATTTGTATTTCTCTGATCACTAAGGACTTTGAACATTTTTTTAGGTGATTCTCAGCCACGTGAGATTCCTCAGTTGTGAAATCTCAGTTTAGATCCATTTTTTTTAATTGGGTTGTTTGGATTTTAAGTAATTAACTTCTTGAGTTTTTTATATATTTTGGATATTAACCCTCTATCAGACATGGGATTAGTAAAAAAAAAAATTTTCCCAATCTGTAGGTTTGCCGATTTGTCTTATTGACTATACCCTTTGCCTTACAGAATCTTTCCAGTTTCATGAGGCCCCATTTATCAATTATTGATCTTAGAGGATGAGCCATTGGAGTTCTATTTAGGAAATTTCCCCCTATGCCAATGAATTCAAAGCTCTTTCGCATTTCCTCTATTAGATTAAGTGTATCTGGTTTTATATTGAGGTCCTTGATCCACTTGGACTTGAGCTTTAAACAAGGTGAAAATATGGGTCTATTTTCACTCTTCTACATACAGACAGCCAGTTAGAAGAGCACCATTTATTGATGATGATTTCTTTTTTGCATTATATATTTTTGGAGTCTTTGTCAAAGATCAAGTGACCATAAGTGTATGGGTTCACTTCTGGATCTTCAAATCTATTCCATTGATCAATGTGTCTGTCTCTGTACCATTGCCATGCAGGATTTTTTTTTTTTTATCACTTTTGCTCTGTAGTAAAGCTTGAGGTCAGGGATGGTGATTCCCCCAGCTGTTCTTTTATTGTTAAGAATTGTTTTTGCTATTCTGGGTGTTTTGCCTTTCCAGATGAATTTGAGAATTACTCTTTCCATGTCTTTGAAGAATTGTGTTGAGATTTTGGTGGGGATTGTATTGAATCTATAGATGGCCTTTGGTAGGATGCTCATTTTTACTCTGTTAATTCTGCCAGTCCATGAGCATGGGAGATCTCTCCATTTTCTGAGATATTTTTCAATTTATTTCTTGAGAGAATTGAAGTTATTGTCATACAGAACTTTCACTTGTTTGGTTAGAGTTACCCTGAAATTTTATATTATTTGTGGCTATTGTGAAGAGAGTTGTTTCCCTAATTTCTTTATCAACCTGTTTATCATTTTTATAAAGGAAGACTACTGATTTATTTGAGTTAATTTTATAGCTGGCCACTTTGTTGAAGTTATCAGCTCAAGAATTTCTCTGGACAGACAACCTGCCATCTTCCTGGTCAGAGCACAGGTGTCCGCACAGCCCGGGAGGCTTCTGCCTCACGTTCCGCGGGGGTCACCTTGGTTCCAAGACCCCGCGGCCGGCGGTCTGCGGGTGAGAGTGTGGAACACAGAGGCCAGCAGCTTCTGGACCGGGCGAGAGCCACAGAGCCTCTGAGGCGGCGCCATTTTCGACTCCAGACAACCTGCCACCTTCCTGGTCAGAGCACAGGTGTCCACACAGCCTGTGAGGCTTCTGCCTCACGTTCCTCAGGGGCCACCTTGATTCTGGGACTCCGCAGCGGGCAGTCTGCAGGCCAAAGCAACACAGCTTCTGGGAAAAATCCTGTTTTGGGCCTTCATCTTCGGCCAGGAGGAGGTCCAAACACCAGATAACTGTGCACCTCCCTGAAAGAGGAGAGCTTGCCTGCAGTGACTGCTCTGACCACTGAAACTCAGGGAAGAGAGCTAGTCTCCCTGGTCTGCTGATATAGTGTAACAAAATCACCAGAGGAACAATCTCTAAAGAGAGACAACTATAACAACTAACTCCAGAGATTACCAGATGGTGAAAGGTAAACGTAAGAATCTTACTAACAGAAACCAGGACTACTCACCACCATCAGAACCCAGCACTCCCACTTCGCCCAGTCCAGGGCACCCCAACACACCTGAAAAGCTAGACCTGGATTTAAAAGCATATCGCATGATGATGGTAGAGGACATCAAGAAGGACTTAAATAACTCACTTAAAGAAATACAGGAGAACACTGCTAAACAAGTAGAAGACATTAAAGAGGAAACACAAAAATCCCTTAAAGAATTACAGGAAAACATAACCAAAAAGGTAGAAGACATTAAAGAGGAAACACAAAAATCCCTTAAAGAATTGCAGGAAAACACAACCAAACAGGTGATGGAATTGAATAAAACTATCCAAGACCTAAAAAGGGAAGTAGACACAATAAAGAAAACCCAAAGTGAGGCAACAGTGGAGATAGAAACACTAGGAAAGAAATCTGGAACCATAGATGCGAGCATCAGCAACAGAATAAAAGAAATGGAAGAGAGAATCTCAGGTGCAGAAGATTCCATAGAGAACATCGGCACAACAATCAAAGAAAATGGAAAATGCAAAAAGATCCTAACTCAAAACATCCAGGAAATCCAGGACACAATGAGAAGACCGAACCTACGGATAATAGGAGTGGATGAGAATGAAGATTTTCAACTCAAAGGACCAGCAAATATCTTCAACAAGATTATTGAAGAAAACTTCCCAAATCTAAAGAAAGAGATACCCATGAACATACAAGAAGCCTACAGAACTCCAAATAGACTGGACCAGAAAAGAAATTCCTCCCGACACATAATAATCAGAACAACAAATGCACTAAATAAAGATAGAATACTAAAAGCAGTAAGGGAAAAAGGTCAAGTAACATATAAAGGCAAGCCTATCAGAATTACACCAGACTTTTCACCAGAGACTATGAAAGCCAGAAGAGCCTGGACAGATGTTATACAGACACTAAGAGAACACAAATTCCAGCCCAGGCTACTATACCCAGCCAAACTCTCAATTACCATAGATGGAGAAACCAAAGTATTCCACGACAAAACTAAATTCACCCATTATCTCTCCAGGAATCCAGCCCTTCAAAGGATAATAACAGAAAAAAACCAATACAAGGACGGGAACCACGCCCTAGAATATACAAGAAGATAATCCCTCAACAAAACTAAAAGAAGACAGCCACAAGAACAGAATGCCAACTTTAACAACAAAAACAACAGGAAGCAACAATTACTTTTCCTTAATATCTCTTAATATCAATGGTCTCAACTCCCCAATAAAAAGAAATAGACTAACAGACTGGCTACACAAACAGGACCCAACATTCTGCTGCTTACAGGAAACCCATCTCAGGGAAAAAGACAGACACTACCTCAGAGTGAAAGGCTGGAAAACAATTTTCCAAGCAAATGGTCTGAAGAAACAAGCTGGAGTAGCCATTTTAATATCGAATAAAATCGAGTTCCAACCGAAAGTTATTAAAAAAGACAAGGAGGGACACTTCATACTCATCAAAGGTAAAATCCTCCAAGAGGAACTCTCAATTCTGAATATCTACACTCCAAATGCAAGGGCAGCCACATTCATTAAAGACACTTTAGAAAAGCTCAAAGCACACGTTGCACCTCACACAATAATAGTGGGGGACTTCAACACACCACTTTCATCAATGGACAGATCCTGGAAACAGAAACTAAACAGGGACACAGTGAAACTAACAGAAGTTATGAAACAAATGGACCTGACAGATATCTACAGAACATTTTATCCTAAAACAAAAGGATATACCTTCTTCTCAGCACCTCATGGGACCTTCTCCAAAATTGACCATATAATTGGTCACAAAACAGGCCTCAACAGATACAAAAATATTGAAATTGTCCCATGTATCCTATCAGATCACCATGCACTAAGGCTGATCTTCAATAACAACATAAATAATGGAAAGCCAACATTCACATGGAAACTGAACAACACTCTTCTCAATGATACCTTGGTCAAGGAAGGAATAAAGAAAGAAATTAAAGACTTTTTAGAGTTTAATGAAAATGAAGCCACAACGTACCCAAACCTATGGGAAACAATGAAAGCATTTCTAAGAGGGAAACTCATAGCTCTGAGTGCCTCCAAGAAGAAACGGGAGACAGCACATACTAGCAGCTTGACAACACATCTAAAAGCTCTAGAAAAAAAGGAAGCAAATTCACCCAAGAGGAGTACACAGCAGGAAATAATCAAACTCAGGGGTGAAATCAACCAAGTGGAAACAAGAAGAACTATTCAAAGAATTAACCAAAGGAGGAGTTGGTTCTTTGAAAAAATCAACAAGATAGATAAACCCTTAGCTAGACTCACTAAAGGGCACAGGGACAAAATCCTAATTAACAAAATCAGAAATGAAAAGGGAGACATAACAACAGATCCTGAAGAAATCCAAAACACCATCAGATCCTTCTACAAAAGGCTATACTCAACAAAACTGGAAAACCTGGACGAAATGGACAAATTTCTGGACAGATACCAGGTACCAAAGTTGAATCAGGATCAAGTTGACCATCTAAACAGTCCCATATCACCTAAAGAAATAGAAGCAGTTATCAATAGTCTCCCAGCCAAAAAAAGCCCAGGACCAGACAGGTTTAGTGCAGAGTTCTATCAGACCTTCAAAGAAGATCTAATTCCAGTTCTGCACAAACTATTTCACAAAAGAGAAGTAGAAGGTACTCTACCCAACTCATTTTATGAAGCCACTATTACTCTGATACCTAAACCACAGAAATACCCAACAAAGATAGAGAACTTCAGACCAATTTCTCTTATGAATATCGATGCAAAAATCCTCAATAAAATTCTCGCTAACTGAATCCAAGAACACATTAAAACAATCATCCATCCTGACCAAGTAGGTTTTATTCCAGGGATGCAGGGATGGTTTAATATACAAAAATCCATCAATATAATCCATTATATAAACAAACTCAAAGACAAAAACCACGTGATCATCTCGTGAGATGCAGAAAAAGCATTTGACAAGATCCAACACCCATTCATGATAAAAGTCTTGGAAAGATCAGGAATTCAAGGCCCATACCTAAACATGATAAAAGCAATATACAACAAACCAGTAGCCAACATCAAAGTAAATGGAGAGAAGCTGGAAGCAATCCCACTAAAATCAGGGACTAGACAAGGCTGCCCACTTTCTCCCTACCTTTTCAACATAGTACTTGAAGTATTAGCCAGAGCAATTCGACAACAAAAGGAGATCAAGGGGATACAAATTGGAAAAGAGGAAGTCAAAATATTACTTTTTGCAGATGATATGATAGTATATATAAGTGAACCTAAAAATTCTACCAGAGAACTCCTAAACCTGATAAACAGCTTCGGTGAAGTAGCTGGATATGAAATAAACTCAAGCAAGTCAATGGCCTTTCTCTATACAAAGAATAAACAGGCTGAGAAAGAAATTAGGGAGAAAACACCCTTCTCAGTAGTCACAAATAATATAAAATATCTTGGCGTGACTCTAACTAAGGAAGTGAAAGATCTATATGATAAAAACTTCAAATCTCTGAAGAAAGAAATTAAAGAAGATCTCAGAAGATGGAAAGATCTCCCATGCTCATGGATTGGCAGGATCAACATTGTAAAAATGGCTATCTTGCCAAAAGCAATCTACAGATTCAATGCAATCCCCATCAAAATTCCAACTCAATTCTTCAACGAATTAGAAGGAGCAATTTGCAAATACATCTGGAATAACAAAAAACCTAGGATAGCAAAAAGTCTTCTCAAGGATAAAAGAACTTCTGGTGGAATCACCATGCCTGACCTAAAGCTTTACTACAGAGCAATTGTGATAAAAACTGCATGGTACTGGTATAGAGACAGACCAGTAGACCAATGGAATAGAATTGAAGACCCAGAAATGAACCCACACACCTATGGTCACTTGATCTTCGACAAGGGAGCTAAAACCATCCAGTGGAAGAAAGACAGCATTTTCAACAATTGGTGCTGGCACAACTGGTTGTTATCATGTAGAAGAATGTGAATCGATCCATACTTATCTCCTTGTACTAAGGTCAAATCTAAGTGGATCAAGGAACTTCACATAAAACCAGAGACACTGAAACTTATAGAGGAGAAAGTGGGGAAAAGCCTTGAAGATATGGGCACAGGGGAAAAATTCCTGAACAGAACAGCAATGGCTTGTTCTGTAAGATCGAGAATTGACAAATGGGACCTAATGAAACTCCAAAGTTTCTGCAAGGTAAAAGACACCGTCAATAAGACAAAAAGACCACAAACAGATTGGGAAAGGATCTTTACCTATCCTAAATCAGATAGGGGACTAATATCCAACATATATAAAGAACTCAAGAAGGTGGACTTCAGAAAATCAAATAACCCCATTAAAAAATGGGGCTCAGAACTGAACAAAGAATTTTCACCTGAGGAATACCGAATGGCAGAAAAGCACCTGAAAAAATGTTCAACATCCTTAATCATCAGGGAAATGCAAATCAAAACAACCCTGAGATTCCACCTCACACCAGTCAGAATGGCTAAGATCAAAAATTCAGGTGACAGCAGATGCTGGCGTGGATGTGGAGAAAGAGGAACACTCCTCCATTGTTGGTGGGATTGCAGGCTTGTACAACCACTCTGGAAATCAGTCTGGAGGTTCCTCAGAAAATTGGACATAGTACTACCGGAGGATCTAGCAATACCTCTCCTGGGCATATATCCAGAAGATGCCCCAACTGGTAAGAAGGACACATGCTCCACTATGTTCATAGCAGCCTTATTTATAATAGCCCGAAGCTGGAAAGAACCCAGATGCCCCTCAACAGAGGAATGGATACAGAAAATGTGGTACATCTACACAATGGAGTACTACTCAGCTATTAAAAAGAATGAATTTATGAAATTCCTAGCCAAATGGATGGACCTGGAGGGCATCATCCTGAGTGAGGTAACACATTCACAAAGGAACTCACACAATATGTACTCACTGATAAGTGGATATTAGCCCCAAACCTAGGATACCCAAGATATAAGATACAATTTCCTAAACACATGAAACTCAAGAAAAATGAAGACTGAAGTGTGGACACTATGCCCCTCCTTAGAAGTGGGAACAAAACACCCTTGAAAGGAGTTACAGAGACAAAGTTTGGAGCTGAGATGAAAGGATGGTCCATGTAGAGACTTCCATATCCAGGGATCCACCCCATAATCAGCATCCAAATGCTGACACCATTGCCTACACTAGCAAGACTTTATCGAAAGGACCCATATGTAGCTGTCTCTTGTGAGACTATGCCGGGGCCTAGCAAACACAGAAGTGGATGCTCACAGTCAGCTAATGGATGGATTACAGGGCTCCCAATGGAGGAGCTAGAGAAAGTAGCCAAGGAGCTAAAGGGATCTGCAACCCTATAGGCGGAACAACATTATGAACTAACCAGTACCCCGGAGCTCTTGACTCTAGCTGCATATGTATCAAAAGATGGCCTAGTCGGACATCACTGGAAAGAGAGGCCCATTGGACACGCAAACTTTATATGCCCCAGTACAGGGGAATGCCAGGGCCAAAAAGGGGGAGTGGGTGGGTAGGGGATTGGGGGTGGGTGGGTATGGGGGACTTTTGGTATAGCATTGGAATTGTAAATGAGCTAAATACCTAATAAAAAATGGAAAAAAAAAGAATTTCTCTGGTAGAAGTTTTGGGGTCACTTATGTACACTATCATATCATCTGCAAATAGTGATATCTTTATTTCTTCTTTACAAATTTGTATCCCCTTGATATCTTTTTGTTGTCTTATTGCTCTAGCTAACATTTTTTGAGTACTATATTGAATAGATATGAGGAAAGTTGTCATCCTTGTCTTGTCCAAGATTTCAGTGGGATTGCTTCAAGTATCTCTCCATTTAATTTGATATTGGCTGTTGGTTTACAGTAAATTGCTTTTTTTTTTTTTATGTTTAGGTATGGGCCTTGAATTCCTGATCTCTCCAATACTTTTAACATGAAGCAGTGTTGTATTTTGTCAAATGCATTTTCTCCATCGAAGGAGATAATCATGTGGTTTTTTTCTATGAATTTGTTTATATAATGGATTTCCTTATATTAAACAAACCTTCCATTGCTGGGATGAAGCCTACTTGATTGTGGTGAAAGATGGTTTTGATGTGTTCTTAGATTTTGTTTGAAAGAATTTTATTGAGTATTTTGTGTCGATATTCATAAGTGAAATTGGTCTGAAGTTGTCTTTTTTGGTTGGGTCCTTGTGTGGTTTAGGTATCAGAGTAATTGTGTTTTCCTAGAACACGTTAGGGAGTGTTCCTTCTGTTTCTATTTTACGGACTAGTTTGAGGAAAATTAATTGGTATTGGGTCTTCTTTGAACGTCTGGTAGAATTCTGCACTAAATCCGTCTTGCCCTGTTTTTTCTTTTCTTGTGGGGAGGGGGGGTTAATGACTTCTATTTCCTTCTATGATATGGGCCTATTTAAATAGTTTACCTGCTCTTGATTTAACTTTGGTATGTGGCTTCTCTCTAGAAAACCATCCATTTAATCTAGATGTTCCAGTTTTGTTGAGTATAAGCTTTTATAGTAGGATTTGATGATTTTTTTGAATTTCCTCCATTTCTCTTGCTATGTCTCCCTTTTCATTTCTGATTTTTGTTGATTTGGATACTGCCTCTTGGTCCTTTAGTTAGTTTGGCTAGGAGTTTGTTTATCTTGGTGATTCTCTCAAAAAAAAAAAAAAAAAAAAAAAAAAACAAGGAACAAAACAAGGAACAAAACAAAACAAAAAACAGCTTTTTGTTTTTCTGATTCTTTGTATTGTTTACTTTGTTTCTATTTGGTTGATTTCAGTCCTGAGTTTGACTAATTCCTGCCTTCTATTCCTCCTGGTTGAATTTTCTTTTTTTTATTCTAGGGCTCTCAGGTGTGCTGTTAAGTTGTTAGTGTAAGATCTCTCTAGTTGATTTACCAGAGCACTTAGTGGTAGGAACTTTCCTCTTAGCACTGCTATCATTGTATCCCATAAGTTTGGGTATAATGTGTCAATATTTTCATTAAATTTCAGAAAGTCTTTAATTTCTTTCTTTATTTCTTCCCTGACCAAGTTATCATTCAGTAAATAGTTATTCAGTTTCCACGCGTATGTGGGCTTTCTGTAGTTTTTGCTGTCATTGAAGACCAGCCTTTAACCATGATGATATTATAGGATGCATGGTATTATTTCAGTCTTCTTGTATTGGGTGAGGGTTGTTTTGTGACCAAAATTATATGGTCAGTTTTGGAGAAGGCACCATGAGGTGCTGAGAAGAAGGTGTACCTTTTTGTGTTAGGATGAAATATTCTGTAGATATGTTAAATCCATTTGGGTCATAACCTTTCTTAGTTTCACTGTGTCTCTGTTTAGTTTCTGTTTCAATGACCTGTCCATTGGTGAAAGTGGGGTGTTGAAATCTCCCACTATTATTGTATGTGGTTCAATGTTTGTTTTGAGCTTAAGTAAAGTTTCTTTTAGGAATGTGGGTGCTCTTGCATTTGGGGCATAGATGTTCAGAAGTGAGACTTTCTCTTGATGGATTTTCCCCTTAATGAATATGAAGTGTCCTTCTTCATCACACTTGACAAGTTTTGTTGAAAGTCTATATTATTGGATATTAGGATGGCAACTCCTGCTTGTTTCCTGGGACCATTTGCTTGGAAGAAATTTTTGGCTCCTTTTACTCTAAGATAGTGTCTGTCTTTGTTATTGAGGTATGTTTCTTGCATGCAGCACAATGCAGGATCTTGTTTGCTTATCACCTATTGGCTTATGTTTTTTATAGGTGAGTTGAGTCCATTAATATTGAAAGATAATAAAGATGGCTGTTCGTTCCTGATATCTTTGCTTTTTAGGTGGCTTTATGTGCTTGTGGTTCTCTGCTTTTTGCTTTGTTGTCAGATGCTTAATATCTTGTCCTTTCTTTAGTGCATGTACATTCCTTGTGTTTGAATTTTCCTCCTAGGATCTTCTGTAGGGCTGGATTGGTAGATAGATACTGTTTGAATTTGGTTTTGTCCTGGAATATTTTGGTTTCTCCATCTATGTTGATTGAGAGTTTTGCTGGATATAGTAGCCTGGGCTGGCATTTGTTTTCTCTTAGAGTCTGCATGACCTCTGACCAGGCTGCTCTGGCTTTCATAGTCTCTGTTGAGAAGTCTGGCATAATTCTGATAGGTCTACCTTTGTATGTTATTTGGCACTTTTCCCTTGCAGCTTTTAATATTCTTTCTTTGTTCTGTGCATTTAGTGTTTTGATAATTATGTGATGAGAGTATTTTCTTTTCTGGTCCCATTTATTTGGTGTTCTAAAGGCTTCTTGTTTCTTTATGGTCATATCTTTCTTTAGGCTGGGGAAGTTTTCTTCTATGATTTTGTTGAAGACATTTTCAGGTCCTTTGAGCTGAGAAACTTCCTTCTCCTCTATTCCAATTATTCTCAGATTTAGTCTTTTCATTTTCTCCGTAATTTTCTGAATGCTTTGGGTTAGGAGGTTTTTATGTTTTAAATTTTTTTTGACAGTTGTGTCCATTTCTTCTATGGTATCATCTACACCTGAGATTCTCTCTTCTATCTCTTGTATTCTGTTGGCAATATTTACATCTGTAATTCATGACCTCTTTGCTAGGTTTTCCATTTCCAGGTTTGCCTCAATTTGTGTTTTCTTTACTGTTTCTACCTCCACTTTTAGATATCTGATTGCTTTATTCAGTTCTTTCATGTTTACTGTGTTTTCCTGTATTTCTTTCAGTGAATTATTGATATCTTCCTTAAAGGATTTTATTATATTAATGAGATAGGATTTTAGGACAGATTCCTGATTTTCAGGTGTGTTGGTGTAATCAGGGCTTGCTGTGGTAAGATAACTGGGTTCTGATGTTGTCCGTGTATTTTGGCTTCTGTTGCTTATGGTCTTGCACTTGCCTTTCACATCTGGATATCCGTGGTGTTTGTTGGTCTGGGTGACTGTCTGGAGTCTGCCTCTTTCCTGGGTTCCTGGGTTGCTTCAGGTCTCCTGGTAGGCTTGTGGCCCTGGCTGTAGTAGACCACCTATGGCCCCTTCCAACTGGGGGCTCTTCACAGGGGCAGAGAAGCTTTGATCTGTTTCTGTGTCTGCAGTAGATCTCTTGGGGGGAATCTTCAGACTGTTGGGTCTTCAGTGGAGCAGTTAAGCTGTTGTCCAACTGCTTTGAGTGCAGCGGATCCTCTAGGATGGGTCTAGATATGGTGTCTTCAAAGGAGCAGGCCAACTATGAGTCTGCCCCAGCAGAAAGGACGGAGCAGAAGGGGTGGAAGGGACAGAAGGTGAGTGGTATTCGGGAGGATGGGGGTTTTGGTGGGTGATGGGTCCTGAGTCCATCAGCTCCCAGAAGCAGCTCTGGCACTGGAGGGGTGTTGAACAGGTTCTTACCAACTGCTCTGAGTCCAGCAGGTTCTCTAGGATGTGTCTGAATATGGTGCCTTCCTGGAGTAGCCCAACAAGGAATCTGTCCCAGCAGAAAGGACTGAGTAGAACCTAGGTGTTCATTTCTAAGGGACTCTCATTTTGTTGTCATATTCTTCTTCTACTTCCTCCTCTTCCTCCTCTTCCTCCTTTTCTCTCTTCTCCACCTCCTCTTCCTACTTCTTCACTCTCTTCTTTCCCTTCTTGTTTTATTTCCTCTTTATCTCTTTCTACACTTGAACTCACTGCTATATGTTAACTTGTGCCCATACAGTAGTTATTTCTGTATTATTTTTATCTCTATTTTGATGCAAACAAACCTGGTGTAAGTTCCCTGAAAGTGCATCCTTGGAACACACCAAAATAAGAAGCAGAGTTCCCTTGTGTCCCTACCTACATTTCTTTGTTTCTTTCCTTCTCTTTGCTTTATATTATCAAAATACTCTTTCATGACAATGATGCCTTGTTCTGTAGCCTGGACTTGCAGTATAGAATTCAGGAGACCCTCATTTCCACCTTGCACAATGACAGGAGAGATGTGCAGCACCATAGCAGGGACAAGTTTCACTTCTTTTCCACTCATCATATCCTAAGAATTTCCATAAGTTCTTCATAGATAGATAGATAGATAGATAGATAGATAGATAGATAGAGATAGAGATAGATAGAGATATATATTCCCCACTGTTCTTGTCTTAACAGAAGATATAATCATCTCGAGAGGTTTAACCATCTATCACTTGTCTTGTTTCTTCTTGGAGGTCCTTGGTTATTTTCAAGAAGTTATTGAAATTCTGTATACTACACCTTCTCAACATTAAAATGTACTCCAAATATTTTTATATTAAACATAATTAAACTATGTTCTTAAAGTTATCTATATACCTTTTTTTGCCTATTGTTGATGACACAGCTCACCTCCAAGTTACCAAGACATTATGCTTTTTATTCAAAAAGGCTACTTTGCTTTTATCTAAAAGATTAATGTGCTTACATTTTTATTGCCATAAGAATCCTCGCATTTTCTAAAACAGAGTATACTTCTTTGCTTTCTTGAGAGATTTTTGGTACATTTGGGGAGTATTTCTTAGGTGCTTGCTAAGTACCCATCTCTCTTCCTTGTCTGTGCTACAATGTTGTTTAGCGTCATCTCTGCTCTGTTGCTTCTGTGTCTAATTTATTTTTAACCTCTAACAGAAAGATAACTTCTCCATGTGTGCCCTTAATGATACTGAGCATAGTCACTAATTTTCTGTCTTCTCACAATGCACCCTTCACAATGAACCTTCATTCCAATCATGCTCATAATAACTTAAGGAGAATATAATAATGTATACAAAGTATTACATACTATATGTTTGTAGCATAGTAAAATATAATATATTCTCTTTTCTTCTTGGTTCTAAGCTTCTTAAGGGATGTAATCCATCTTACTCACTGAAGCATTATCCACAAATATTTGCAACATATGGTCACTTGCTATTTGCTAAGTCATTGGGGGATTAGCTTTTATATCTTCAAATATGACACTTTAATTATGTCTAAATTATGATTCCAAGTGTAGGGGAGATACCCCAATTCTAAACGGTTGATTGCTTTTCTCCTAGAAATGTGGCATGTGTGATTCTGGTAATGATTGTTATATGTATTATAACAAGTGGCATGCACTCAATATTTAAAAGGAGCCTGTTATCCCTGAGTACTTTGCATGTCTATATGATTAAAAATATGAACCATAGTTTATTATCCAAGAAGCAAATCAAAGCCATCTAAACCTTTGCTATTGTAGATCCTGAAAAGCAAAATGTGTAATTTCTGTTTTACCCCTAATCCTATTATATGGATCTGACACGGTCTTTAGAGATATTCCCCACGTTTCCCTCTTCCACTGCAAGTTTTTCATGGAAGCAAACCCACGAAAGCTTCTTCAGTCTTGTCTTCATGATTACTCTGTGTAATTGTGGGCAAATTATTTAAACTCATTGTGAAAAACTTTTGATCATCTATAATGGTAAAATGTTTACAGTGATATGTAGGCATGAACTCAGGTACAAGAGTGTCAGTATCAGTGTCTAAGGACCTTTTTCTCATAGAGAAGTTCTGATGGCAGATAATGACTTTGGGACTGAGCAATGAAAAAGCCTCTGCTTTGTAGTTGTATGGATTGTATTATCCTTCTCTTAATTGGTTATTTCAACATCAACTGCCAAGCTCATGTGTAATGCAAGAGACAGGGAAGAAGAGGAAAACTTCCCAGTGATTAAAATCTCCCAGATCCACAGCGAATGCCATTTATGGATTGTCCTGAATATGCCATTGTCCTGGATCAAGTAAGCAATATTTACCGACACACTGCACCAAATGAGATCAGGGGTATTCTTTTTTCCTAAGTGAGATGAAGAATATTGAAGGAGAACCAGCCAGTGTCCTTCACAGTGCCTTCAGGCTATCTATGAAGGTAAATAAGCTGCAGCAATAAAGGTTGCCTCACTCTTTTAGAGAGTGCTCTGTTCCATCTTTCGTTTATGCTCTGTTTCTTATCAAGTCATCTTCTGTTCTTCAGAGTGCAAATCCCACCCTACTCTGTTTCTTTCCATGGCCCATCCTCACCCCAAGGCTTTACCGGTGAGCACAGCAAAGCTGCAGATGCTCAGAGACCTGTAATTCACTAGAGCCAAAGAGATCTTTGGAGATAGTTGTTTTCTTGTCACACACTCAAAGGGGAAAAGAAAATATGTCCAGGGAGGCACCCATTTAAAATGGTCCTTTACTTAATACTTTTAGCAGATCAGAGTTAAAATTTGTTTTTCCCAGTGGCAAGGTGAGGAACAGACATGCATATTAAGGCATATTAAGGTCATCCACTGTGCTGCTAAACTTTGAAAGTAGAAGCCTTTTGAAGTCTGTAATTAATGAGCACTATGTTAATTAGCACATTTCAATCTTAGAGAATCTTTCTTGAGTGAGACTTTGATATGTTGAATCAGGGGAATACTCCTTGACTACTTTTTTGTTGTAAACTCCAGTTAAGCAAAATGATTGTCTGTTACTACATGATGGTCTTTTCATTCAAATATCACACTTTAGTCACACTATCCAGCTAAAAATAAATCTATACATTTCCAAGACTGTGACTCATTTTTTATTTTAGAATTGGTATCATTTTATTTGTGTGTGTGTGTGTGTGTGTGTGTGTGTGTGTGTTTATTCATGTTTGTGCATTATATGTTCACAGTCATGCAGGTATAGGCATTTGTGTGTAGAATGTGATTGTACATATTTGTCATTATCCTGATAGCTGAGATAGACTGGTTACCTTCCACTTTTGCCATCTACCCTATTTTGTAATGCAAGCTATCCCACTGAATCTGGAGCTCACTGAAGTTGGTATACTAGTTTCCCAACAAGTTTTGGGCATCTGTCTCAATCTACCCATTGCTTGGCATTAGGAATACAGTATGTGCCATTGCTAGAAGCATCTATATCCTTGAATGGAAAGCACTATAAAATTGTACCAGCTCCCCACTTGCAAATTCTGCTTTGTTAATACATATGAAAATATTATCTAGGCCTTAGAATTTATCATCCATCACCTATCTATAGGTAATAAAATCCTTTGTTAAAAATCTAAATAAGCCACAGTTAAGTGAAACATGTTGAAAATATAGCTATGATCTCAACACAAACAACTGAGTTTTGATTTTATTCCTTAAACCAACCAGTAGCCTTCTATTGAAGCTTTAGAAATATTAAATGAGATTTATTAATATGTTTTATATTCATTCACTGTAGTTCTCCTACCATTCTTAGAAAGAATTAATTTCTATTTGGGTTTTCATTGTTGTTGTTTTCTTTATATTTTTAGATTTGGCCAGTCTTAGTGTTTGTTAATTTGGCTATAGAAGTAGAGTTCTGCTGTTCAACGCTGTCCCTGCTACATGTTACAGGGCAGTCTCTGCCCACGAGAAAGAAATTCTCACTGTCTAAAGATTGTGCTATTCTACTGGCTCTGTCGCCATGTTAAAGGGAAAACATGTAAAGCAAAGCATCCATGTTTTAATGTTTTAGTAAGGTTTATTGAATAAAGCAGGCAGGCATTCTGCAGTGTTATCTGCCCATTGCTTATATGAACTAGAAGCAGATACTGCTAATGTGATGACAGAAATATATGTCAAAAGTTGCAAGAATAATAAAGGCGAAAGACTGTCAATGGTGTTTGGAGTAACTTTCTCCTTGTTTTGACAGAATATTGACTGGAATAATAAAGAGAGGAAGGTACTATGTGGCTCATGGTTTAGAGAAAATGACAATCCATAATACCATGGAAATCATGACAAGGGGAATGGTTTCTGAGTGTGGCAATGTGAGAGTGATGCCAATGGTTAAATGATGGCAGCTGTTGGACAACAGAGGGCTCGGGCCAGCAGCTTTCCTAGAACTTTCACTCTCAGCTCCCTGGAGTTGTATATCTGTCAACTCGGTCTCCTCTTCTAAAGCAGCATCATTACTGAGTGCCAAGTCTTCCAACAACACATGTACCTGTGGGGGACATTCTGTACTCCAACCATAGTAAGAACCAAGCTTCAGTATTGTGCTGGTGTTGATTATCATGCCGGAAAAGTACAAATTTCTAGGATTCTGCAACAAATTCGATATATAAAATTTGGGATTGTAGAATAAGTATACAATGCTAATAAATATGATAATAGAGGAAATAAAGTTATTTTTGTTGGACAACAAAAAGAAATAGTGGACATGAAATAGAATAGTTGACTTTTACCAACAAACTTGTGATGAAAAAATAGCTATGAGTTGGCTTTGACTTTCTCTCTAGTCTGGGTGGCCTGAGCTAAGTTCTACTGGGTTTTTTCTATAGGCATCTGTTGAATACCCAGTCTCACCTGCAATTGCTTCCTGCATAAGCATGAGAACCTGGATTCAGTTCCATACCATTCGTTCCAGATAAAAGCTGGAGGTGACCACTAATGCCTATGATCTCATTGAGAAAAGGGTTTAGGCTAGCCAAGTCTAGCTAAATTGGTAAATAGGCAAGATTCAGGTTCAGTCAATGACCTTGTCTAAAACAGTAGAATAGAACTATCCAGAAAGATACCTTAGATCAACTTTTGACCTTCACATACAAGAGTGCATGAACCCGGGCACACACAAACAAACAAATATAGCTATACAAATATACATTCACATAATCACAATCACATGAAGAAACAGACAAGTTATAACCAATAGATTACAAATAGCCTGGCAGTAGCCTTCACTTATAATTCATTCACAACAAAGCCAAAACATCAAGTATAATATTAGCCTACAGACTGTATCAATACAATAAGAAAATGATACTGATTAAATGTCTGTTTTATATAAGAATACAATAATGGTTGTATTTGACATAAGTTACCATATAAAAAGGTCAACTAAGGAAATGCAGGCATACTCCTATATATTCAGAAAAACCTTTCAGTAAATAAATTCTGCCATTAATAAAGTCTTTCCAATATATGAATGACTGTATATACTTGTAACTAATAAATACCAGTGTTGAAGTAGAAATTTCTGGTTTCTTTGGAGACTCAGGTGTGTCATGTGATTCTTTTTCTTGAAACTCTCAAAAAACAATGTTTATGCTGAATCAGACATGCAGAAAGATGTTTAGCTGAGAACAGGCACATGGTGTTTTTCTGGAAGCTGTGTAAAAAGGGTACAAATGTACTTTGCTAAAGTGGATGCTTGAGAGTACACTTGATGGTTGGAAAGGGCATAAATATAACCCAACAGCCAGTGGACAGAACTATGTGGTATTGGTTCACCTTACCTTTCTTTGCTGATCATCAATGGGCTTTGATGATGCTGTTCTTCACTGGCAATGCATTATTGTACTGGTTCTCCTTACCATTCTTTGTTTGTTTGGTTGGTTTGGTTTGTTTTTTAAATAGGGTATTTTTTTTTTTTTACATTTCCAGTGCTATCCCAAAAGTCCCCCACGCGCTCCCCCACCCACTCCCCCACCCACCCACTCCCACTTCTTGGCCCTGGCATTCCCCTGTACTGAGGCATATAAAGTTTGCACGACCAATGGACCTCTCTTTCCACTGATGGCCGACTAGGCCATCTTCTGATTCATATGCAGCTAGAGACACGAGCTCCTTTGTAGCTCATCATTTGTCATAACTTCATAGAGAGAAATGCCACCAAAAAAATTCTGGCAGTGTTCTAGCAGCTACCTGCCACTTTCATGAACTTGGGCTGATTGGCAGAGCTTTGCAGTTTATACCTGCTATTGCTGATTCATGAATGGTGTGTACAAATGGATCAAGCTGCCATTGCTAATTTATACAAACTAAACTGCTGATATCCTGACATCCTAGATTTGGTTTGCTCCAAAAAGCTATTTCTAAACTGGTCCATAATCTCCTTTGCTCTATTAATCTTTCCTTTTCACTATCTATGGTGGGTGGTGGGCTAGAAGGGAAGTTAAAGCATTTAAGGACCCTTATTAAAAGTTAGTTTTAAAAAATCTAAACTTACACAGTGTACTAACTATCTTACTTAATCTGATAAAATTGGAGAGTCCTAATAAAAGCAGGGTAAAGAATATACACTATTATGACCACTTTAATGTGAAATTTCTATTGTATTTTTGTAGTATATATAAAGGAAGAAATAATTCAAAAACAAAAGAATTAGGGAGAGTGGTAAAGATAGTTTAGTATACAGATCCAATGATAAACTTTCTGAGAAAAATTATGACAATAGCTGTAACCATGATAAATATAGTTGATAACAATGTATTGAAAGTCACTAAGGGGATTTTTAAACACTCTCAATACAAAATTAGCAGGTAAGTTATTTGAAAACATAAACTGAAGGATATAAGCATATATGGAACTATAATATTCAGAACTGATAAAAATGAGAAAATGTGAAAATTAACTGATTATGACTTCTCTTTCTTAATAAAATATAAAACAGTTAAAAATCTATAATGATTAATGAGACTTGAGAAACGTGAAGAATATGGTTGCCACTTGATAATTACAATTGGTTTCCAGTCCCATACTCTCCACCAGTGACCAAGTCCTTCATATTCAATAGCACATCAAATACAGACAACCGCAATATTTCTGGCTCTATATTTTAAATAATCTGTATGCTACAGTATTTGTTAACCTGTATTATGATGTGAATAACAGGATACCTGTGTCTGGTCAGGATGGTTATGCTGTGTTGTGAATTCATTAAAGACTTGATAAATACTACTTGATGGGCTTTTATAAGTGATTGGCTCTCAAGTTGTCTATCCTCATCAATGTATTACTCTCTGGATGGGCTTAAAATATGATAATAATTTAAGAAGGACAGGAAATCAAAAGTTGGGACCTGCTGGAGAAAGTAGGTCACTGAGTGTGTGCCCTGGGAAGAAGCAGTTTACCATAGCTTTATACTATATTTGTTTGCTTGTTTGTTTTATTTTGTTTTATTTTTATGACCTCCTTGCTCACTGCGAGTTGAGCAGCTCTGCTATATCACATAATCTATTCCATGGTGCTTTGCCTCCTTCTGATCCATACCCATTCATCTGCCAACTATGAACAAAAGTGTCTGAATCTATGAGTCAAAATATACTCTTCTGCTTGTAAGTTGTTTTCTCAAGTGTGTGTGTGTGTGTGTGTGTGTTTGTGTGTGTGTGTGTGTCTGTGTGTGTATGATAGTGATAAATACTTGTGATAGTGGTAATGGCATTGGCTTATAGTTGGAAAATCCATGAAGGCAGTATTAAAATATAGAAGGTGATTATAGAGCCTTTTACTAGAATTACTATGTCCATCAATTATAGTATAAATAAAGTTCTTATTTCCTCAAATGAAGTGATGAGATGAAAGCCATACCTAAGTTGTATAAACGCATGTCTTAGATTGAGCCAAGAGCATTTCTTTCTCTGTTCTAACTATCCCTAGGCCTGTGCCCTGAAGATTCTGACCTATGTCCAGTCTTCCAAACAGACTGATTCAATCTGGCTTTTCTTGGCTTCTGACAGAATTACTCTGCTTGTCTTCATACTATCTTTGATAATATCTTCAAATAGTCTGGATCCTTCTTATTCTCTTGGTTTTCCTGTCTTTACCTGGGTCTATCATTTCTCTGCATCCTGTCTCTGTAAAACTGTCCCTGTAAAATAGCCATGCACACCACACACCACCTATCACACCACCTTTTCTCTTCTGCAGCTCTTAAGTAGCTTCTCATTGCCATGGTCTTCTTGTGTGGTTTGGTCATTTCCTATCTCTGACTCATTCTATCAAATCTTTCTCTGATTCATTACATTGCCTACTCCTCAACTAGGTGTCACTTTCAAACATGACTGCTTCCTTCTACAAACTAACATTACCTCCATTGTATACTAAGGTACATGCCTCTATTCCAACCAGATCATAATATGATCCACTACATGTCTGCATTCTGGCCCGATCATATAGACCTAGTTCTTTAGATATGATTCTTTGCCAGAACAGCCATATTGCTGACTAAAATTATTCTATGATATAGAAAACATATTATTAACAGTCACTTATAGGTATTTCTGGAATATAAACCATGTTCTTGTAACTACATCAATGCTAATGAACTGAAAAAGTTTGTTGAGAAACACCATGCAATGTAAATTTTTTACATGATGTGTCATTTTGTCAAACTCAGTAACAGAGACTCATTGAGACTTTTCTAGTGTTTGTTCAGTATACCATACACTTTGAAATAACCCAAGACTTGTTGAAAGAAACATGATAGAATCTCAAAAATGTTTTAAATTGAATTATAATATAAAATTTATTTACCAAGCCATGTGAAATGTATGTAAAAGAAAGCACACAAGAAATTTATAGTTTTTATTGAATGTATTCAAAATGAAGGAGCATTAAAAATTTGGGACCTTTGATTAAAACCAGATAAGACCAGCATTTGAAACTTGCACAAAGTAGAAATAGAGAAAATAATGCACATACCAAACCATAAATCTATCAAGTAGACAATATATGCATAATAGATAAAAGTAACAGAGGCAACGTTAGCTCTTTGAAAATATTTTCAACTGTCATTCTCCAAATAAGGTGAGTCTAGAAAGAATACAAATCATATGTTGATGAAATGAAAAAGAAAAACATCACTATGGATCCCTTTAACTTTGAAAAGAGTTTGAATATATTAAACATTGCTTGGATATTCAAAAGAGAGAATATTCTGAGCTACCTGAAATGATTACTATCTTGATCAAGGTGGACTTACATTGCAGTCTCACACTTTACAGGATATGTCATACCTTCATGATTTTTAAGAAGGAATTATTTGAGCTGTTTAAATCTCACAGTTCCTGATGCCACATTCTTGTAGCTGTGTTGGGGGAGCCTGCTGGGAAATCTTGTCTGACTCTTGTTGGCTTCTCAGTACTGCACACATATCTTGCCTGATGATTTATACTGTGGAGTCTCTGATCTTCATGACTCCTGACCAGTTTCCTATAAGTGTAACCACCCCCAACTTTATCCTGCATTACATACTCTTCCCAGCTTGTCCAATGATAAAAATTAGTCGGTCCACAGATTTAATGTAAAGACTACTCCAGTCAGTAAGTTCCTACCTGACAGTTAGATAGTTCCTATCTAACCAGTTATCAATAAATTTGTCTATATCTTATTCTTTTGCTCTCTCACATTTCCTCCTTTCCTTCCTGCCAGTGACTTTATTCTTCACCCAAATTTAGAATCAGTGTCCTAGGTGGTATAATTAATTACTAGTTTGATTAATTATTCAACTTGTCCCACTTCTCCTCCCTCTCTTGCTAGATCTACCTGGCATCCTACTTAGTTTTAGGACAGAAAGCTTGAAAAGAGTTCAGGAAAAACAAGCAAGATAATTTTAGTGATACAAAAGTACAAGAGGAATAGTTTCATCAAGGAACGTGTGTATGGATTGTGTGTGTGTGTGTGTGTGTGTGTGTGTGTGTGTGTGCATGTATGTATGTGTTTCACCTGCAGTAGAATTATAATTGTGATAGGAGGAAGTATAATTCATTGGTAATTTTAAGTGTTAAGTTATTGAGGGGAGTTATACTGAATTTGTTGGAATAAACATATATCTTAACTATTCAAGAAGCTAAAACAGGAGAAATAGACTTCAAAGACTAGATTACAAATGAATTCAAGTCAAGTTTAAACAACTTAGAAAGACTTTGCTTCAAAATAAAATATAAAGCAATGAGTGAAGACATGCCTTACGGGTACAATGCTGACACAGAATGCAGAAAGCTCTGGGTTCAATAGCCAGTACCTTCCCCCAACCCTTCCCTGGCAAACACAAGAAAAGGAACATGAATATATAATCCACTTTGTTGGTTTCCTTTATTATGTATTATTTTCAGTGCAGATTTTTCAAATCAGGACACACAATCTTACTACAATGGCTTCCCAATATATGTAATGGTATTTTAGGTAAATTCAATTCTTTCCATATCTATAATGATGTTCGTCAGAACTTTGCAAGTGTCTGCTTTTTCATCACCATTGCCACATAGAAGTAGAAAGTATGAACAAGAGGAATCAGGTGAAATGAAATCATGTTTGCATAACTTCATTAAAAACATGCATTATTCATTCATTTGCCATTTTTCTGAACACATGCTAAATACAAGGCTCTGCATCTCACAGCAGTAAATATGAATACTGTAATCCCCCTTTTGTTGAAATCCCCACTAGGATTTAGAGGCCAATGTAGAAAAAAGACCATTTTAAATCTACGTATCTTTTGATGAGACAGTACTAGCATGTGTTGTAGAGGCAATGATGAGATGCATGGAGAACAGTGTATATACAAATTTAGCTTTTCCATCAAAGCAGTGGTTTAGAAATAGATTGTTCTTGTAATGTCTACATCTTTTTTTTCCTCCTCAAACAGTTGAATAGTTTTATTCATTTTTTTCCCACTAAGGTGGTTTAATAAAACAAAGGTTTGCAGTGACATATTGTGATTTGATTCTCTCAGGGACATGTTGCTTAATGCACAAGGACGACTTCCAAAGCCAAAATACTTTGAGTGTCATTGTTTTTGCTACCAGCAGTTGTAACAATGCCAGCTCTTGGATTCCTTCTGTTTTAAAACAAGAACCTCATTGCAGTTAGCTTCTTTGCAGACAGACAATAGAAATAGCTACGAACATGATAAAAAGGAGAATGAGTATATCTAAGTAGGCGTATGTGTGATTCTTTTTTTCTTCTTTTCTGGCTGTATTGAAGATACGTGACTCTGAGGAGCATCAGAAATAGCGTACTTGATCAGACAGCTCCATTTCTGTTTTTACAGGAAGCAAGGGAAAGAAGTTACATTAAATTTTTTTCCAACTAGGCACAGTACTTCTTTAAAAGTATAAGTCTATAAAATTATTCAGGAAGAAATAAAGGTTCATTATCATTTTGTCCTGTGCAATGTGGCATTTGTTCTGTTTTATCAGGCTGCTTTGACAGTTCATCTGTCACATCCATGATCCAGTCCACTATGGATAGTTACTATGACTATACAGGTTTATAATTCTAATTTATACCTCTACTGAAAGCAATCTGTATCTAAGCATAGTACTTTTTCAAAAATTAAAAAAAAATAAGAAAGAAAGGAATTTATTATCCCTTTTATTAATTTGTCTTCAAATATAAAACTCTAGTCTGATTGAGAATTTACACAAGATCCTAGAATAATACAAATACTTACAAAGTCAAGTTTAAATTTAACATTGCTAATACCTGTCAAAAACAGAGATAGATGGCTTAAAGGCTACTTTCATTCTATTTAAAAGATCTGCATTCTTCGAAGAGAATAGACATCCAAACTCTGTTATAGTCACGTATTAGTGTGAATAGTATATGTGCCCACTTGTGTGATATACCAGGAAACAGGAAAACAAAAATGAAACCTACTGATTTATGTCATAATTCAACTTATATTCCAATTAGTGCTCATCAATAACACATTAAACACACACACAGCACACAGACAAGATATATAGTAACAATAGCAAAAGGACTTGTAAGTTACTTACAAATATAGCTGAACTTGATGGTAAGAGTAATGTCTAGAAATGTTTACTTCAATGGATTTTTTTTTTTTTTTAGTTAAAAAAAAGAGAGATATTAGAGCATTACACGTGCTCTGTTTTCTTTTTTGGGACTCAAATTTTCAATTCTCTTCAAGCTTTTGTCCTGATACTCGGTGGTGGTATTATTAATCTAAAAGTATGGCTTCCTATCTGTCTTACTTTACAAACAGTTCTACGAAATGAGTCATAAAATTACAAAAATGAATAGGCGAGAACATGCTACTCAGGAGTCCATAGACACCCTTCCAGAGTCTCTGAGTTGGCACAACCTAACAATTTCTACTGACATTCAGTATTTTTTAAATATTTGTCATCATTGATCAAATAACTCCTTTTCTCACAACGTAAACATACAGGGGGGAAAAAGGCTAACAATGGCTTTGATAGGACTTGAGTGAGCAAGTGAAAGGTGTCTTACTTTTGCCTTTTGTAGTCTATAAAAGGGCTCCAGGGAGTGAAGTAGAATATAAATCTGAGAGATGCCTTGAAGTTGTCTGGGTCTCACTTCTTCCTTCTTTGATGTCAGATGCCACCCATATTTGCATTTCTGTGATAAATGCAACAATACAAAACAAATCCAAATAATAATAAGAGGCTCATTTGAAGATTATCAGTACAGATAGGGGAGAACCTTAGCTTGTTGTCACTATACGTAGCACTACTCCATAAAAATATTGTTAAATATTTTCATCCACAGATCTCTTTGAGTAAAATGAACCCCAATATATCATGCCTCCCAATTATTTCTTTTGGCCTAATAATTATTAATAGCTCAGTTAAAAAAGATTTAGTTTCTTGAGCTGCCCTTGTAAATAATAAGAGGTGAAATTTATTTAGTACTTATTGTATCTTAGTTATTGTGCTATATAAATTACTTCCCATCCATACCTATTCTTTTTTTTTTTTTTTTTTTTTAGTTCCAAAAAACTTTAGTAGAGAGTTACTATTTTTTGTGCCTCCAGTTGTAGACAAAGAAAAAGGGGGAAAGAGTAGTTAACTAATTTGTCTCAGGTTATGCTGACAAGTGATAGAGAAAAGGTTATCAATCTCAGGCTCACCTTTTCCCTGGAAAGACAATTAAGAAATGATTTATTGCTGTTCTATTTGATGCCTAAGGGATCTCATACTTTACCAACCCACGAAGTTCAAAGTATTCCATAAAAATCACCGTTTAGACCTTGGGAATTCAGGAAGAAGATTATTATTATTATTGTTATTGCGGAGTGTCTAGTATTCTTTATGCAGTTTTACCTGTTACAAAGCTATTGGTGTTCCTATCACTAGACTTACATACACTTGGTATGAGTATATGTGTGAATGTCTATGGCTGTGTTATACACATATTCATGTGCTGAATGGGTGCTGATGTGCAAATGCATTTGCAAGCATGGGGAGGCCAGAAGTTACTTGTCCTTTTCCCTATTTCAAGACTATTTCTCAATGAACCTGGGTCACAGGATTTTCCCTGTCCAATTACATTAGTGCAGAGGAGGTCTGTGATTGGACAGGCAAAAGGGAGGAGGAGTTAAGAGTTGCTGGGAGAAGGGGAAAGGTGAAGGGGAGATGGAGGGGAAGAAGAGTCTCAGGGTAGAGAGAGAAGTAAAATGGCTGCGGACACGAACTCCTATGGCATTTACCAGTTATGAGTAGTTATGATTTCACAAGGTTGGAAATATTGGGATAAAGGTTTTATCATTATCAATTGGCTCTGAAATTATTGTATTGGCATCTTGTAAGTTGTGATATTATTGATACATAAATCTGACTAGTTAATTAAGCTTTGAGAGTCTTGATTCTACTGTGTAATTAATTAGGTGTTGAGATGGCAGACTGTGGGGTGTGTGGGGCATTGCAGTGGTAGCAAGAGGAACTGGGGGAGGGGGAGAGATGGCCCGGAGGGAGCCTTGTGGCCCACTGGTTGCTGGCACTAGTGAAACATACTGGATCGACTGTTTTAATATTTCCCACAACACACCTGGAGCTCACCAGTCGTCTGGAATACAGTCATCATAGTGCACATGTTCTCTCTCTATAATCATAATGCTTGGATTACAGATGTGCATTACCATGCCAACATTTTAAATAGTTATTAGGGATTCAAATTCAGATACTTACATTGGTGACTAAGTTCTTTATCAATTGTGTCATTACCTTCAACTACTACATCATTATATTTTAAAGCTGTTAAATATTTATCAGTCATTAAAATTGTTTCTTCACTTTTCTTTCTATAATACTGTTATTGATTATTTGGAAATTTCACATCAAGAACCCTGATCAACCTCATTTCCCAATCCTCCCAGGTCTGCCCTCCTACCCTTGTACCCTCCCTGCCAAAAAAAACAAAGAAGAAGAAGAAGAAGAAGAAGAAGAAGAAGAAGAAGAAGAAGAAGAAGAAGAAGAAGAAGAAGAAGATGAAGAAGAAGATGAAGAAGAAGAAGAAGAAGAAGAAGAAGAAGAAGAAGAAGAAGAAGAAGAAGAAGAAGAAGAAGAAGAAGAAGAAGAAAGAAAGAAGAATCAAGTCCATTTTTTTATTGCTTATATACTCATTAGAGGAGCATGGTCAAACACCTGATGACCAGCTATTTAAAGAAAACTGAATCTTTTCCTATGTGTACCCCTGCCAGAAGCCAACAATTGTGGAGAACTACACTATAGCATCCTTAGCAGAATTATTTTTTAAAGTTCTCTTTGATGACTTTCTGTCTAGGCTGTTACTTTTTGTGGGGTAGAGGTGGGAGTAGAGGTTGTTACATAAGCCTTTAAAGTCACAATTATTTCTTGAACTTTTCTTTGATGATATCCTTTATTCTCCAAAGATGAAAACAAAATTACTTCCACAAATCTGCTTCTGCATAAAATGGTGGCATCCTTCTTGCCAAAATATTCATGGGGACTCAATCCACTTGGATCTAGGTGTGTTTATAGTGCTTTATACTTTCTACTGACATACTCATTCTCAGAGCACAGCTATTATTCTGTGAAGAAACCACACTATCCTACACTGGGTGGTCCAATGGACGGGTCATGAGTTGGTAGTCTAGCCAAGAGTTAAATTGAGAGCCATGACAATAACCTGCTTTAGGAACCAGAAACACCTGGTAGGATGACTCCACATTATTTCTGCTCTAATTACTTGAGTAGCCTATAAAATATCCCAGCTGAGGTCCTGGATTTGTATGGTTTTTTGTTACTGTAACCAAATATCTGATCAAAACAACTGTAGAGTGATTTATTTTGGCTCAGGATCAGAAAGAATAGAAGGCAAGGCAGCTTCGTCCTGGAGGAAAGATCATGGGTGTAACTTGCTTGCCTCACAGATTATTACGAAACCTGTAAGCCCTTACCCAGATAATTATTAAATACCTGACCACACTGATTACCTCTGCTTACCATTGCAAAGGCTCCACCACAATAGTTCTACCCCCCTAAACAGTTCTATTGTCTATGGAGTCAATGTTCTAACATGTGATACTCTGGGATGCAATTCATATCCAAACCATAGTTACAGACAACATACAGACAACATGACAAGCAAAACCAGGTACGCTCTTCCCAAAACCCTGACCCACAGAAGTTATGAGCATGTAATGGTGAATCTTTGTGCCACTAGACGTTAGATTTTTTTTTTTAATGTAACAGCAGTACCTGGAATTTAATATTGAGAAACCTTTGAAAGGAAAAAATGAACTCCCAGAGTTTCTTGAACACATTGCACTCCACAAAACTTTGATTGGCTGTAAAACACCATAGTAACACAAACACATAACCGTCTCAGGTGTACTCTTATTAGCTTCAACGTTGCACTATCTGTAGCTTAAAAAAATGGAACAGGGAATTGTGCTATACCAGCTATTAAAGACTATGATAACCAGAAATTTTAAAAGTATGAAATATATGGCGCAACCATTCTTGAGAGTAGTTTGTTCTTATGAATAACTTAAATAATCTTCTGTATACTTAATTTATAATTTCAAAGTACTTGACTCTTTGTTCTCACTCCTCAGGCCTCCTACAATGGTTCTCACTGTATGTTCTATATATTCCCTCTCCACTAGTCAACAAGTTTTGTTCAGCTTTACTTTCTGGCTTACGTAAGAAATAGGTATAGTGAATGTACTTTTTCAAACATGCCAAGTCTCTGAATATCAGACTCTGCTGCAGCTCCTTATGCCTGCTGATGTTATTAGACGCGTTCTCACGACCGGCCAGGAAAGACGCAACAAACCAGAATCTTCTGCGGCAAAGCTTTATTGCTTACATCTTCAGGAGCCAGAGTGCAAGAGAGCAAGCAAGCAAATGGCGAAACCCCATCCCTTTTTAAGGAGAATTATCCTCCACCTAGGATGTATTACTCCCTGATTGGCTGCAGCCCATCGGCCCAGTTGTCATCACGGGAAAGGCAGAACACATGGTGGGAAAACTGCCCCTGCATGTGTGCAGACTATGTTTTCCACTTAGAACACAGCTGTCAGTGCCATCTTATAATGGCAAATGTGAGGGCGGCTCCTCACAGATCCCCCTTTTCTTTTAATAAGAGCAATAGGCCACCCATATTAATGAGAGTGGAGATAGAGGTCAAATCCCCAGTGTGTAGGTAAAGGAGCCATGTACAGGATTAGCTCTTAGGCTCACAGGCTTTTACCCAGAGCAACCCTGACCTGCTCCCGTGTCGTTTTGCCTGGGGGAAGGGAACTAGGACACTGAACCTTCATGAAAGATGACATGTCTCCCTAGAATAGGCTCATATATGCCGCAGAGCCTTTCTACTGCAGTGCTTAGCCTTGCAACTCTCTCGGGCTGCTGAAGCACACTCACTCTATCCCGTGCAATGAGACTAGCCTCATGGGAATATAAGAGCTGAGTGGCCAGCGACCTATTGCCTAAGCATAGATAACCATATATCAGGGGGAGCACCATGTTCTAGAGCTGCAAGCGCCTGGGCAATAACCACCTTGTCTCTCCTAGTTTGGGCCTTAAGCTTACAGACCAACCAAAGAAGCAACACTAATCCACAGCAAAGTGTATCTCCACATAATCCCACCCCCATCCATTCTTTAAAGAAGGAAAATGCTGAGGAGATCCAATTGGGTAATCCTTTGATCAGGGACAGGTCCAAGCGCTTGGAGTTGACCTGAAGTCTCAATTCCCGAAGGGTCTGTTCAAATTCAGCCGTCCAATTCTGTAACATATACTGAGAAAGACCTTTTGACAAATTAGCTGCCCTAGTAAATTTCTCATACTGAATGGAAGTAACGCACAATCCCGGAAACTTTTATTCACATCCCAGCCACTTCTAAAAGATTTACTGCATTGACCACATAACAGGAATCTGACACAATATTAAGGGGTTCTAAAAAGGTTTTTAAAACTTCTAAAACCACTAAACATTCTACCACTTGAGGTGAATTTTCATTATATTGTTTGGATACCACTTTACCATTAGCCACATAGGCACCTATACCAGTTTTTGATCCATCAGTATATACCACAATCCCATTTTTAAGTGGGTTTCTTACTGTTATTTGTGGAAACACAACAGATTGATTTTGGACAAACTGTAAAAGTGGATATTTTGGATAATGATTATCTATTTGTCCTGAAAAGGAGGTAACTAAAACTGCCCAATCATTAGATATTAGGTGATATGGGCTCTGTCCTTTCTTGCTCTTGACATCCTAACCCTTTTCCTTACAACCAAATAGGCAGAATCATTTCTGGAGGAGCCCATTTTCTTTATCTCAGGTCCTGCAAATTTCTCCCTGGTATTATCAGGGAGGAGCAGCAGCTGAGCCATCCTATCTCCTTTGCTAATAGAAAAAACGCCTTTGGGGCTTGAGCACAGGACCTGTATTTCAGGGGAATGTTGACAATCCATAACTCCAGGGTGGACTACTAAGCCCTGCAAGGTGAGTGAACCCCGGCCGAGAATAAGGCCCATGGTTCCCGGGGGCAAGGATGGTATAGGCTCCACTGGCACCGGCTGAATACTCATTTGAGGCATTAGTAGGAAGTCGGAGGCGGCACGCAGGTCCACCCTTGTGGGTCTTCCTGGGTCGCCTCTCTGACTGCTTCCTGGGTCCTGACAAACCGGTTCCCATATCTTTGAGGGCCCTGGGACCGAGGGCCCGATGACCCGTTTTTTGGCACATAAGCTGATTGACTATCAGGTGGGGGAAGAATTCTGCCCTTTATATCCCTCACAGAGCGACACTGGTCAGCTCTATGATAACCCTTGCCACACTTAGAGCAAAGAGTGAGAGTCCCTCCCTGTTTATCTGGAGCTCTGCAATCTTTCTTAAAATGCCCAGGCTTTCCGCAATTAAAACATGTCCTCTGATCATTTCTGCTCATGGAGCGGTTCTGAGATTGGAGGATGGCGGCCGCTAAGCCTGCATTGGTGAGAGGTCCCCCAAGCTCTCGACAGACCCTGAGCCAGTCTTGTAAGCCTTTGTTCTTTCTTGGGGCTATGGCCGCTCGGCACTCCTTTGTGGCTTGCTCATAGATTAGCTGTTTTATCAGAGGCGCAGCTTGCTCTGACTCTCCAAAAATACGCTCTGCTGCCTCTGTCATTCTGGCCACAAAATCTGAGAAGGATTCCTGAGGTCCCTGGACAACTTTTGTTAATTGACCAGTGGTTTCACCTGCTCGAGAGAGCGCCTTCCAGGCCCTAATAGCCGTGGAAGAAATCTGGGCATAAGCTCCCCAATGGTAGTTTGTCTGATCAGCAGAATAAGCTCCCTGACCCGTTAACAAGTCAAAAGTCCAATCTCTCTGCTCTGGAGTCAAAGCAGCTGCGTTTGCTCGGGCCTGCGCTTGTGCAGCTTCGTGCCAAAGCGCTCTCCATTCCATATATTTGCCCATACTAGGGAGAGCGGCTTTTACAACCGTTTGCCAATCACCAGGAGTCATAGCGTGATTCGCAAGCCTTTCCACTTGTGCTATAGTGAAATTAGCACTGACTCCATAGTTACGGACCGACTCGGCAAGCTCTTTAATCTGTATATACGCTACCGGAGCGTGGACACGCCCACCCTCGGCTCCTTCAAAGACCGGAAATGCCTGTTGTATTTTCCTTTGTTCCTCCTTTGGAATGAACGAGTCTGTGCATTGCCTCTCTGTCCATTGCCTCTCTGCGCAGGGCTGATGCACTACGCAGGGCGGGGGCTCAGCATAGGGTGGAGGTGCACTATAACCTTGAAGCCGACTGCCAAGAGGCCAAGCAGCAAGCTGGCCTTTGCCAGCCGCTTTTGGCTTCCTTAACTGATTAGCTAGCACTTTACCTGGCTGGTACCCTTTTTTCTCATAATGAGCTGCTTCTTCCTCCCAGTCTGTTTCTTCAGAGGAGAATTCTTCATCTGCTTCAGAGCTACTAAGAGCTGGCTCCCTGAGCTCATCTAGTGACGAGTATCTCCTAGAGACCTCCGCTAATCGATCTTTTTTCTTTTCTTTTTTCTTTTCCTTCCTTCTAATCTCTCCCCAGGTATTCCTACCTAACCTTAACTTTTCCTCGGGTTCAAGACCCTTGGAAAGGCCTGTATACTTATTTTGTGTACCATATTTCCTCTTTGTTCCTACTCTCTCTCCCCGCTTTACTTCTGATAGATTGTCCTGAATTTCCTCTAGAATCCGCCCTATCTTAACCACTTGATAACATGTGAAAAGGAACAAAAGGGCTTCTAACACTAGAAAAAATTCAAGGCCAAACATAACTTGTAAAGCCATTTTCCACTTTACTTCTGATAGACTGTCTTGAATTTCCTTAGAAAGTTCAAGGCCAGGCTTACCTCGTAAAGCTATACTCACTGGTACTCTCGTTCCCCAGCTGAAAAGTTCTGAATTCATACAGTTGAATCCTTCTTAACAGTCTGCTTTACGGGAACCTTTATTACCGCGACCCGCAGTTCTGGTTCTGGAATGAGGGATCTTCCTTGCGCCAGTCCCGAGTTTTTTCTCGTCCCGGATTTTCTCTTCCCAGGTCTTCTCGCCCCGGGTTTCAGCACCAATTGTTATTAGACGCGTTCTCACGACCGGCCAGGAAAGACGCAACAAACCAGAATCTTCTGCGGCAAAGCTTTATTGCTTACATCTTCAGGAGCCAGAGTGCAAGAGAGCAAGCAAGCAAATGGCGAAACCCCATCCCTTTTTAAGGAGAATTATCCTCCACCTAGGATGTATTACTCCCTGATTGGCTGCAGCCCATCGGCCCAGTTGTCATCACGGGAAAGGCAGAACACATGGTGGGAAAACTGCCCCTGCATGTGTGCAGACTATGTTTTCCACTTAGAACACAGCTGTCAGTGCCATCTTATAATGGCAAATGTGAGGGCGGCTCCTCACATGCTGAGAATCACTGCTTTGTGGCTTAGCTTCAGAAACATTTTATACCCACAGAAAGGTAAATAGTAGCTTGTTCCATATCCAAATTATGATGCTATTCTAATTAGTTGGGTCCAAATTAGCTATCTATTATTCTTGCCCAGATTCCCTGCCACACTCTTCTATGTCTGAGCAAACATCATTTATGCCAATGTCTTGAGTAGTGTCAATCGAAACTGAAATGGTTCCAACTTCCTTAATATCATCACCAAATGTCTTATTAATTAATTAATGATGCTGTGAATAATAATCACATAGTGTTGTTAAACCATACAAGAAGCCGTAGGTGGGCAACTGCAGCAACCGCTCCTGATTACCAGAGAGTATCTGTCAAATAGCCAGAAGGAGAAGTTGGAAGCAAGCCGGCAGGAAAAACAATACTAATTCACAAGGCAGGGTGAGGTGACTTGGAAGTCAGTTGCCATACTAGGTTAAACATATAGAATGCAAGGTTTTGGCTGGCTGGCAACCTAGTGAGAGATATCCTGCCTCCACTTGTGTGTTTTTTTTTTTAAAGCACCTTTCAGAATTTGGGAGCAAATGTAATTCTTTGACAGCCCACACAATGAATAGGTACTTCAGTCCCTTCTGTCAGCTTTATCATGCTAAACTTTAAGGTAAAAGAGGAAGAATAAGTATTTGGGACAAGCAGAGTGAGTAATAAGAGAACAATGAAGCCATCTGTTTGAAGAAGCTTTTACTCAAGAGGACTGAAAAGTAGACTTGTTTGTTTTTTTCTTTTTTTTCTTTTCCATCATCAGATTCAGGTGAACACAGTTTGAGAAGACAGTCATTGCTTCAAATGATGGATGTGACTTCCCAGAACTTGTCACCATTGCCTCAAATGTAATCTGGATTACTTTGTTTGCTCAGCGCTCCTGTTCTCTCTCAGCTCTAGTCATCTTGTCACAATCCACGCAGGTGTGAGACACATGCATCTTGGGACACATCAATCGCTTGTCCTCCATTTTGGTCCCTCCCACACCCTCTCACTCATCAATCTCTATTGTCCTAGCAAGAAGGTAACTTCTGTGCTCATGCATGCCATGTTCAAGCTGAGGAGTGCAGCAATCCTTTGCCAGGAGGCTAGTGACTGTGATTGATTAAAGACTCCCTTTCTATTCAAGCCATGAAGTGCAGGAATATCATAAAATACTGTGGGCATAGCCTAGTAGTAAAGGTTGTCCTTCAGTGTCCACAGGATGTTGGTTTCAAGACTGGTAGTGAATATCAAAATTTATTTACGTATTGAATATTGGAGGACTTTTGGGATAGCATTGGAAATGTAATTGAGGAAAATACATAATAAAAAAAAAAAAGATGGTCTGGCACTTGCTTGTTTGCTACACATATTTTCCCCCATGCCTTAAACCATGTCCAATAGCTTATAGCACCTAATAAATACAAATGCTGTGTAACGAGTTTTAAAAAGGTATGGTTGAGGAGATAATGACAAGAAAAGTCAGTCCATACTTGATCACAAGACGTACCTTCCAAATAAGTCCTCTTCTACCAATGCTAGTTAAATTGGTAGATATGAAAACACATACAGATAAGATAGCCTTTGTGAACTGTACAAACCAATTTCTTCACATGTATTCCTGTTCAGTTTAGACCTGACATTAGTCCATGAAGTAGATAAAAAGTAACGTTTACAGATGATGGCTTCCCAGAACCTGATTATTTCATGTATCCTGAACCCCAGACTTCAAGAAAAGGAAAGATCTTGGCAATTTTGCTCATCAGTGTGTCTAGCCCAGTGCTGACACACAATAGTTACTGACTCTTTGGTGCATGACTGACTAATGAATGGATAAATACATGTACGTAGAAAATGTCAATCAAAGAGCAGGACATATAATTAACATCTGGGCAGGGAAGCCCAGAGTTCCTAAGCAATAATCCCATTTGCTTAACTTTTTAAGTTGAAGTGTCTGTTGAATAGAATAAGCACATGACTCAATAGCTGTTTGTGCTTTTGTTGTCTGTCTGTCTGTCTTTCTTTTTTAATTTTTTCTTTTTTCTCCTTTTTCCCCCTTTTTCCTTCAGAGATAATTTTCTGTGTGTGCTATGGCTTACTGCTAAACATCTGGGCAGAAGTGTTGAGCTAATGTTGTAAGTAAAACACTTAAATTAAAACTTCAAATATCTCCTCAACTTTATAATTAAATGTACCATATGGTTCTATTTTACTGAAAGTTGGGGCCTAATTTAATGTTTTCCTTTTTCAGCAACAGATTTTATTGGCTTGTTTTCAATCATTTTTATGTCAGAAAAACAATTACTACCATGGCAATATTTTGTGATTATTAGACAGAAACAATCTCTTACCTGGGGATAAAAAATATTGTTTTTGGTTTGGCAAAGTCATTATTTAAGCTCATCTGGGAATAAGACATAGTTGCTTAGCTTAACGATTGTTGTGTCATCATAGAAAAGGTTCACACTTCTCAAGTTTCATCTTACATTCTATTTAATTTGAGTAGAGTCTGAGACAAAAACGCTGAGTTTTGCATATTTTAATAGACGAGGTTGAGCATCATTTGGGGTGTCTTAAAAGTGTCCAGTAAGCAAGTTATGAGTACAGGGCTAACATTTTTACATGAGAAAACTTTGCAACTTCACATCAACTTTCCTAAATGAAGGAAGTAAGATGTAGGAAATGTTAATTAAATTTTAATGAGAGTAACCATTTAAAGACACACTTCCTGTTTTTTACACATCTTGCTGCTAGTTCTAGAGATGTATACAAGGACTACAGTGGGCCTTAACTTAAGCTACTTTTTTTTTCTCTCTTTTAAAGAAGTGACATTTTCTAATTTTATTCACATCCTCTGTCAGATTGCTCCTTCAGATATCCATAGTCACCAGTTTCATCCATGAAGTGGCAGTAAGCTTTAATGCCAGAACAGTTATCTACTTTTAAATATTTTTAAAAATGCTCTCTCTGTAGTTTTTCAATTAAGAAAATAAATTCTTTCACAAACACCTCTACTGCTTAGACATTTTCAAGATGTAATCCTGGTGAAAGGAAGGATTTGAATGATTCTAGTCAGCTCCCCATTCTACCGTTCATTTAAAATAGATCTTTGAGTTTCCCCACATAACTAGGATTTGTGCCACTATGTAATTCCTGTGCAGTACACTATGTAGAATCTTGCATGGGAGATGAATGCAAACAAATGAATTGGACCAATGTCTAATTACTGACTTGAGAGTGTGTGTCTATGTGTGTGCATGTGTGTGTGTGTGTGTGTTTGTGTGTTTGTTTGTGTGTGTGTGTGTGTGTGTGTGTGTGTGTGTGTGTGTGTGTGTCATGGCATTGTGTGTAGGTTCCCTGTGAACTGTAGAAGATATTATATATATGACACATATGTATTCCTTGTTCAACTTTTCTTTAAGCAGCCAAATTGTTGGAGTATCGTGATTAGGTTCCTTGTAATCTCTAGAAGACACACTTTTACAACAGATTTTCTGATCCTGTGGTTCTCACAGTTTTATCATCGTGTATTCCTTGTTCTTGAGACTTAGGCACAGGAATTATTGTTGATGTATCCATTGGGTCTTGGCTCCCATAATCCATTATTCTCTATATTATAACCAGTTGTGGTTTTCTGTAATGGTCTCCTTTTATGTTAGAGAGAAACCTCTTGATGAAGGGTGAGAAACACACACACACACACACACACACACACACACACACATATATATGTGTGTGTGTGTGTGTGTGTGTGTGTGTGTGTGTGTTGGTATAAAGATAATATTTAGCAGTTAAGAAAGTGCTAAAGTGCTGGTTTAGTAAAGTGGTAATAATGGATTAAATTCTGAGATCCATGTAACTCACTAGCACTAGGCAGTCAGCTTGACTTTCATACAAGACACATTTTCCTTCCTGTTGAGTGTATCTTACACTCACTTGACAGATGTTGGTGACCACAAAGATATGAGTGTCACTATTGCACCTGTAAGGATAGCTTGCAATGCTAGTCCTTGTTGTGGTTTATAAGGACAGCATTGAGAGGCCAAACCTACTCCATCTTGGAACTGACCTCTAGTTTAAAAGCAAAAGGACCTGAGAACTTGACCTACAGCTGAATCCAAGCTGCACTCACATTCTAGGAAGACCTCATAGATTGTCTCTAGCCCATAACCCAGAGTTACTCCCAGACTACTCCCTAGCAACAGCCAATCAGAATTAGTCTGGTAGATGAACTTTAGAACCATTTGTGATTGTATTGGAATCAGCTCCTTGGTTGTTTTTTGGGGGTCGAAAATGCTTCCAGAATTGGCACAAAAACAAAGATTCTAGCTAGATTCAGCTAGAATCTTCACAGTCCTGTGTCCTAGACTTACATAACCTGTAACTAAAATCAAGGTTGTTATACTGCATTTTTCTTAAATAATTAGTCTCTTGTGTATTATACCTTATTTGTTGAAACTCAGAAAAATGAAAGAAGGAAGGAAGGAAGAAAGGAAGGAAGGAAGGAAGGAAGGAAGGAAGGAAGGAAGGAAAGAAAGAAAGAAAGAAAGAAAGAAAGAAAGAAAGAAGAAAGAAGAAAAGAAAGAAAGAAAGAACAAGAAAGAAAGAAAGAAAGAAAGAAAGAAAGAAAGAAAGAAAGAAAGAAAGAAAGAAAGAAACAAGTCTGTCATACTATTTAGAGAGGAATAACGGAATAACTTAGGCTTTCACAAAGGCAACCAGCAAAGTAATAAGCTCCTTATGAACCTGATAAATAAGTGAAGAATGTTTCCTATCAGACAAATGTCTCTATATCCAAAACTTACTGCCAAGGGTATATAACAAAGCAGTCTTCATGGCTAGGCAAGTCTTTCTTCGGGCTCTTTAAAACATGGTTCTGTTGCGGGAATATAAAGCTTTCTTAAGAGAAACTCATCTCTTTCATTGAAGTCAACTCAGGTCTTTCAGGTTCTATTCCACGATGAGCCACACAGTGTGGGAAGGTACTCTATGTATGGGGAGAACTTGACATAAATATCCAAACTATTTCTGCTGCTTTGTGACAAAATGAGAGTATATGAACTATATCCTACAGTCTCAAATTACATTTAGCCATCTGATTCTTCTGCATTTACAAGGATCAAACACAGGTTTCCTTCTTCCAATAAACCATAGGCACATTTTAATCTTTTTGACAGGTTTTGAAACATTCTTTTAAAACTTTGGGGTGGATAAAATTCACAGCATCATTCAAAGCATTAATATTATAATAACATTATATGAGCGGTTGATACGACATAGAAAAAAAGTTTTGTTTAAGAATGTTGGAAAGATGGCAGGAAGTTATTCTTCGAATACTCATTCAATGTACTGTGTAAACTGATTGCTGTTTATGAAAAGAATACAAGTTTTTAAAACATTATATATATTTTTATTTGATTCTATCAGTATTTTGTTCCACATAGTTAACTATTTCCTCTGTATCATCTGATCAAATATACAAGTGGCTCCTGTTATTATTTATTCATCTTATCAGTTGAGCAAGTTGATGAGTTGGCAACCACACATGATTTGCTACTAGAAGAGGACACCTGTCATATGCTTCCCATTTGCAACACAGATGCATAGTCACATGATCAAAACATAGGTGACACCTTCAGCTATTCACTAAAACCTTCTGGAGCATTTCCTTTCCATGGTTTCCATTCCAGATCATACTATTGATCACTTATTCACAAATCTATGCATTACACAATAAAATTTTGTCCTAGCAACAGGACAGTATAAATATATATACCTTTAGGAATATCACCAACAACCCCCATACACATATACACTATATATATATATATATATATATATATATATATATACACATATACACATATACACATATACACATATATATCACAACATTGTATCACAATATATATAATTATATATGTGTGTATATACATATATATTACACACAACATATATTGTATATAATCACATATATATGTATATGCATACATAAACACACAGACACACACAAACACACACACACATATATATATAACTTTTCATCTAGTTTGAACCTATTTTCTCCTTGTTTTAGTAGTGAAAACATTTTGTAGAAGTATACAATAATAGGTTGAATGAATTACTTAAAACGTCTTAATGCTTGACAGTATAAAAACAAAAGTAAAGGGATATCTTAAACATTATAATATTAACTATTGGGATATATCACAATACATGTAAGAAAGTGGCATAAACACAATATTTTTAATATATTTCTAAGACAAAAGGTTCCTAGAGGATGTAATTATATTTGGGGGGAAAAAAACCCAAAACATTACACATTGCAGTTTTCTTTCCAATTCACACAACAGCTCAACAGCTTGTTGCTCTTAATGTAAAATAATATGTGAAGCAATTCATCTTTGCATTTATATAAGGTAGTATTACTATTAAAAAAGTGACTCAGAAAAAGTATTTGTGTAGGTTATTGAGAATAGTAATAAGTATTTATGATAAAATCTAAAGTAAAGAATCGGTTAAAAATTTCTCATGAGAAAGAGTATAAAATTTCTCATGAACTAGTAGTAAATTAAACTAAATAGCTTCATTTTTGTATCAAGTCAAAACAAAATCAAACAATTTGCACAGAATCTGTGGGCACCTTTAAAATGAGAATATTCACTTCAGTTATCCAGTGAGAAAATTTTTCAAAGAATCTTTCACAACTTCTGCTTCTGTTATTCTGTAAAAAAAAAAAAAAAAAAAAAAAAAAAAAAAAAAAAAAAAAAGGACAAATCTGCAGAATCCAATGAAATGAAATAATTATTAGAGATCTTGAAAGCCAACGTACATAGTTTTGAAAGTATCAGACTCTTTTCTATTTAGAAATACACAATGAGGGTCATAAAGAGAGCTCAGCAGGTCATAGTGCTGACCTCCAAGCCTGGCAACCTAAGTTGATCCACCAGCAAGCCAGATGGTGGATAGAGAGAATGACTCATGCTAGTTAGCCTTTGACCTTCACATATATGACACACACACATGTGTATATACAGAAACACACACACACACACACAGAGAGATACAAAGGAAACACACAATTATTATTTAAAATGTTTTGATATTTTAAAATTATTAGAATAAAACATGAAGCTTGCTATATAACGACTTTTTCAAGTGTACTTTATAATGTTCTTTTTTCTCTATTAAATGGACAATATTATAATCCTTCAATATGTGTATCATGCTATAATATGTATAGCAAGAGGAGAGGGAAAGCTAAGTAATGGATAATATAACACCCATTTCAACACAAAGAATGATTTTCAGGATGAGATACCTCTAATAAGGATCCCGATATTTACAAATGTGGATTTTCTAATCAAGCAGAATTTCAAAATGTAAATTCAATGTCTTTTAAGCAGTATGTGTTATTTAACAATTTGAGAGAACCCAGATAGTTCTGGTAGATAAGCATCTTGAAATTAAGGCACTATTAAAGAAACACATCTGTTCTTGCCTTTGTCTCTCTAATACTTTCTAGGACATAAAGAGTGAAAGTATTAATACAACAGCAGTAATGACTGTCTGATTGAACTCAGTTAGTGAGCACCTACTGTGTTCCAGGAACATGGTGTTCATTTGAAAACTAAGTCATTAACAACCTGGAATAACCCTACCACTAATTAACTACCTTAAATTAAAGATACATCAGCTCACAGAGGACATTCTGTTGCCACTGGTTTCAGTCTCTTTGAATTAGTGGATACTTGAATATAGTTCAATTTCCCTGGAAAAATAATTTCTAATTTTTGTGCCACTGCAAATGATTATATCATTTGATAAAGCAATCTTTGGAAGAAAGGATATGAATTAAATTTTGCTTATGGGGTACATCTGTTTTTAGTGGGGGGTATGTTCCTGGCTATTTAAACACATTATTGATATTGTTTCTGATCAAATGGATATGATGTTACTATTCCTAGCTGAAATTGTTCCAAGGCTATCTTGTAAACTCCACTGTGCCCAAATCTTGTGATCACCCTAAATCTTTCTTATATACTCTTATGCATCCTCCCTTTTCTTAGAAGCCATGGTTTGTCCCAGTGTGAATATGATCTAAGAACCAATTTTATTAATCTAGCTCCTTTCCCACTTTAACTGCTTAATTAAATCATCATGAAGTGTACTGTTTTCCTATGAGAATAAGATCTATTTTCTTTCTCTTTCTTCTCCACATACTAAATCTCTGAAATAGTTCTCCTCTTGATATTTCCTAAGCTGTATTTTCTTCCAAATCTATTTTCTTTTCCTTAAGGAATCCCATAATAGCCAATCCAATACTTCCTCTAGGTGAGGTCAAATTGGTAACAAGGCCACGTCTTTGATTTATTACCATTTCTGCTAGAGCCACAAACAACAGGCCTCCTTCTGTTATTCCGTTCTGCTTCATGCTACGTTGCATACTTTGGACATTATTGGTATGGGGAAATCTTTGGCTTATGGTTGCCTTCTTTTTACGGTGGCCATCATACATTGGCACCTCTTTTGAGTTTCTTATCAAAACTTGTTTGTGTTGTCATCTAGCTGTGTTATAATTGAGCTTGTTATTTCTCAGCACAGGAACCAAGTGATAGAAGTACCTTAAAGCCATCATTTCTGTTTTGGAAAAAAAAAACAAGGAGGGGTGGGGAGATGAGTAGAATTAGATGACAGAGTTGAAAGAAGAATGTTTGTCTCATTTCTGAACAAAAATCGAGATGATTTAATTTATTTATGAAATTCAAGGAAAACTTAAGAAACCCCCATCTTCCCTTGTTTTCAGTTACTTATTGTCAACACTGGTTTTAGAGGTCCTGTAACTGAATGTAAGACCCAGACTGGTAATGATTTTCCATCATGATTTTTATTAGTATAGAGAAGGTTGAATTGGCTTGAACAACTCATGCAATGTTTAAGCCTGCACAGCTATCGAGTGCATAGCCATTTTATTTGAGGGGGTCAAAACTCCACCCCCAGGACAGGATGATACCAGTATTTTCCTCACCTACATGTAATTATGAGGCAACAGTAGTTATCAACATGACTCCTATGTTCCTGATGTTACCTATAACATAAGTCATGGGAGCGTATCCCGCAGGTACATGGCAGTGAGGAAAATAAGTTAAACAAAACAAAACAAAACACTTGAAGATGGAGGGCTTATTGGGTTTTACTTGGGTTTCATGAATAAATTATGCTCACTTTCCACTGTACTTTATGAGAAGTGTTTCTCCCTAATCCTGGACTTCACTGAGTTATCCAGGCTGACTGGCCAGTAAGACTGGGGAACCTGGATCCTGTTGCCTGTGTCTCACTAAGGTTAGAATTAAAGATGCTCACAGCTTCCTCCAACTCTTTATGTGGAAGCCAAAGATCTAAGCTCAGATGTCATGCTTATGGCAAGGGCAGTTTACACTTTACCAGCTGAGCAGGCCTCCCAAGTCCCTGACCCTGCTTCTTTGTCACATAAATACTTCTAACCTACATCCTGAGGAAAGCAGATTTGCAGCTGGATGCCTACAAAACTCTTGAGCAAATGAACTCTTATTTAAACCTCATAGCTTTAGTGATTGGTCCTCTGCATGGTGGCTTAACTGTTCATTTCAGTGCTAATTCCTTCTAGCCTTTGTAGTTTTTAAACTTTATATAATGGCCACGCCTACCTTATAAGACCCAGAGTAAATAGCTAACTAAATCAATCTTTTTGAGGCAAAAACAAGGACTAAATATAACCAATGTTAAACTCCATTTAATACAAAGCAGCTCCTTTGTCTATTTATAGACTTTTTCATATTAGAGTATAGAAAAGTGAACATTTTTTGTTGCATATGGAACTGTTGTATCTCTTTACTGTCCAAAGCAACATCTACTAGTCATATGTCGCTTGAAATACAGCTAGTATAAATGAGGAATCAATTTACCATTTATTTGATTTTAATGATTTAAAAGTTTGATGATCCCATGTTGCTATTGACTATTAAACTGGAGTATAGAATGTATTCTAGCATATTAGAATGAGATGGTAAAATTTATTTAAATTAGATTTTTTTTTTACGGTGATCACAAAATTCCCTCTATTCTAATTGCTACTGTTTTTCTGTGAATATTTAATGAGTAGTTTAAAACATAATTGTACAGTTAGATTGTATCATTAAATTTGCCAACAATTCCTCTCAGGCATTTATTTATTTTAAAAGGGAATTTTAAAATTTTAACCATTTAATTTAAAGATAATCATCGGCTTTTCCAAAATTTGTTGTTTTTTGGATAGTCTCACTGCATGGCCTTAGCCAGCCTTGAACACACAGAGATAACATGCTTTTGCCTTTGAGCACTGGATTAAAGGCATGGTCTACCATATCTGATTGGCTTTGATTTTGGTATTAGATTTAGCTGCTACCTAGTTCCCTAAAGGACAAGTATTCTAATATGCTAAAAAGAGGATGGGGGCTTATGAAGAACCACTGCAAACAGGGTGAAAAAAGTAAAACTATACCTAAGATAGACTGGCCATTTCCAAGTTTCCTCAACATCAGGGGCAAGGACAGTGGGGGAAATCTTAATGATTAGTATGAGTTTGCCTTTTCTGTACAAGGACTGAGGTAGAAGAAATTGTATCATTCTGCTAATTGAAGGGAGACTTTGGGGGCAAACTTGACTGTTTTCCCCCCACACCCCCGAATTTTTAGATCAAATAAACAGCTTGGAGTTTGGTTGTAGTGTAGCTCTGCAAGAGTGAAAGAGACAGCAGCTTAATGTCTTCTATGAGGAAGAACTGTGGTCTCCAGTCAAAATTTCTAAAGCTTCATAGTGATAGAGGGAATTTAGAACGTGCAGCCATTTGAAAAGAAATGTCAGCTGCTAGGAAGGGTGGCCTAGGACTCTAATTCCATACTTATAAGATTGAGGCTAGAGAATTGTTATGAGTTTGGGTCTAGTGTGGGATACAGAGTGAGTTTCAGGTGAGCCTACACTACAGCCTGAGACACTATCAAGAGAGAAAGGGGAATGAAAGCAGCCAGGTGCATGAAAGAAGGGAGGTGGAAAAGAGAACGGAAGCAGGAGAAGAAGGACGAGGAGGAATAAGAAGGGAAAAAGACTGGAATCAGAATGGGAAGAGCAAAGGAAAGGGAGAAGAAGGTAATGTGTCAGTAACCTGTTTAAGCTAGGTTTTCCTGAGCGGTGGGCATATTGAGTAATAGGCAACCCATAGCAGCATGGACCTTATGCTGCTTTCAGGTGGAATCAGCAGGTTGTAAGCTAAGGGTATGTATAATGGAAATTGACAATATTTGAGGAGTATTGGCTAAATTTATGTCAGCATGACACATACTAGTGTAATCTGAGAAGAGGCAACACCAATTGAGAAAATGCCCATACCTAATATATATAATCAATGTATGAAATTGTGTTGTAAGCAAGCTTGTAGAAAGCTGTCCTAATACGTGATTTCGGTGAGCTGACCCAGTCCTTTGAGAGTGAGGCCATTCCTGGATGGAAATCCTAGGTACTGTAAGAAAGTCTGCTGAGCAAACTATGAATAACAAGACAGTAATCAGCACCTATACATGGCCTTTGCATCAATTCCAGCTTCCAGGTCCCTGTGCGGTTTGAATTCCTATACCAAATCCCCTCAATGGTAGAGTAAAATGTGGAAGGGTAAGTAAGCCGAATAAACTCTTTCCTCCCCAATGTGATTTTTGAGCATGGTGTTTTATCACAGTGATAGTAACCTTAACAATGACATATATTGATAGTGGGAGTTGGGTATTGCTATGATAGACCTGACCATGTTTGGGATTTTGGAGGATTGTGGAAGGACTTTAGAACTTTGGAAGAGAAAACATATTGAGTGCTGAGAACTCAGTGTGCTCAGCCTTATTTATAATAGCCAGAAGCTGGAAAGAACCCAGATGCCCCTCAACAGAGGAATGGATACAGAAATTGTGGTACATCTACACGATGGAGTACTACTCAGCTATTAAAAAGAATGAATTTATGAAATTCCTAGCCAAATGGATGGACCTGGAGGGCATCATCCTGAGTGAGGTAACACATTCACAAAGGAACTCACACAATATGTACTCACTGATAAGTGGATATTAGCCCCAAACCTAGGATACCCAAGATATAAGATACAATTTGCTAAACACATGAAACTCAAGAAGAATGAAGACTGAAGTGTGGACACTATGCCCCTCCTTAGAATTGGGAACAAAACACCCATGGAAGGAGTTACAGAGACAAAGTTTGGAGCTGAGATGAAAGGATGGACCATGTAGAGACTGCCATATCCAGGGATCCACCCCATAATCAGCATCCAAACGCTGACACCATTGCATACACTAGCAAGATTTTATTGAAAGGACCCAGATGTAGCTGTCTCTTGTGAGACTATGCCGCGGCCTAGCAAACACAGAAGTGGATGCTCACAGTCAGCTAATGGATGGATCACAGGGCTCCCAATGGAGGAGCTAGAGAAAGAACCCAAGGAGCTAAAGGGATCTGCAACCCTATAGGTGGAACAACATTATGAACTAACCAGTACCCCGGAGCTCTTGACTCTAGCTGCATATGTATCAAAAGATGGCCTAGTCGGCCATCACGGGAAAGAGAGGCCCATTGGACACGCAAACTTTATATGCCCCAGTACAGGGGAACTCCAGGGCCAAAAAGGGGGAGTGGGTGGGTAGGGGAGTGGGGGTGGGTGGGTATGGGGGACTTTTGGTATAGCATTGGAAATGTAAATGAGCTAAATACCTAATAAAAAATGGGAAAAAAAAAAGAAAGCAGAAAAAAAAAAGACCTTAGAAGATAAGCATGTTAAAACCAATGCAAACAAAGGAGCCAGCCTGCCTTGAAAAAGTTTCAGAAGGAAGAAAAGACTGTACTGAGCCATTTGTGTAAAGTCTGTGATATTTGGTCAGATGTACCTGAAGAATCAACTGTGTTGAACAAGAAATGAGAATTCATAAAGTGAAACCGTTGTCTTGCTGGGACAATAGATGCTGCCCATCCGGGGCTGAAGAGTCAGCATTCATTAAAAAGAGTCCAGCATCACTGAGGTACAATTTTCTGGGAAGTGTTTTCTCAGAGTCAGCACATGTAAACTTGTGGGATATAAAACCATGCCAGGAACTTTGGCAAGGTAAAGAAGGTCGAGATTTGAAGACTAGGTGGGCACATACCTGAGGCTTAGGTAACTCCAAGCTCCCTGCCAGACTCCTGACTTGGAACATGTGCCATGCTTCTCACATAAAAGAGATGTGACCTGGAGTCACATAGGCCCAAAACAGAGTTCTCTGTGCTAATGAGGTAGCCTAGAGGTTGGGAGGGCTTAGCCAATAAGCTTCCCTTCTCAGACATTCCTCCCTGCAAAAGGTATTTGAACTCAGGTCCACCCTGAGAAATGGGGTATGGTTTTACCCATCCATTTCTCCCATGACAATAAACTTTAGAACCATGGACTGTCTTTTCATCAAGATCTGCTATGAGGAATGGGGGATCAGGGGCAAGATTTTTGTCTACAGAGCCAAAGCCTAATTCTCCAGTAGAAGGCCTTTCCCAGCCACAACCATCACCAATCCTGCTACCACCAAGCTAAGGACAATCATCCCTGCTGGGGCAAGCTGGAGCTCCCCATTTTCCCCAGCCTGTGGGGTCCCCACTCAGTTGTCAGCTCTTTTGAGAGTCCCAGCAGTGCCTGGAACGTCCAAGAGTCTGAGAACCCCATGGCATGGCCTCATCACAGGCCGGGGGGACCCTGGAACCAGCTCCAGCATTCCCACATCTCAGACTATGCTTTCCCACTCCTGGAGTTGTGTCTTGGCACTTCCCCACAGCCCAGCACACTGTGGGTAAGTACAGTTAAACTCCCCTTCTTTCACCTCTCAAAGTGGCTGTGCCCAGTGGCAGAGTGGATGTGAAACAACACAAACTGTTCAGCAGGAGCCAATGTTGTACCTCATGCTGGCAGCCAAATTTAGTCAGATAAAAGGGGGTTCCATGTGGTAGTGGTTTCAAAGGCATGAAGAGACCATGGAGAAGAGCTGAAGCTTTGCACTATGGGGGGGGGGCAGTACAGAGCATCCACCAGTATAGCAATAGAAGCCCACAAACTTAGAGGGTCATTGAGAAAAATTAATGCTTTGTTCCATGAGTGGAGCCCAGAAGAGGCTACTGATGAACATACAGCCCAGTTACAGTAGAAGGTCCCAGCATTTTGGAGACATCAGTACCATGGGACAATGGACAACTGCAGCAGTGGTGGAGTGGAGGTGGCCTGAGTCTAGAAGATAACCTGTGTCTGCTACAGAGGTCACAACGTGAAATGAAGCCAAGTCCCTTTGAAGAAGTCCAGACTTCCCTGAGTAAATCAAGACATTGGGCATTGAATTATTTGTACTGCTCAAATGGGGTTTTGCTTTGTTCAGATTGAGACTATGCCCTGGTTCTTCCCTCCTGAAGTAAGAAGGTATTTTTATTTTATTTTATTTTATTTTATCCCCTTATAAGCAATTTTGAATTTTTTAAAAGAGATTTTGGATTTTAAAAGAGACTGCAGCCATATTTATAATAACCAGAAGCTGAAAACAACCCAGATGTCCCTCAATAGAGGAATGGATACAGAAAATGTGGTACATTTGCACAATGAAATACTACTCAGTTATTTAAAATAATGACTTCATGAACTTTGCAGGCAAATGAAGGGAACTAGAAAATATCCTGAGTGAGGTTACAGTCACAAAAGAACACACATGGTATGTACTCACTGATCTGTGGATTTTAGGGAAAAGTTCAGAATACCCACTATACAATTCACAGACCACATGAAGCTCAAGAAGAAAGAAGTCCAATGTATGGATGCTTCAGCCCCACTTAGAAGGGGGAACAATCACTGGAGGTACAGGGTGGGAGAGACTTGGGACCAAAAAAGAAGGAGGAGGGTAAATAAGGGATCAAGTGTGGGAGGAAATGGTGGAGATGTAAAGAGGGTCACCAAATTGAACAGAGGTGTGTAGCAATGGGGGACAGGAACTAGGGGTAGCCACCAGAAAGTCCCAGATGCCAGGAAAGCATGAGAATTCCAAGCCCAAACAGGGAGGACATTAGCTGAAATGCCCAACAAAGGGGAGAGAGAATGTGTAGAGCCCATATTGAGAGGTTAGGCATGTCCCCCAATTGAGGGATAGGGCCACTCACCCAATCTCAAAGACATTAACCCAGAATTGCTCCTATCTAAAGGAAATACAGATACAAAGAGTGGAGCAGAGACTGAAGGAAAGGGCATCCAGAGACTGCCCCACCTGGGAAATCTATTCCATATGCAGCCACCAAACCCAGACACTATTGCTGATGCCTAGAAGTGCTTGCTGACAGGAGCATAGTATAGCAGTCTCCTGAGAGGCTCTGCCAGAGCCTGACCTATATAGATGCAGATGCTCTCAGCCAACCATCAGACTGAGCACAGGGACCCCAATGTAGGAGTTATGGTAAGGACTGAAGGAGTTGAAGGGCTTTGCAACCCCATAGAAAGAGCAACAATGTCAACCAACCAAAACCCCCCAGAGCTCCCAAGAACTAAACCACCAACCAAAGAGTACACATGGAGGGACCCATGCCTCTAGCTGCACATATGGCAGAGGATGGCCTTGTCAGGCATCAATGGGAAGAAAGGCCCTTGGTCCTGAAAAGGCTTGATGCCCCAGGTTAGGGGAATGCTTGGGCAGTGATGTGGGTGGATGGGTGGGAAAGCACCCTCATAAAAGCAGGGGGGAGGTGGAAATGAGATAGGCGTTTTGTGGAGGGGCAACCAAGAAGGTGGATAACATTTGAAATATGAACAAATAAAATAACCAATAAAGTTTTTTTTTTAAAAAGAGACTGAATTTTAAAAGAGGCTAACTTTTAAATTTTTGAATTGGTAAAGACTGTGAGACTTAAGCTTTTGATTTGATTTGTGATATTTATTAACCTAAAGTCATGGAGATAAGCCAAAATCAGCAAAGGTTATGTTTTTATAAATGTTGTCTATCAAGTTGTTCTGACCAATTTTATGGAAACTTGACACAGGCTAGACACATCTGAGAGTAAGGAACCCCTATTGAAAAGTGATTCCATCAAATTAAGAGTTCAGCCAGTCTGTAGAACATTTTCTTGTTTAGGGATTAGTAAGGGTCCAAGCTAATGTGGTTGGAGACACCACTGAGCTTGTGGTGTATATATATCAGGCTGGTCATGCTCCTGCAGCAGCTAGTTTACTCTCACCAGCTAGCCTACCCAGCTCTCTGTCACCTGTTCCTGGTGCTGCTACTTCTTCCTCAGCCATCAACTCATGTAGTTGGCAATCCCACATTCCAGTAACCTCACAGTTGCATATCACAGTACCCAGTCACCTGGTAAAATCAAGACTCTTAAAGCTTATTTAACCAATCAGATTTATGTATCAATGATATCACAATTTACAAGATGCCAATACAATAATTTCAGAGCCGATTGATAATGATAAAAGCATTATCCCAATAATCTTCTTTCTATTTACTTAGTTACTTATTTAATTTACATTATAAGTGAGATTATGCCGGGGCCTAGCAAACACAGAAGTGGATGCTCACAGTCAGCTAATGGATGGATCACAGGGCTCCCAATGGAGGAGCTAGAGAAAGTACCCAAGGAGCTAAAGGGATCTGCAACTCTATAGGTGGAACAACATTATGAACTAACCAGTACCCCGGAGCTCTTGACTCTAGCTGCATATGTATCAAAAGATGGCCTAGTCAGCCATCACTGGAAAGAGAGGCCCATTGGACACGCAAACTTTATATGCCCCAGTACAGGGGAACGCCAGGGCCAAAAAAAAAAAAAAAAAAAAAATGGGAATGAGTGGGTAGGGAAGTGGGGGGGGGAGGGTATGGGGGACTTTTGGGGTAGCATTGGAAATGTAATTGAGGAAATATGTAAGAAAAATAAATAAATTAAAAAAAATAAGTGTTATTCCCTTACATATTTTCTCCCCTCCCAGAAAACCCTTATCCCATCCCCTATTCCCCTGCTTCTAGAGTGGAGCATGACCTTACAATACCACTACTACCTGTGGCTGGTAAGTGCCATACTGGTTCACGGCTGTCTGCAGCCATTTCCTTCTCCTCCTCTGAGGCGCTCCCTCTCTCTGTGCAGCTCTTAACTCTGCCTCCTTTTCCTTGTCCAATCACAGAACTCCTCTGCTCTAATGTAACTGCAGGGAAAATCCTGCAACAGACCTGGGTTCTAAAAGAAGGCAGACAGAACGAGCTAGGAGAAGAAGCAATAAGCAGCACCCTCCATGGGCTCTGCATCAGCTCTTGCACCCAAGTTCCTAGCCTGCTTGAGTTCCTATCTCAGTTTTCATCAGTGATGGAGTATGATGTAGGAGTATAGGAATGCTTTCCATAGACTCGTGCTTGAATGCTTGGCCATAGGAAGTAGCACTTTTAGGAGGTATGGCCTTGTTGGAGTAGGTGTGACCTTGTTGGAGGAAGTATGCCACTGGGAGTGGGCTTGAAGGTCATATGTGCTCAAGTTTCTATGCCCAGAGTGAAATACAGTCTCTTCCTTCTGCATATGAATCCAGATGTAGAGCTCTCAGCCCTGTCTGCAGCTCCTTCTCCAATACCATGTCTGCCTGCAAGCTGCCATGTTTCACACTATGATGATAATGGACTAAACCTCTGAAACAATAAGCCAGCCCAATTAAATGTTTTCTCCTATAAAAGTCTCTTAACAGCAATAAAATCCATACCAAGAGTATAAGCCAAATAAACCCTTTCCTCCCCAGCTTGTTTTTAGTTATGCTGTGTCATAACAGAAATAATTACACCAAGTATAATATGAAGCTACCTGTATGTTATAGAAGATTGATGGTTGTATGATGATTCTGCCAAAAGCTGCCAGAATCCTAACCCCATGGATTGGCTAGTGGGAATGTAACAGTCTTTTAGCTATTCACTTTTTCTGTTTCTAAATATACTGTACAGTATTTGAAACAGATGAGAGCATGAGTTACCACATAGCACAGAAAACAAAACAAAACAAAACATGATAACAGATGAATAAGAGATTCAGTTTCCTCCTATAAACCTGCATAGACTACAAATTTAGAATGGAAAAAATATAAACAAACAAAACCTTCCAACCAACCAACCACAAACAAAACATTCCAACCAAATGGAACATAAAAATGAGCACAATTAGCCATACTTATATCAAATTAAATAGATTTTAGAGATGAAGAAAGTCACCATATAGTGGTAAAGATAAAGAGAGGGTATGAAGAAATGAAATTCTAAATGTATATGGTCCCAGTTTTGGGACACTCAAATGTATATAGATATTATATACCACCAGAGAGAAGTAGATTACAGTTCAATATTTGTGGGTTTTAACACTCTACTTTCAGCAGTACACAGATCACGCAGATAATCGATTAAGAAATAAGAGAAGTGATGTCCATTGAAGATCAAATAAACCTAACAGGTTTTCAGAATAGTCCACACAGCTACAGAAGATACATTTAACCCCTCACGTCTCAATTTTAATTTTAAATATTGGTTTTACTTTTTTATTTGTGTGTGTGTGTGTGTGCAAGCACATGTGTGTATTCATATGCATGTAGGAGCTCAAAGATGCCTGTAAAGGGTATTTGGATTCTCTGGAGTTGGGGTTACAGGAAATTGTCATGCATATAGGAAATCCCTATCCTCCAGAAGAAAAGCAAGCATGATTACCAAAACTAATGAAGACATAAAGACTATTTCTGACTATTGTTAGAGATATAAGTTAAGAGAACCAATATAGAAAAGAGTAGGTAGGATTACTCAACAAAGTTTAAAGTGATGGGCTATGGGGATGGCACATTTGATTAAATGCCAGCCACACTAGCATGAGGAATTGAGTTTAAATTCTCGGTACCTACATAAAAGCAAGATATGGTGTTGTACTCTGCACTCCCAGCACCTAGCACTGGGAGCAAAGTGGAGGGCAAAACAGGCGGGTCCTTAGATGTCATTGGCCTATCAGTCTAACCAAATTGATGCAATCTAGGTGCAGGAAGAAGCCTGTCTCAAAGGAAAAAACTGACAAATCAAAAAGGGTATCAGTTTTCAGTAGGTTGCTTGCCTTCCTATGTATGTTGATAAACATGCATATGCCCACATAAACACATACCTGCAACATGCTACGAACACATGAGTGCAATTTTAAATGTAACTACACTACCACAGGAGTAAGTGCTTCCGTAACTGGGTAGATAGCCAGAAGAGGCATCTGAATTCCCATGTTCATCACAGCACTATTTACTGTAAGAAATGCATTCAATTTGTGTCCATCGCAAATGAAACTTAATTAAAGTGTGGCACATGTATACCATAGAATTCTATTTAGTCATAGAAGGAAAGAGGTCCTGATGTTTCCCATAGCGAAGGTAAAACTAGAGAAAATTATTGTAAATGATCAGAAACAGGCATAGGGAACAAAATGGTACATGACCTCACACATATGTAAGACATAATAAAAATAATCTCACAAGTTTTCAGAGTATAGTAGTGGTTGTCAAAGGTTAAGGAGACCACAAGAAGGGTGGAGGATCACAATAAGTTGCTCTGGGTTACTAAGCTGCATTTTGATGAGAGTGAGGGATTATGATGTAATTGCACATTTGTGTGACTATAAATAACAATAATTATATATTCTGAAAAGACAGAAGAAATGGTTTTATTCTGTTACCACAAAATTATAATCATTTGATGAGTAAACATTTAATACTATTTAAATATTATGTGCTACATGTAAAATAATATAGCATAGTATCTTCCATTAATATCTATTATAATGGCAGTTAAAAAATAAACATATCTAAAGTACTCCATACTCCATCTATGCTTAGCAGTAAGATTCTCTACAAGTTTAAAAAAAGAACCTTTCAAATATTAAAAAACCTAGATAAAAAATTACATACAACTTCTTAGCTATCCATAAAACCTCCACCTTTAAATGAAATTATAGATCAAGAAAATGCCACTCAAAAATAATATGGATTTTTTATTAAAAAGATAATACATTTGTGTGAGTAAATAAAAGGCCAGAGATAAACAAGTCAATTTGAACACAACATATTAGGTAAAAGGTTTGCCTAATCAATTAGCATTTATTATGAAGTCATAAGCACGTAAGATATGCAGCAGGAATGTTGGGGAATGAAAATTGACCAGCTTAGCAAAATAAAGACTCCATCAAAGGATCAATATTTATTTAGAAATGGAGAAATGGCAAAGGATAATATGGACCATCACACAGTAATAATGTACCCACAGTAATAATGTACTGAAGGTAAATGGAGGTGTGATGAATTCCTGCTTCAGTAAAAGATCCACACATTGCCCATAGAAGAGAGCAACTACACAACTGCCAAGAAGGAGTTTAATCTAGCTGGTGTAGTTTTATGTGCCTGTGATCCCAGATTTTAAGAGACTTAGTCAGTAGACGGAGTTTCATGACAGCCTGAAAACATGGTACGACTCTGGCATCAAAACACAACAAGAAAAGGAAGACTGTTTTGATCTAGAACTAAGGCACCAAAAAACAATAAAATTTGAATATGAATCAAAACATAAGTTTGCTTCTATATAACATTTTATCAAAGATGATACAATTGAGAAATATTTACAGTATACCCAAACAATAAAGAGTGTATATACAGGATATGTCCATATATATAAATCATATATATTAAATATAATTTTATTATAACTGTAATATATATATATATATATATATATATATATATAATTTTTAACTCAGTGAGAAAAAGACATTTTACAAAAAAGAGGCAAATACAACCAGCAGAGATGGAGCTACATAAAGTGAATGGTAAGTGAGTATGGGAAAGCATGCTGCTCAACCCACTCTTATTGATGGGAATGTCAGCCATCTAACAGTGAACCATCACCTCACACACACTGTATTTCATGGGTAAAGATGGTTTATAAGACAAAGTGTGGGCATAGGTGTTCATCAAGTTACAAAGTGCAAAGTAGCACAACACTCTAGAATAACTTGTCTTAAAATTTCTATATGGAATAATTGTGTTCTTGCTGACAATCTCCCTCTTGGCTTTCTACTAACAAACAAACAATGAATGTATGGCCACTGGCAACAAAAGAATACTCATATGAACTATTTCCTCGGAGATTATTTTGAGAATCCCAAGAACTAACTAAATCACTGCGTTAAATGTCATCACTGGAGTAGAAAGAAAAGAAGAAGGAAAGGGGAGGAATATTAATAAGAAGATGGGGAGGAAAAAATGTCAGGGAAGAAGGACATTGGGGCAGTAGTTGTTTCTCAAGGTGTTTAGATGAATGATTTATCATCGCATCCACTTTCATTTTATGAAATAAAACAAGGAAGGTCTTACAGCCTACTAAATGTGTTGTTACATATAACTAAGTTCTGCTATTCTCTAACCAAAATTGGCATATTGCTAGCGCTATGGAAGACTCTTATTATTTCATGAAGAACTTCACCACAACAGCACACAACATACCTTGGACAATGAGTATCCAAAACACTACAAGTATGAAGTTTGCTTTGGGATTGATAAGCTGTGAAAGTCACCATGAATTAGTCAATGTCTCCATTTACTGATACTCAATTCTTTGTTGTATGTTTTTAAAATATGCACATTACTGTTAATGCTTTTATAATTCTTAAGGGAGTCCTACAATGAGTAATATAACAGTCTAATTAATAGAACTGATAATTAATAAATCACTTCCTCTCATGTATATACAAAGACATAAAAGGCATCACAGTTCAGAAAAGAAAATTTCCATATCCAATTTTTAAATCATGTACTATTACTTTTGTTCTACAAATGTTTGACTGCAGATACTTCATTTTATAGCCTGCAAATTTATAGACTTGTAATATTACCCACTATACTATCAAGGTAAGCATAATAAAAATGTTGGGCAATGTTTACTTTATAGGTTTAATTTATATTCAAAACCTGTATACAAGCATGCATTCTTTACGTGGGATATAAAAAGTCTTGTGTGTTCCTAGTAATAAATTTACAATAATTTATTTGTTCTTTCCCAGATTTTTGGCTACTTATAAGTTCATTTTCCCTCACTGAAAAGCTTCCAGTACTTCCAATATCTTTTAATCCAAGGTGGAAATAGCAAAAATAACACCAATAGCAAGAGAGAGAGAGAGAGAGAGAGAGAGAGAGAGAGAGAGAGAGAGAGAGAGACAGACAGACAGAGAGAGACAGACAGAGAGAGACAGACAGACAGAGAGAGACAGAGAGACAGAAAGAAACAGAGAGACAGACAGAGAGGAGAGACGGACAGACAGACAAACAGAGACAGAGAGAGAGACAGAGAGGGAAAGAGAGGGTATTTCTTCTATATCATACTACAAGAAGAGGCTATATTTTAGGACTAGGGTAACATGTAATGCTACTTGAAAATATTAGATGAGCCTACTAGATGCCATAGACTTATTTTTAAACCCAAATGTAACAAAAAATGTTAGCCCTTATTATTGTTATTACTAAATGTTTACACTTGAAAGACTTAGACTCAGCAACAAGTGCAGTTATCAAATATATTTTATTGAGTAAAATTTGATTCTAATGGAATTATTTTGTTAGGCTGGATATGTCAAATGACTGTAATGGTTTAATTTTATCTATAAAAATGAGAAATTACAATTGATTGCATTATCTTCATCTGCCTCTTGACAATTGTAGATATTCTAATTATACATATATAATATATATGTATATATTCCATCCTAAGGTAATTAAGATGCATTCCTTTACCAAAGCAAAACAAAAATATCTATATCTTCAAAGCATAAGATTTCTTGTTTTGCGCATAGCAACATCTTGAACTTATTTGTTAGTTGACTGTAAAGGTGGAAATCTACATGTACACTCAGTGACTTGGGAAATGAGTAGTGGAACTATGTTAAATATTGCAAGTTAGTCTCTGTCTTAAAAGGAAGAGAAAGTAAAGATGCAGTATCCCACAGAGAAGTATACTTCCATCCTAGTGTGTTTTCCCAATTAATGTTAATTGCCTTCATTAAAACTCTGCTTCCATGCTTCTCAGCCTCTGGTGTGCCTGGGAATCACCTGGAGAGCTTGTTAATACAGACGCCTATGCACCAGCCCCATAAATTTAGAAGACCCTAGGTGGACCCCAATTTTGCATTTCTAACAAGCCCTACTGCTGCTGCTGCTGCTGCTGCAGCTAAGGAGGGAGCAAACACAAAAATGTAGCATGTGAAGTCTACAGCCTTCCAGAATGCCCTAACCCATATGTAGAAAGGCAGCTAGAGACATGCAGAATGATGGTTTTGTTTTGTTTTGTTTTGTTTTGTTTTGTTTTGTTTTGTTTTGTTTTGTTTTGTTTTGTTTTGTTTTGTTTTGTTTCGTTTTGTTTCTCTTAAATAGTGATTACTATTGTCAAAGATAATTTCTGTGCAACTAAAAAGAATAAGAGTTAAACAGTTATATAAGATAGTAAGGGACAGAAAGAAAATAGTTCAGTCCTCAGTTAAGAATCTTTCAATGCTGAGATTAAGTTTTCCTGTCCACAAACTTTCCCTGAATGTTACTAACCATTTAATAACTGAAATAGATATTAGCATGTGGAGCATGTCATTTGTTTTCTATCTATACTGTCATAGAAGGAAGTAGAAAGATTAGTTTGGCTAAATTTTAAAGATTATTTGGTGAGCATGGCACTCTGTAGAATTGAGTAATGTTATTTCCTACATGAATGAGATAAAATTCTTGGTGCTAAACAGAAATCCTGGATTGTGGTTCCTATATGTCCTGCAAAATCATGCCCACAGCATCATGTCCAGTTTCTGCTGAAGCTTTGTGATCATCTTAGTGGGCCGATGAGAAGGGTACCACTTACTGAAGCACCTGTGCATATACAGTGGCTACCTTGAAATAACTCTCAAAAAATGGGTTCAAAACTGTCCATAAGATATGAAGAACTGAGTGTCCAGCAGAAAGGCCAAGTTAGATGCAAGATTCAAAGTTAAATTTTAAACATAATTACAAAGTGTTATGAGTCACAATTACAAAGTAACGTTGACTCATTTATTGACTCCAAGACTAAGTTGGAATTACAATCAAGTCTTTTTTTTATTTTGAGGAATTCCATTAGCAAAAAAGCATAACAATGAAAGTAAATTTTCTGTGTTAGCTTCTCTTCTCTCATTGGCATATGCTAATTATACAGTCATGAGTTCCATTAGGACATTTCTATACTTGCATGTCATAATATACCTTGAAAACAGTAGGCCGTGCCACCAGAGAGAAAACCTGGTAGGGATGAGCAGATTCCGGAACTCCAACAATTCTCAAAATTGAGAACAGTACACATTTACATATACTGCTGACCAGGTCCATTTCCTGGAACATGTTACCATGATAGCCCACTTGGAGGACTGTGACAATTAATCACATAGGTACACTTGGAGTCTTTCCACATGTAGATGAGGCATCCCTAATATTTCAGACCAAGCCACTAGAAAGCATCTGCCTCTAGATCCCAACCCACCCCCAAATGTTTTTAAGGTCCTATCCACAAAGAAGAAAGTGCACAGTCATTTCACCAAAGATTGCCCGACTTATTGAGCTGTAACACTCCAAGAAAGCGTTTTCACTCCCAAAGCTTTTGTCTGGACCTTGTCCTGGCCCAACCAGCCAGGTGTGGGAGGTTGACTGCAGCCACTTCAGCCTTGGTGGCCTCAACCATGGCCCCTAACTGCCTGCAGCAGCTTTGCTTTAGCTTCCCCCTTGGAGAGCTGTAACCCTTTGGCTGTTCTGACCACCCTGAGCTCTGGGAGATCAGATCATTTGCTCAGCAGGCCAGACTAAGGTTATCACGCTGGCTGTGCCCCTGTATGCAGACCTACTCAGATTGGCAGCTGGCTCCCAGATGGGTGGCCTGAGCACTTAACTTGCCACAACCGATTCCCACGAGAATTCAAAACCAAGATTCCCGAGTGTGCTCTACTTTACCAGGTTTTCTGTCTGGTGGCACAGTCCACTGCCCCACACAACTAGACTAAAGGTGTTCTCTCCTCCTCACCTGTCCCTTACATCTGTGAACCTCAAATGAAGCCTCAGACGCAGGCTTCATTTTTTTTTCATATAAAGTAATGATATTTGTATCCTAATACTTACAAAAAAAGTTTTACTAAACATTCTAAATTATTTGCATATTCATCTAATAAGGATAATCAAAGATTACCAGTCTTAAAATTTTTAATGAAAAAAAAAAAGTGTGTCTGATTAGTATGTCTACATGACAGAACTGATTTCCTATGTCCACTCTAGGAGTCTGGAACTGTCATGTGAAATTGGAATAGAAATGACTTTACAGTCCTTGGCCTCAGTTGTTTTTGAGGCTGCTATAATTCTAGATTTTGATTTACAGGAAGGAAATACACCATTGTAGATTTCTCTTTCAATTTCTGAGTGGTCTTTATCTTTTCTGACTTAATTGTATTGCCTGTCCATAAATTTAGCCAACTGTGGTAGTGTTAAAAATGTCTAAATAGCCACCAAGAATGTAGAAATTCTAGTGATCAATACAAGCTTATCTTTATTCTTTCCCATAGAGGTTGTCCCTGTAGCTGTCATTTAATGGCTGTTCAGCTGTGGGCAAATGCATACTACTGATAAAAAAATACATCACTCTTCAATTCCTTTACCTGACAGATTAAACTTTGTTAAGTGCAGAAGTGTTTGTCTTCTATTAGGATGTGCTGTGCATCTGCTGGTGTAGAGTCTTTCTGGGAAGGTCAAGAGAAAGATCAGAACAAGTAAATGTTTAACACACTGTGAGTTACCCCACTTCCATTCGTACCCAATAGAAAGCTTTGGTCTAATGTGTCAACATGTTCTCTCTTTATTCAGGAATGTTGTATCTACTTTTTCATTTGTAGAGGTATTTAACACTCCTTACATTACTTTGGAATCTTTTTAAAAAAGAATTTTAAGAGGAAGTGTTGTTGGAAAAATGGTTCAGCTGTCGAGAAAGCAGAGGACCTGGGATCAATGCCCAGCACCGATGTCTGCAAGTTCTCCCTGACTGTAATTGCAGCTTCTCCAGTTCTGACATTCTCTTCTGGACTCCTTGGGCATCCACAGTGACATACACATACCTGCACACACATAGATATACTTGAAAAATAAATCTATTATTTATTAAAAAGAAGGTTGTCCCGAGCTAGTGTCTTGCCGGCAAGAACACACTCGGACAACCGGATTCTTCTACAGCAAAGCTTTACTGCTTCATCAGAAGGAAGACTCTGAACCCAGAAAATGGCGCTGCTTATATACTCCTCCGAGCGGCGTGTCAGCACCTGACTTGTTGCTTGCCCATCACCTCATTGCTACGCCTTGGGATGGGCAGTGACTTGGCACGAATTTACTCTTGCACCTGTGCACATTACTTGTTTTCCAGTTAGGCACAGCAGAGGCCAGCGTCATCTTGTAATGGCGATTGCTCACGGCTCTCCACAGAAGGTCATTCAAGAATGGTGTGTACAAACTCTACATCAAAGTTTGTTAGTTTGTTTACTTTTGTTTTGTTTTGTTTTGTTGCTTGGAGTGCTTTCTAAAACAGGACAGGTGCCTACATATTTTTCCAGTTAATATTTTTCCCATGCTCCCTATGTTTCAATTAGAAATAAAAAATGTTTCTATTTTCAAATTTTAAGAAGTGTGTTAAAAGTCAGAATTTCAGGAACTTGAAGAATTCTCTTGTGTATAGCAAATCAATTCACTTTTTAAAGCTGATTTCCTCATGTAAATATAATGCAAATCTGAATGATCTTTCTAACTGTCTTACTATGTATTTGGTGTGTATATATGTTTTCTTCTTTTTTTTTCCTTCTATTTGAACAACCTCTTGTGAGAAAAACAAACAAACTGCAGTTTACTTTAATCAAGGCCATATTAAGGCAGACTTTCATTGTCCATATCTAATTGTTTTGAGACAAAGGGAGGGTTGGGAGCAGAGAAAGCCTCACCTATAGATGCATGCGAACCACTTGGGTTTTCTTCCCTCTGCTTTCACTTACCATTTTTTTCTGACCTTGGTCAAGTTATTTTAAACCCCGGTGCCTCCATTTTCTCAGCTAGAACAAGTATATAAAAATACCATTTGCTGCTTAGAACTATTTCCAGCATAACCATGCAGAGAATACAAACCAACAGTCATAAATTAAACTTAGGTTGCACATATGACAAATTGTATTTAATTAATGCTTGCTGTTTGCACCATCATGGCCACTTCTGCACTGCTGAATACTCTGTATCTAATAGACTATATTTCTAAACCATCCTGATCCAGCCTGTTTAGGTACTACTGGGAGCACTGCCATCTTTTCAAATAGAAAGCAATTGAGAACAATTCAGAATAAATTAGGTCTCTGAAGATGTGTCAGCCCCTTCACTGGAGACTCATTTTGGAAACCTGCTACCCCTTGGGCACTGCTGCCAGCAAAGGAGACAGTTTTTGAACATCTATTTGTTTTCTTGTCTCGGTTTTCTCTCAAAGTGTCTTTTCAAATATTAAAAACGTTGTGCATATCTCAACCACTTAATGGGTCAAGTCCATTTTAAGATGGAAAGGAAGTCACACACCGGAAAAGCATGGACTCCCTCACCCAATGTTTGTCAGTGCAATATTGCAAAATGCCTGACATCAGCGCCACAAATATTGTTGATGTTCACTGTCATAGACTCAAACCTTTTCAGCCCTGCTTTTTTGTCTTAACTTTATTTTTAGTTTATTTGTTTTATGTGTATGAGTATTTGCCTACAATTATGTAATTGTACCACCTGTGTGCCTTGTGCCTGCAGAGATCAGAAATGAGCACCAGATACCCAAGAAGTAGGTTTACAAATGGCTGCGAACAATTTCTTGGGTGCTGGGTCTTGAACTAAGACCTTTACAAAAGCTCTCAATGGCTAAACCATTTCTCTGGCCTAATATTACTACTTTATACCTGGGCCACTTTAGTTACCACCCCCGCCCCCCCCCCATGGAAAATAGGATGCCACAGGCAGTTTCCTATGTTCAGGGTTTCTCTGAACTGGCAACACAGAAAACTTATTCAAGAGAGAACATGAAACGTAAGTTCTTAGAATTTGCTGGCTGTCTTTGCTTAAAGGTGTTGTTTCATGCCGTATGTTATCTCAGTAGAAGAAAATGACTCACAGTGAGAAAATAGAACCCATTGGCCATCCTGGTATTGAACAAGATGTCTTTAAAACATTTCCTGCATTGAATTAAGTTACATATTACAAATAGGAGGAGATATTTAGGGTTAAGATGAAAACCTAAGGATAATAGTATATTCATAGGTTATTTCTCCACAAGTTAAATGAGCCAGTTCAAACCAGAGGAGATTATATTGTAAGGTTTATTGGGAAGCTACTCTTGGGCGAGTTCACTGACCCCAAGGATTGAGGCCAGGGAAGTTGGCATGGGGATGGGGAAGAGAAAGAAAGAAAAAGTATGCCCACAGAGAGAGAAAGAAGGAGAAAATAAGAAGAGAGAGATCAAAATATTTGAATTATATAGGGAAGAGCCTCCTGGGGAAGGATAGTCCAGCCATTGTGCTGGAAAGTTATGGGTTGGGGATAGGATATGCCAGGTAGGGACTGAGAGATGCTGGGAGGAGCTGGAGGCCAGATCTGCTTTGATTATATAAAATATGTACCTCAGTACCTCATACTATGTTTGCTCTGAAACCAAACATCTATCACCATAATCACCTAAGACCATATGTACCCACCCCACTGGACTTTAGACTATGAAGACACACGCAGGTTTTCTATGTATAAAATCTTATAGATTGTAAGTCTGCAGCAGATTACAAAATGGAATCCAGATTATGATAGTGGTTAGGAAGTGAAGGACTACAATTAAGGAACTGAGAGGCACCCGAATTTCATTATAGTTATTTTTCCAATTTAAAGCAGTCAGAAAATTTGACCCAAAGTTTGTTTTCATTTTTTTCCTAAAATGATTTCTCAAAAAATATCTGTGTTCAAAATATAGTTGTCATGCATGGATGATAGACAGACAGAAGGTTCCTGAATTCACTAAGTGCACTTTAATGAAAGGTGCACAATCGTTAAGTTTTAAAAAGCAGAGTAAAACAGCTCTGAGATCTGCACCACGAAACATGGGAGCCACTAGCTACATGTCCTCAAAGTTAATTTAGATCAATTACATTTAATTAATTAATTTATTTATTTGTTTGTTTGTTTGTTTGTTTGTTTTGGTTTTTCAAGACAGGGTTTCTCTGTGTAGCCCTGGCTGTCCTGAAACTCACTTTGTAGATCAGGCTGACCTTGAACTCAGAAATCCACCTGCCTCTATCTCCCGAGTGCTGGGATCAAAGGCGTGTGCCACCACGCCTGGCTTAGATCAATTACATTTTAAAACAACTAAGTTCTTCATATATATATCCCAGTAGATTGGGATCAACAATGGCCGGAAGTGCAACAGAGAAGAGTTTGCAGAGAATGCCAAAAATGTGTGCTTGCACAGATGATAAATTGCTAAATAGTTCAGACTCTGTGAAATTTATGCAATCCGAAGCATTTTCTATGCAATAAACTGTAATATATATATATATATATATATATATATATATATATATATATATATATATATATATATGCATACATATATATCTATGTGCCACAAATATGCATGATGTTCATGGGGGTCAGAAGTGAATGTGAGGCTCCCCTGGGTCTAGGGTTAGAGATGATTCTGAGCTACCATGAGGGATGTGGGAAGAGAAGCAGGTCCTCTCAAGAGCAGCCACTGCTCTTAACTACTGACCAATCTCTCTAACACAGTTCCTAAGTTTTATTAGCCACATGTAAGTGCTCTGTAGCCACAAATATCTAGTAGTTTCCATTCTGGACAGCACAGATGGAGACTGCTAAACTCTAAGGAAGCTCTGCTGGATAGCACATGAGTTCCACTCTACAGTTTAGCGCCACTGAGAAGTCTCCCACCCTAATGAGCCAGTAGATTGGGATCAACAATGGCCAGAAGTGCAACAGAGAAGAGTTTGCAGAGAATGCCAAAAATGTGTACTTGCACAGATGATAAATTGCTAAATAGTCCAGACTCTGTGAAATTTATGCAATCCGAAGCATTTTCTATGCAATAAACTGTAATTTGTGATGTGCAGAAAAGAAAGAGGGTACTTCAGACTCTAATGAGAGAAAAAAATAAAAGATTGAGAATCATTAAACCAGTGCTTATAGAAGTAGATTTGACTTTTCAAGTTAATTTATAAACACCTTTGGGGTGTTTTTCACTCTCACAGTAACAACAGGGGGGGTTCACTCAATATTTATATTATATATATTATACTTGGAAAACAGGTAATGCTTTCAAGTGTTGACAAATGTAGAAGAAGACATGGTTGGCTCAAAACTGCATCTATCTGTGGAAAATTCCACATTAATATCCTTCTAACATTCAGTATGATGTATTTTTTAAATGGACAACACATTTTATCTGTTTATATTTTATTTGAGCTGTAAAATAGCCAATGATTATTCAATTTAGTCTGGAGTATAAAACACCATCCAGAACTCTACCTGGATGAGGGCTTTAAAGTTCAAACTTAATTCTGCTGCTTGCCTCTTACTAGAGATTGAACTGATTAATATCTGTGGCTTCTGGCTTTGTATTAAGGATGTGAGAATCATAATATTGCCTTTAATACTGTAACCTTTGACAATAATGATAATCATTATATTTGAGTTATACTGTAAATTTTGGCCAATGCTTCCCAGCAGACTGTTCTTTATTTGAGTATTCCCTTCATCCCTGGAATGCTCCCATGACAAGGACAGAGAGAATTAACAGTAACCTAGAGCTTTAGAAGGTGTTTGTTGTTTTAGAAGGAAATTAATGTGTTTCAAGATTACAGTGTTGGGTCTTATGTTAAGGTTTATCTACCTGTGCCATGCTGACTGTCCTAAACACTGTACAGTTGCCCAAGAAATATCCTGTGGCCAGAAAGACAGATAAGGATATGGGGGAAAGAAGCAAGAGATGAAATTAGAATAAAGAGATAATTAAAAATAAGAGAGAATTATGTTGAAATTGTCAAAATAATTAAAATAAGAATAAGTAGATAAAAGGAAATCTAAAACAAGTGTGACTCTAGTAAATATTAGCGTCATTAATATTGGTTCATTCATTGTGATGAATGAATGAACCATAATAGCATAAGATGCTCATTATTAAACCTCAGTTTGGGATCTTTTGGAACTTTCAGTACTTACTGTTTGGCTTTGGACCAAGCACAGCAGACAGAGCCGCATATTTTACATATCAAAGCAGATTTGGCCTCCAGTTTCATCAGTCCTCACAAGTCATACCCTGCCCTCAGCCTTTGGAATGCCCTTCTCCCAAAGGCTTCTCTCTCTATAATCTGGACAGTCCAGTAGCTAGCTAGCGCTCTCTCTCTCTCTCTCTCTCTCTCTCTCTCTCTCTCTCTCTCTCTCTCTCTCTCTCTCCTCCTCCTCCTCCTCCTCCTCCTCTTCCTCCCCCTCCCCCTCCTCCTCCTCCTCCTCCTCCATTTCTTTTCTCTTACCCCCCCCCCCACTCTTTTGGCTTCAATCCTTGGAACCAGAGATCTTTCCAGAGAGCAACTTCCCAATAAACCTGCATTTAATATATCTTAATTTTGTGTGAACTGGCTTCTTTTCACTGGTGGAGGAATACTTATCAGTACTTCTTAGAGACTTAAGCAAACTGCTAAATTGTGAGTTGACAAAGGAGAGCCTTGAAGTCCCAACAAGAGTCTTCTGGGTAGGAGCCCTGCAGAACTCTATTGATATAATTGTGCTGATTACTGTTCTTAGTCCTTTAGTTTGTGTGTTAATTATAATAGGCCATCTTGTGGTGCTTTATACCTACATTTATTTATTTTAAAAATCAAGTGAAACAGTGTTTTCTTTACTTGGTCATATTTGTGTGTGTGTGTGTGTGTGTGTGTGTGTGTGTGTGAGAGAGAGAGAGAGAGAGAGAGAGAGACAGAGACAGAGACAGAGACAGAGACAGAGACACAGAGACAGAAGATACTATACACATTCCACACACAAAATACACACACAAACACACACAGAGAAGAGAGGAAGGGGGAAAGTGATATTAAATGTGGAAAGGAAACATGGCTTGAAATTCAAGAAACCATTTTGATAAAAATAAGCCTGGTCCTTTAGTATGATAAGAAAAGCTACCAAAAAGCATATTCAGATGCTGGTAGCTGTGTTCCTGTAGTGTGCCCTCTTCTGTAAGTATAAGTAGGATCTAAAAATTTATTTCTCTACCAAACCCTATGTGATGATACTTCACATTAAGGTTTTCACTTTGAGAACCAGTGAGAAGTACTTTCTTTCTCTCAGGGGTTTGCATGAGTAGCTACAATTGAAGTTATCTAAGTCAGTAGGTATTGTGGTGTTTTGGCAACTTTAAAATCTCAATGTCTTTAGAAATTCATTTATAAAGTCTTTAGTACAAATTTAATTTTCCCATGGAGAAAGTTAGTGATGTCTTTGTGTGTGTATGTATGTGTATGTGTGTACAGGCACGAGCTTCAAACCTGAGAGAGAGAGAGAGAGAGAGAGAGAGAGAGAGAGAGAGAGAGAGAGAGAGAGAGATTGGAACGGAGAAAGGGAAGAAGGGATAGAGGGAGGGAAGGATTGTGATTAAGTAAATCATCTAAAGAGGGACTAAGGGGCTGGGCTATGAAATATATGCATATAAAAACAGACGGTTCATGACTATAGGGGACTACCTTCCTTATGGTGGGTCTTTAATATTGCTCATTTTCTCCTGATATAAGATCAGCTTTGGTCAATGATGATTATTGGTTTTGTATAGCTAGGGGCATTTTTCAGGTCCTCTCAACTGTAGATAAATTCCTGTTATCAAAGGGTGGACTTCTGAAAAGCATATGGCTGCTTGTACTCAAATGCCAACTTCAGCCAACCTCAGAGATGCTGTGCATGTAGCCTCTAATTTTCTCTTCACTATTCCTCCTGCCTAGTTCAAATTGCTCCTTCCCTGACCACTATCTATATATGCAAATATGTTCATAATGTTCAATAACAACTCAGATACATTTGAGAACAATTGCTCTGTTCCCGGAACTGGTGACGTGTGACCTTGTTCCTGGGTCTGGTGACTTTCCTTATAATGTCAGGTCTGGTCCTAAAATGGAGACAAATGGGGTTTATGTCATCTTTTCAATTACATTACTTTGTATTTGACCAAATATATTCAGTGTATTTTAAGTTGATTCATTCATCAAAATGTCTTCCTTCTCATAATTGTTGACAAAACTTGTCACTCTGTTCATGTTATCCTGCTTCAGTACATGATGTACTTGCACATGTGTAAAACATAAACGTTTGAATGATGGAAACATTTTTATTGATGTAAAGTCCATTAATGTTGATATTTATCACTCCTAACATGAAGCTATGACAGTATTATAGTACTTTAGTTTACCAGTGATCACATACATCGATTTGGACAAATTGGTGCTAGATAGGAGTAACAGTTTCCTCTCATTATATTTTCCTTCTCAGATTGGATCTATTTTATCTATATTTATTCCTTTTCCATTTCTTTAGATATTCCAGATTATTAATCCATGCAGTTACACAAAGATAATCTTCATGTGTTTGCAGTATATTTACCTCAAATTGTATCCTGCTGACTTTCATTCTATGTCCTTGAAATAAATTGTTTTATTGTTTAATTTTAATATTTTAATGAAATGATATAGTCTATCATGTTTCTCATATATATATGTATATATGTATATATGTATATATGTATATATGTATATATGTATATATGTATATATGTATATATGTATATATGTATATATGTATATATGTATATATGTATATATGTATATATGTATATATGTATATATGTATATATGTATATATGTATATATGTATATATGTATATATGTATATATGTATATATGTATATATGTATATATGTATATATGTATATATGTATATATGTATATATGTATATATGTATATATGTATATATGTATATATGTATATATGTATATATGTATATATGTATATATGTATATATGTATATATGTATATATTAGATTGAAGGTAATACAAAATTGACTTTTTCTTCTAGTAGAAGAAATTGATATTTTTCAAAAGTAAATCTTGTTTGAGACTTCTGTAGTTTGCCTGTTTTATACCTTTATATAAGAAAAAATAATAACAATGTCTATTATAATGCATACATATAATTCTTGTGGATTTGGGAATAATGATGTGAGTTATATTGACTTTTGTTTTTATGATAATCTCCATTAAACAATATTTATCATGAAGTTATTCCATTATATTTCATTCATACATCTTCTCAAAAGACATGCAAATTACTAAGCATTTTTTTTAATTCCCTCGATCACTATATAGAAATTCTAAAGACATTATTCAGTTGTCTAAAAGTACAATTACTCTGCCAGGGAGAATCCTAAGAGCGAATTCCTCTTTTTGGACCAAGCGTCCCTGCCCTGATGCCTTTAAGAGCGCAGGCTTCAGCATGAATCATTTGAAATTCAGCTCATGGGAGTAACTTGGTAAATCCTTAGGGTTTACAGGTAGAAACTTGTATCACTCTTTCCCTTCTTTTAACGATTGCTTCAAATAGAATTATATGTTTCTTCTTTAAGGTAAATGCATGACATACTGTAAATTTTCACCTCCAAATTTTCATATGCTTTGCCTTTCCTCTGACAGTGTTTCTTTTTCACACCGTATTCTCCCTTTTATGTAGGATTGAAATCTAAATTCTGTGCTGCACATGAATGATTGCTTTAACTACAACAGGGATTCTACTCTTTCTGCTTCTGACACAGATTTACTTGGTCTTTTGCCGTTTAAATTACTATGTCGACTTCCTTGTCTTGATCAAAATTTTATGTTATCCTTTGGTGTGCTGGGCTTAGCAACTTTTTTTCTAAGAAGATTTTATGTTAGTTTTTTTTTTTTTAACTTACTCTAAGTACTCACTGCTCTTATATATGCTTGTCTTTTGTTACATTTTGGATTTAATTCAAAAGAAAGTCTTTGAGTATTTTCTTTTAGTTTTTCAAATATTTTTTTTTCAGTTTAAAAATTTTACTTTAATCATATTGAGTTAGAAAATATGAAATGTTTGGACAAAATTCAAGGGAAATATGTACAGTTCATTAATGTTGTTATTTATTATCCTGAACATGAAGCTGTGACAGTATTATGGTACTATAATTTCCCAATGATTACATGCATACAGTTGCAGAAACTGGTACTATAGAGTAGTCAGAGTTTCCAAAGATATCATCTATGTTAGCTTAAATAGTTCATTATAATAAATTCGTGGCATGATGTCCAATGGAGTGTAAACATATACTTGAAAGCATATATATATACACATATATTTTTACATGTATATTATTTGCATTTATATTAAAAAGTTGAATAATTGAGAAATATATAGGTATACATGTAGGGAACAAAATAAAGGGGGGAATCTGGGGAGGCCCTAGGGAAGAAGGGGCCAAACGTCCAGCCAGAGTTCCTGTGCTCTGGGCAGGTGGACACAGGTAGAGTTGCCGGACACTTTTCCACTCGGCCCTGGGTGAGCATGCCTGACCCACGCAGTCGTGGGTCAAAAGAGGCAGCTCCCAACAGGAGACCCTGGAGTTACCTTGCTAAAGCCCCGGGGTTGTAGGAGAGGGGGATAAAGGAAGAAGTTCCCAACACCCTTACCAGAGTGCACAGCGGGTCTTGATGGAGCAGAGACTCTTTATGGTTTAAGAGCTTTATTATAGAAATGTAGGGGAAAGAAAGAAGGGAGAGAGAGAGAGAGAGAGAGAGAGGGAGAGAGAGAGAGAGAGAGAGAGAGAGCTAGAGAGAGAGAGCTAGAGAGAAAAAGAAAGAGGGACAGAGGAGAGGAAAGAAGAAGAGAAAGAGAAAGAGAAAGAGAAAGAGAAAGAGAAAGAGAAAGAGAAAGAGAAAGAGAAAGAGAAAGAGAAAGAGAAAGAGAAAGAGAAAAGGAGAGTGAAGTGAGAGGTAAAGGAACAAAGGAGTAAGTGTAAGAGAGTGAGGTGGGGGCTGAGCACCCCTTTTTATGGTCTTCCCTGTTGCTAGGTAACTGGGAAGGAGTTTAGCCTGAAGGTCAGAAGCTTGGGCCATTGCTTATGTGACTACTGACCATGCTTCTCTCGTGGGGCCTGTGGGAGGTGGTACCTTGGGCAGGTGCCAGAGTTCCAGAAGCATGAGGGAACGCCTACTGGGTCATGTAGGTGAATTATGACCATCGGGGTTCAGACCTCAGCTCGACTGGAGACCAACCTGCAATTCCCCCCCCTACATATATATATATATATATATATATATATATATATATATATATATATATAAAGACCCAATTTCATGCATATAGGCAATAGTTGACTAACACACTAAGCCAGCTGTTCTGTAAGTTAAGAAACATAACTAACATTATAACAATGCAAATGTAGTAAAAGTAGAGGAAATCATGTCATATTTTAGATATAGATGAAACTATAACACATTTTCTATTTATTTACTTTTTATTTATTTTTAACAATTTATTTACGTACTTTGCATCCTGATTGCAGAGTCCCCTCCCTTTTCTCACCTCCCTCCATCCCCCCTCCATTTCTCCTAAGAGAAGGGGAGGCCTCCCCTTGATATCAATTCACCTTGGCATATCAAGGTACAGTGGGACTAGGCACCATTTTCTCCTATTGAGCCTAGATAGGGCAGCCCAGTTAGGGAAAAAAGATCCAAAGGTCTGCAACAGACTCAGAGAGAACCCTTGCTCTAGATGTTAGGGGTCCCCCATGAAGTCCAAGCTGCACATCTGTGACATATGTGTAGGAGAATTTGGTCTGTCCCATGCATGATTTTGGTTGGTGGTTCAGTCTCTATGAGCATGTATATACCCAGACTGACTGATTCTATAGGTTGTCTTATGGTGTCTGTGGCCCCTCTGGCTCCTTCAATTCTTCCTCAACTCTTCTAGAAAATTCTCCAAGCTCCACCTTCTGTTTAGCTGTAGGTTTCTGAATTTGTTTCCATCAGCTCCTGGGTGAAGCCTCTTAGAGAAAAGTAATGGTAAGTTTCTTTCTACAAGTATAGGAGAATATCATTAATAGTGTCAGCAGTGTGCTCACTTAGCATGGTTTAATTCTCAAATTGGGTCAATAATTAGTTGGCCATTCCCTCAATTTCTGCTCTGTCTTTATCCTTGCATATCCTGAAGTAATGACAAATTGTGAGTCAAAGATTTTGTAGGTGGGTCTGTGTCTCCATCCCTCCACTGGACATCTTCCTAGGTTATAGGAGGTGGCCTTTCAGGTTACATATTCCTATTGCTAAGAGTCTTAGTTTGGGTCTCCCTTATAGATTCCTAGGAATTTCTCTTGTCCTAAGTTTTAGCTTGTTCCAGAGATGTTCTCTCCTGACCAGTCCCAGTTCTCTCTCCCTCCAACCTCCCAACACTTTACCTCTCCTGTTCCCCTACCTACCCCCTTTCCTACCCAGTTCCCTCCCTCCATCCTCCACTGATGCCTATTTTATTTCCCCTTCTCAGTAAGATTCAAGCTTCCCACAAAACAATTCTTTACAGACTTTGAAAGAATAATACTCAACTTCCTATAGAAATTAAAAAAAAAAAGAAAAAAAACTATAGGATAACCAAAACAATCCTATACAATAAAAGAATTTCTGGAGGTATCACCATCCAGGATTTTAAGTTGTACTACAGAGCAATAGTAATAAAAACCTCATGGTATTAGCATAAAAACAGACAGGTTGGTCAATGCAATAGAAGTCCTAGAAATAAACCTACACAACTACAGATAATTGATTTTTGACAAAGAAGCCAAAATTGTGCAGTGGGGAAAAAAGTAAAATCTTCATCAAATGGTGCTGGTCTAACTGGATGTTTTTATGTGAAAGAATGCAAATAGATCCATATCTATGACCCTGCAAAAACCACAAGTCTAAGTAAATGAAAGACCTCAACATAAAACTGGATACCCAAAATACAATAGAGAAAATGTTGAATAGCCTTGAACACATTGGTATAGGAGATAACTTCCTAAAGAGAATATGAAAATTTCAGAAATAAAGGCAACAACTAATAAATTGCACCTCATGAAATTGAAAAGGCTCCGTAAGGCAAAGGACACTGTGAATAGAACAAAATGGCAGACTACATAACAGGAAGATATCTTTATCAAACCTACATCTGATGGGGGACTGGTATCCTCAAGAAATTATATAAAGATCTCAAGAAATTAGACACCAACCAACCAACCAAATAACCCACTTAAAAAAGTAAAGTATATGGGGGTGACATTCAGCTGGTGGTTTGGGGTTACATACCTTCCACCCTAGACCATGGCCAAGTTCATCCGTAACTTCACAGAGAAGGCACCATTGATGGTGGCCGCTGCTGTGACTTACTCAAAGCCTCGATTGGCCACATTTTGGCACTACATCAAGGTTAAGCTGGTTCCCCCAACCCCTGGTGAAATCCCTACAGCTATTCAAAGTGTGAAACAAATCATATAAAGTGTTAAAACTGGTAGCTTCAAACACCTTAGAGTTAAGAAAGCTGTGCTGAATGGTTTGGTGGCCACTGAGGTGTGGATGTGGTTTTATATCAGAGAGATCATGGGCAAATGTGGCATTGTTGGCTATGATGTTTGAAGACCAATCTTTAACTTCTGATTTGAGTTCTTTTTTGAATGTTCTTGGACCATGTGTAAAGAGACTGCTATCTGAATAAAATACTAGGTGTTGAAAAATAAAAGTATAGTGCTAAACAGACAATTCTCAACATCTGAATCTCTAATAGACAAGAAGCACTTAAATGTTGACTGTCCTTAGTCATCAAGGCAATGCAAATCAAAATGACTTTGAGATTCCATCTTACATACATCAGAATGGCTAAGATCAGAATGGATGATGAGGATATAGAGCAAGGAGAGCACTATTCCATTGTTGGTGGGAATGTAAACTTGTACACCCATTTGGAAATTAATTTGGAAGTTGCTCCGAAAACAGAGTATTTCTACCTCACGATTCAACTATGTCACTCCTGGTCATATACCCAAAACTACTGCACCATACCAAAAGAAAATTTGCTCAACTGTGTTCATAGCAGCTTTATTCATAATAGCCAGAAACTGGAAACAACTTATGCATTCCTCAACAAAGAACAGATAAAAAGTGGGGTACATTTCCACAATGGAATACTACACAGCTATTGAAACTTTAAAGACATCATGAAATATGCAGGCAAATAGATGGAACTAGAAAATATTATCCTGATGGAGGTAACCCAGACCCAAAAGACACACATGGTATATACTCTATTATAAGTGGACATTAACCATAAAAAGACAGGATGACAATGCTCCACTGTTTGGATGTGGGTGTCTGCATCAGTCTGAGTCAGCTACTTGGTAGAGCCTCTCAGCAGGCAGACATGCTGCATTCCTCTCTGTAAGCATTACAAAGTATCATTAATAATGTTAGTGATTGGTTCTTACCGATGGGATGGGACTCAAGTTGGCCCGTTAATGGCCATTCACTCAGTTTCTGTTCCATCCCCTGTCCCTTGTGTTTCTTGTACAGGATAAATTTTAGGTAGAAAGTTCTGCAGGTATGTTGATGTCCTTACGATTGAGGTTCCTGCCTGGTTCCAAACAGTGGATGGAGCTTGGGAACTCTTATGGAAAAACATGAAAAATTGTGGGCCCTGAAGGAGATAGGAACTCCACAGGAAGACCAACAGAGTCCACTAACCTGCACCCATTTGGGGAGCTCTCACTGAACCACCAACCTAAGTACATACACTGGGTAGGCCTAGGTTTACTCACAAATATGTAGCAGATCTGCAGCTAGGTCATCATGTAGGTCCCAAACAACTGGAGTGGGAGCTATCCCAAAAGCTCTTGCCTGTCTGTGGAATATGTTCTTATAGATGGATTGCCTTATCTGGTCTTCATAGGAGAGGAGGCATCTAGCCTTTCAGACTGATATGCTGGTGTGGGAGGTGAGAGGATGGGGTAGGGGGTGGAAACACCAGAGACGATGCTCAGAGGAGAAGGAGAGGCAGGATGTAAAGTCAATCAGTACAAAATTTTAATAATTATTAATGTTGATGCAATAGTACTACAAAGAACAAACAAACAAAAACCGGATAGCCATTGTACTGGCTAGTTTTGGGTCAACTTGACACAGCTGGAGTTATCACAGAGAAAGGAGCTTCAGTTGAGGAAATGCCTCCATGAGATCCAACTGTAAGGCATTTTCTCAATTAGTGATCAAGGGGAGAGGTCCCCTTGTGGGTGGGACCATCTCTGGGCTGGTAATCTTGGTTCTATAAGAGAGCAGGCTGAGCAAGCCAGGGGAGGCAAGCCAGTAAAGAACATCCCTCCATGGCTTCTGCATCAGCTCCTGCTTCCTGACCTGTTTGAGTTCCAGTCCTGACTTCCTTGGTGATGAACAGCAGTATGGAAGTGTAAGCCGAATAAACCCTTTCCTCCCCAATTTGCTTCTTGGTCATGATGTTTGTGCAGCAATAAAAACCCTGATTAAGACAGCCATGTTACAATCCTCAGACTCAAAGAAACCAAAAATGGGTAATTTTTAAAGACTCTTCCTTTTTTTTTTTTCTAGAATGCTGTCCTAGGTTCTGTGTTTTCAGATTTTATAATTTTCCTCTTTAGGTAGTCATGGATCATGGATCATTTTGTTTTTCTTTTGTTTCCTGTGAGGGTCTACCCTTTTTACAGTATTAAGCAATTGGAAAGATAAACTTGGCCTCAGCTACTGTTCTATTGCTCATAAATCTAACCCTCATCTTAGTCTTAGACATGGAAGGTAAATTACAGTGCATAGTTCTTGGCCAGGTTGCTGAAGTCTTTTCTATTAAATGAGTGTCCTTCATCTTACATCTCAGAGTACCTAGCCTCTAAATTACCATAGCACATGAGGATCTCTTGCATGTGTTACTCCAAAATCTTTCCTTTCTTTACCTTCAATTCTACTCCTTTATGGCAGCATGTACAGAGCTGCACCTCTTTTGAAACTCCCTTACTCTAACATCCTACCTCTTTCCTCTCATGAACAGAACAGAAATGTTAGCAGCAATGGTAATGATGTGATATTATAAAAGACAAAAATACAAGGTTGTTCTTTAAGATTTCAGCTTGATATACAGGGTGGAGGTGGTGTCAGAAATGGAAAAGAAGCTAAAGAAAGAGAGAAAAGGAACTGAGGAGTACAAATATCTTCCTTTTCCTTTCAGTAATGTGAGGCTATTCTCTTTCATAAAACCACATTTCCCCTCTCAATCCAATTCTCTGGCTTTATAGTTAGTAGAAATTCAACCATTTTCTAGCGATAGACTGTCTGTCAGTCTTAATTTCAGTGATGCTGTGAGTTTTCTGTGTCTTAATAGCTATTTCAGAGGGAGGCTGTAGAGCCTGCCTCGGGGATGATGGGCCAGATGCCATCTTAAAGAGAAGCCAGTGCTTTAGTTATAAACACACAGTATGCAATTGTGGTGCCAGAAGATAACATCACTGTTGATTCCCTCATTCTGTGTTGATAGGAACTATTGCAGATCTGTTTTTTTTGTTTGTTTGTTTGTTTTTTGGTATTTTTTGCAGATGAGGAGAGGGAAGCAATCACTGGAGGAATAGAGAAGCAGTAATGCTAATTCTACTACTATTAAGTAGTGCTAATTCCTTAATTCTTGATAAAAATTCCTGATTTAAGAGTAGGCTGTAAATAACTTTGCTATTTATTTTTGTTTTCTATTGTTTTTCCTTTTAAAAGGAAAAGAATGAAATGCATTTTTTTCTTCTCATATAGCATATCCTGATTATGGCTCCCTCCCCCACCTCTACGAGCTGATTTCATCTCCCAACTCTCATCTGTCCTGTCTCTCATTTAAAAATCAAAGCCTTCTAAGGGATAATTAAAAGATTACAAAATAAGGTAAAACAAAAAGTAGCAATCAGAATTAATCAAAACAAACAATCAGAAAGGAAGGAATCAAAGAAAAGAAATAGAGACACTCATTAACACACCCAGGAATCCCATAAAAACACTAAGCTGGCATAATGTATACACAAAGGACATGTAGGGGTAGAAAAAAAGAAAAGCATATGCATTGTGTGCGTGTGTGTGTGTGTGTGTGTGTGTGTGTGTGTGTGTGTGTGTGTGAGTGAAAATAAAAATAAGATTTTTTTTTTTTTAAGGAATAACCCTAATGTGCCATAAGACAAGGAACCTCCAAAGAAGCTACTGAGTTCATTTTTATTTTGGTCATCTACTAGCATGTAGCCTACCGGTAAGAGTAACTTGTTTCCACCATGAGACACTCTTGAAAACAACTGAATTTATATTTGCAGTGATTAACAATTAGAAGTTGCTTTTGGGTTAGAGTTAAGGTACACGTGTCTACTTCTTTCAGCTCTCATGTCTCAACTGGTGAAGACACATGTAGGCACTGTGAAAGCTGCCTCAGTCGCTGTGAATTCTGCTTGTGCTAATTTAGACAGCCTTATTACTGTGATGTCTTCCATTTCCTCTGGCTTATACTGTTCCTACCTTTTCTTCTATGGAGTTCCCTGAGCTCTGAGGAAAGGGATTTGATGAAACATCCCATTTAGCACTGAGTATTCCACAGTCTCTTACTCTCTACACAGTGTGTGGCTGTTGTCTCTGTATTTATTCCAGTCTGCTGCTGGAATAAGCATCTCTGATGATGGCTGAGTTAGGCACTGATCTATGAGTATATCAGAATGGCATTAGAAGTCACTTTATTTCTGTGGCATTTGGCTTTGGCTTTGGCTTTGGCTTTGGCTTTGGCTTTGGCTTTGGCTTTGGCTTTGGCTTTGGTTTTGGTTGTGGTTGTGGTTGTGGTTGTGGTTGTGGTTGTGGTTTTGGTTTTGGTTTTGGTTTTGGTTTTGGTTTTGGTTTTGGTTTTGGTTTTGGCTTTGGTTTTGGTTGTGGTTTTGGTTTTGGTTTTGGTAGCACTAGGTTGGATTATTTTGGCTTGGGTTTTCTGTCACCCAGGTAGTGTTTGTGAGTTCCATCTTATGGATTGGACACTAAGTCAAACCAGATATTGATTGGTTACTCATACAAGCTGGATGTCACCATGTCCCTCACATACCTTACAGGAAGGTCACCACAGCCACTGTGGCTGGCTTGGTATTTGCATATGACTTTTGGTATCATGCAGAGTATCTTTCCCTACCAATGACACTAATGTAGGAGTTAAGGCTTTTTTTTAGGTACCAGGTTGACCTCTCCATGTTCAATGACTTGTGTAGGTGTTATCTTCAGTAGTGGGGCTTTCCCATTAATTTGTGAAGAACAACCTCTTATTTTTGCACAGCCTCATTTGTCTGGGTTTTCCTGTAGAACACCTTTGGCCAAAAACTCAATTAGATATACACAATTCCCAACATGGGAAGCTTTGTTTGGTGACAAGAAATGTTTAGTTGGGACTGTGTTTTATAAATTATTTGGCCATTTCATTTAGATCACTGTTTTATGTGTATATATTTCATGAAACTCTATACTACTAGGTTTCCATATAACCCTTCCTGTATTCCTTACTTTTAGCTGTCTCTCTACATATTACTTCACTGTCTCTACATTATCCTCATGTTCTAGTACCCCTAATCCACCTTAGTCTATTCTATATCATTTCCCTAGGGAGATCTACTCTCTATCAATCTCTCTCTATACTTAACCTTGGTGGTTCTGCAGATTGCAGCTTGGCTATCTTTGACTTAACAGCTAATATAAAGTGTAAGCAAATACATACAATATTTGTCTTTTTGGGTCTGCGTTACCTAACACAGAGTAATTTTCTTCCATGTTCCATCTATTTAACTGTGAATATCATGATTTCTTTCTTTTTTAACAGCTAAGTAATACTCAAATATGTACACATTTCCTTTAACCATTCTTCTGTTGAGACCCATCTAGGTTGTTCCAAATTTCATAACTATTAGGAATAGTACAGCAACAAACATGGTTGAGCAAGTGTCTCTGTGGTAGGATGACATGATGTTTGGGTATATCTTGAAGTAAATTGATTTTCATCGTTCTGAGGAATGGCCACACTGATTTGCATACTGCCTGTTTAAGTTGGTGGCACTGCTAAAAATGAATGAATGTTCCTTGCTTCACATCCATACCAGCATCAGCTCTCACTTGTTTTATTGATCTTAGCCATTATGGCAAATAGAAGTTGATGTTTCCAAAGAGTTTTGACTTACATTTCCCTGATAACTCCATGTATTTTCACAATATATCATAAAATTAGATGATAAAAGTTCATACTACCACTAGGAAGAAGAATAAATTTTTGTAAATCATTACAACTTCAAAATATTTTATTTTATTTTATTTTAAAATCATCTTCCTAAATCTTAATGGGTTCCCATGGCATTGTTCTAAAACTATGTTATTCATCAATTTCAAAGGACAAAATTATAATACACTAATTTTTCACAGGCATTACTTTCATGGATATACATTGAATAGATTCATCTGTAATAAGCAAACATAATGTTAATGGAATTATCTAATCATATTTTGAAAAATGTTAGAATATTAAGGGAGTGACTCATTTGCCTAAATATTATACAGTTTTGAAATATGTTATTCTTTCTCCCACTGAAGAATTTTGGCTGAAACTAGAATTTTGATGTACAAACCATATGACTATCACTTCCAGTGTTTGTGACAGTTACTCCTATATGGCTAGAAAATTAGAAATACATTTGTCCTTCTCAGCCTTCCATGGCTTTGGCTCTATTAAAGTCTCTACAACTATGCTCACCTGAATAAGATTTTCATAATATTGGACCTGCTGATTTTCCATAATGGAGTAAAGACGGGTTTATACATCCCACCTTTCTCCTAGGATCTATGTTCAGTTAGATGTTCCTAGAGAAGGGAGAGACCTGTTGTAGCCTGTGTAGCCACTAGAAAGTTGTCTATGAATTCTGTAAATCACCCTTCATCCATGCTCTGTAAGCAATTTGAATGTCATTAATTTGATCACATAAAAAATAAGATGTATAAAAATGTAGGAGAGGCCCATTGAGAAGAAGGGGGTCCACTTAAATGACATGAAGACACGCAATGGTGATGTAGGAAGAATGTAATCAAAATGCAGCATACACCTTTATGAAAAGGATATCAGAGGGCCATTATTATGCATGGCTCACATATTTTGATGAAAACTTGGAAATTTGTTCTTACAGATAATATTTCTAAAAAATTCTCCATCTAGGTATTGTTTTCTATCAGAATCATTATGTTCCTAAGACAATTACAAAATAGAAAATAACTGCTGAATAGAAGAGCGAAGAATTTCCAGGCTATAGTAATTAAGTGAAGATCTATCAGATCACTGTCAACTGCCCACCTTACGGAACTTGACTTATTCATCTACCAAATCAAGCTATTCCCGTAGTCCTATGAACAGGTTCTTGAAAGCTCAAATGAAGTATGGATGTGAATGTGATTTATTATATATGGACATAACTCATGAACACAAAAGCAAAGGTTGTCTCCATGTCAGCACTATATTATTGGAAGTTTTCAACAATTCTGTTAGTTTGCTGAAAACCAAATAATCAACAGGGAACTTATTAAAGGCTATATGAAAGATAAATGTTGAGCACACAAAATAAAATAAAGAAATATTTACCAGCTTTTTCCACCTTTCAATAAAATACATTAGTGTGTAATATACAAGTGTGTTAGAATTTTTTTTTCTGAAATTGTAAACCTAAATGCTACCATTTTACATTATATATGTTCATTAATCTAATAGAATGTTTCAGGTGACAGTTACACCTTGGTAATTTTTTCTACTGATATCCATGCATCACATTTCACTCTTTCAACACCATACTAATGGCTTGTAGACTTTTATTCAGGTTCTTCCTAATTAAGCATATTTGTAATAGTTATACTTTTTATTAACAAATCCTTCTTGAATCAGACTTTAGGCTGATAGTTGTTTCTTAATTGCTCAATTCTTTTTTTTTTTTAATTTAATTGGCTTTAGATGGCAGAACAGATGGCTTGTGAATCCATTGGTGTTGTATCTGTGTGATAATATACTTTGGTCCTGCCTAATGGGCTGACTCTTCTCTATTTTCTCATTAAACATGACTCTTAGTTTCCTGATCTTTTTTTTTTTTTCTTTTACCTATGTCAACTGTAATGTAAAATGATCATGATTTCTTTCTGGTTGAAATCTAATAGTATTTTAAATCCAATATATTTACATCCATTTTAAGGTAATGGTCAAATTGTAATATTAACTCTAAATAGAGCAATCCCCTCTCTGCCAACATGATGACATTACTTTCCTTGCATATTTTGATAAGCTCCTACTAAATGTTATATTCTTAGCATAAGTCATGGGTGCAAGCAATCTGTATATGTGGTCTTCTGCTCTCAATTGTTCTAGACTAGTAATAAAACTATAACTGCAGATGAATTCCAATAACGAAAATGAAGACATCTAAATAATAATAGCAGGTTTCTGAGAACTTTTGGGGGGAAGCAGCATTGAAAGTGATATTTAAATGATCAGAATGAATGAATAAATAGAGTGGATGATTGGAAGGAGTGTTCAGCCACAGAGGACTTAAAAGAAGCAACAATGTATATAATGCGAGATTTGAGTAAGTGAAAGAAGGCAAGAGCAAGAGAGGCTGAGGCAGAATGGCATGGGAAGAAATGTGTGAAGTGATTCCACCAAAAGAACAAAGAAAAGGTCGTTTCTAGATAATTGAGTGAATACTACTCACAAGAGGATCAAAGGGGTCACATTGTCATATGGCTTTATGAGAAGTTAACTTGTTTAAATTCACCATCTAAATAGAGCTCAGTTGACAGTTTCTACCACTACAAAGACAAGAAAATGTTGAGTAAATACTAAATGATCCTCTAAAAGTTAAAACAGAAAATAGTATCAATAAGGGTGAGTAAAGAAGAATCTTCAGTCATATGAGGAAAAGCAACCCCACAAAGGCATTCCAAGAACTAAGTCAAAGTAGCTACCAGGCAGTAGACTTTAGTCTGCCTGAGTTCAGACAATGAAGTTTGCATACATGCATATGACTCAGGGACAGTGGAAGCCCTGCTTCTTAGTAACACAGCCCGCAATTATTCTACTATCTGGTAAAACAAACTATATATTAAAGAATGTAACATTTATTTATCATCATCATTAGGATGGTACAGTAAAAGGTCAAATAGAAAGATGGAAATTTAATTTACATATTGAATCAAAGACAGCCAATAATATTCAAAATTCAAGATATCAGTGGAGGATGGATAGAAAACCTGGACACTTAGTTCCACCCAGTTATAATGAAACATGCCTCCTCTCTGGTATTAAAAGAATCCCTTTAGACAACGCCTTTGCCCATTTACCTGCTCATTGTTGGTCTAGAAACACAGAAGAGCCATCCCTATTCCTCCTGAGAAGGAGGTATCTGTGAAGGCTAAAGAGAATATAGTAGGCCTAACTGCACTGAGTAGTTCAGATCTGTTTCCACTCCTAGTTCTAACTTTTGACATCTTCTCTTACCTACTCATGAAAAAGAAATGCTATACTTTTCAAGTGTCGATACCTGAAAGAGAGGAAGGGACAGCTATTTTGCCATATTTTCTTGGGATTTACAGCCTACGAAGATATGTCAGTGATTCAACATAATGTCATACAACACAGCAAGATCATAAATATTTCAAACTGAATAAAGAAACATGATTAGCAGTCCCAGTTCTCAGGGAATATACAGTAGGGAGTAGAATTACCTGATGTATTTTAACAAAGCAGTAATAAAATCTCATGAAACAATTGTAATCCTATTGAAAACAACCAAAAAGAAGGGGGGGAAAAGAAAAACAAAACATGAATCTCAACAAAGAAGTAGTTGATGGTTAGAAAAAAATAAGTGAATGAAATTTCAAAATGCAAAATAACTAAAATAAAAACATTGAGGGATTTAATACCCATATGGAAATACACAGAAAACTGACCAAAAATCCCAAACAAAAAATAGACTAGAGACAAGGCTATGTTCAAGCTAAGAAAATAGACTGAAAATAAATGAACTGAAAAGAGAAGAAAATGGCAAACCAAATTACACACTTTTATATTTTCATTTACAGTATATTGTTGAAGCCAGCAAAATTATGCAAATGGAGAAAAATAAGACATTTCTAGTAAAGTTTTGTTTTTATTTAATGGATGGGGAGGAAGAGAAGAGAAGGTAGAGAGGTGTAGCTATCAATATGGTTCCTCATGGTAGTGGAAATATTTTGGATATGGGAATGTTCTTTATCAAATGTGGATGTTTTAATTTGAAGTTGTAGTTTATAAGCAGTTACTATTGGGAAAAATGGAATAAAATATATAAGCATCTTTATATTATTTCTTACAAGTATATGTGAACTTACACCTATTTATAAAAAGGTTTATAAAATATACTGATTCCAAATTGACATACAGATTCACTACAACCTCTACCCAAATCTCCAAGGCAATTTTTTTTTCAGAATGAGAAAATTCAACCTAGAATTCATATGGACTATCAAGAGAGCCAGAATAGATAAAGTAATCTTGAAATAGAACAAAGTTGGGAAAATAACACTGATTCTAAACTTAATATAAAACTACAAAACTCAAAGTACACAGAACAAAATTGCATTATGGAAGGAGAGCCCAGAAAGCTACTTCCATGTTTATGAACATCTGCTTTTTGAAACGCCTGAGGGAGAAAAGCCACAGAAAGTTAGGCACAACACTCACTTCCCAAACTATCATGAGCCAGCAGTCTAAACATTTGTGGGAATAGGATTGGTATTGTATATGGCTATAGTATCAGTGTCATTGGTAACTAGTAATATTGAGTTAATAGAACCTAGTTAATGTTAATGCCGCCTCCGTTTCTTTTTTGTGTTTGTTTTGAGAATTCCTATATAATGTGTTTTCATCAAATCCAACCTTGATCTCTCTCCTCTATATTCCCTCTTCTATCCAGCCATCACTTTTCCAATTTCTTGTGGTCTCTTTTGTAACAACCACTGAGTCCACATTGTGTGATTGCATGTGTTTAGGAAAAACTAATAGTGTATGGGCAACCTCCCATAACTCTGAAGAAAACTGGTCCTTTCTCCTCCAGCAGTTTTCAATTTTTATGGAAAAAATTCTCCTTAAGAAAACAATCAAGTGCCGGGCAGTGGTGGTGCACGCCTTTAATCCCAGCACTCGGAAGGCAGAGACAGGCAGATTTCTGAGTTCAAGGCCAGCCTGGTCTACAAAGTGAGTTCCAGGACGGCCAGGACTATACAGAGAAACCCTGTCTTGACAAAAACAAAAGAAACAACAAACAAACAAACAAACAAAAAACAAAAAAAAAAGAGAGAGAGAGAGAAAACAATCATGTTATGGCCAGGAACCCCAGAATATTTGCTAAAATTATTTCTCTTTGTTTTTACATAGAACAAATAACTTGAATGATCACTTATAACATGCTCAATATTTAATGTATCACTTACTCCACAACCTAGATTATTGTTACCACTGCTGTGTCTAAACTTGTAATTTCAACATAATTATTTGATGTAATCAATAGCAATGTGTGTAATATTTAAGCGCTTAATACAAGTGATGAATGTTTCGTGTTGAGGTATATGTTTTCTACTTATGTGTAAAAGCTTAAATATTTTAGGATATTTAAGTTTGGTTTTAAGTTAGTGTTTTAGATTTAGTAGCTATTAAATGCTTTATATTTTAAATTATTTTACTTATTTACATCTCAAATGTTTCACCCCCTCCTGGTACTCCCTCAAAGAGTTCTTCCCCACATCCACCTCCCTATTACCTCTGAGAGTATCCTCAGGGTATCCCCCACCCTTAAGTATCAAGAATCTACAAGATTAGGTACATCCTCTCCCAAGGAGGACAGGCAAGGCAGCCTTTCTGCTATGTTGGGGGCCTCAGACCAGGCCACATATGCTTTTTGGTTTTTGAATCAGCCCTGAGAGCTCCCAGGGATGCAGGTTACCTAGTAAATATTTGAAAAGAACAGTCCATTCTTTATCAGTTAGTGACAGAAATAAATATGCCTAGTGAATAGTAGAATCGGAACGTTTGAAAGCTAATAATGTACAAAGAAACGAATTCAAAACCACAGTGGCCTTTCCAAAATTACAACATATATATGTATATAAAAATATTTCCATCACATGAAATATAAAAGGGAACAGATAAGACCTGATGTTAGTTTATGTTGCTGGCAGTATACTTCATGTTGATCTGCTCTTTATATAATGTACCTGAGCTAAATACATTCCATTCTTATTTTATTGGGTAGAAATTCTATGCAACAACAGACTTGGGTTTATATATAACTCTGTAGGCTGTGTTAGAGGGGTAATAAGTGTGCTACCTGCCTCATTCTTAAGTGAGTTATTTTAAAGGTTTTATTTTCTACCCCATAGTAACTTCATTACAGTCCATCAATATAAGCCTTTAATGTACACAAACACAGGGGGCTGTAAGATTCCTACTTTAACTTACGTGGACATTTGACACTTTTAGAAATTACGTATTCCTGTTTATTTTGGAGTAAAGTTCTTTTCCCCAAATTCTAGTTTCCCTTTGCAGAAAAACACTCTCTTCTATCTGCATTTTTCAATGGCAATTCTCATCAAAAACTCTTAAATCAGACTATAGATTAGACCTGATATCCATGAAAACTAGAACAATCATGCACCAATAATTAGCATCCTCTCTTGAGTGTGTAGCATCCTCTTAGAGTCTCATCTACTTTTATCTAATCCCACATCAGTAGCTTTTAGAAGCCTTTGCCTAATGAAAGATTTTATCATAACTCCATCAAAATGGACTGTGAGAAAGTTACTATTTTCCTTTCACATCCTACAAAGCATTTTACTTTCCATCATTTAAAAAAGGGATCTTCTGGCTGGAGAGATAGCTCAGCGGTTAAGAGCACTGACTGCTGTTCCAAAAGTCCTGAGTTCAAATCCCAGCAACCACAAGGTGCCTTATAACCATCTGTACCATCAGTAATGAGATCTGACACACTCTTCTGGTGTGTCTGAAGACAGCAGTGTACTTAGATATAATAATAAAAAATAATGATAAAAAAATCTTTAAAAAAAGGGGGGGGATCTTCTGCTTTGTTCTTTAATACTTGTGCAATGATGACCCTTAGCTACAGGCCATACTATCAGTAGCTGAGGACAAAGTGAAACTTTAAGTAAATGTCTCAGGTAGGTATTGACTGCTTGTAATACTAGTTATTCTGTCCTTTATTGACGAGCTTTACCAAGAACTAAATATCTTTAAAAAAGCATTTTGTATGGAAGATTTCACTTACATGTACCATCTCCTGAAAATCTACTAGCATTATTGTGTTTCTAGTTTAATGTTTTAATTTTAATAACTTTAATTATATTCCATATTCTTAATAAATACATAATCAACTCCAGAACAGGGTAAATGAATATCCAGGTATTAAAGTAGGGAAAAACTAATTAAAGTAGGTCATATTTTAAAGAACTGGTTATAATCCAATTTCTAGATAACAATCTTTAATCTTATGATCATTTTTCCTTCTGCTATTGCTTTAAGATTCACTACTATTGTGGGATATTGTAACTAACTATAACAGTAAATTAAAGCACAACCAATGGGTTTTGGGAATCTTTTATTACCCCATAGTGAATATAAAAATTATAGAAACAAAACATAACAAATAAAATGCAAGTTACCATATTACTTATTTTGTTGTGCCAATAAGTTTTATGACATCAAGAATTAAGCTTTCAGAGTTACATTGGTAATATGTTGAAGTATCCAAAAATTTTAAAAATCTGATTATATAACAGATGGATCTCATTATTTTTTTAAATTATAGATAAATTTATTTTGTTTCTCCCTGTGGAGATTTTTGAGTATTTAATTAAAGGCCTCATTGCCCCATCATTAAATTCAAAGAAGCATATCTAATGTGAATACTTAAATGTAATGTCACTCATTAGTCTTTAATGAAGAGAATCTTATTCTTTCTCTAGAAAACAGCTGTAAAAATAGTATCTGTCACCTAAAAAATTATATGTTCCTGATTATTAATATGCATTTAATAATGTGCACTTTGAAATGGGTCTTAGTACCAGCTGCTCTACATACTCATTTCTGACTGGCTTCCCATGTTGAAAGGTTGTGTGACATTAGAAAGCCTGCAACCCTCAGGGTACACAGTGTTGGGGTGTTCCTATCTACCTGTTCGCAGATTTGGACTGAAGCCATTCGGGTTTTTAGAACACCAGTCTCTTTACAAGTTAATCAAAATTTTCATGCCTTAGTGATAAAAATCTGTCATTAGACAGTAAAAATTCACCTGGAGCTCTTTTTCTGTGTTCTAGTCAACAAGAAAATTGAAATGCTTTTCCCTAATGCTGGAAAGCTGCAACCCAGAATATAGGACAGCAAGGGAGTGTAATAAATTCACTAACATGTACACCATCATCTATATCCCTTCTAACCAGGTATCTTATAATTTTATCTCTATATACTGAGATTCTATACTTTATGTGTCTGGCCACTAGCCTCTGGTGACTTTTCAATCCACTGTTGTTGTTGTTGTTGTTGTTGTTGTCTTTCAGGACAATAAAAGTACTAGTATGTTCTACTGATGCACAGCTAATATATCGACATGAAAAGATGAAAATGTGATGTAAATGCCTCATAAACCGACCAGCTAGTTGATTTGCAGCCTCTCCAGAGTGTAGCAGCCATTGTTGGACTACCCAGCACATATTATGTAGGCCAATCTAGTAGATCTAGTTGGCATATATCACCATATTTTTCCCTAGTGGCCTTGATTATCACAGGACCCACTCTCAGGTCTGCATCTGGTGCAAAATCCCCTGATATCAATCAAGCTTATCCCTGTGATACTGGGGTTATACCCACCCATTCTCTGAAGCTCTTAGCTTGCAATGGCACACAACCTGATCATATGTGGTAGCCGTGAAGAAGCTGTGCAAGATGTTGTTCATATTCTACAGCTCTATCATCATGGATATGAGCAGGACAGACACAAACATCATTCCTTCATGTGCCCTGACAAAGCTAGAGAATTATTCTCCCTCACCCCCCTGTGTGTGTGTGTGTGTGTGTGTGTGTGTGTGTGTGTGTTTCCTACAGTCAGAGGACCATATATACTAGACCCAAAGTCCTAAAAATAGTTGTGTTTGTTCTTTGGGACTTAGAGAGGCTATGTCTGGATACAAAATGGTTTGAAAATGGCTACCAGTGTCACAAGCCCAAGGAGCACATATATCATTCTATAGGACCTCTAAAACATTCTGTGTGTACTCCACAGACCCCAGTCTATAAATATCAGTGACACAGACTGTTTTAGTTAGGGCTTTACTGCTGTGAACAATCACTATGACAAAATCACCTCTTATAAGAACAATATTTAATTGGGACTGGCTTACAGGTTCAGAGGTTAAGTCGATTATCATCAAGGCAGGAGCATGGCAGGACTAGGCAGGCATGGTGCAGGAGATGCTGAGAGCTTTACATCTTCATCTGAAAGCTGCTAGGAGAAAACTGGCTTCCAGGCAGCTAGGACAATGGTCTTAAAGCCCATGCACACAGTGATACACTTCCTCCAGCAAGGTCACACCTACTCCAGCAAGGCCACACCTCCTAATAGTGCCACTCCTTGAGCCAAGCACATTCAAATTGCAACACAGACCCAGAATGTTATTTATGATTTATCACAAAGACTCAGAGAAAACCCCAATCCATCCTGTAATAATATAATTAGACTCTCATTGGCTTCCATCAACATATGCCATCAGTACCCAATTCTCTACTATCTGGATACATAAATATTTTTAAAAGTTTTCCACCCCATCCTTGGGTCCTAACAGTCTAAGTTATTGAAGCACTCAGAGACACTGTTGGAATTAATCATACCAAAACAATCATAATGAGATTGTACTTCTAAATTAACTTTTCATCTGTAATATGTATCAAAGGAACTACCTAACTATTACTATATCTCCCATTTTAAAAAATAAACATCATTTTCTATCATTGTTACTCTATGCAATTGGAGGAAGTGACTACTATATGGGGGAAACCAATGATGGGACACAAGAAATTACAGAAACAAGAGCTCTGAAGCCTGATCATACCTCTAGAGAAATAGATCTGAGTGTGAACGGAATTCATGAAACACCTAACAAAAGAACTCAGAATAACAAGACTAAGAAGACACAAGATAATGCCAGAGAATAGAGAAAGAAGACATGCTATGAATGTGAAACTTACATAGAAATCCTAAAACCTAACCAGTCAGAGTCTGTATATTCCATCAGTAAAATTCAAAGTGTGGTGGAGAGTTTTCCCAAGATGCTAGAATAAGCATTGTAGCTATGAACCCAGAGCTACAAGATATTGATATATTTTACTCCCAATATCACAGGAGAAGTCTGGATGATAGCAGAGGATTTTATAACAAGTTGCAGACCTGATACCTCAGGCACTAGAAAAAATACAATATTTTTATGATATTATAACAAATTTATAATCTTATAATAATTTTATAATCTTATAGTTGATTCCAGATCCAATCAATTTAAAAACCAATAGTAAGCATCAGAGTCTGAGGAGAGTTATTTCTGTTTTTGAATGATTTTGGCTGCTATCCTGGGACTGTAGGATATAGACACAGATGCATTCTCAGAGCAAGCCTGATACTGAAAGGAAATTAAATAAAATAAAAGGTTTAAACTAAAAAGGCCTAGGACTGAGACTGCAAAGAAAACAAGCCTGGGCGTGCCCGAGTACATCTTGAAGCTAAGTCACCCGGTTGTAAAGCTAAGGGAAGGAATGCAGGAACTGGTTCTAACTATCTTAGTTGACTCATTGACCCTCTGGCAGCCCAGCACCTCCTGCCAGCCCCCCTTTCTATAGAGAGCATAGTCAAAAGCTGAAACATTAGCCAGATGCATTGTCGACTCAGATAAGCCCCCAGCTTTAGAATCCTTATACGCCCTGGCCTGCACGTGCTACTCTGCTGACTCATAATCATGTCGCTGATGTTTAAGTGGGCCAATCATATGTAACCGCGCCAATTCTTCCTAGCCCCTAAACCCTACCCTATAAAAACCCCAAGTATTTGAGTCTCAGGGTCTATTCCTCTGTCTCCTGTGTGAGATACTATCGACCCGGAGCTCCGCCATTAAAGCTACCTCGGGCTTTTGCAACAAGAAGGTCTCTCGTGTTTCTTTGGGTAACTCTGCATCTCGAGACTTGAGTAGGGAGCTCCTTTTTGGGTCCTACAATACTAAGATTTTGGTAGTCAAAACCACAGTCCCAAGACTTTAGACTAAAGTCAAGATGAATGTAGTTGGTAATTGTGTGTAGGGTTAAATGTAGTCACCTTTATGGAATTTTTCCCAGTGTTTTGGAATTTGCCCATTCCAGTGAGCCTGTATATGAGTAACTGTATACATGCAGCTGAAATCCCATGAACACAGTTAGGAGAAAGCTTTTATTATGACTGTCAGGTAAACACAGATGGTTCCAAGCTCTTAGGGATTTATAGCTGTGGTTATGGACCTGTGCAATGGAGTTGATATATTTTCAGGTTCTAGATGACATAGAGATAATAGCAAACTATGGCTTTGATACCCACTTCCCTAAAGCTATTGGCTGGGGAAAAGGTCTTTGCTACCTACCGATCTAAGGAAAGACTTAAACTTGAGTGTATGGTATTTGCTCCTGAAACTGCAAGATGCTTAGGATGTCCTTTGAACCCAAAAGCAAGCACAGGCTTAATACATCAAGTAGCATCAAAGTCCTGGCCAATAGCCTTTGGGGTGAAACAGGGTATAGCAAGGGCTGTGGTGGAAGCTCTGGTTCTGGGGTTTAAGGAACAGACCACATGAGTTTCTTCTTGAACCCAAGCAGTCTCTCAGACCAGCCAGAATTCCCAGCAAGATTGAAAGCATCTGAGAACTGTAAGATGCTGTTGCAGTTTTGGGAATGAGTCTTCTACAGAGGTGGATTTGTTCTCAGTTCCTACCGTACAACTGGCTTTTTCCTTTTCAGGTCTTCTTCATGGTCAGGTACTATTACTGCTTTGCTGATTTCTAGGTTTCTCCTTCAGTCATTTTCCTCCAAGTATACCTTGTGTTAGCCTGGGTACTCTCTGTGGCTTAGAAGAAATCAAAGCACTCTATTTAGTCATTGTGGATTCTTTCTTATTGTGGATGGCCCTTGTGCTGCCTGCATTTTTATGTTAATTCTGTTTTCCCAGGAGGGGTCCTCTGGACTGATGAATAAGTCATGTACTTAAGTGACTTCTTGGGAACACACCCCCTCCCCCAATGAATAAAAGGACCAATCACTGGGTGAGTAGGTGGGACTTCCTGGTTGGACAGAGGAAGAAAGGAAACATGGGAGAGTCAGTGGTTTTTGGACAAGGATAGTGAAAGGACGAGATGTAGCTACTAGTGTCTCCCGGTTTCAATGCCAGATCCACCAGGATTCGCCACCAGAGGATTTAGACTTAATATGATTTACAAGATTAGGATTCTAGTTGTTGCACCCAGAGATTGAGTTATCATTGTTTCCTAACTAAGTTTGTGTGATATTTTCCTTCATGCAGCAGTTTGACAGCATTCCAGAGAGAAAGGTACAGAGGCAAAGGGTGGGTTGGCCAGATGTGTACCACAAAAGGCCATGGGGCTTTTGAAGCATGGAGCTTGTGTAGTAGCAACCTGCTAGAGGGAATTTAGTGAACTCGGTGGAGAGATTTTAGAGCTCTGAGTCAGAGAGTCTCCATGAGATTATAACAGGCCAGCTATTGCCTACCAGTGCATGGCCGGCCAGCTGCTGGACCAGAGAGTAGCTGGATATTGCGCTGGAACTTGCAGTACTTTTTTAATATTCCCCACAACACTTTCTCATCAATGCAACTTGTACACTGAACTTTTCTTGACATTATAGTCCATTGGCAGCAAATAACTTACTATAACTGAGAAGGGAGAATTAAGAGAAAAGAAGGTTGGTAGAAGGACTACTGAGCAACATGCAACTCTAGTTTCAGAAGACACACACTCCCATCCCCATACCCACACAAATTGCAGATTTCATGTTACTAAAATTGAATAATACATCAATGAAATAGCTTTACAGTATTTGGGGAAAACTTATGTGCATCAAAATATAACAGGAAATTAAAATATTTTTCTATATATAAAGTGTTTTACATATGCAATTATTACTGTCAAACAATTACATTGATTAAAAATCAAATAATTAGTGTGTTATAGATTTCTATTGACTGAGGATGACATAACTAATGGATTGATCATAAAGGTAAAAATAGGAAGGTACTTTATAGAGTAGGCAGTAATTCGTATTTTTATTAAAATCTTTTTTTTTCACTTGCAGCAGTGGTAGTGAGTTCAGAACTATCATTAATTCCAAGGGATTTGGCTACACTGCTGTGAAATCCTCATGTCAGCCTTCAGACATGGCTGGATTTCAGTGCTTTCAAGAATTACGAATTGGTTTCATTGATAGTAAGACTCTTTCCTATGGCAAGTTGTATGTCATAATATGCAGAGTCCAGCATGGCTTTGGTGGGACAAAGTGATGTGGCTCCTGCCCCTGGGACATGGCCAGCAAGTGTGGGTGTCCACAGGTGTTGATAGCTGCTGTGAGTGTGATGCTTATTTGCTTAATGATGTATATAGAATATATATTTTATGTTCCTCCTTCCAGGAATGTCCTCCCTGTTAACATTAATGACTAAGTGATAATCAGAGACAGCAGGAGTCTGAGAGGCAAAGGTGTGGTGGATGTCTCAGCAAATGGCTGTGGAGAAAAACCCTAAAAACATGAGTTCGAAATATAGAATTTCTCAACTCTGCAAAATAAATAAGGATACAGTGTGAATTGTATAGGGACCTTCATAGATCTAGAGGAATAAAAGTGGCTGCACTATGAACCAACTTGTCAGAAAGATGCAAAAACAGGCTGATACAAATGCAGGCAGATTCCCGAGTTCAATGTCAGTCTGGAACAGATAGAATTTAGGTCCAGGTGTGGTCAAAATGGTAATTCTAGGATAGGGTCCCACAAAGCTACCTTGTCTGTGCTTAACAGAGGCAGACAGATCTCTGAATCTTTCATAATTTTTTTAGAGTACTTTAAGGGGCTAGTGTCACAGGATACTTATTCATAGGCTTATCAAAAGGGAACCAGGAATAAATAACTGAGTATACATATATATATATATATATATATATATATTTATATTTATATATATATATATATATAAAACCTGTGCTTTTGATCAGCATGAGATGAGCTAGCAAAAAAGCTGGAACAATTCTTTAGAATTTTCACCAAGGAGAGCTAAGCGGCCTGGAGATGTCTGGAGAGCAGAAACAGCTTTCGAGAATTTTTTTTCTAACAAGATCTCTGATTTTAATTAGAAAACCCAGAGAGCAAACTCTTTCAGAATTTTTTTCTGGCTTTCTGATTTTGATTGGAAAACCCAAGAATTACCTTAGAATTTTTTTTTTTTCTAACAGGATTTTGACTTGGTCAAAAGATCCAAGGTTTTGTTTTGTTTGTTTGTTTTGTTTGTTTCTTTTTGGTTTTTGTTTTTTTTAAGCAGCTTTTCTGACTTTGGTCAGAAAAAACCTGAACCTTTCAGAAATCTTTTAGAATTCTTACTAGCAGAGAGAGCTGTCTGGAGCAGAAAGCAAGCTGGCTCAACCAGAGTGTTTTAGAATAGCAAGAAAAAGCTGACTAGAACATAGCAGAACACACACACACACACACACACACACACACACACACACACACAGAGAGAGAGAGAGAGAGAGAGAGAGAGAGAGAGAGAGAGAGAGAGAGAGAGAAAGAGAACAAGCAGTCTAGAAGTCTAGAAAGCAATCTCATACAGAAGCTAGGCCACCATCTTGGAGGGAAGATTTAACTTCTAGTTGTTTGCTTTTGTTGTTCCCAAACACGCCTTCTTAAAGAACCCCTCTCCTAGCTGAGGCTGATATAGGCAATACTCTCCATCTTCAATCAGTTTAACAATCCCAGTAGAAAGAGTCTCTTTTCCAAGATTACCAGCAAAAATATTCAGGGTTGACTCTTTTTCATTGAACTTGGAACTAATGAACTAGGATTCTGAGCAGCTAATTGGGCCATATGAATATGCAAGGACATGGAGATTTAATCAGCCCAAGCTGAACTGGAAATCAAGAATGAGCAACTAGAGATATTAAGGAAAAGTGATTGTTGCTTCCTGTTATTTTTGTTGATAGAGGTAGAACTATGTTTGTGTGGCTATCTTCTTTTGGATTTGTTGAAAGAAAATTATTTTCTTGATTTTTCTAGGGTGTAGCTTCCCCCTTTTGTTGGAGTTTTCCATCTATTATCCTTTGTAGGGCTGATTTTGTCAAAACTCAACACCCTTTCATGGTAAAAATCTTGGAAAGATCATGAATTCAAGGCCCATACCTACACATAGTAAAAGCAATATACAGCAAACCAATAGCCAACATCAAACTAAATGGAGAAAAACTTGAAGCAATCATAACAAAATCAGGGACTAGACGAGGCTGCCCACTTTCTCCCTACCTATTTAATATAGCAGCCAAAGTCCTAACCAGAGCAATTAGATAACAAAGAGAGGTCAAAGGGAAACAAATATTCTCTTTGCAGATGATATGATGGTATATTTAAGTGATCTCAAAAAATCCACTAGAGAACACCTAAATTTGATAAACAACTTCAGCAAAGTGGCTGGAAATAAAATTAACTCAAACAAATTGGTAGCCTTTATCTACTCAAAGGAATTCACAGACCGCATGAAGCTCCAGAAGAAGGAATATCACAGTGTGAATACTTCAGTCCTTCTTAGAAAGGGGATCAAAATACCCATAGAAGGAGATACAGAGACAAAATGTGGAGCAGGAACTGAAGGAAAAGCCATCCAGTGACTGTCCCACCTGGGATCCATATTATATATAGTTCCCAAACCCAGACACTATTGTAGATGTGAACAAGTGCCTGCTAACAGGAGCTTGATATAGTGTCTCCTGAGAGGCACTGCCAGTGCCTGACAAATACAGAAGTGAATGCTCACAGCCATCCATTGGACTGAGCACAGGGTCCCTAATCAAGGAGCTAGAGAAAGGACCCAAGGAGCTGAAGGGGTTTGCAGCCCCATGGGAAGAACAACAATATGAACCAAACAATATCCCCAGAGCTCCCAGGGACTTAACCACCAACCAAAGAGTACACATGGAGGGACTCAAGGCTCCAGCCCCGTATGTAGCAGAGGATGACCATGTGGGATATCAATGAAAGGAGAGACCGTTGGTCTTGAGAAGGCTCAATGCCCCAGTGTAGAGGAATGCCAAGAAAAGTGTAGAGGAATGCCAGGAAAAGGAGGCAGGAGTGGGTGGGTTAGTGAGCAGGGGGAGAGCAAAGGTGACAGGTCAGTTTTCATAGGGGAAATGAGGAAAGGGGATAACATCTGAATGAAAATGAAGAAAACATCTAATAATAAAAAAATAAAGAAAAAAGGGGAAAAAAGAATTTTGGGAAACAATATCCTTCACAATAGTCACAAATAATATAAAATATCTTGGTGTGACTTTAACTAAGTAAGGGAAAGATCTGTACCACAATAACTTCAAGTCCCTGAAGAAAGAAACAGAAGATTTCAGAAGATGGAAAGATCTCCTATGCTCGTGGATTGGCAGGAATAATATAGTAAAAATGGCTATCTTGCCAAAAGCAATCTACAGATTCAATGCAATCCCCATCAAAATTCGAACTCAATTCTCCATAGAGTTAGAAAGAGCAATTCACAAATTCATCTGCAATAACCAAAACCCAGGGTAGTAAAAACTATTCTCAACAATAAAATAACTTCTGAGGGAATCACCATCCCTGACCTCAAGCTGTATTACAGAGCAATAGTGTTAAAACTGTATGGTACTGGCATAGAGACAGATTACAAGATCAATGGAAGAGAACTGAAAAACCAGAAATAAACCCATACACCTATAGTCACTTGATCTTTGACAAAGGAGATAAAAACATTCAGTGGAAAAAAGACAGCACTTTTAACAAATGGTGCTGGTTCAAGTGGTGTTCAGCATATAGAAGAATGCAAACGAATCTATTTTTATCTCTGTACAAAGCTCAAGTCTATCAAGGACCTCTACATAAAACCAGATACATTGAATCTAAAAGAAGAGAAAGTGGGGACAAGCAACAAACACAAGGGCACGGGGGAAAGTTCCTAAACAGAACACCAATGGCTTATGCTTTAAGATCAAGAACTGAAAAATGGGAGATCATAAAATTGCAAAGGTTCTGTAAGGCAAAAGACACTATATATAGGACAAAATGGCAATCAACAGATTGGGAGAAGATCTTTATTAATCCTACATCCAAGAGAGATCTAATATCCAATATATAAAAGGAACTTAAGAAGTTAGACTCCAGAGAATCAAGTAACCCTTTTAAAAATGGGGTACAGCGCTAAACAAAGAATTCTCACCTGAGGAATATCTAATGGCTGAGAAGCACCTGAAAAAATGTTCAACATCCTTAATCATCAGGGAAATGCAAATCAAAATAACCCTGAGATTCCACCTCACACCAGTCAGAATGGCTAAGATCACAAACTCAGGTAACAGCAGATGCTGGCAAGGATGTGGAGAAAGAGGAACACTCCTCCGTTGTTGGTGGGATTGAAAGCTTGTACAACCACTCTGGAAATCAGTCTGTCTTTTCCTCAGATGTCTGGATATAGTAATATTGGAGGACCCAGCTATACCACTCCTAGGCATATTCCCAAAAGATGCTCCAACATATAACAAGGACACATGCTCCACTATGTTCATAGCAGCCTTATTTATAGTAGCCAGAAGCTGAAAAGGAACCAAGTGTCCTTCAATAGAGGAATGGATATAGAAGATGTGGTACATTTACACAATGGGGTGCTACTCAGCTGTTAAAAATAATGACTTCATGAAATTCTTAGGCAAATAGATGGAACTAAAAATATTATCCTGAGTGAGGTAATCCAGTCACAAAAGAACACACGTGGTATGTGCTTACTGATAAGTGGATATTAGCTCAAAAGCTTGGAAATCCCAAGATACAATTCAGAGACCACATGAAGCTCAAGAAGAAGGAAGATGAAACTGTGGGTCCTTCAGTACTTCTTAGAAGGGGGAACAAAATACTCATAGGAGGAAATACAGAGACAAAGTGTGGAGCAAAGACTGAAGGAAAGGCCTTCCAGTGACTGTTCCATCTGGGGATCCATACCCTATATAGTCACCAAACCCAGACACTATTATGCATGCCAAGAAGTGCTTGCTATCTAGAGCCTGATATAGCTTTCTTCTGAGAGACTTTGCCAGACCCTGATAAATACAGAGGCGGATGTTCACTGACAACCATCAGACTAGCATGGGGTTTCCAGTGGAGGAGTTAGAGAAAGGACTGAAGGAGCTGAAGGGATTTGCAACCCCATAGGAACAACAATATCAACCCACCAGATCCCCCAGAGCTCCCAGGGACTAAACTCCCAAGGAGTACACATAGATCAAACCATGGCTCCAGCTGAATATGTAGCAGAGCATGGCCATGTTGGGCATTAATGGGAGGAGAGAACCTTGGTTCTGTGAAGGCTTGATGCCCCACTGTAGGGTACCAGGACAGGTAGGCAGGAGTAGGTGATTGGGTGGAGTAGCACCCCATTAGAAGCAGGGGGTAGGGAGATGGGACAGGGGGGTTCTGAAGGAGAAATCTGGACAAGGAATAACATTTGAAATATAAATAAATAAAATATCCAATAAAAGAAAAATAAAAAAGAATGAGCTGTAAGTGGTCATTCAAATGTTAGCATCTATCTCCAGATCTAGGGAGAGGTGGATGCTGAGCAAGCAAAACAGCAAGTATGCCCTGTACCCCACACAACATAAAACATGCAGCATATGGTTATTCTTGATTTTACAAGAGTTTACATTGTAAAATAGCAAATGGAGCCCATAAAATAATGACATGATATCAATCATCTACAGAAACTTTTCCTATCTGAAATGTACCAAAATTCAGTTTCCCTTCAGTTAGATTTTCATATCAATAGGATGAATTATGTCTTCTGAAATCTTAGCTGCCCTGCTCTATTGACAAAACAGAGCAAATAACTCAGGTGGAATAGCCTTTCTCCCTCTCTCTGTCTTTCAGTATTCTGTCTCTGTATGCATATATATCATATATATGATGCATTTCAGTTCTTCTCAGAGTGTCCATTAAGGTCAGTGAGTGTATATGTTCCATTTATAAAGAGTTCTGTAAATTTATTGAACTTGTTGTTTGCCTTACTTCATTTTCTGTATGTTACTTTTTTGAGGCTCTACCAAGAATAAATGTGTACATACAGAATCTGCACGACAAATAGTTCTCCCTGATACTCATTCTATGTGGAAGTTGCTTTACTTTTATGCTCTTTTGCATTCGCTTCCTTTCTCTTTCATTTGTCTTTAACCCCACCACCACCCACTAAATTCTGTTGTGTAAGATTACAGCTATTCTTGAGTCTTTGTTCTCCCTGGTCAGCCCTGCTTCTTCACTAACACACCATGTTCTCAAGTTGTTCTGGTCATTGTTATTTTTTGGGTGTCTTTGTCATTTTAAACATCATTTAAAAAGAACCATCTACATTCTGAATTGTTAGTCCATCTCATTTATTAGTCTGCACTTAGCAGTGATTATGCTGTAATCCAGATATAAGGTATCCATCTGTGATGTAGCACAACAACTTTTTATATAACAATTAAAAAAGAAAAGTCAAGACCAGTTTGGTGGTGCATACCTATAATACCAGTACTTACATGATGGGGGCAAAAGGATCAGGAGTTTAAAGATCATCTTCAGCAACACTAGGAGTTAGTTGAAGTCCAGCCTGGGCTACATGAGACTATGACAGAGAGAGAGAGAGAGAGAGAGAGAGAGAGAGAGAGAGAGAGAGAGAGAGAGAGAGAGTAGGGTGGGAAAAAACAATAAAACATAGGTCCCACAAAAGAGGGATTTATTCTTAAAAGAGCTATATCAGTATTGTTTTTAACTTGTTTTTAATTCCCTTGAGAAATAGCCATATATTGTCTCCAGAGAACATTCACATTCAAATGTTTTAAGGATATTGGTGAAAAGTGGCAAAACTTCTCCAAATCATGTTTTTCTAGCTTATATATTCAGGCCAGTTTCTGCTCAGTTCATTCTTTTGCAAAGCTCTCCTTCTAATCAGCTGCCTATTTCTTCATTTCTAAAGAGCTAAAGAAATTGTCACTTTGAAAGTGATCAGTCATAACAACCCACTATACACAATTTTCATTCACTCCCATGGTCCATCTATTGTAAAAACAAGCAAAAACAAACCAGCAGCAAACTTCCCTATGTTGTCAGGAGATGGCATATTACATGTTATTCAGATTAACAGTTGGACAGGGTCCTGCTCGTTTGTATATTTACAACCAAGCATGAGGTCTTACATATGACTTTCAATAAATATTTATTTCTTAGCCCATTTTCTTTTGCTAATAAAAATAATACTACATGCCATATATATTATAAAGAAAAGTAGTGTGTTTTGATAGGAAATTTTAGTACAAAGTTTCTGAGCTGCATGTTGAGATTCTTTCTGTCTGGGTTTAGGGTGGGTTTAGGCATCAGATAGTGCAAGATGAGAAACTTGTGAGAGACTTAGTAAAGCTCCTATTTTGTAGCAGACTTATTTTCAGATAACATTTAAACCTTTTATATGGTAAATATTTTAATTGCATAAGTAAACTAATACATTCATAATGGTAGACCCCAAATTCCTTTTTTAAGTATCTCCACCTCATCTAAACATCTAAACAGAGTAGAAGAATGGACAACCCGTAATCAGACTCTTACAGCTTACTTACAGAATAGAGTGAATAGAGACATTTTAGTGACTATTATATAATATTATATAATATAGCAGTGAAAGGCTGTGGAGTTGGGGCTCAAGGGGGACACTGAGGTAGTCTCTAAGTCCTTTGGACTTAGAGATTGTTTAAAGACGTGTTTAAACCATCAATAAACAGATAGCAGCCTGATGGATGGTAAAAAGAATATGTGCTCATGTCAACCTAACACACATGCCTTCCATCATGAATAGAATATGAGACAGTCTATTCTGGAAACATTTTGAGTAACTATGGCCCAGGGACACAGATTTAAGTCACCACAAATTCCATGTTCCAATGTAGGAGTTTTGTAGTTTTACAGGACAACAATGTCATAATCAAGGCAAGTTTGAAATACAGTGGTGGGTATATCGGAGAAGATGGTTAAACTGAGATAGAAAGCTATTCTATAGGTATAAAGTAATCTCTGACAGCATTCTTAGCTTTCAGATTGGTAGAAATTAGAAGCCTGATAAATTAATAGATGCCAAATAGGTTTTATCTGTTAGTCACAGGAATGTTTTTTTCTGACACAAAGTTGGGAAAGAAATGGCTATTGGGGATGCTAAAACTATGCCAAAAATAAGGTAATTAGCCTGTGGCCCTGTAACCTTCAGATCTCTCCACAGTGTCTGAACAATGCCACTTCGCTTCTTTGCACGATTGATCACACCCATGTGACTGAGTGAATGTCTGTCTTAGAGGTTCCAGAGGAAGGGAGGGCCATTGATGCCTTATGACTGATGAGTAGTCTCCAGTACATGCTTGTGTTCTTCCTATCTCTATATCAAGTATATGAGAAAGGGGAAGACAAGGATCTAGAAAAATGAGTTGCTTTGTTTCTGAAAAATGACTGCCATATTTGCCATAGTTAAGGGTGAACAGAAGTGCAAAGGCTTTACAAAACGGTGTTATCCCGAAATCATAGGAAGACTTTTTAATTGTATTTTTATTTGAAAATATTTTTTCATACAATATATTCTGTTCACACTTTCCCCTCTCTTATTTTCTCCTGGATGTCCTACATATCCCACCCTTCCAACTCTAGCACTGTAAGACTCCAGAAAGCCTTAGCTTACCAGGAACCCACTGCGTGAACCACGTGGAGCTGGGATAGATGCAAAGAGGAAGAGGAATTTATTGTTTCAGTGCACTGGGGTCGTCCCAGACTTGAAGGAGAAGCGGTGATCCCCAGCACCAGTTCAGAGTGTTTTTATATGGTTTCCAGGGGCTGAACAGAGCATCAGCAACTAGGCACAATAAGACTGGTGGAACAGTGCACCCTTTAAACTGATTTGTCTTTAGGAAGTGAGGTGACAGGGACTTCACTTGTTGAAGGTGAACAATGGTCAGTCCTGTGGAATGTGTCCCTAAGGGTATGGTAGGTAGGTCAGTCCCTGCCCTGTGGTCTGAGAAATGCTAATTAGCCTCTCCCTTCCAGGAGGGGTGAGAGTGTTTCATAACCTTCCCAAAGTTCCTGAGCTGACCTTTTCAGCCCTTCTTTCTCTCTCTCTAGGAAACACACAGTATTAAATAGGCAATTAAAACAAACAAGAATAAAACAAACCAAGTAAAAGTATGGAAAACATACATGCATGCAGAGACATGTATACATTAACCAATAGCACAAAACACGAGATTGTAAACCATACTATACAAGCAAAAACCTGTAAGATAACAAACAAACAAATACATAAAACCCAAACTAAGCAGCATGAGACATAAGAATCTGGCACAACACTTATGAGTTCATTTTGTTTGGGCCATTTCCTAGTGGGCATGGGGCCCACCACTAAGTGTGCTTTGCATACCTACTGAGAGACTTGGTACTGGGACTTGTAAATACTCTCCTGTCATAGCATTACTTCATGTTCTTTCCATCAAGCTCTATAGTAGCAACATGATAATTTACTCATTGTACCAGACACATGCATCTAACCAGGATGCTTATGTTTGTTCTAAACAAAGAAAGTTACTAAAATAAATCAATAAATAAAAAATTTTTAGTTTAAAAGGATAACCTTGTCGTATCCTTCCACCAACATTCTGCTAAGATTAAATTAGCAGTTTGGGAAATCTCCTAAAGAAAATTATCCAGGATTCAATGAGAGGGGGGAAATCTTCCCCTTAGCAATTAGTCTATTTAAAATGATAGTGTGAGGTCTCTTGAGTAAAAGCTATCAGTAAGATTTGGAGAATTTTGTAAGACATGTTGTGAATGTGATATTTATGTCAGGGATGTGACTTATTCCTCTGTCTCCATCTACCTGATGTATTGTGTTCTCTTACTCTGGTTTGCTGAAACTATTATTCAGTTAGAACATTGATCATGCCGTCTAGAAAGCATATGCTTCAAGTCTTAACATTGAAAGGACAGCACCTTTCAACTCTGCCTGACTCACCTTCCAGGAACTGAAGTTACCTGGATCTTGCTCACAGTCATAAGTGCAATTAAAAGTCACAGTCAGAAAAGGAAAGAAAGCAAAAAGTGTTTTACACTGGATTAAGTTCTGAAAGACTTCACACTCCCTTTTAGCAACTTTATGCTTCTTTTTTGCACATATAAACCTTTCTGTGAGTCCCCTGCCCTAGTAGGCTTCAGGTGGTCTCAGGATGTGGAAGAGTTGGGGTTCCAGGTTGCAGTTAGTATGGTGGATATGACTGACTTGAGAGACTGTTTCTAAGGATAGATCATTGAAATAGATGGGCTAGCTAGAGACAGTGGAAAGGAAGGGGAAAAGGCCAAAGGAGAATGTGCTGCAATGAGGGCAGGAAGACTTGGGGCACGGGCCTTCCAAGCTTATCAACTAGATTAGCAGACTGCTGGTCGTATGATTTCTGAGATGCTCCTGTGCCTATTTGCCATTATCAGGACTTGGCTTTTGTCTTTGTGGAGTTGAGTAGTGTCAAGCCTCACTTGAGAAGGGAGCAGCCTCACTCCTGCCTTGCTCTCAGACAGATATTTGGGGTGTGAGAAAGGTTTACAGTCCCCTATCTGGCTTGGGAACCCACATCTTTCTTGTTTTTATTTTTGAACTGAAACACAAAATTGTTGTAATGGTTTGACATGTGTTTTTCTGCTCCTCACCCGTTTTGTGAGGTTTAAATCACCATTTTCATCTTCTGAAACATTTATTACTTCTCCATGGTAAAAACAAATACTCAAATCGTTTCTTATAGCTTTACAGAACATAGAGTAACTTCTTGTTTTACAACTAAAGTTCTTGTATCACAGGCAATTATCTTTTGTCTTTTTTCATTAATTTATTTAGTTACTCTACATCCCAATGTCTATCCCTCCACCCCCACTTCTCCTCACCAAGTCCTACAACTCCTCAGTCTACTCCTTTTTCCCCCTCCCCTTCTCCTCTGAGCAAGGGGAGGTCTCCTATTGGGGTGGCTCCAGCCTGGGACCTCAAATCTTTGCAGGACTAGGCTCCTCTCCCACTGAGGCAGCCTGGTTACAGGAACAGTATTTCAATGCAAACTAGAGACTAGGTAGTCTCAACAACTACTGGTTCCATTTACGTGGTAATGGCATTGAGATGTACCAGGTTTAATCATGCATACCTGCTGTGTTCAAATGTACATTTTCTTCCAGTGGAAAAAAAAGAGAGAGAGGAAAAAAAGCAAACAAAAAAGTAATCTTTAGTTTCCTTTCAAAACTATGACTGAATCTCAGTAATAGATTAATCTTATCATTATTGGTTAATAAAACGACTCAGTATAGTTATTAGCCAATTTGTGTGCA